>NC_138036.1:22181902-22826502 GCF_964106645.2 Podarcis pityusensis | reverse complement strand
TTAATCTAAACTGCTTTTGCCGGTGTTTTTACATGACAGTATATCCCTCTGGAGCACACTTCCTTGTGTATGTGATCACATAAACTGCAGGAAATCTGGAGAGAGACCAAGGGCATCTTCATCAGGTTGTGAAACTTCCTTACAGTATATTTCTTGACAGGACTTTCCTGCTTGCTTTTAAATAGCACACTTCTTCCCTACAGCTTTTCTACTCAATTCCTCCCTCCCACAGGCTTCCAAATTTTGTACTAGTGCCCCCTTCCTTTCAAACTGGAGTATAGACACCTATCACAGCATACTAGGGAGCATCCTAACTATGGTCACATCCACAATGTACATTGAAAGCACATTTAGAGCACATGGCCTCCGGCAAGAATCCTGGGAACTATAGTTTTTAAGGGTTCTGGGAACTGTAGTTTTGTGAGGGGTAAACTATAGGTCCCAGGATTCTTTTGGGGAGACCATGTGCTTTAAAGTATAGTGTGGGTGATAGCCATATAGTTAAGCTGCATGTTTGGGTCCACTGACTTCCATTTCTGCCTTGACAGATCTGATCTGCCTTCTCCTCTTTGCTTTGAGCAGTTTCTGTAGTTCTGGCAGAGATGCAAACTTAGAAATAATAGCTGTAATCTAAACCGAAATACATCTCACAATAGTGGGGAAGACTGTGGCCTGTGTGCTTGCTGAGGTACTCACTGATGATGGGTGACTTCAATGCTTTTCCTGTCCTCCCTTCATAAAGTTCAGTTGTCATGGGAAAAGGTGAGGTATAAATAAAAGTAATAATGATGGTGATGGTGATTATGCAGGAAGCATGCACAGCTTAGCACTCAGACCGCTAACTTCCTAGCAAACTTTGTGCAAACAAATCAGGATGCATTCTCACTCAACATGTCTGGAAGTGAGCTTATTCAGCAATTGTATCTCCTATAATCGAACTTTCCTTCCATAGTCAATATTAATACCAATTTTGATTTTGTTGACAGGGTGAGTGTGAACTTCCACTGTACAATAATTTGGTTTGAAAAACATTCTCACATATCATTTCAGTATTTTCATTTAGGTCCTAAACATGTTATGAGTGTGCTATTTGTTCTTTCTTCCCAATCCCTTAGACTTCAGTTGCAGGAGCCCTTCTAATTAACAAGCAGTATTATCCAGATAATCTCATTAGATGCTAGAAGCCTGATTAAAATGTCCAGTCTACCAATGACTGATAACATGTGACTAAAATACAGTTTTGTTAGGAAGAGCTGGGCTCTGTCCATCCCCCGAAATTCTCAGCGTATTTTATGTTTGTGGGATCTTTTGAAAACAATGATTAAGGTACTCTGTGTTCAGAGACCATTCCGGCCACTTCAGCAACATCTGTGTCAATAAGTCTGTATGTACATTCATACTGTGACCAACACTTATAATTTATTAGACCTACTAAACATAGGAGAGGCAGAGCAATGCTAGTCACATGATACTTGGGACAGGAGCTGGAGCAGGAGAAAACAAGCTTGCTCCATCTTCCATGTGGCAACCCTTCAGATATTTGAAGATGGCTATCATAGCTCTTCCAGATTAAGCATACCCAGCTCCCTCAGCCGTTTGTCATAAGGCTTGGTTTCCAGATTCTTGGTGATCTTTGTTGCTCTTCTCCAAGTCCTCCTTCTTCACAGTTTCTCCTTCTTCCTATCTACAGCTGCTACTTCTCCTTCCTGCCTGATGCCCCACCCATTGAACATTCCTGATCACTCTGGACCACCCAACCCATGGCGATCTGAGGCTGTCTCAACCTTACACAACCAATGTCTGGATCCCTCTGAACAGGCCTGATTTAACTCAGCCCAATTTAGTGTACAGCCTTAGGACTTATCACTGCTCCTCAGTGAAAGTCCTAGCTCATTTGTCAAGCTGGGAAGAACCATCTGGATTTGACTGACCATTTCTGGCCACCCTAAATCTTTGTTTTAAAAAGGAACAGACAGGGGAGGAAATACCTGTTGATTGCTGAGATATCATCTGGCCACCATAGCATCCTATAGCAGAGAATGCTGAACAGACCCAAATGTCTCTCTTGAAGCTCTTAATATATTGTGCCTTGCTTTAATTGCTTTTTTTCAGATTACTGTACATTCTTTCAATGAATACTTTTAAATAAATAAATAAATAAATAAATAAATAAATAAATAAATACAATTCCTTGTCTGTCTTCACTGGGATAAACTTTAGTTACAGATAGGTAGCCGTGTTGGTCTGCCATAGTCAAAATAAAAAAAATCCTTTTTTCCCCCCTTCCTTTCTGGGAAGGAAGCTCTGGGAGGAAGACGTTTCATTGCCTACAGACAGCCACCCAATCTTAAACAACTCCTAACCCACAATAATACTACAACCAGACTTAACACGGACACTGGCACCAGAGCCTGCAATAAACCCAGATGCCAACTTTGCTGCCACATACACCCGGACAACACCATTACTGGCCCCAACAACATCACACATACCATCTCGGGACTATTCAATTGCTCATCATCTAACATTGTGTATGGCATCAAATGCCAACAGTGTCCTTCAGCTCTCTATATTGGACAAACAGGCCAAACCTTACGCCAAAGAATAAATGGACATAAATCTGACATCAAGAATCACAAAACAGAGAAACCAGTAGGAGAACACTTCAATCTCCCAGGACATTCTATACAAGATCTCAAAGTAGCTGTTTTACTACAAAGGAATTTCAGAAATAGACTGGAAAGAGAAGCTGCTGAATTGCAACTCATTACCAAACTTAAAACCATGGAGAGACCTGGTTTGAACAAAGACATTGGATTCTTATCCCATTATACATGACTAAGCCATTTCTCACCTTCTCACCCCTTGCCTTTTCCTGTAAGACCTATTACAGTCGTTAAGAGTCGTCAGCAGGCTCATCTCAGCTATCTGCCAATCTCCCATTCCCACCACCCTTCTGAGTAATACCCCTCCCCACCTTCTCACTATATAGAAGGATCTGGCAACTTCTGTTTCAGTGTATCTGAAGAAGTGTGCTTGCACACGAAAGCTCATACCAAGAACTAACTTAGTTGGTCTTAAAGGTGCTACTGGAAGGATTTTTTTTATTTTGGGATAAACTTTGATACCTTATTTTTCATGTTTATAGGTGAATTATTCATCTAGGTGAGTTGTTCTTTTTGAAAACAATTAAAAAGCACTCCATTAGCTCAGGTATATGGTCATCCTCAGTTCAATTGAAAAAGTTCATATGTGGTATGATTATACAGACCAGTCATATAGAAGGAGCATCACCTGCCTTGATGATTCCTCTCACCTATTGTTATAAGAAGCCTTTGGGGAGGGGTGGAGAATCTGAAGAATAATAATAATACCTTTATTGTCATTGTACAACCTGTGTGCAATGAAATTAAACAAGCCCCCCCCCCACTGAAACACTCAATCTCTTATCGAACAACACACCACCTCGCAAGTCAATTTCGCTATGGTTATTTTCCATTCAACAGCCTAACAGCCCATGGATAGAAGCTATTTTTTACCCTGTTGGTACAGCTGATTATATTTCTATATCTTCTGCCCAAGGGTAGAAGGTTAAAGAGGTGATGGCCGGGGTGTGAGTCATCCCTGAGAATTTTTATCGCTCTCCTAAGGCAACAATCCCTTGCAATGTCATCCAGCAGACTCAAGGGACAGCCCATGATATAATGTGTTGTATTCACCACTCCTCTGTGAGGATGGGGTTTCTATACACACACAAACACACACACACACACACACACACACACACACACACACCTTCCTCATAATTTGAACACTAACCTTATGTTTGTCTTTCCTACTTGCACTGAAATTTTAATAATTGTATAACAAAGCAAGAACAGTGCAAAAATGAAGGAGAAAACTACCCACCCCACTCTGTTTAACAACAACAACAAAAACCCATGCAATTTTTGAAATCTGTGTACATAAGCATACAGGCAATTTAGGTGTCAGTGCATGAAAAACAGTTGAGAATACATTGTCTCAGAGTTCAGCACTGCAATATATATATCTTTTAGGATATCAAAGAGAAGCAAAAAAGTAGCAAAGAGCAGACCTTTTATGCCATCTGGTGGAACTTTATTTTATATGCATCTAATGACAATGTGCAAAGATACCTATCAATAGCTGCCTGAGGAATATGGAAACCATGAGGAGCTATAGATAATGTATTTATTTATTAATGGATGATTTTATCTTCTGTTTTAAAATGTTTATGTATTTTTATTACAGCATTTTATTCTTATGTAATGTGCTTTGGGATTTTTGTTCATACATACATTCAGTAAACCAAAGAAACAAACCAAGCAAAATTCCAATCTAATATTCAGCTACTGACTTTGCAAATAATAGAATAAAATTTAATAGCATTGGCCCCATATCATTTGCATGATACTCAGATGCATAAGTAACTTGTACAGTTTGGGGAAGTTAATAATAATCTTTGATCAAGAGATTAGTTTTAACACCAAGACAATTGAAAAAGTTTTTATTTTAAAACTCTTATAAAGTTGATCAGTTCAGTATGTGCGGTTGCTACATGTTTAGCTTTCCTAAAAGCTAAATTTGTAGAATTTGGTTTCCTAAATCCTCTTTCGGACTGTTTCCCTAGTTGCTGTAAACTGTTACAGTGTATCACATACCAAATGACTGGTGGAGCCTCTCATAATTTTTCAGAATTACTTGCTATAATAGAAACATTATTCTGACCAGCTCATTTGGCCACTACAGTGGTACCTCGGGTTAAGAACTTAATTCTCTCTGCAGGTCCGTTCTTAACCTGAAACTGTTCTTAACCTGAGGTACCACTTTAGCTAATGGGGCTGCTGCCATGCCGCTGCCGCACAATTTCTGTTCTCATCCTGAAGCAAAGTTCTTAACCTGAGGTACTATTTCTGGGTTAGCGGAGTCTGTAACCTGAAGAGTCAGTGGTCTGTAACCCAAGGTACCACTGTATTGCTGTTCTTCAGGACTGAAAACTTATGCCAATCAAAGTCTGCCATCTCTTGGAATTCTAGAGCATTGCACACATTATAGAACTTTGAAGCAAAGCTTGTCAAATCAGTAGTACTTCCAAAAATTTGCAACAAAAACTAAGGTGGAAAGCCCAGGCACAATTTTTGCATGGAGGCAAAGCCTTCCATGGGACCTATTGATAAATGAGGCATGAGAACCATTAGCCAGTTATTCCTGTGGAGCAAATTAGCACCCCAGGAAATCAATAGCTAAACATTTACATGGTTGAAGTCCATTGACTACTAAGGCTGGAGGAAGAAAGAAGAGCATCAGTGGCTTCTAGTCATGAAGGCTGTGTCTGCAGGGGAAGTAAGAGCGCAACTGACTTCTTTTGGATGAGCTATAATCCCAAAATTCTCCTCATTTGTTTTGCCTGAGATTTAGGAAAGCAGATGTAGCCAATTAGGCCAAGAGGCCCAAACTCCATTATCTACACTCTTGGTTTTATTTTATGATGGTCTTCCTTGGTGGAGATGTAATTTCTGCCCCACAGAAAGCAGTTTGGCTGTCTAGTATATTAGTGTGGCTGTGATTGCCAAGTAGCAGACAGGAGTTCGTGATCTTTCTAATTCAGGTTTTATTTCATACATAAAAATGTGAGATATATTTTCCTCCAGTGTGTAAACGTTTCATATTGCAGCTATCATGACTGAAATTTGTACATTCTCCAGCCAATAAGCACATTCTCCTGTTAGTATGCATAGTCTCCAAGGTAAGAAAGGTAAAGGACCCCTGGACAGTTAGGTTTAGTCAAAGGCGACTATGGGGTTGTGGCGCTCAACTCGCTTTCAGGCTGAGGGAGCCAGCGTTTGTCCACAGACAGCTTTCTGGGTCATGTGGCCAGCATGACTAAACCGCTTCTGGTGCAACAGAACACCGTGATGGACAGCAGAGTTAATGCAAATGCCATTTACCTTCCCGCCACAGCGGTACCTATTTATCTACTTGCACTGGTGTGCTTTCAAACTGCTAGATTGGCAGGAGCCGGGACTGAGCAACAGGAATTCACCCCATTGCAGGGATTCGAACCACCAACCTTCTGATCGGCAAGCCCAAGAGGCTCAGTGGTATAGACCACAATGCCACACACATCCCTTTATAGTCGCCTTTATAGTCTCCAAGAAGCATGTCTTTCCTGCCGTTTCTCTAGTTCAGAAGTGTGCAATCTGCACCCCACTCACCCTAGTCCCTCTAGTCTACTGTCTAATCTTACATAGCTCACAACAAACCTTTACACAGCTTGTAAGCTTAAACAGCTTATAAGCTTTGCCAATTCATACCTTTTTGTGTGTCGAGACCCTGAAACCACCCCCTTGCTGATGAATAAGAAACAAGGAGACAGATATTAGGTTAATGTTATTGGGCAAATTTAGGCCACAACTTTATTGGTTACAGAATGTGATCAGTATTGGCTTAGGCATTGGAATTGACCCGACTATATCAGACTCCTGCCCATCACGCAGGGAGTCCTGTAAGGGTCAACCATTGATAGGGGAAGCCCCGTCACTACAAACCAACTCGAGCTCCCCCAGGGTTCCCAACAGGGTCGTGGCATGGCCCTAGCCCCACCCCAGGCTTCGGTCAAGATCCACACGCCCAGATTCCTTTAATGGAATACCCTTAAGCTTGGAGGAGCATGTGATGGCCACACACACCCTCCCTCAACATAAATTCAACCAATGCCTAACCACCAAACCTTGCAAAGTTGTGATGATTGCTACGAGGTAGGTGAAAACCAAATGGCCCATGCCAATTTGCCGAGTGGAAACATTCCTACCAGGCCCCTCAATGGCGACCAACTAAGGTCCATAGCAATGGAAATGTTGAAACCTGAAAATTAGGGAGGGAGGGAGGGAGATTGAGTAAGCGAGCCAAGAGGAAGCTCTCCAGCTCATGTGTCAGTTTAAATGGGGCCCGGCACGCCTCCCCAGCCAGCAGATTGGCTGGCTGGACAATGACATCGCCAGAAACCCCCGGGTGATGCAGGACTTCATCCCCCACCCCCAGAGGGGAGTGGGTGGCCATGTGGTCCACCGCAACTCCTCCCCACTGGGAAGTGGAGCGGATTTGCTTTCCATTCTATTATGACTGACTTAATCGTAGAATTGTACAGTTGGAAGGGACCCTGAGGGTCATCTAGTTTAACCCCCTGCTATTCAGGAGTCTCAACTGAAGCATCCATGATAAATGGATTTGAGCCTTTTCTCCAATATTTTGCATAACACAATCTTGCTGCAACAATCCTATAAGATGTTTGTTCCCTTTGCTATGCAGGGTACTTTCCATATTAGTTAATACACATAAACAGTGTCGAGATCTAACTATTTTGGCTGTTCGCTCTGTTTCGTTTCTTATTTGGGACAAAGCCTTCTCTGGTTTGCTTACCCATAGCTCAAGCACAGTGGTTCACTTAAAGAGAGTGTTGCAACACTGTCTACGATTACAAAACCTTAGAAATTCAACTGGGAACATGCATCCTTTCAACATTCTTCAAAGCATCGTTGAAAAATTAGGAAGTGGAATCCAAAGAGGAATCAGATCCTGTTCCTCTTGCAGATGAGAGACCAGATGCCAGCTGTGTAATGAAAACTCAATTGCTATATACAAATTATAGATGAATGCCCTACAGTCTCTTTAATTTTTTAACTCTGTTTACTGAAGGTTGATATATTTTTATGTGTTCTTCAGAAACATTTAGAAGCAGATTGTCTCTGATTCAAGACAACTAAGTATCGGGTGCACATATCCCATCCATTCAAAACATTTTTGAAAATTTGAGATTGATGTCCTTCATTCAGATTGATAGCCCAACATGTCCCAAAGACATGGGATAGGCAGCAATAATCTATCCCATGTAATGCTTCAAATCAAAAGGAAATTTTCATCCTGCCACTGTCCAGTCTCACTTCTTAATATTATTAATGTTAGTATTAGTGTAATCCATTATTCATCATCACTGAATATTTCAGTCCCAGAGCTGCTGAAGATGGAATGAATCCAGCTAAATTTACTCACAGTAGACCCATTGAAAGTAATGGACCTAAGTTAGTCATGACCATTAATTTCAATGGACCTACAATGAGTAGGACTAGCACCAAATACAATGCAATGAAATCAAATAAAAAAAATCTAAATGAAAATAAAGATTAATAAAAAAAATTAAATGGCATAAAAAGTCCAGTACATACGAGAAATAGATGAACAACTCCATCATAAAATTAGATAGCAGTGAGGACAACAATTAAACTTTTCAATTTAACCAGATACCTGGTAAAGGAAATGTGATATACAATGACTAAAACAATCAAATAGTTATAGGCGCAGTTCCCATCCCATCTCTCTCTGTTACTATTTTTGAACACAGATAACCTGTGCAGGGAATATCATGGTGGCTGCAATTCTGCAATTCCAGCCACTGAAAGACATCGGAGTAGCCTGAGCCATAACCAAATGAACTCTGAAATACTGCCTATATACTGTCAGCATATCTGTGGTATTCCCACTGTTTTCAACTTAATCCTTTTGCTTCCTCTGCTCCTTCTTGGAAATGCTTGTTAAATTGGAAAAGTAAGCCCCTGGCTTGGAAGTAACCAACAGGTATGGTCCCAGTTACTGCTATTTTTTTTGCTTTCCTTTTGATATGGCTTCTTAATCCAGGCATACACATCCTAAAACGAGACTGGAAAATGGGATTGTTACCCTTTGCTTTTGTTTTAATCATTCAACTCCACCACACACCCCTGGGGCATATAAACCAGCGGCATTTTGCCTTAGCAACCAGGGATTTTGAGAATCCCTGAAGAAACCTCATTCTTTCCACCCAGGAACACTTCTTGTGTATTCAAACCCACCCCCACCCCATCCCCGTTCCTCTGTTCTAACTCTCATTTCCCCACTTTCTCTATCTCCTTAAGCTGCTGAAGAGGTACTCTCAGCTCCAACACATCAAGACACCACCTCCCAGAAATAAGGAAAGGTATTTTAAAAATTACTCCTTGTCTGAAAACCTGGAGAGCTGATGCCAGTCTGTGTCAGAGCACTAGATAGACCAACAGTCTGCTCAGCATAAAGCAGCATTCTGTGTTCCTAGCCTAGAAGAAGTGCAAAGGGTTTTGCAGGTGACTCAGGGACTGCTGCTGCACTGCATATCACTTGTAAGACGGCAAAACATTCAGGAGAAGATTCCAGGCTGCTTCCGGGAAAGGGACTGAAGCAATCCAGGCAGGAAAAAGGTGGAGGAGGAAATGAATGGCTTGTGTTTCCCAGCTGCTTCATGTGGCATTTCACCCTTTATTTCCAAGTGATTTTGCAAAGCAGGTTCATTATTTAGTACTACATAAATGGGTTGGGGGGGGAGTAAATCACTCATGACATCACTTAGGGTTGCCAGGGCAACAGCATCTCAGTTCTTGAGGCTCACGCAGGGGTGGAGGGGTGCACAGGTGATGTCACAAGACTGCTAACTCTTCAAAGACAAAAACAAAACCTGGTACCAACCAGTACCACTTTATCAGCAGTAAAGAGACAAGAAAGCCAAGCTGTGTGAAGGCCTGCAAGACTGAGGGCAATACATGACATGCTATCAAGATTAAATCATGCCTTAGTTCTATTTAAATGAATAGTGCTTAGTCGTGATCCAACTCACTCAGCCCCCTACTGCAAGCCAAAAAACCCCCCACTCTTTTAATAGGCTTTTTCCCTCTGGAAAAAATACAAAGGATTTTTAAAAAGACAACAACAACTTATGCAACATTTTCTTTTTTAAAGTGGTAAGTGAAATGCTTTTCATAAAGCCCATTACACTCAGAGTTCCTCATTCTAAGATTCAAAGGCAAGTTATGTTAATACATTGCTACTGCATTTGTGAGGATTACTAAATTATGCTCTCCACCTTTCACAGATGAAGATGGAGACATACTCGAAGCGCTCCAATCTTCATCCAAGGATCACTGCCTGGCTCCATACACCCACCCTAAGTACATGCACCATTTTTATTCCAAAATCAATGGAGACCGAGTACTTGTTTTTCCTTTGTAATCCACACAATCTGCCGCATGATTTCTGCCCTTGAAAAATGCTTCATGAGAAACTTGCTTCAATCAAAAAAATAAAAGCTAATAGCAGATTGGTTCCACATTATCCTGCCGTGTGTCTATTTGAAAACAGTTGTAGATGGTCCCAGTCACTACCCAGTGGTGTTTTTGGAAGACATATTACTGAGACTGCAGTCACCACAAGCTTCTTGATTCACCTGGTGCATGAAGGGAAAGGTGTGGATAACCTAATCAAGGGGAGGGGTTTCAAAGGTGTACCAAGTAACCTGTGGGAAAAATTTGTCTTGCGGGTTCAAGTACAGAGGCTCACACCAAATTCTCAGCTGGTCAGACTTTATTCAGTAATGCATTACAGGACAGAATCCAAAGGGTCTATGAGGGCTTTCCATTAGAACACAAGTTATATAGGCAAATATATGTCACCTTGGCTGTTTCATCCTCTGGCCAATCACCTTCTGCCACCGCATCACTCGACCATCTCATCATACAGCCACACTCCTTGAAATGCAACTTCACTCAACCCGTTTTCACTGTACCTATCAGAGCCCTCCTTGTACCTTAAATGGGGTTGTTTTTCACTTTTAATCGTCTCCCCACACATCATTCAACATTATTAATTGTTCTGTGATGTTTCCCAGTGTTAGCATATCTCTACCACCTGATAGGGCACCCTTGCACTATATATATAGAGCACCAAAAGCAGGACAAAAAACCCCCAAAGATTTGTGGAATGAAGCGTTGAATAATTTCATCAGGAAGCTACAGGAGATGCAGAGATTAGAAACTAAGCTGCATGTCTAGCCCAAAACTTGCGTGGGTGCAAACAGTATTGAAAGGGGATGCACATTCAACTGCTCTGATACCATCATGAGAACAAATCATAATGCAGTCACAATAAAAAGGATGGCTGGAGGAATCTTGCACCTGTTCTTTAATGAGCATTCATTCCGCTTTGTTTACAGAACAGTTACTGGACAATCAGCATTCATCCTGATTTGTCTGTGGGGTGTTTACATGTCTTCATCCCACACTTCTCAATGAGTTTCCCTACCACTGGTGGTGACTGGCCTTTGTTCTCCTTTCTTGTTCCCAGCACATGCCTCACCAAACCCCAAACCTCCTTCCTGTCACCTCACAACCCTCCCCGTCACCTTGGTATGAGCATCAGTGAGGTGTCCAACTGTCCCTATTTTCCAGGGACAGTCACAGATTTACAGAAGTTTCTGATTTAATCCTGGGATGTGACACTTTTCCTTAGGATGGCCCTATTTTCATTGGAGAAATGTTGGTCGGTAAGGAGTTATGTGACACCACCACCCCCCAAGCCAAAAAGATAAGCAACTATACAATATTTAGAAGACATCTGAAGGCAGCCCTGTATAGGGAAGGTTTTTTTAATATTTAGCATTTTATGTGTGTTGGAAGCCCTCCAGAGTGGCTGGGGCAACCTAGTCAGATGGGCAGGATATAAACAACAACAACATTGAATAGGACATCCATATTTTCATCGGAGAAATGTTGGAGGGGAGCAGGCCTTTTCTGCAATGGCTCCCCACTTGTGGAACGCTCTTCCCAGCGAGGCTCGTCTGGTGATTGATTGAGTGTTTAATTTCTATACCGCTTAGTATATTAAAAAGATCTCTGAGCAGTATACAAAAAAACTGAAGCAGCAACAGATAACTTCAAAAAATATTACAATAACACACAGTTACATCTAGAAATGTTACATTAATGCATTTAAATATATAAATCAATATCAATTCCTTTTCCTTCTGATGCACTCTCCCTCTCAGCCTCCAGGTTCTCTTTTTTTTTTTTTATAAGATATTTATTAAGATTTTCAGAATATTACAAGACCAAAAAAAGAAAAGAGAAAAAATACAAAGTAAAAATAGTTAAAAACAATTCCTTCCTTCCATTACTTATCCTTCATTTGCTTATTTCCAGGACCCCCTCACACCTCCCTTTTTTGTATTCCAGTTCAGTTATTGGTTCAACAAATCCCTCCCCTCTTTATGTATCCTAATCATTAATCATAAACTATTGTAATTTTAGATTTTTACCTATTAATAAACCATTTTTTCATATTCCCTTATAACATTTCAGCTAAAGACCACTTAGTTTCTATCCAACATCATTCTAACATTCATTAATTTTGCAATATTTCTGTAAATAGTCTTTAAACTTTTTCCAATCTTCTTCCATCGACTCTTCTCCCTGGTCTCGGATTCTGCCAGTCATTTCCGCCAATTCCATATATTAAATCACCTTCATCTGCCATTCTTCCAAGGTGGGTAGATCTTGTGTCTTCCAATACTTTGCAATAAGAATTCTTGCTGCTGTTGTGGCATACATAAAAAAAGTTCTGTCCTTCTTTGGCACCAATTGGCCGGCTATGCCTAGGAGAAAGGCCTCTGGTTTCTTCAAGAAGGTATATTTAAATACCTTTTTCAATTCATTATATATCATTTCCCAGAAAGCCTTAATCCTTGGGCACGTCCACCAAAGGTGAAAGAATGTACCTTCATTTTCTTTACATTTCCAACATTTATTATCGGGCAAATGGTAAATTTTTGCAAGCTTGACTGGTGTCATGTACCACCTGTATATCATTTTCATAATATTCTCTCTTAGGGCATTACATGCCGTAAACTTCATACCTGTGGTCCACAACTGTTCCCAGTCAGCAAACATAATATTATGTCCAAGATCTTGTGCCCATTTAATCATAGCAGATTTCACCGTTTCATCCTGAGTATTCCATTTCAACAGCAAGTTACACATTTTTGACAAAATCTTAGTTTTGGGTTCTAACAGTTCTGTTTCCAATTTTGATTTTTCCACCTGGAAGCCAATTTTCTTATCCAAATTATATGCCTCCATTATCTGATAATAATGAAGCCAGTCTCGCACTTTGTCTTTTAATTTCTCAAAACTCTGCAATTTCAATTTGTCTCCTTCTTGTTCCAGAATTTCCCAATATTTCAGCCATTTGGCCTCCATATTGAGCCTTTTCTGAGCCTTTGCTTCCATCGGTGACAGCCACCTTGGGGTTTTGTTTTCAAGTAAGTCCTTATATCTTATCCAGACATTTAACAATGCTTTCCTGACAATATGGTTTTTAAATGCTTTATGTGCTTTAACCTTGTCATACCACAAATATGCATGCCACCCAAAAACATTATTAAAACCTTCTAAATCCAAAATGTCTGTGTTCTCAAGAAGCAGCCATTCTTTCAACCAGCAGAATGCTGCTGATTCATAATAAAGTTTAAGGTCTGGCAGGGCGAATCCACCTCTATCCTTTGCATCGGTTAATATTTTAAATTTTATTCTAGGCTTCTTGCCCTGCCAGACAAATCTAGAAATGTCTCTCTGCCACTTCTTGAAACAGTCCATTTTGTCCAAAATTTGCAATGATTGAAACAGAAATAACATTCTTGGCAATACATTCATCTTTATAACAGCAATTCAACCTAACAAGGAAAGCTTCAAGTTTGACCATATCTCTAAATCCTTTTTCACTTCTGACCAACATTTCTCATAATTGTCTTTAAATAGGTTTAGGTTCTTAGCAGTCATATTAACCCCCAAATATTTTACTTTCTTAACCAGTGTTAAACCTGTCTCCTTCTGAAACCTCTCTTTCTCAATCAGTGTTAAATTTTTCTCAAGCACCTTAGTTTTTAACTTGTTCAACTTAAATCCTGCCACATGACCAAATTCCTGAATCAATTCTAATACTCTTTTAGTACTAGATTCTGGCTCCTGTAACGTCAATACTAGATCATCTGCAAAAGCTTTCAATTTGTACTGTTTAGCTCCGACCTGTATACCTTTAATCAGACGGTCCCTTCTGATCATATTTAGCAAAACCTCCAGGACTGAAATAAACAGCAATGGGGAAATTGGGCAGCCTTGTCGTGTCCCTTTCTCTATCTTGAATTCCTCTGTCACCACATTGTTAACTATTAGTTTGGCCTTTTGTTCTGAGTAAATTGCACTTATACCATTTTCAAACCCTTGACCAACCCCCATCCCCTGAAGATTTTTCTTCATGAAACTCCAAGAAATATTATCAAAGGCTTTCTCCGCATCTACAAAAATTAAAACAGCTTTAGTATTAATATTCACTTGTAGCATCTCCAAAATGTTGATTATATTCCTCGTATTGTCAGACAAGTGTCTACCCGGGAGAAAGCCAGCTTGGTCTTTATTTATCTCCTCCACTAATACTTTTTTTAACCTTTTAGCCAAAATATCTGCAAAAAATTTATAATCCACATTAAGCAGGGATATGGGGCGGTAGTTCTTAAGTTGTGTCTTTTCATACTCATTTTTCGGTATTAATGTAATATATGCTTCCTTCCACGACTCTGGCGCTTTTTTCCCCTCCAAAATTTCATTACAAACCTCCTTTAATGGTTGAATTATCCAATCCTTCAAGGACCTATAATATTTTGAGGTTAAGCCATCTGGCCCTGGAGATTTGCCCAGCTGCATGTTCTGAATGGCACCTTCCACCTCCTGTTCTGTTATTTTGTAGTTCAACATTAACTTATTTTCTTGGGAGATTTTTTGAAGTCCATTTGTTTTTAAAAATTTGTCTAAATCACACTCTTTCTGTGGCCCTTGTGTATATAGCTGTTTAAAGTACCTCTGGAAGCATTTTCTAATTTCCACTGGATTCTGGATGATCTTTCCTTCCACTTCCAAGTTGCTAATGGTGTTAAGTTTTTGTCTTTTTTTCATTTGCCAAGCTAACAGTTTTCCACATTTATTAGCCGATTCAAATGTCCTTTGTTTCATCTGTTTAATTTTCCATTCTATTTCCTGATTCATCATCTTCATATATTGAACTTGGTATAACTTTATTTCTCTCAGAATCTCTTGTGATTTTGGTTTCGCTCTCAGTTTCTTCTCCCCCTCTTTTATTTTTTCCAAAATTTTATCTTTTTTCTCATTTTGAGTTCTCTTCTTTATTGCATTCTGTTGAATTAGAAACCCTCTCATAACTGCTTTGCTTGCGTCCCAGATTACTCTTTTTTCAACTGTAGTGTTCAAATTTATCTCAAAGTAGTCTCTCAAGGTTTTTTGGGCCTTCTTGGTAACTTCTTGATCTCTAAACAAGGTGTCATTCATCCTCCATCTGAAGGAGCCGGTAGGTGTTAATTTCATCTCCATTTTCACAGCATTATGGTCGGAGCAGGTTTTAGGGCAAATTTCCACTTTTCGAGTCTTAGGTGCCAGTCCTCTAGTAATCCAGATTTGGTCAATTCTTGTCCATGTCATTTTGGCTTCAGAGAAGAAGGTTCCCTCCCTAGCCAAGGGATTCTTTATTCTCCAAATGTCAATCAAATCCATATTGTCAGTCATCTCAAAAAAGGTTTTTGGCAGCCTGCCATCTTTGGTAACTACCTGTCTCTGCGACTTGTCCATGTTTGTGGATACCACTCCATTCATATCTCCCATCATGATAATGTTGTAATCCATATAGTCTAACAATGTCTCATGCAACTTCTTAAAAAATTCAGATTTCCCCTCATTTGGTGCATATACTCCTACTATCAGAAATTTTTCTCCTTGTGTTTGGATTTCAATTGCCACATATCTTCCTTGATCATCTTTAAAAATAAATTTCGGTGATAGGCTCTCTTTCGCGTAAATTACATCTCCTCTCTTTTTAACCTTGTCCGATGAAATAAACTCCTGACCCAGTCTTTTATTAATCAATACTTTCCTATGGAGCCTTATCACATGTGTTTCCTGCAAACAAATCAAGTCCAATTGTTCCTTTTTCAATAAATGAAAGACTTTTTTCCTTTTCTCCGGGGAATTAAATCCATGAATATTCCAACTTAATAGTTGCAGGGACATGGTGTATTTATTTTACTTTTCCTCCAACTGCACCAAGTAATTGTTCTTGTTCTGTTGGTGGTATCACCTTCTCTAACTTGTCCAATCCCAAAGGTAGTGATACTATGTCCTGTGTTCCTGGTTTTAAAGCTCTTGGCTCTTTTTCAGTTTCTTTTTGCAAATCTTCTTCGTGATCTTTCAGAAATTTTTCTTTGTCTTCCACTGATCTTATTTTAAACTTTTTCCCTTTAAAAGTAAAAGATAGGCCTTGAGGGAATTCCCACCTAAAAATGGTTCTGTTTGCTCTTAGCAGGGCCACCAAGTCTCCGTAGTTGGACCTAAGATCCAAAAGATGTTTAGGGATATCCTTAAATATCTCCACTCTTGATTCCTTTATTTCCAAGGTCTTCTGGAAGTGCAGGCTCAGTATTCTGTCTCTCTCCTCTCTTGATCGGAGGGTAATCAAACAGTCTCTCACCCTGTTCTTTCTCCCCCCTCTTCCAAGTCTGAAAGCACTTACTATCTTGAAGTCTAACTTGTCTGGGTCTAAGTCCCAAAAGTCTGTAAATTCCTGCGTAAGAAAGTCACTCAAGTTGTCCTTCTCAAGTTCAGGTGCAGCCCTGATCCTTAGATTTATCTGTTTTTCTTTTAATTCGATCATAGACAGCAATGACTTATGATCCTCCAGCTGCCTACATATTGGTGGTATCTTTTCCTCTATCTTTTCCTCCACAGCCAGTGCTTTTTCTTTAGCTTCTTCAGCTGTTTTTCGATTCGAAGTAGATTCCTGCAGCAGTTTCTCAATAGATTCTGTATTTGAGTTCACCTTCTGCCCCAAGTTATTGATGCTTGTGGTATTTTGATCAATTTTAGTTGTCGCTTCAGCCACTTGTTTGCTCAACTTTTCCAAAGATTCAAAAATTTTATCTAAAGCTGAAGCTAAGCCCCCTTCAGCTGCCATTCCTTTAGACGCCACCTGGGCTGAATCTTCCCCTGGTGGGGCAGGGAGGCCGGGTGCTGACGGTCTACGCTGCTGCAGTCTAATTTTACCAGATCTTCTTGTTTTTTCCTGAGTCAAGTCTGCCATAACACTTTATCTAAGGATCAAGGTCAGTCCCACGATTACTTGTTTGTAATGGAAAATTCCCCTTTAGTATGGCCAGTTTGGAGTGGAAAATTCCCTGGCCAATTGTAGCAATTTTAAAGTTCCTCTAAGGGGACACAATAGCAGTTCCAATTTGTAACAATAAAATAGCTATTCCAACTTTCAAAAATCCCCCCTTTAGCCAAAAAAAAAGCAACAGTTTCAAGTCAAGTGGGACTTTTCAGAATCAAAGTATCCCTCTTACAGAGCTAGCTGTCAAAAAGTTGCATTATCCTTTGACAGCGCGTTTCCCAATACGGCAGTTTCAATGTCCCTTGACAGTCCGTTCCCAGGCATTAAGTGATGGTCTTAGTTCCCTTTCTCTCTTCTTTTGCGGGCAAAAGATACTTCCCCTTCTCCCTCCCCTCTCCCGCACCACAGGGAGGGAGTTCTCTTTTTGTTGATGTAGGATTTGAGTCTTTTTCAACGTAATTTTCAGGCTCTTTGCTTTGACAGTCTTTGCTTTGATCTATTTACATAAAAGGAAGGTGGACTTCCTGTTTACACCTTCCCGCTTCAGTGCCGAATTAATCCTTTTTCCCCCCTTAAGTTCCCCGATCTTCAGACTTAACCTACTCACGGGTAGTTGTTTCTTAGCCGAATTGTCACAGGAAAAAGGTCGGCGCTCTCCGGCAACAGCTGCATGGCTTCACTCCACGGAAGAAGCAATTGACTCTCAGCACCGCGCCAGACTCCCCGCTTCGCTCCGGAACTCTTTCCAGGGTTCCCTCACAGATTGGGGGGGGGCGCTAAGGGTGCCCACCGAGTCCCACGGTCACAGGCTTCACCCGCCTGTGATTTTCGAGGGGGTCCCCGCTTCGCCGTAGCGGCAAGACCCGATTTCCACGGAGCTGCTCCCTCAAGACTAGAGGGAATCCGCCATTGCCGATGGCGCCGCCTCCGGAAGTCCCAGCCTCCAGGTTCTCACCCAGGCTCCAAACAAACTCTTAGCTCACCCACAAGATCTCACAGTGAGAAGAGTTTCTGGAAACAGTGGACATCACTCTAGTCTCTCACTCTATGCTTTTTGTGTCTTTATGTTGTAAACTGCCCTGTGATCCTCAAATGAAAGGTGGCATTGAAATTAAAGGAAGCTATAATAGACAATACTGAGCATGGTGGGCTAGTGGCCTGACTCAATATAAGACAGGTGTCTATGTTTCTATGTGGGGCCCAGGACAGATGTAAATGCAGGCTTCAAGGCCAGGATGCTTGGACCCCAGCAGCTGCCCACAGCTAGCAGAAGAGGAGGGGAGCTAATTTTCACCCCTTTCCCTTCCCACTGCAGCCCCCACCCCATGCAACAACACCCCCCCCCCCGTTCTGAGTATTTGCCCAAATCTCTGGAACTGATAACAGGGGCCGGAAATGGACATTGCAAATTTAAGCAAGAAGTGGACATCAGCAAAAACTGCCTGCCCTCCTCTTGCTTTCATGGAGATGTCTCCTAGAACAAAAGTCCTACAATTGGATCCCACCCTCTGCATTTCATTCAACTTTCAGTTTGAACGCATGGCAAGCTATATTAGAAATCAACAGTCCTGAAACTCATGTACAATGGTACCTCAGGTTACATATGCTTCAGGTTACATACGCTTCAGGTTACAGACTCCGCTAACCCAGAAATAGTGCTTCAGGTTAAGAACAGTTTCAGGTTAAGAACGGACCTCCGGAACGAATTAAGTACTTAACCCGAGGTACCACTGTATATTAAACAATGCATGTTTAATATAATATAAAGACTGCCATTCTAAATATACCTAATGGGGTTTTTCCAAGTTAATATGCATAAGATTGTGGGCTGATTAACCCAGGTTGCTAGGTGTTTAGAGTTGGGGGGGGGGTATTGTTAATGGGCAGCAGGGTATATACCCTTGCAATATTCAGAGAGAGTGTGTTGACTCTTTTTGCCCCAGTACATGCTGTTTCACCTGAGTAATGAGAACATCAGCTTGCAAACGGCACCGCAAGCTTTGCACATGCTCTGTCTGGGCGATGGATTCTCATTCATCTGCGGAGACTTCAGTTTAAGCACGGCATTCTTGCAGCTGACGCTGCATTCTCAGCAGTGCCCTTCTCAGACACAAGATGAAAGATGGTTTATTTTCCCTGTGAAATGATGGTACCTTAGGTCATTTCCAATCAACATTTTGAATAGGGTCTTTTACAGATGGAAGATATTGTTCTTCGTACATGACTGGAGTGTGGTTGCCTTTCTGATAAGCTGCAGCCATAAAGCAAATTTAATCCAGAAAGGAAGACTGGCGGCAGCAATCATTGAATGCGTTGTTTACTGGTGTAATATATGGGCTATTGCTACGGCGATTGCAGAGGTGAAGGGGGAAATGCAATAGGCAACCATGGATTTTAGTACTTCATCAGTGTTTGATCAACAGAAAGGTAAGCTGTTTGTTGTTAATGCTAATATTCATTCATGCTCATATGCCTGTTGCTGTTGCATTCTCATTCACATCAGACAGAACGTTTCATGTTACATGTGGGAATTCTTAGACCATGTGAATTTCATGTCAAACTGTTCAATTCAACTATCTGCACATGTTGGTTTTAAAAGGGGGGTCTATTTCAGTTTGTTTTAAAGGCAGCCATTTCAGTATGCTATGGAAATGGTTAACCAAAAGAGGTAAGTTCCACGGACAAAACTGACTGTGTTTGACATTTTCCTCATATTCGACAGGAGATTTCTACTTTTGCAGCTAGTTTATCTGCTTTCTGGGTTTTGTAAAAACCAAACTAATTAGGCTTCTTGGTTTGAATAAAATATTATGAATTAAGTGCAAGCAATTGAAAATTCAGTGGCTGGAGATGCTCTCATCTTTCAATAAATCCTTAAATTGATGGCATGGATACTGACAAACTACAAATGTCCAATTGTATATTCCAATCCGATAAGCAAAGGTGCATTTTATCCAGGAAAAGTTACTACAGAAATAAAATCACTTGCTCTGTAGTGTGATGGAAGAATTTTATTTCTTGGATTTCAATTTAATTTACTCTATGATTTTTTTATTCTAAGTGCCCGATTCCAAAATTTCAATAACTTTTCATTTGACTTTTGTACCCACCAAATGATCTGAAATCATGTCAGGCATTGATAATGCACCCAATTACAAGAACCAAAGAAGAAGGTGTTGATGATCGTCCTCTGGTCCTGTGTCTGCACCTGCAAGTTGTACATGTTTGCTAAAAAAGCAGAATCAGGCCCACATTGAAAGGCATCTTGGCTCTATGACTGCATGAAAGGGCACAAGCATAATGTTAGAGAATGAATGCTATCTGCTCAGTTTCTCTGCCATGTCAAAACAGTTGTACTATTTTATGTATAGACCAGTTTTCCGTGCTGAAGTCTCTGCACTATCTATTAATTTTTAAGAAAAGGATAGTCATTCTAATCCACTCTAGTCACTGAGATGGGCATGCAGAGCTCCTCTACCCACAAAAGCTTCTCCAGTTAATTTGACCAAGGGAGCAAAGCCATGAAAGATTTCCTTTGAGTATGTGGATCTGCCCACATCATGAATGTGAATGGAGACAGAGTGTGCATAAAAGCATAAGAACTGCTGTATCAGACCGAAGGTCTATGCAGTCTGGCATTCTCTCGTCTCCAGCAGCACCCAAGCACACACAATCAGGAGAAGCAGAGAATGATGGAGAATCCTTTGGTTCCCAGCATCTTGGAAAAAGGAGTGTCTAATAGTCTAATTCTCTTGGAATAAAGAAACTCATTTCCCAGCTAATGAGGTTAATAGCCACTGACGTACCTGACCTTCATGAATTTATCTCATCTGTCCCTAAAGCCATCAGATCACTAAACCTTTGCATCTTCATCACATGGGAAGGAAAGGGGGGGAAGATAACTCTGGGTCCTGGAAAGTGCCTCTGAGGATGTGCAGAGGGCATGCTGTGCCTCACTGAGGCTTCTGCACATTTCAAATTTAGGGCAATGATAGAATTAGGTAAAGGTAAAGGGACCCCTGACCATCCGGTCCAGTCGTGGCCGACTCTGGGGTTGCGATGCTCATCTCGCTTTATTGGCCAAGGGAGCCGGCGTACAGCTTCCGGGTCATGTGGCCAGCATGACTAAGCTGCTTCTGGCGAACCAGAGCAGCGAACGGGAATGCTGTTTACCTTCCCGCCGGAGCGGTACCTATTTATCTACTTGCACTTTGACGTGCTTTCAAACTGCTAGGTTGGCAGGAGCAGGGACCGAGCAACGGGAGCTCACCCCATTGCGGGGATTCGAACCGCTGACCTTCTGATCGGCAAGTCCTAGGCTCTCTGGTTTAACCCACAGCGCCACCCACATCCCTTTGAATTAGAATTAGCACCTCTCATTTTACGAATTAATCAATTTATTGCTTTTATCAATGCCCACACCTCTGCAAAGCTGCACGTGAGGACTAGCTTTTGCCTGTGTGTCTCCGCACTCTGTACTTGGCTTTTTCTGTATTCAGAGACAAGGCAGACAATAGGGAGCAACCCGTTGCACTTCCCACTGTCCTCCATTGACCTCATCCCACCACTGGCAGTCCCCACTGCCCCCGGTATTTGACAGTTTCTGCCAGGCTTCCCAGCATTTGGATATCACATGTTCATCATGCACCAGAAGATAATAGCATGCAGTTTGCCTGCTTTCCGTCCCCTTCCACAGAAGTATCCCAATCTTTCGGATGCTATGGGAATGCTGAGAGGAAAAAGAGAAGGGTAGGGGGGAAATGGAAGCATTTTACCATTGGATGTTCATGGACAGCCATAAATTAAAACCTGTGCCTGCAGCTGTGTGTGAGAGAGTCTGCCTTCGTGAAATCCAGAGCCCCAAATGTGCAGTTGTATGCATGGGGGGGAGGCTGTTATTAGACATTATTATGAATGAATGGGAGTGACAGGGCCAGCTCCATATTGAAGGGATCCTCAGTGTGGTATCCTCTGGTAGGCCGTCTCCCTTCTCAGAGCTCCCCACCCCCTTGCTCATGAGGCTGGTGGCAGGAGGGGAGCAGAGGAAAGCAGCTACAAAGCTGCTCTGGTGAGCACTGTGGTAGCTTGGAGCCACCATGTAAATGACCCTCCAGTGCCCCTGATGCAGTATCACTGCAGTGCATTGTGGGAAATCTAAATAGTGCTCCTCTCCCCTGAAAATAGATGTCCATCAGCAGGGAGCCCTGCCAGGTCAGGTGCAAATTTTGTTTACTTATTTGTTTGTTTAGTTAGTTATTTATTGTGTTAATATCCTGCCTTTATCTCCAAGTGGCTCCAGGTGGCAAACATGGTTTTCATACCCTCCAACTGGGACATGCAAAAAACTGGGTCGTGCATCTTCCAGGGGCGGGCTCCCATGCGAGTCACGTGACACACATGTGATCGTGACCTTACAAGATGTGCTTTTTCCAGGGCTTGGGGAGGGGCTGTGACACCAAAGGTTGATTGGATGGACCCAGGATGTGGTGAATGTGTCTTTACATGACGGTGGGTTGCCTACTGCCCTTAAACAGGAGGTAATGCATCCATTCCAGAATATGCCCACCTACCTGTCTGCATCTTGGGTAAGGTGGTGGACAGAGGGATGGGTAAGACACTGCAGGAGTTCCTGGAGAATATGAATTCTTTAGATCCATTTCAATCTGGGTTCAGTTTTGGGAGTGAACTAGCCTTGGTCACCCTGATACATGACTTCTATCAAGAATGGGACAGGAGGAGTACAGCTCTGCTTCTGTTTCTCAGTCACTCAGCGGCTTTTGATACTACTGAGCATGGCATCCTCATGGACCAGCTCTGTGGGATGCGTACTGGGGGCATCTTGTTGTTGGGGGCATCTTGTCTTGTTGTTGTTGTTGTCTAGTCGTTTAGTCGTGTCCGACTCTTCGTGACCCCATGGACCAAAGCACGCCAGGCACTTCTGTCTTCCACTGCCTCCCGCAGTTTGGTCAAACTCATGCTGGTAGCTTCGGGAACACTATCCAACCATCTCATCCTCTGTCGTCCCCTTCTCCTTGTGCCCTCCATCTTTCCCAACATCAGAGTCTTTTCCAGGGAGTCTTCTCTTCTCATGAGGTGGCCAAAGTATTGGAGCCTCAGCTTCACGATCTGTCCTTCCAGTGAGCACTCAGGGCTGATTTCCTTAAGAATGGAGAGGTTTGATCTTCTTGCAGTCCATGGGACTCTCAAGAGTCTCCTCCAGCACCATAATTCAAAAGCATCAATTCTTCGGCGATCAGCCTTCTTTTTCGTCCAGCTCTCACTTCCATACATCACCACTGGGAAAACCATAGCTTTTACTGTACGGACCTTTATCCCGCAAATGTCTTATCCTACTCTAAATATCAGTGGCACAGAACATGTGATTTCTTGAGCACTGACCAAAGGCCACAGCACGTATAAATAGTTTCATCTGAGTCAAAGGACCATTAGTTGCTAGGCTACCTTTCTGCTTACCAGAAAGAAAAGCGCCTCGTCTACTTGACAGTTACTGCTGTTGGCTGCAATCATGCAAATCGATGTGAGAGGAGGGAAGGGATTGGCATAAACCTGTTGCAGGCTTCAATGCCTTTGAGACATCAGCAAGTGCTGAGCAGCAGCCTTATTGTGGATTCCTCTTACGTAGAAATCACAGACTGACTAAACCACAGGCTGTTACACTTCCCTCCCGCTGTGCTTCCTCTTCTGCACAGGCCAGTGAAGCACTGCAAGATGAAAGTGCAGGCATATAGCATGGGGTAATATATTGTTACAGAAATTGGGCGCCACCCCCAGTCTTTGCCGAGTAATAGCAAAATTCCAGGGGGTTCTAGGTGTTCACCCAGGGCCTGTGCTGCTTTGGAGAATTGAAGATGAAGTGGAGACTGTGTTATACAGTACCATAACTGCATCAATGGACTGCCAAATCCCAAGAGTTTAACCCCCTCTAAATATGTATGTATGTACATATTTTAATCGTGTGTGTGTGTGTGTGTGTGTGTGTGTGCTGGCAGGAGCCCGTCTCCGATGGCTAACAACCAAAGAAGAATCTTTTAAAAATGTGTAACTTCTTTAAAAATTAAAGCACATTGAAAGCATATATAGCAATCCTAGGTAAAGGTAAAGAGACCCCTGACTGTTAGGTCCAGTCGCGACCGACTCTGGGGTTGCAGCGCTCATTTCGCTTTATTGGCTGGGGGAGCCGGCGTACAGCTTCCGGTTCATGTGGCCAGCATGACTAAGCCACTTCTGGTGAACCAGATGTCATGGTATTGCCAGAGAATGAAGGGAGGAGCAGAGACAGGCAGAGGAAGGGGAGCAGAAAGTGGCGACGGAGGAAAGAAGGGAAAGCCAGGAGGAGGGACAGCTCACAGATGTTGGACCAGAGCCTCAACACCGCACAAGAAGTTCTGGCACAGACAGTGAAACAATGCCTATTCTGTCTGCCAAAGAAAGGAGAGTGTTAAAGAGGAGGGGACAGAGGCGTCATGTGAAACTTCCACGCCTTTTCTGTCGGAGAAGGGGCGGGCATAAGGCACTCCCAGAATCTGAGCCGGAGGATTCGGATGCATGATTGTAACGTGCTGCTTGTACATATGTAAAATAAAGACTGTATATATGTATCTCTGAGTGAGCAGAGACATTTCTTGCGAAGAGCATTCACAAGCCATCACACCAGAGCAGTGCATGGAAACGCCGTTTACCTTCCCGCTGGAGCGGTACCTATTTATCTACTTGCACTTTGATGGGCTTTCGAACTGCTAGGTTGGCAGGAGCTGGGACCGAGCAACAGGAGCTCACCACGTCGCAGGGTTTCGAACCACCGACCTTCTGACCACAGGGTTTAGACCACAGCGCCACCCGCGTCCCTTTAGCAATACTAAACTAATACTAATACCAGCAGAACCAGCATTAAAAATATATTAAACTCTTAGATTCTAAAAGTTTTGGGGAGAAAAACACCTCCACCTTTCCCCCCCAAGCCAGGTAGAGCACACAGGGCCTCTACTCCAGGCATGGGGACCCTGCGCCCTTCCAGATGTTGTTGAATCACGACTCCCACCCAACAGTCCCAGCCTGCATGGTCAATGGCCAGGGATGATAGGAATTGTAGTTCAGCAACATCTGGAGGGCCAAATGTTCCCCACACCTCTTCTGCACCAAAGATGTCACAACAGAAAAGGCCCTGCCTAACTGCATCTATTATTATTATTATTATTTGTTACATTTATACCCCACCCTTCTCACCAAGGTGCCCATGGTGGCAAACACTTCTATGATAGAAAAATAGTTAAAAATAAAATACAGCTATATTTTAAAACAGTTTAAAATATCTAAAAGTGATTAATCACAATGAAATAATTATTTTTAAAAAACTAATTTAAAAAAGCATGTGTCTGAATAGGCCTGCTGAAATAGAAAAGTTCTGAGTTTCTTTTTGTTTAAAAAGTGACTTATAAGTGCAAATCATAATCTTAACAATCTAGACCATGATCTGCAGCTTCCGTCATCACCAAAGTACATTGAAGACGTTTGGATTGGAACAGCAAAATGCCTGCCTGCTCTTTTATGTTAGGATTTGCTCCTGAATTGTGAAATGGTGTTTTTCTTCCTTCTTCTATGTGACTGTCTTTAATGTGAGGGCTGTATTTAACCTTGTCATCGATCTTCTTGCAACCCCACCACCACCAAAGACAAAAACAAAATATTTTGTTTTCCTTGCTGCTTTTATTCCCACAGGCGATTCGGCAGAAGAATTCAACTTGACTCTGGTATATCAAGCAGCAGCTAATGGGGATATCAACACTTTGACGGCTGTCATTCGTGAAGATCCCTCAATACTAGAATGCTGCGACAGTGATGGTAAAGCGATTCTCTCTCTGGTTTTCAGTTGCTAAAAGTTGTAACTAATTGCGATGGTTCTGCTGTTTTTAGCATCACTTTCGACATCACAGTATCACGGCTAGAGACTTCCTTCTTTACAAGTGAAAGAAAAGGGGTAGTGATTACAGTACTTCTTTTAAGACACATTCGTCCTCCTCTCTGTTCACAATAATATATGGCACAATCATATATTATAGCTGCACAACTCCCAGAAAGCGAATTCTTCTCCAGTGTACCTAATAACAAGCTGAAGGGGCTGAAACTCAGCTAGACAGCACTGCTTTGTATGCGGAAAGTCTAGAGGTCAAATATTTATTTTTGACATTTATATACAGTCATACCTCGTGTTGCATTCCACTCTTGTTACAGACTTTCAGCTTACGAATGCAGCAAACAGGGAAGTGTTTACTTCCGGGTTCACCGCCCGCGCATGTGCAGAAGAGGCGCTCTAGTTGTGGAATCCCCGCGACGGGGTGAGCTCCCGTTGCTCAGTCCCAGCTCCTGCCAACCTAGCAGTTCGAAAGCACATCAAAGTGCAAGTAGATAAATAAGTACCACTGTGGCGGGAAGGTGTTTCCGTGCGCTGCTCTGGTTTTGCCAGAAGTGACTTAGTCATGCTGGCCACATGACCCGGAAAAACTGTCTGCAGACAAACGCCGGCTCCCTCGGCCAGTAAAGTGAGAATAGCGCCGCAACCCCAGAGTCGCCCGCGACTGGACTTAACTGTCAGGGGTCCTTTACCTTTTTATACCAATTTTGTCTTCCAACAATCTCAAGGTGGTACATGGTTCATTTTCCCTCAATTTCATCCTGACAACAACCCTGTGAGGTAGGTTAGGCCCAAGGTCACCCAACGAGCTTCATGGCTGAGTGGCGATTTGAACCCTGCTCTCCCAGGTCCTTTTAGTCCTACACTCTAACCATCACACCGCACTGGCGCTCAATCTCCACAATCCCCAGCATCTCCAGGAAGGTCTTGAAAAACCTCTTACCTGAAACCCTAGAAAGCCACTGCTCGCCACAGCATACAACACTGGACCAATGTCAATTCAGGATGAAGTAGCTTCATATGTCTATAACTGTAATCCTAAATGTTCACATGCAGTAATGCAGACTTAACTGTGAAAAATTGAGAACTATATACTATTTGAGAACCAAAAGGGTACAGTAGAGGGGAAATGTGTGGGAGCAACTCTGGGTTTGTTTGTTTTCAGTGTATAAACAATAATGTCATCTGTAAGAGTTTCAGGACAACTGTTCTGGATAATGAATGAGGTAAGAACAGGACTGCCTTACTATTGCGTGTGACAGTTATCCATACGAGAAGTCAGAGGACCATCAGGGATGGGGGAATAAAGAAACGGCTGGTGAATACTTTCCTTTGCTTTGATGGCAAAGTTCACCTTAGCAGTTTAAGCAGCATTGCTTCTTTGCAAGATTGTTTGCCTTGCTGGATAAGAAATAAAGTTTGCCTTTCAGCTGGCTGCACATCTTTTGTTTTAAATCCCACTGTGTTCTGTCAGTTGAGCTTACGAAATCTGAAACACCACCGAGTTCAATGACACCTACACTCAGGTGAATTTTAGCAGTATCAGTCATTCCTTCTTGTATCAAAAAACCCCATGCATGTGGGGATGTTTCCAGCTTAGCTAGAATTAGCTACCTGAATTACTAGTTTTCCATATGTAAGGAGCTTTTGACATGCTTCAAACAACAGTCATTTGAGTTCCTGAAGTAGCACAGTCTCAGGAAATCTGCAACCAGGAAGGCTGAACTGCGTGGTTTTTCTGAACATTTGAATTAGCTGCTGGTGTGTAAAGACATACCCATCAGCTGCCCTGAATAGCCAGCACTGTGGCACAACTCTGCTGACCAGTGCCAGAGTGCCGAATTGGAAGGTGCATCCCTCCTGATGTCCCAGTTTGGAGGGCAACAATGTTGGAAGGTATGTAAAAGAGCTATCTGTACATTTCTGTGCCACTCTAGCTTGGTGTTCACAACAGAAGTGTGGAAGAGGGAAGCCAAAAAAGAAAGTAAGAGGCTGGTGACTAGTTCCCCAACTAACTACTTGGATCTAGTTAATTAAAAAAAAAGCTGCACCTAAAAATGAAAGTCATGAGGCTGGTCTTCCAGTCATGAAACATTGCTCCATCCACAATGGTTGCTGCTCCTCAATCCACAGTTTTGCTTTTGATTTGCCTCATTCGGTTTCTGTGCAGCTTTTGCACTGCAAACATTTGCCAACTTGCAAAATGATCAGTGCATTAATAAACAAGGGATAAGAGACAAAATGGTGGGCAAACGACAGGCTTAGGAGGTAAACAGTGATGTGGAATACTAGATATATGTGTTGCAGGAATGACTATTATGTTGGGCTTCTACAACATGAGAGCTGTGAGAGGAATTCTGGATTGCAGGAAGCCACGGTTTGTGGGTCTAACATCCTGTTCCCCACCCCCATCTCTCTGCCTCATTCTCAAGCCAACAGTACTGATTCCTTTGCCCAGGGTTGGGAGAGAAATTTGATTCAGTTTAAAGGTAAATCTGCCACATTTTCACTTTCCAAACAATACAGTACGTGAAATGAAATACAAGCATCTTCCAAAATGTGCATATTCCTGAATTTTGCAGTGAGGTTTTCCAACCAAGTTGGGTGTACAAAAAATTATATACTAAAGGGCACATTTTAAAATGCATATATTTGTGAAAATAAATGTATTCTGTGGGCTTCTTTGGGAGGAGGGTGGGATAAAAAAGTAAATTATCGTTATAATTATAGGGGCAATTAGTTTGCAAAAAGGCTTATGCATTTTAGTTAGGACTTAAAATAAGGAAACAAATCGTCTGCAACCCTAAGTGAAGCAGTTTGAAGCCCAATCTCCCCCAATTTATTCTGCCCAATGGGGGCAACTGGTGGGTAAGATAAGGCATGAAGTCACCCTGAAAGCTCTTGCTAATGTTTAAAATAAAAAATCTTGAAAGGGTAGTGGGTGTAATTTACTTTGGTATCTGCCTCAGATTACTTCCCTTCCCGTCTCCCCCCCCCCCCAAACTAGCCAGGTGCAGAATGAATACACACAAACACACGTCAACTAACACAGTCATATAATATAGCTAACTTATGTGGAGTTTGAAATTGGATTCTCTGAGAGGTAACAATACTTCCAGGAGTGCAAGCACTTTTTAAAGCAAAACGAAGCACTTGATATACTATACATGTGTTTTTGTACTAAAGGTAAAGGTAAGGGACCCCTGACCATTAGGTCCAGTCATGACTGACTCTGGGGTTGTGGTGCTCATCTCACTTTATTGGCCGAGGAGCCGGCGTACAGCTTCTGGGTCATGTGGCCAGCATGACTAAGCCGCTTCTGGCAAACCAGAGCAGCACACGGAAATGCCATTTACCTTCCCGCCGGATCGGTATCTATTTATCTACTTGCGCTTTGACATGCTTTCGAACTGCTAGGTTGCCAGGAGCAGGGACCGAGCAACGGGAGCTCACCCTGTCGCGGGGATTCAAACCGCCGACCTTCTGATCAGCAAGTCCTAGGCTCTGTGGTTTAACCCACAGCACCACCTGCATCTCTGTTTTTGTACTGTGCCTTAAACGAAATACATTTTTTCCTTTCCAAGGTTGTACTCCCTTGATGCACGCTGTCTCAGGACGCCAGCTTGATACAGTGAAATTACTGCTGAAGATGGGAGCCAATATCAACACCCAAGATGCATGTGGGCGCACTAGTTTATCTCTGGCAACCTACCTGGTATGGAGCTTTCCTTCCTCTGTACATAGTTTTTAGGAAATGTCAACAACAAAAAAGCAGCATTCTGGAACTATTATAGCATATGATTAATACTGGCAAAATACGACATTGTCAAAGGGACTGCTGACAGTTTAAATGAGATGTCATTAAAAATGCATTTGTTAAACTTGCAACAGCTCCACTAGGGTGTTTTTTTAAGCACACACATCATCTTCTGAAGTAAATATTTCCTTTGTCCAGCGTTATGTCGAATATCTCTTCGTCAGAAAAACTGTCATTCGGTAATCATATGCTGCGGAACTAGAAATTGCAAAACAGAAGGACATGTCCTATAGATTCTTCCTCCGGGTTACTATAAATTATTTCATTGCACTGGAAATCATTTTTTGCATTGTGTTCATGGACCCCCACCAATGCCCCCCCCCCCTAGTTCTATGGACCACAGGTTAAGAACCCCTGCTTCAGTGGATGTAATGCCATGAAACATCAAGGAAGGTAGACCTACAAACTAGCACAACCTCTGAGGTCTTAAGAGTGCCAGATGTCAATTAACTCAGCATTTAGGTCCCAAACCTAGAGATATAGATTGCAGTCCTACATCTACATCTTACCTAGGAGTAAGACATGCTGGAATCAATGGGACTTGTTTCTGAGTAGTCATGTACAGATTGCACTGTTACCTTTTTTAAAAAAAAATAATATTGTTAAAACAAATTCATATCCAGTACACATATTTTTTCAAAAAAGTTTCCAATTTGCACAGCCTCTTTCCTTTTGATTCACTTTCAGGGGTGGCTGGAAGGTTGCGTCAGCCTGCTGAGAAATGGTGCCAAACAGAACATCCCAGATAAAAATGGAAGATTACCACTACATGCTGCCACTGCTGATCCCAATGTCAGGTATGCTCTTTGAAATCACCAGACAGCTACAGATAATGAATCTTTTAATAGATCTGTAATCTGTAGCTTTTTCATTATTGCTCATAGTGGTTATAACATGTTCCCTCTTAGGTAATAAAAGAGGTTGATAAGACTCATTAGAATTTCAGCCTTTTTGTATTATTAATCATACTTTTCTACCTGCCTGGGCGTCCTGTACTAATAATTAACTGCACATAAAGGATTGCTGATGAAGCTTTTCACAGCTGTGGTGTTGCTTGCTGTACTTGAACCCTGGGGTGGTATTTCATGCAAGTTTTATTCAGAGTAGATCTATTGAAATCAATGGACCATCAATGATGGTCATGCCCATCAATTTCTGTAGGTTTACTCTGGCTAAAACTTACATTAAATACCATCCCAGGGCTGATTCTTTATCAGACATCAAAGTACAGAAGAAGTGTATGGTGCTGCTGCAGAAGTTGTGACCAAGAGATGTACATATATAGCCACTATTTCTATGAAGGATATCCCAGTGGGCTTCACATATACTGTAGTTTCTGCAACAAGTGCAATTGTGGCAACTGCAGAAACCAATGAGTGTTCATGAGTACAGCCTCCATATGGAAAAAACTAGTTCATGCAAATACTCTTCCTATTTAGAAATGTCTCTTTGCTGGGTGAACAATGACCAGGCATTAACATAATCCACACAAGAAACAATAAAATGGGAATTAAGCCTTGTGTTAGTTTCTTCAGGATTGTGCCATGGTAAGTAAACAGCCACGATTCCAGACAACCACATCCAGCACTGTGCAAAAGGCTGTTAGTACAATTCTGTAGCTAAGATTTGCCTTGAGACTACTTTTCCTCAGTTGTGGAGAACCACTGCATGGAACTTTTAACAATACCAACAAGAAATCACTTGATACTCATGTTATCAAGAAAATCCATCGAATTATTGTGGTTCTTATGGGCTGTGATCCTGTGTACAATTTTGTGCAGGCAAATCCCATTGGTTTCTGTGACGCAGATGCATGCAAAACCAAAGACAGTGTCATTCTTATTTAATTTAATATTGATTTCCTTGAAGCAGGCAAGAAGCAACGGGAGCACTTGCTTCATTCTGTGCAAAGCACAGCTTGATGTGGACGCATGTATGCAACAACACCTAATCCATTTTAAGGAAATAAACAGGATATTACCAGCGTGTGTGCTACCTCTGATGAAAATATTGAACATCGTGCTTCCATGAGTGTATCACACACCCATTATGCTTCACAAACCTCTTCCATCCACTTCTCTCAAGCAATCTCAATTTTCAGTTGCTTTCCTAATTTTCTGGCATCCTTGTTCTTCTTTATACACATCATTTGAACAGTACTCTTGGAAGGTTTCAAGGCAACCAAGAGGGCATTATCATTAAATAAAACATCCACAGAATAGGAGCCAGCACTGATATTTGGAAAGGGAGTGGTAATTTAGTTTAGCAGCAACACAGAGAGATCCCTGCAAAATAAATTTCTACAGTCCCCATGGTAACGGGCAGACCTTTGGTCGGAGCAGAAGTGTGCCAGCTGTTCAGCTCCTTTTCATCTGTCTTATTAGCCCAAATCAGCAAAATTAGATCTTCTGAATATGATCACTCCATTACCAGAAAGCACTGCTGAAATGCCACAGATCTTCACCATGACCATTTGTTTTTCTCTTCATCTTTGCTCAACATGGCAAGGAACACAAACAGCAATGTCCATGTAAGAAATCAATGTGTATCCAGAATAAAATATAATATAATAATATTAATAACTTTTTTATTAAACAAACAACTAAATTCAGCACTAAGACATCTCAAATTGTGCAGCAAAAGGGTGTGTTCTGATACTTGTATAAATTCAACAAATTAAGTCATGTTACATCACGTTACCCACATTTGGTGGGGGTGCAGGAAGCAGCCCAGGAAAAGGGAAGAAAAATAAACTTTGATGCATGAACATGAACTCTGTTCCATGGATGGAAAGAAAGTTAGGATCCAAGCCACCCTTTCTATCTTTCTCCTAACACAATTGCTGTTTTTGAGTGATTGACATGACCATTTGAAAATCCCAATTCATTTTCCATTCATGGAAAGATAGTTACACACATGGGTGGATCTGTTTCATAAGAATAGTTCTCATTTCATGAACTCCCTTCTGCTCATAGAACAACAGTGTTGGAGCCCTCTCTGTGGTTTACATAAGCCCTACAAACCAGGATCACAAACCATCTTCAAAATGTGGTTTGCAAACTTGGTTTGGTGGGCAAGTGCAAATTTGTCAGTTCAGCTGTAGTACAGCCAAGGTATGGTTTGTCTAAATAACTATTTGAACTGGAACATGCAAGAAGGAAGCATGTGAAACAGGACTTGTTGTTCCCATGGTGCTAAACCTTAGTTTGATGTTATGGTAAATGCAAAATTCACATTGCAATAAATTAATGCCTCTCTTGCCATATCTCTTACCACCAAAAGGTAACTCAAAAAAACCAAACATCCTGGAGTATATTGCTGAATTGGGGCAAGTCTATAGTTATATACTGTAGATTTTTCCTAATGGTGGCATTCATATCCATGAAGATCTATTTTCCGTCGTACAGTGGTACCTCGGGTTACGTACTTAATTCGTTCTGGAGGTCCGTTCTTAACCTGAAACTGTTCTTAACCTGAAGCACCACTTTAGCTAATGGGGCCTCCCACTGTCACTGCGCTGCCAGAGCACAGTTTCTGTTCTCATCCTGAAGCAAAGTTCTTAACCCAAGGTACTATTTCTGGGTTAGCGGAGTCTGTAACCTGAAGCATATGTAACCTGAAGCGTATGTAACCCGAGGTACCACTGTACTGTAGGTTTGTTTCATTTTAAAAAAAAAATATTTTGTGGTTTATTATTGTTTATATTTTGAATTTGATATATAGGGGGGCACCAAAATCTTTCAGGTGTTTAGGGCCTCTCAAGGTCTTAATCCGGCCCTGGACATAGTCAGATAATTTAACTTGAGAACAAGAGGCACACTAGTGCACACAACTTGAGCATTCCCTGCTTTGACATGCCTATCCTAGAGTAAGAAAACAAATCCTGGAGCAGTTGCCTTAACCTGATGTGTCAGCCAGCACTCATGCTTTGTTTCACCCAAATAAACCATGAACAGGAAACCAATGATGACCCCTGGCTTCTTCTTTGTTTGGAGAAAAACCATAAGCCCTGGTTTGCACATAATGCTAAGCCAGTTGCTTTCTCCCCTTTAGCAAGGGACTATAGAGGGAGGAGTGCTCGACTCGCGACGGGACAGCGAAAAGTGAGGCCGCGTGGCTGGCGCAGCAGCAAGTTAAGCTGCCGTCCACACCCCCTCAAGCCACCTGGTTGGACGCTTGCCCGTGGGCGTGGTGTGCCAGCCAGGTGAGTGGGTGGCAGGGGGCTAACGCCCCCTGCTTGAGGCGGAGATCGGCTCCCGCCCACTACCCCTCCCCTCTTTGCAGGAGGAGAGTCTTTATCATTGGTGGTGTGATAATTTTTTATTTATTTTATATTCTTTATTGAAAAATAAAAAGAATAAAATACAAGTGCAGAGGAAGACACAAAAAAGAAAAAGAAACAAGGTCTGGTTAACTACAATAACAAGTTGTCCATCCCCCCTTCTTGTAATGTACACAATATCTTTTTTTCTGTTTCGTTTTCTACATGGGTACTATTTCTTATTTTTTAACACAGTGTGATAATGTGACACTGGATCTGAACCATATTTGGGGAAGTATGTGAACAAGGCCATTGACTCTAAGGTTCTAGCTTTTAGGCTTATACAGTACTGTTAAAAACATTGTTTAATTAAAGCTTCAGTAAGTTTATTGTGCTTGTCAAAGGCCGTGACAAAAGCATAGAAACTCAAACAATTAATAAAGTTAAGTACATTTAGGTTCCATTGACTTCGTGAAGTGAAAGCTAGGCACATGTTTAATTGTTATGTCACTATGACATAAAGGTGCTTCGTCCTTACTGAAATGGGACCATGACTTTCTCTGAATTTTGTTTTGCCTTTTATTTTGACGTGGAATGTCACTTTGTCCTCCTCAGGCTTTTATCTGTGCTGCTACAGCAATCGGATCTCAGCGAAATCAACCACCAGGACAATGAGGTAAGCAAACTAGTATCCCCTAAATTGTTGTGTGGTGTATAAAGATTGTTATTGATGGGTGAAGGAGTGTTTCATGCTTAACTCTAGCCCAATGGTTGCCATTAATCTGATTTGAACTGATTTTATAATGAAATGATTTTAGAATGTTGTATCATTTTACTATTGTTAGCCACTCTGAGCCTGGCTTCGGCTGGGGAAGTCAGGATATAAATAAAATATTATTATTATTATTTATTATTATTATTATTATTATTATTATTATTATTAATCTGAGGGTTGGTTCACACAGACATTTAGCATCCACTTGGCCACTGCTTTTTCTAGAGAAAGAGGTGTGGAAGTCACCATGAATGCTTCCCTTGTTCTCTTATAATGGCAACGGCGCCCAACTGAGAGGTGCCGGAACTGAGTTCCAGTGAGTTCCGGATGAAAAAAAAGCCCTGCACTTGGCCATTGTTGTTTTCTGTCCAGACTACACCATGCTTGGTGAAACAAGCCAACAGAACTGTTTTTCAATGACTGTAAACTAGGATTGAACACACGGAAATACTGTTATAGTTTGTGGGGGTCAGTCTGGATGTTATCAGTAGGTCCCTTCCAAACATGTGATCCTGTATTTGTGAGGTTATAAGCTATATGAGGAAACCTGCTGAACTGGTCAGACCAGTTTCTTTGTAAAATAATGGCCTTAGCTGGCAAGTTAAGTACTTCCATTTACATGTCCAAAAAGATTGATTGCCCTGTGGCCATAGAGACAAATGAGTGGGCCTTTTCTCAGCTCACCTGGCTGGCTGCCATGTCATCCTAAGAGGGATAACAATAGGTGAAGGAGAGCTGTGTTTATGTGAGTTTTGGCTTATGCTGGAAGCTAGAGACACAGAGACTTGTCTTGCTCTGTGCTCAGGGAACCTAATGCGGAAGCAAGACCTGTGCAGTGTTAATGCTGTGATCCCTTCCATCCTATGTTCAGGTTGTATACAGTATGTGTACAAATAAAGCCATCCTAGGCTCGAGCTAGACACATCAAAGAAGTGTTTCAGGAAAACACACTGTAAACTTTGTATGAGAAATCGCGTTGGCAAAAATGGAACTCCACAGTGCCATCTGGTGTCACAGTGTTATAATGCATGTACCACGCATATAAAACACTCTTTATTTACCAATCTAGCTGAGTTCTTAGTCTCCATTCCAAGGAAACTGCACCCTGGGTAAGCACTGACACCCTGGAGTCTCTCATCGATTGGCGATTGGGAGGCACACATCATTACAGTTGCCTCTATATTCAGAGATCTGTGCCATTGCTTATGTAGCCATAATGGCGCCATGCACAATAGGGAGGTATTAGCAGAATCAGGAAAACACCCAGATTTGCGGACATTAAAAAAGGGGGGGGGGGTTAAAAAAGCCCAATGAGGACTAAGCATGGCCAAGGAGTGCTGGGTTGAGGCACAAGGCCCAGTGAGATAACCTGTTTATCATTCATCCTGATTTGCTCACACAAATCTTACACAGTGGTTAGACTCTGCTTGGCTTTATTGAGCTTTAATTCTAGTTTGTTTATGGGGTGATTATTGCACAATGAGCATTCATCCTGTTATGGTGACTGGGTGTTTGCACATCTTCCCATTAATCATCCATTCATAGAATCATGGAACTGTGGACTTGGAAGGGACCCCAAGAGTCATCTAATCAAATCCCCTGAAATGCAGGAATCTCACACTTTTCAGTGCATAGCTCTGTTACTTTCCTAACCCCCCCCCCAAAGGCCAGGGTGATTTTTTAAAAGTGGGTTTGTTGCACTAGGTCAGGGTTGGGGAACCTTTTTCTCCTGAGGGCTACTGGGCAACCATCTCAAGGCCACATGCTGGACCAGGGACAGGGGCAAAAGTGGGTGCAGCAATTAATGTAAATGTTACTTTTGTCCAATGGGCTACTTTCACCACACATTCACACGCCCCTCTAACCTCCATCCGGGACAGGAATAGGCATCCCCAGAGTTCAAAGACACATTCCAGGCAGGCAAAGGCCTTTGGGGTGTGAATCAGGGGTGTGAATACCACCACACCACCCCCTGTAAATCAGTGCACAGTCTCCACAGAGGTAGTGCTAGGTCCAGGCAGGATGGCGGTTGCTTTTGGCTCCCTCATAGACATAGGCAGATCTGTTGTTTCATAACCTTATTATCCCTACTTCTAGGGCTGTCATGCATTGCCCCAAGCTTTGATGTCCTCGGTTGTGATTTTCAGGGGATGACGTCTCTTCACTGGTCTGCGTTCCACAATCGACCCCAGCACACGCAAATTTTGCTGCATAAAGGAGCTGATCCGGTGTTGGTGGACAAAGATTTTAAAACAGCTCTTCACTGGGCAGTCCAGGTATAGTACGGTTGTCAAAAGCAAATGTGTCTCTTCATTTGATCCTGTTGTGTTCCATAATGTGAAACCACTGAAAGTAAAAACAACAACAACAAATGAGTACAGTGGTACCTCAGGTTACATACGCTTCAGGTTACAGATTCCGCTAACCCAGAAATAGTACCTCAGGTTAAGAACTTTGCTTCAGGATGAGAACAGAAATTGTGCTCCAGTGGTGCGGCGGCAACAGGAGGCCCCATTAGCTAAAGTGGTGCTTCAAGTTAAGAACAGTTTCAGGTTAAGAATGGACTTCCAGAACAAATTAAGTACTTAACTCAAGGTACCACTGTAATCTGTAAGATGAGCATGGGAAGTATATATTTCTCAGGATCCCAAATCTGCCTGGGGATCTATAGAACCTTTTTCTTAAGAGTTCATCCAGTTTTGTTTCTCAGACACACCATTTGTAGTTAGGGAAGCAGAGGAAAGAATGCGACCAGGATTTGGCCATAAGGACAGATTTTTTTTTAAAAAAAGAATTATTTCGCCTCTTATAAAAAGGCATAGAATTATGTCACTGTTTGTTTTGAATATGTCAGCGTGAGTTACGTTCATACACCCACAGCTACCTTCAACATTCAAAGAAATGATTCACCTTTGTACAAACCGGCTCACCACAAAGGCTGCTTAATAAAAAGAAATGTAAAATCACTGGCTTGTGGTTGAAAGAGGGGTGGAAATGGAATGTACCACTGGCTTAAAAGACACCTGCTAAGATCCAAAAATATACATTTGCGCAAAGGCTTCAGCCAGGTCCCCCACCGGCACATAGTGTATTTGAACAAATGCCCAGCATGAACAGAGAAGTGCCAAGCCAGGCAGCTACAGCTGCCATCAACACCAGTATCCACAATGCCTCTGGGGTCTGCCTCCAATTTAGTGTCCCTCTCTGGTGGTCCATTGAGGCCCAAAGGTGATCCAAGTAACTGAAGATGGAAGCTACAGGTGCCTGACCCAGGGCTTCTCTTCACAGCACAGGACTGAGGGAGAACTGGATGGCAGGAGGTAAAGCTGCTGCTTTCAGGGGCTCTCATCCCCATTGCTACCCACCCCCCGCTGCCACCAGCCTCCACCTGTCCCTGTTGCATCTGCTATCTGGTAAGCTCATCTGGGAAATCCCTAAAAGGGTGGTGTTTTGGGGGGGTCTAGGGGATGTGCTGTGGGTTAAACCACAGAGCCTAGGACTTGCTGATCAGAAGGTCGGCGGTTCGAATCCCCGCATTGGGGTGAGCTCCCGTTGCTCGGTCCCTGCTCCTGCCAACCTAGCAGTTCGAAAGCACATCAAAGTGCAAGTAGATAAATAGGTACCACTCTGGCGGGAAGGTAAACGGCGCTTCCGTTCGCTGCTCTGGTTCACCAGAAGGGACTTAGTCATGCTGGCCACATGACCTGGAAGCTGTACTCTGGCTCCCTCGGCCAATAAAGGGAGATGAGCGCCGCAACCCCAGAGTCGGCCACGACTGGACCTAACAGTCAGGGGTCCCTTTACCTTTACCTAGGGGCCCCCTACCCCTTCACACCTGGCTCAGGAAGTTTTTAACTTGCTTTTTCCTTCTTTGAACAACAGGCCCTTAAGTCTTAAAGTGAATCCCTTTTCTGAATCTGTTTTAAAAGTGTTTTGCTATGCTTGACAGGGCACTGTTTTTCCAGTCCCCTTTGGGAGCACAAAACTAGTTCATTGGATCCTGGCCATCATTTGCTATCTACCCATTGGGATCATTTTTTTTTAATGATGCTGCCAGGGGACATAAGCAGAGCTGGGTGAAATACATATGGTTGAGCAATCTAAAACTGTATTTCAAATGGGCATTAAAAATATTTTATTTGTGGTGCAGTAATACTCAGAATGGACTCTAGGTTTAGATTCCTCTTGATAAAAAAGAGCAGTGGAGACCTAAAGTGTCTTTGTAATGTTTGCTCTATTTACAAATACTCAAGCAGAGCTTACGTGGAGACAAACAAATAGCAGATCTGCAGAGAAACATGGAGACTCCAATGAGCTTCACCTTCAGCTGACTCATAGCTCTCTCTGTCCCTTTCTTTGTAGTATCACATTCAAAACTCAAATCTGCTCTTTTGCAGTCTCTCTGGCCCTACCCTTGCGCTGTAAATGTGTCATGTTCTCCAAGCTGTGGTGGCATCTCATTCAAAACCATAAAGAGATCTCCAGCTATGAGGAGAACTTAATCATTGGCTCCCATTGATAACATATAAACTGACCGTTTACCACTATTCAGAAGCAACCCACCCGACAGAAGCACTTCTAACACCAGTTTTGCAAAGATTTGACTAAGAGAAGTAAAACAGATTTAAAAGGCACTAGTTATAGGGAGGGATGCATTTATCAAATCTATTGTAATAGATTGAATATTCTCACCCTGATTCCTCAGGTTTGAAGAACCACTTTTCCCAACATCTCTCATTCTCCCTTGATTCACCCCCTAATCAATCTTCTGGTTTGTCATCCTGGGATGTTGTTGGCTCCTGGGCTGCCCCTTGCCTTCCAAGTTCATTTCTGGGCACAACTCAAAGTGCTCCCACTAATGATTAAAGCCCTAAACAACTTAGGCCCCGAAATATCTGAGTGACCACCCCCCCAGACACCCCCCCCAGGGTGTTAAGATCAGCAGAGAGAGCCCTCTTGGTAGTTTGACTGCCCTCAGAAGTTCAGTGGGGTGCTGCCTCAGGAAAGGGCCTTCCCTGGGGCAAACCCTAAGTTGTGGAATTCCCTCCTCGCAGAGGTGTGGCTGCCACATTCACTATACAGCTTCTAGCAAATGCTGAAGACATGCCTCTTTACCATGGCTTTTGACACCTGATATGTGTGTTTTGAGGACCCACCCTATTACTGTGACTGTAATTTGTTTTAAACGTTTTGAATACTGAATTTTAAATTGTTGTAATCTGCCCCAGAACCTACTAGTGAAGGGCAGGTAGTAAATTTAATAATAATAAAGCAACAAGGCTGGACTCATACAGTGGTGTAGCGTGGGGGGTGCCAGGGGGGCCGGCCGCACCGGGCGCAACATGGGCGGGGGGCGCGCTCGCACTAGCAGCTCTCTGCCCCTACTAAAATCCACGGGTTAGGGAGCCCGCGCTCGCTCGGCTTGGCGAGGAGGTCGCGGAAGGGGGAGAGCGAAGCCTTCTGCCGCGGGCAAAAAAAGGAGAGGAAGCCGGGTGGGCGGGCGGGCGGGCTGGCTGGCGGGGGTCTGGCTGCGCCTGCTGCTGCCGGTGCAGGGCAAGGCAAGCAGAGCGAGGAGGAGAGAGAGGGGAAGGGGGAGGAAGCAGCTAGGAAACGCTGCGGTGTGGAGGAGGAATCAATTAAGGAGAGAAAGCGAAAAGCCTTGGAGAAAGGGAAAAAAGGAAAGAAAAGAGGCAGCTCCAGGAGAGCGCGGGGGAAAGAGAAGCCTCGCTGCTGCTGCTGCTTGGGAGAGTAAATTACTGTACTTGCCTTGCCCCGGGTTAGGGGGCGCAAATTATTTGCCTTGCCCCGGGTTAGGGGGCGCAAATTACTTGCCTTGCCCCGGGTGCTGATAACCCACGCTACGCCGCTGGACTCATAGCAACCACTTTGATGAAGAAAGGGTAGCTGTGGTACTCTCTGCATTAGAGACTACTATATTATTTCCACATCTCACAGTTGTTTGTTTGTTTGTTTGTTTGTTTGTTTGTTTGTTTGTTTCTCCCCCTCCCCGCTTCCTCCCAAAGAAGCTCAGGGCAGGAAACAGACAAGTAATAAAACCTATCCTGCTGCCAAAAGGAATTTTTTCCTACCGTTAACAACAAATTGTCTTCTAAAGCACAAGTTACCATTCAGCGGGGGGGAAACCCCTGAAAATGCTCTATTCGTGAGTCTCAAACTCTGATTGACACTATAAAAAGGTAAAGGGATCCCTGATCATTAGGTCCAGTTGCGGACGACGCTGGGGTTGTGGCGCTCATCTCATTTTACTGGCCGAGGGAGCCGGTGTACAGCTTCCAGGTCAGCATGACTAAGCCGCTTCTGGTGAACCAGAGCAGCACACGGAAACGTCATTTACCTTCTCGCCAGAGTGGTACCTATTTATCTACTTGCACTGGTGTGCTTTCAAACTGCTAGGTTGGCAGGAGTAGGGACCGAGCAACGGGAGCTCACCCCGTCACAGGGATTCAAACCGCTGACCTTCTGATCGGCAAGCCCTAGGCTCTGTGGTTTAACCCACAGCGCCACCCGCGTCCCGCTACATCAGTTTAAATTTAATTAACAGACTGGTTGAAAGCTAAATATAAAGCACATGCCTTTGTAGTGCATGAGGGAACATCACAAACACACAAAGTTAGTAGGAGCAGGAGTTGCTGTTCATTACGTCTTCTTCTTTGCAAGCACACACATATATGGTTGGTTTTCAGAGCGGCAATCGGATCCTTTGCTCTATCATCCTGAGCCACCGCCAGGGTCCGTCGATCATAAACTACGACGATGAGAACGGGAAGACTTGCCTCCACATTGCTGCCGCTGCAGGATACAGCGACATTATCAGTGAGCTGGCTAGAGTCCCAGAATGCAACCTGCAGGCCCTCGACGTGGATGACAGGTGACCATGGAAACCAACTGAAAAGAGCTGCAGAGCTCTGGCAGGGGCCCTCGTTGTTTTTTGACCTACAGTGAAGGAGGTTTGGCGGCTTTCTTATGAAACGTGTCCCCTAATGAAATGATACTCTCCATGGATCCTCCTTGCTCAGCAACAACTCAGCAAGTGGGTTCCTTAACCTTTACTGTTACGGTTCTGTAAAGGAGAAAAAGCAAGTGTTTTTGGAAGGCGTTTCTTAACATGTTGTTTGCTTAAATGTTGGCCAGAGTTGATTTTGTGGCACCACGGCTCAATAGGGAGGAGGTTTGTGAGTTATTATCTAATAAGTAATAAGGTAAAGGAGGAAGTGCTTCTTGCACGTCTGGGGTTTAAAAGGGAAAGGTTTACAGGGTAGACGATAGGAATCTCAGGTAGGCTTTTGCCCTTTCAAACAGAGGGCTCCTTCAAATTGGGAGCTGTCTTCTGACAGCCCTTCAAATAGAGGACAGTCCCCTGTAACATGGAGCGCATGGCCTCCCTAGGTCCCAGAAGCTCTCATTTTATTTTAAAAAGTCTACTGTAAAAAGAAGAAAAGCCCACAATAGATAAGCATTTGTGTTTTTAGAACCAAAAGTCAGTATAGAAATATTTTATAATTTTTAAAAAAGAGTTTCAAGATATAAGGAGATCTTTTTTTTTAATTGTTAAGAATGCTTTAACACTATGGTGTAAAAGCATATAATATCCATTTTATAAAATAAAGTAAAGCTCATGTAAATGATCTTGGAGCACTGAGGTTAAGCAGGTGTGGACTGGGTAGTTTTTCTGGATTGGAGACCGTTAGGAGCCCCATGTAAAAGTTGAATGCAGAAATAATAAACAAACTTTTTAAAAAAACAAACCTCTCTCCAAAACACAATTTAACACAGAGAATTCAATCTTCAAATATTTGTGCTGTGATGCAAAACTTTGATCTCAGGACAAAGTCCTACTGGCAAATCTCAAATTACATCCATGTGTGAGATCTGCAAATATAATATTGGCTGTGCTGCCTAAATCCAGGTTTCTTTGGCTGCTTAATGTTCAAATTCAACTCTTTTGAAGTAGAGTCAGAGGAACAATGGAGGTGGTATTTCACAGGCAAGTATCAAGAAGATTAACTGGACCTGATTGCATCTCATGAGCTCCAGGAATCTTACAAAGTCGTGCTTTGTAGGAAGTGGTGAACTACTATGTTGCCTCTGACATGTAATTGCATTAAAATGAACAGTTGCCATGCCTCAAAAATCCTGACTCCATAGAGGTGCTCCACCTCCTCAGCTGGTTGTTTTCGTCTGAATTTAAACAGCACAAAGCTATAAAATGATTTGTTTTTCTGCTCTCTAGGACACCTTTGCACTGGGCTGCAGCAGCAGGAAAAGCTGACTGTGTAAAGGCCTTGTTACAACTGGGGGTGGATTGCAGCCCAAGAGACATCAATGAGAACACCCCCCTGACCTATGCTATGTACTGTGGGCACACAGCATGCATCAAACTGCTGTCCCAAGAGAACAGGTAAAAACCTTCCCTTTTCACTTCTCCCAAAATAGCAAATAGGAAGAATTTTAACCTTGGAGCTTATCAGGTTGTCCCTTACTGTAGTTTTCCTTACTGTAACCCCTTACTGTAGTTTTTGAGAGCCAGTGTGGTGTAGTGGCTAAGAGCGGTAGACTCGTAATCTGGGGAACCGGGTTTGCGTCTCCGCTCCTCCACATGCAGCTGCTGGGTGACCTTGGGCTAGTCACACTTTTTTGAAGTCTCTCAGCCCCACTCACCTCACAGAGTGTTTGTTGTGGGGGAGGAAGGGAAAGGAGATTGTTAGCCACTTTGAGACTCCTTAGGGTAGTGATAAAATAGGGTAGTGATAAAGTGGGGTATCAAATCCAAACTCTTCTTCTTCTTCTTCTCTTCTTTCCCTGAGGACCTTCACCCTGCTTCCCCACTTCCCACCCAACGTAATAGCCACACCATTGCAAACTGAGTTGCAAAGAACATAGGAAGCTGCCTTATACTGAGTCAGGCCATTGGTCCACTAGCTTGGTGTTGTTGGCACTGGCTGGCAGCACCCCTTCAGAGAACGAAACATGAGTCTCTCACAGCCCTACCTGGAGATGGCAGGGATTGAACTTGGCACCCGTCTGTATGGAAAGCAGATGCTATATCACTGAGCTATGTCACTTTTCCAGATTCTATTTTTGAGTTGAAACTATTCTGTGAGGTCATTTAAAAAAAAAAAAAGAAAGAAAACCCTCCTGAAAATTCATCAGCATTTTACAGTTAATTTCTCCCAACAAACACATTTTATGTTCAGTTTTGACTAATGTTCATATTTTTGCAAGCTATTTCTCTTAATATAATGTGATTTTCCATGTTATTCTCACCAATATGGTCACTTTCATGAACATTTACCTCTAATATATGTATTTTTGTAAACATTGGTTGGCAAACTGCATGGTAAAATTCAGATAAAGGCAAAATTCAAGCAATAGCCATGTGTCAGTTTGCATATTGCTTTAGAAAGTGTGAATTTGATAGATTCTGCTTTAAATGAGAACCTGAATCAAATTTCTTCCTCATCCCTAGTTGTAACAGCATTTGTGATGATTAACAAAACTCTCCACAATACCAGTGCCATTTTGAGAACTATTTTCATATTGTGTTATTGTGTTTTTAGCCTCAAGTACTTTCCACTAAAGCTTAGAATAGGGGTGTTGAACTACATCATCCCTGACCACAGCCCTGAGGCAGGTGGAAGTTCACCAATATTGGGAAGGTCACAGGTTCCCCATCCCTAATTTAGAAGTTGTGAGGACACTGTCATTATATAGTTTAGTCACTAGGTTTCATTGCACTTAATTGCATCTGGGTGGAGCATGGGTAGGCAAACTAAGGTCCATGGGCCGGATCAGGCCCAATTGCCTTCTGGATCTGGCCCATGGACGGTCCGGGAATCGCCGCATGGATTGCCAGCACACACGTTCTTTCCCTCTCCCTCACACGGTGGCGGCAGCACCTCCTCCCTCCCTCCTCCTATCTTCTCCCCGCCCTGCCTAGAGGAGGAAGGGGGCTGGGCTTTGTTGGTGCCAGCAGCAGCAGTGCTCAAGCGGCCACCATTTTAAGCAGCCCCTCTCCGGAGCCCTTTCGCGGCTGCTCATTGTCCCGCCACCGCCAGCCCCTGCCGCTCGCAAGACACAGGTAAGCAGCCACTGGGGCTTGTGGTGCCTTGGATCATTTCCCCCCCAAAATATAGTCTGCCCCCCCCCCACAAGGTCCGAGGGACAGTGGACCAGCCCCTTGCTGAAAAAGTTTCCTGACCCCTGGGGTGGAGTCAGGAGTTGGTGCTGCTATGCTCTTGTTTAAAAGAGACAATAAAGTTTTTGTTGTACTTCCTGACTGGAGAGTCCTCTAGCTTTCCATCAGAGAAAGGCACTGGTTTTATTAACATTCAAGTAGTGAACACAAACAAGGCTACCTTCCTCTCACATCAGTGCCGCACATATAAAACAAAAATGTACCTTTTGCTTTATATGTTTGTAGTTGCAACCCCAGGCTTTATATACACCATACATTTAAAGCACACACAAAATCCTGGGAACTGTAGTTTACCCCTCCCAGAGCTACAGTTCCCAGCAACCTTAACAAACAGTGCCCATAATTCTTTGAGGGGAGAAATGTGCTACAAATTTGCTTCAAAGGTATCAGGAAGGATTCAGCTAATGAGTCCTGTCAATGGAATCTCTGAGCAAGGGCAGGTTATAAATCTGAACTGGAATTTGTGAGACTAGAATCAGCCAGTCATGCAGTCTTTGTTCACTGTTCTAAATTAAGTTCAGAACAGACAAACAAACCCTAGATTAGGTTTCAGTTTACATAATCCTCAATCTGATACATATCACATTCAAAGAGTCACGGACTATATATAAAAGAGAGTTCTTTAGATATCTAAGTGCAGTTTGAGAGATCTACCTTTGCATGCACATTCATTTTTTTCTGTCCCTTAATAGTTTCTGATCAAACATGTTTTGCAGGTTTTAGTAGTACTTCAAGAACCTGCAAAGCCTGTTTTGCCAGAGATCAATTGAAGCAGGCAAAATTATGTATACCCAAGGAGTCTATCATATCATCATTAGGTACATCCTTAGAGCTGTGGTGGTTGTCCATTTGTTCTGAGTTACTGCCAGATTCGCTTGCAAAAGAGGTTCATGGTTTTCTTTAAAATACCACCACGTACTGAAAAAAATCATTCTGGATACAAGATTTAACAATCACACAACTGCCCTACTAAATGGCAATGCACTATGAATCCTCTGTGCCTTTCGTATCAATATGCTCTCCATTTTTGAGGACAGTCATCTATGAAGGTGGAAATTTAGCAATGTTTCCCCCCAGTCTTCTGAATATTACATTTCTCTGCCCTTCCCCACCCTCCGGTTAATGACTACAACTAGCCTTCTTTCCTGTGCTGTGAAGTGTGAGAGTGAAAATGTTTAAGCCTCTTTTCCGATAAATTTTCAGCAAACTGCAGTACACTTCCTGTAAAGGTTTAGCAGAAGCTCACTACTTTGAGAACAATCCTCTTGCTGCAACCGTACAGAGTTTAGGATATTGGTTGGTTGGTGGGGTTTTTTAAAGTTAAAACTAGAACCCACTCCCAGTGTTATAGAGCTGCAAAACTATGTTGTTTGTTGATTAAAAATAAAAATCTCATTATGCCATAATCCTGAGATCAGGCATTAAAATTGTATAAATGTAGCTGGTTCTCTTAACCAGCTTGTGAGCTTCAACTTTATCTATGTGTAACATTTTATTTAAGATAAACTTTTTTCGAATATTGGAGAATGCTGCTGGGATATATGTTTATCATGACTTAGCAGACATATCAATAGGTCTAAAAATAGCATACCAGTTGAAAAATGAATATTAATTCTGTGTACTTTCACTATTGCAAGAATTTTATCTGCAGAAATGTAGAAACATCCTTTTTAAGTTTAGGAAGTAACTATTGCACAAATTATGGGAATGGACTGAAATTCTTAAATTAACAGCTATATTGAAAGACCTAACAGGATTATGTTGCAAAAAGTAACCTATAGACATGGATCCCTGTGATTAAATATATTAGACAGAAGTTAGTTTTTAAAGGAACAGAGGTAGAATTAAAGTACTCTGAATTACTTTTTGTATGTTCAGTACGTTTGTGTGTGTTTTTGTGTGTGTGCAGATAAATTGGTGTTGTATAATAATAAACATAATGAGTAGTGTTAAACCTGATTTTTGAGAATAGAAGTATATGATCTTGTGAAAATTGCAAAAGTTGGGATATAAATTTGTGGGCGGAATTACATGTTTTAAATATGGGTATGATGGGTGACATTGTTTATTTAATAGTATTTTAATTAAAAATATTTTTTCAAAAGTCTCAAGTTTCGTTTTTGTTTTTTAAGTAGAGATTCTAAAGCGCTATAGTTTTCTTTTCTCACCATGGATTTGTTTTTTATTATTCTTATTGTTATTATTATTCTTTAAAGATCTGAGTTTGTCCATCAAGTTTCCAACCAGAACAATAAATTCCTGAAGAAGGAAGGCAAATTCAGCATGCTTAACCAAATCTTCTGCAAAAAGAAGAAGGAGGATTGGAAGTCAAACCCAAAAGACAAGAAAAGAGAGAGATCTCAGAGGGACGAAACCTCGGAGGTGGATGACATTATCACCACATTTGACTGCATTATGGATGCCAGCTGCAAAGGCTCCTCTGAGGAATGTGTCACAGCGATTGACTTCAAACGAAGAAGCGCGGACACCAAGAAGTACCTCATCTCAGAGAATAACCCCTCAGACTGCAATGGCCTTCCACCAATAAGAGCCCAGAGTCTCCCGCCCATTACTGTGGGTCATTCTTTTTTAACAGCTTCTCACACAACCCCTAGCATGAATTTGGGTACTGACATCCACCATTTTGTACACCAGTCCCAAAAAAGCAGAAGTGAGCATGATTTGTCAGATCAGAGGAGCAGCCGTCAAACCCTGGACAATCCTTGGAAAGTTGACACCAACCAAATACTCACATGTAAAGTCTGGACAGCAATGCCTTCTGATAATAAATGGATAGGCGGATTGTACCCGGAAAGATCCAGTCATGTGCTGTTGTGCCCTCCCCATCTTCCCCACCTGCCCAATTCTCCATCAGGTAATTTCCCCCCTCCTCTCTGTATTTATTGCATGTGATCCACGAAGGCCCATAAGTGCTTAGAATGGCATCATTGCATGCAGCAGTCAGAGCTGTGCTTATTGTTCTCAGTATGACAGTTTCCGTACTGAAGAGTCAAGCCCCTATTAAGCTGAACTGTGGCTTTTTTCTTCAGAAGTGGGAATGAATAAACCCTACACAGTACACAGCATTCTCTTCCACACACTCGTCATCCGTCCCCTTTTTGGACATAATAATGCATATACTCTTTTAGTTCCCAATACTCAAACCAGGGGATCAAGGAAGTAGGATGGTTTTGTTTCAAATAAGGCCAGATCCATTCCAAGCACTGGTCTAGCCATAGCATTACTATAATACCATTTCATTCCTTTTATATTACTTTTCAGTAATAAAAATTACAGTTTTGTTTGTTTTTAATAATCAAATTCTTAATTTAGCGCCACCTTCTGTTACCATCATGCATGGATGGCCAAGTTACAATGTAAGCCTTTATTCCATACAGATATCTAAATTAATGGGGAGTGGATTTGCACATGTACTAATGTCTCCATTTGTGAAATACCATCCTTCTTTCTATTCATCTGGCACCAAACTTCACAGTTATTAGGAACCTGGTAATAATTGTTTCATTTTCCCAGCCAGGTTTTTTAGCTGGGATGGATGAGTTTGAATATTTTAAATATACAGCGGTACCTTGGTTGTTGAACTGTTGTTCTGGGAGTCCGTTCAACTCCTGAAACCGTTCAGAAACCAAGGCATGGCTTCCGTTTAGCTGCAGGCGCTTCCTGCACTCAAGCGGAAGCCGCGTTGGATGTTCAGCTTCTGAAAAATGTTCACAGACCGGAACACTTACGTCCAGGTTTGTGGTGTTCAGGAGCCAATTTGTTCAGGAGCCAAGCTGTTCAAGTACCAAGGTACCACTGTATATCATAAAACACAACCACAAAATAATAGCAAATGGTTGTGTGTATCTGCAAGGCATCTGGAATGGCTTCTGGTTTGTGTTTTTAGAAATGAACACTTACTGGATTTAGAACCGGCATTTATTCCAATGACAGTGTCTGTGGTTAGTGCTGTGGGATTATGTGTTGCACAGTTTTACCACTGGCACAGGCAATTTCTCTTGGATTGCTTTCGTGAATATCATGGCTCAAGCATGCACAATCTGTTATATTTCAATTGATACTTTCAAAAATTGGAATGGAAACTCATGAAAGCTGTAAGCTTACACTGGTGAGATCTCTGCTGAGAACTAGTTCCTTGGCTCACATTCTATAGCAAAAATTGGCCATCCTGGTACATTTTAGTATCACAACTGGTGAGCACTGGACTGTTGTTCATGGTGCAGATCTTACAAGGTATCACAAAACCTAAAGTGCAGTTGGGGTACATGTTCATCATGGGTTAAAAAGCCCATATTTTGCTGTCACTGCAAAGCTCTTATGGAGTTCCTGAAATTTAAGGCCAAACTAGATGTAATGTGAGCAATTGCCTGTGTTTTTTATTATGCTAGCTAGCGGGTCTAGGATGTGTTTACTAGCCATGATGGCTGTACCCTAACACCACTTTAAGAAGCATTATGCCTCTGAATGCCAATTGCTGTGAATCACAGGTGGGCAGAATACTGCTGTTCTCATGTTCTGCTTGCCATATGCCTCTGATTGGCCACTATGAGAACAGGATGCTAGACTGGATGGGTCTTTAACCTGATCCCGCAGGTCTCTTCTTATTTTCTGTTATAACTCTTTTTCCTTATGCCCTTTCCCCAAGATAAACCATGCCTGCTTTGAGGTAGGGAGACAGCGGCACTATCTGCATGTAGGATAATACTGCTTTGTTGATCACTTGGGAGGTGAGAGAAAGGAAAGGGGCTTACAGAATCAATCTGCACCCTCTTTTTCCCCTGCCCTCACCCCCATATCCCACCCTTGTTAGGCTCAGTGTCTTTTCAAAACAAACACAATTTGTGTGTCTGTATTTTCCTCCCATTTCAGGGGAAAGCTTTCAACAAGCAATTCTAGAACGACCCAAAGTAAAAGAACTAACACCCATTCGGAACAACTTGGCTCCCATACTAAACCACTGTGTTCAGAAAGGTAAGCGTATTATCTATGTGTAATCTGTAAAAAATGATGGTTTACTGGCCACTTCCTCATCCCCCGCCCCCCAAAAATGCTTAATCCAGATCATCTAAAAAATATTCTGCAAAGCTTTAGGTCAGGTGTGGGGAAGCTTTGGCCTTCCAGATGTTGTTGAACTATGACTCCCATCATCCCTGACTATTGGCCATGCTTGCTGGAGCTGATGGTGCAATGGCGCAACATCACTTTTTTCCCCTGGCGCCGTTGGGCCCACCCTCACTTAAATATAGTGCACCCACCTCACAGAACACCAATTACCCAAATTCCTACAAACTACCCCGGATTATCCTATGGGGGACTTGTGTGAGGAAAAACTTAATAATTTGGAGTCTCAGGCAGGATTTGATCAAATAAACAAGAAAGATTTTATTAAACAAAGGAAGTTTATGTCACAATGTGGGTAAAACATAGGATACTTCAGATTATATTGTTATTTCACTTCAGTTCTTCCTCAGTTGTTGCACAGTTGTTGCCTCTTAATACATTGGTTCTTAAACAAGGTGGTACTTCCTGTCAGTTACACACCCCTTTTACAACCCTACTCCTGAGGTACTCCAAGTAACAGACCCAAGGGATCACCACACCCCTCTTAACTGGTTTGGGAGAATCTATCCCCTCCTGACTGGAATGAGTCCTAAGTAGACTGTATCCTCTCAGCTTCTACTTCTCCTGGCTCAGCCTCAGCCTCCCAGTTAATTCCTGGCCTATTACTCTCACAGGATACCACACACTGTCCTTCACACTAAGCTCAGAGACACCTTTCTCTAGCTTTTGATATATTTCTCAGTGTGGATGTTTCTACAGTACCCAGAACCAACTCTCTCTCCTCTCACTCCCTATCTCCCAACCTATTCTCCCAACCTCTATCCCAGCCAAAAACTGTTTCTCCAAATCCTCTCCTTTTCAACTCCCCCTCCTGGAACCCCGGCCAATCATAAGCTGCCGTTCATTAACCATTTGCTGGCAGGGAAAAAGAAAAAGAAAACACTTGGTGAACCAACCTGCCCAGCAAAAACAAACTTTTCCATCACGATGGGAGCTGTATTTCAGCAACAGCTGGAGGGCCAAAGGTTTCCCAGAACTGCGTTAGGTTGTGACCATTGCTTATCCTATTCTTTATTTCTTACTATCAGAGCCAGTACTGTGCACCAATAAATTCCTGTTGCAGTGTAGGAATAGCAGGCTATACTATATTGTAGTACAGTATAGACCTTGTAATGTTGAAAGCCTGGGTGGAAAATGTTCAAAACAAACGTTGGTGTTTTTGTCTGAATCACTTAAAACTCCTGCAAACAAAGTGATTTCTCCAGTAGTTTACCACAAACTCAATTTCCCCCAGTAGTCAGCATGTTGCTTCAGTGGTTTACAGTAGCAAGTGGTGAGGCAAAATATCAATTGCCTAGCAGAAGCACTCTATTTGGAGCACAGTGTTTGCATGGCTTTTCTGGTATTTTTAAAAAAACGTTTCCCAAGTTAATAATTATTCTGTTGTACAAACAGGAATCACATTTTGAAGCTATAATGGGTAACTATACTGTGATCTGGAAAAATAGGCAATACTAGCTGTCAGAGCAACATAATATAAAAACAGTCAGTCTGAAACCACATCCCGATAAGAGCCAATGCTATCAACAGTCATGTGTGACTTGCATTTTGATTAGTTGATTAGAGGAGCTGAGAACCTTTTAAATTAAGCACGATGTTAATTAGTAAAGGCACATCAAGATAAAATTTCTAGCCATTTCCTACTATGGAGAAAGGGTTCCTGCCAAGACAGAGAGAATTTGAATTAAGTTGAATTCAGGTTTAAATGTATATTATAATAAGAAGTAAACTCCACAAAAAGACATAGTGGTTTTTTTAAAAATCGAAAAGAGAAGGGGTGGAAAGCTGTATAGCTTAGGAGAAAACTTTAAAACCTGAACTTTTTAACGGTAAAAATTAAAGAAAAACAAAATAGAATGGGTGTAAAAAGTAAAGAGGAACCACTTAAAAATAGAACTGCAAAAGAGAAGTATGTTATTCAGTGTTTATAACAAGTAGAATTGGCATAAAAAGAGAATAATGATGTCTAAATGTTTCAGGAAATGATATTTCCACATATCATTATTTGTATGAAAACCTGTGATAATAAGTTCTTGTTGAAAAGTGAGGAGCAGCAAACAGCTGCACTTTTGGAAAATGCTATAGTGAGGATAAAATCTACTCAGTAGTCTTGGAGGGAATGGCTCTCATTGTTTGGATCCCACAGAGCAATTGGACAACGAAATCCAGAGAATGATGGGATTTGGCTTGTTCAACAGTAATAACAACACAAACACATCATTTAAAGATGTTATACACCAGACACCTGGTTTTCAATAACACCTTGCTGTCTACCACCAGCACATGGGCCATAGACTTTGAGGGCCAGTTATGGGGAAGCCCAAGTAGCTCTGAAACTGAGATATGAAGTGTTACCATGGTCCCAATCCTGACAACACCATCTCAGGCTGTTTGATCAGTAAGGGAGACCTGGGGGCTGTCTAGTTGGCCCATGGCAGGGCCTTCTTGGTGGCGGTCATACAGACTTCTTCAAACTCAGCCCTCCAGATGTTTTTGGCCTACAAGTCCCATGATCCCTAGCTAGCAGGAGTAGTGGTCAGGGATGATGGGAATTATAGTCTCAAAACATCTGGACCGCTGAGTTTGAGGAAGGCTGTGTTTGAAGAACACCCTCTCTAGTAAGGTGTGTCAGTCTCTCTGATAAACTTTTAGGAGAAGTTTTAAAACATTCCTGCTTATCCAGGCTTTTGATGACTAAAAATTCTGCCTCTGGCATTGCTGAAATGAATGTTTAGAAAGTTGTTCTGAACTGTTTTTGATAAGCTTTAATTGTATTAGTACTGACATGCTTGCTACCTTGGTTTTCTTTTGAGCAGGGGTGCATAACCTGCAGTCCTTCCGATTTTTCTGGACTACAGTTCCCATCAGCCCCAGCCAACATAGCCAGTGATCAGGAATGATGAGAAGTATGTGCACCCCTGCTTTGGAGGAAGGCCTTGAACACAAATAAATATATCTCCCCTCCAAAGCTGCTATTTGCTTTTGGGATATTTAGTACCTTTAGCACCAAAGGCAGCATCCCGTGAAATGTGGATAGCCGCTTCAGACTGAGCATTTTGGTTTTAATGTTATAAGGAGAGTAACAGAGACAGAGAGAATTAAACTTTCCTTTACTTTCCTTCTCCGCTTGCCATATTCCTGAAGCTCCTCAGACTTTCCCTGTTGCAACTATTTACATATAGTTAATTGCATGCAATTGTTAGTGTCATGTCTAATTTGGCTTTGACTTCTGGTGTGAGTGGAGGGATTTGTTTTGCAAAGAAGCAGAAAATAAACCAAACTCAAATGCCTTTCACTCCCCGGTAAAGGAAACTTGCTTATGTAACTATAGGCAGAAGTCACGTAATCTCTCAGTAATTGCCACACTCAGCAAATAAAGTGTTCATTATTGGCTGCTGTGCATTTGGTTGGAGAAAATGAAGAGCCTTGGAAGCAAGAATAATTTTATCTCTGTTATTAGCTATATCAAAATAAAGCTGGCCAAATATTTGTAATATTGGTTTTGTTGTTGTTGTTTTTTAAAAAAGGATATCCATTGCAAAACAGTTAATGTATAGACTGAACAACAACAGCAGCCAATGGAGTACTCGTAAAACATAATTGGGATATTAGAAGAAGTTTAAGGAAATAAGGTTTTAAGTTTATGTTATTTATTAAATTTGTATTTAAATTTGTATCACCTGAAAATCACAGGCAGTTCACAACATCAATTTACAAAATACAAACACAAAATACATAACAAAACAAACAAACTAAAGCAAACCAAGCCCCTCACGCCTGATCTCACAAGCACATTTAAAAGGCCATGGATTGTTCAATCATTCAAAGGCCTGGCTATAGAGAAACGCTTTTGCCTGGTGCCTAAAGATGTGTAATGAAGGCTCCAGGAGAAGCTCCCTAGGGAGAGCATTCCACAAACAGGGAGCCACCACAGAACAGGGATGAATTCAGTTTTGTTGTGACATTCTAAGTGAGACTACAGATAGAGAATTATAAGGGGATGTCAGACACACCTACCCCTCCACATATCATGATCTCAATTCAAAATCCACGTACTGAGTTGATATCTTCATCAAGCTGTCCAGTACAACTCCAGGGTCTGCTTCTTCATCACAACCAGTTCAGACCTAATTAGCATATATGCATAATTAGGGGTGAGGTTGCCTTAGTGGTTTGCAAGAGGCAAGTACCCAGTCTGCCCATGGAAAGCAAGAACAGTTGACGTGTTAAGTGTGCATAGTACAACAGTTAGACAGAGAAGCAGAATGCCAGTATTACGACGGTGCATCTTAAAGCAGTTATGAGCGAGTCATACATACATATTGCCTGCAGCATAGCCCACTAGAGTGCACTAAAAAATATACACCTGACAAGCTGCATTATCTCTTGGTTTGTTCTCTCACTTTTCCCTCTTTGCTTTCTTCCAGCCCAGCTACCACCCAGCCAAGCTTCTCAGGGTGTCAAGGAGACAAAGTCATTGTCTTTAAACTCCTTACGGACTGGTGCCTCTGTTCTCCCACCAGCACTTACCACAAAATCCCCCAAAGCAGGACTCTCTCAGAGTAATTTGCTGTACTCTTTCTTACCAGTGCTGTCAGCAGAGCCTCTCAGAACAAGCCGAGTCCTGCCTGCCATTCCAAGCCAGAAGGAACCCAGCCTCGCGGAAGCACTTAACCAATCGCACTGCAAACCAAACAGCGACAATTAGCTCAAGAATCCAACTGGCAGATAAAAAAACATTTGCTTTCCAATCCATTGTCAATGAGAGAGTTAGCAAACAGACTGTTTTAAAAGTCATGCAGCACTTATCGCAGCAATCTATTGGGGGCATTTATTTAACTTAATAATATATTGGGAAAGTGCTAGCAAATGTGCTGTGGAAACAGAAGGGAGACAATGGAAACACAGTTTTTCTTAACTTTGTTATTTAGGCCTGGGAGCCAAGCAAGAGTGCCTGTTTCCAGTGCCCAGTCAAATGTACTTAATATTTAGCACATGTACATCTCTTTGAGGTCTGATTTGCATACGGTGCCACCTTCAGGAGGCCACTCAAAAGGTTCTACCTGTGCAGGTACTCCAAACACCAGGCATTACATTTAACTGAGTTGTAAGACATACATATGCAGCATTTATATGCCAGTATTCTGTGGCCCAGATGGCAGCCATGTTCCTGTGCAAATGCTCCAAACTTAGTCACCACACAGGCTAAGAACCTTTTAAACAGGATGTCCCTTATATAAAGCATGCACCCAGGTAAGTGCCTTTCAGAACTATCCCCACACAATGGTCTTGTTCATTCATCATGATAGGCCACAGGTTGTCTTCAACCATGGTTTAATTAAGAATGCCCCTGCCCTGCTTCTATTCCTTCTTTGTATTTTTCTGTTTTATGGCTCATGGTTTATTTGAACCAAGAAAATCACGATCCAGGTTCAGATGATGAAAGCCGTACTATGGCTTATTTGGGTGCGGGGGGAATGGCAAGGGGAACAGCATGGAAGGAAGCAAGCACATTCATGATTAAAGAATGGTTTAAGGCAAACAGGCTTGTTTTCCTGTGCAAACCAGGCCAAATGGATGACCCAGTTCAATCATCTCTAAGACCATTTTGAAGGTTGCATTGACTAGTAGGAGTCAAGCACACTTAACTTCCAGCATTTTGTACTCTGAGTGTCGGCAAGGATTTTCTTTTCTTTTTCCCTTTTAATTGGCAAAGGTTTTTAATATATCGAAACAAAATATAAACCAACGGGGGGGGGGGAAATGTTGACTATGACTGTAGAAAATCTATGAACTATAAATAAAACTCATACTTTATAAATTTCTTGATGCTGATTGTCAAGAAGTATGCATTTCCTGTGTTAGGAACTGTTGGTCCCTGTGATCTCTGTGCTAAATATAGTGCAGAAAAGGGCAGACCAACGACGAGCCTTGCCTTTTCAGTTGTATAGTAGATTATTGCAAAAGAAATATATATAATGTATATATTTGCAAATGTACATATCTGCATTCAGCAAACGCGCTTGGGGATTTCTCCACACAATCAGCTTAAACTTATTTGTGGTGCTTTTTCAAGCCATTGCAGCAGCACTGCTATATTGCTCTGTTCACAGTTACTCAGTTTTGCCAGCACCACCATGACAAATAAAGTACCGCTATCTAGGGCTTTTTGCTACAAGGGCATGTGTGGCATTATTATTCTTATTATCATAGTTTTTATTGTTATTTATTAAATTTCAATACCACCCTTCAGCTGAAGATCACAGGGCGGTTTACAATATAAAAACACAAAAATATACAAACCACAATAACAAATTAAAACAATAACCCCCTACACACAAACATAGATTGCTTAATTAGCCAAAGGTCTGAGAGGAGGAGAATGTTTTTGCCTGGTGCGTAAAGATATGTCATGATATACAACACATTCACCAAAGTGTGAAAGGCTGTGGCCTGGTGATTTGTGTGCTAGTTGTTGGTGGCCATCCTCAGGGCCCTACTTTCCCTTCCTTCAGTTCTTTATCTTTAAACTGGACTTGGACCAGTCAGCCCTTCAAATAGAGCACTGTCCTCTGTTATGTGGGGCACAAAGTCACCATTCATTTTCCTTCCTTCCTGCTTTCCTTCTAGAAATAAACAAATAATATTGTTCATTTGCCAGTAAGTGTGGCTAGAAGAATAAGGCATAACTATACAGATTTTCATACTCTTATCTAAAGGAGGTCACACAAACCTATGGGCAGATAAAATCTCTTCCACCACCATCCCACTTCCTGCTCAGAGGGATCTGCTTCTTCTTCTCAGGTTACTCCTTCTCTGGAAGTTCAGATCCTTTCCCTCCATCTCACAAAGGTCATGGTTATTCATAAATCCCTTTCCATCTTCATTATATCTAGCCTAGGTATGTACCTACCTACTAAATTCATAGGGAAATTTCTAAAATCTCTCCCAGACTCTTCTCCCTAAATCTAGTCCCTAGTCCCTCCCAGGCTATTCTCCCTAAATCTGAGGGTCTGTGCTTGGGTGACTGACCTGATACCCCAAGCCCTGTTGAATTTTAAGCTTACAATAGGCACTTGCAGACGGCCTCTTGAGAAGGCTATCAACATCTGCTACTAGCCAAGATATCTGTGCAGACCCTCCAAGTGTCCCTATTTTCCAGGGACGTCCCTGATTTAGAGAAGCCATCCCGTTTTCTGATTTGATCCCAGAATGTCCCAATTTTCCTTAGGCATTGGAGAAATGTTGGAGGGTATGGAATTATGCGAACCCCCCCCCCCCAAGGTGTATGAAGGCAATCCTGTATAGGGAAGGTTTTTCTAAATGTTTAATGTTTTATTGTGTTTTTATATATGTTAGAAGCTGCCCAGAGTGGCTGGGGCAACCCAGTAAGATATGTGGGGTATAAATAGTAAAAATCACCATGGAATGGGACATCCGTATTTTTGTTGGAGAAATGTTGGAGGGAATATCTGTGTAGTATTGTAGGTGACCACAAGCGGGGAGAGTGCTGTTGTATTAATTTACTGTGATGGGACGATGAGCTGCTTGTGTGTAAAATCCTAGTCCCTCAGAGTTTGGTCAAGTTTGCAAACCTCTGTCTGTAACGGAGCCCCTTAAACATGGCTCCGTCAGTCGCTGGCAGATTCCGACAGTGGTTGCTTTCGGAATCGCTTCCAACATAAAAGCTCCTTAACGGAAACACGTCTTCTGGACTCTCTGCGTGACAGTTTCCGGCGAGGAGTGGGTGTCCCTACAGGAGGTCCTGAAACCTCCCCACTGTTTTCGCTGGAAGTGTCTCTGAGCCATCCCTCCAGCTCCCTTTCCCTCAGCTCAGCTCCTCTCCCCCTACTGGTTCCCTCTTCAGCTGCTGAGTCTCTCCCAACCTGTGTGAGCCCTTTCACTTCCCTTCCTTCCGATGGCAGTTCCCTGACATCCACCTCCCCTCCAGGGCCCCCTTCATCCCCTCTCGCCCCCTCCTCTACGGGCGGTGAGGAGGCAAAACCCCGGAATGAACTTCCTTCATCTTCCGATGTCCCGAACACTTCTCTCCACCTGTTGCGGTTCCTGGTCTCGAAGTACTCCTCCTCCTCAGAGTCCATCTCCCCTTCCCCTTCCGATTCCGAGAATCCTTCCAACTCCTCCTCCTCATCGGTGGTCCCAAAGTATTCCCTCCGGAACCTCTCCACAGGCTGAGGTTTCCTTGGGAACCTTTGATGGAACGTTTCTATCAATACCTCGTCATTGATATCTTCTGCCATTACCCAAGTGTTTTCTGACTCCGGTTCTCCTTCCCACGCTACCAAATACTCCACCTGATCCCCCTTCCATCTGGCGTCGAGGATTTCTGCCACATGGCTGCTGCATTCCCTTTCTTCTATGACCGGTCCCCGAGTGGCCATCCCTTCTCGTCCCCCCTCATACGGTGACAGTAACGACCTGTGAAATACTGGGTGCAGTTTCATGTGGTTGGGTAACCGGAGCCTGAAAGCCACTGGGTTGACCTGTTGAATGACCTCAAAGGGACCCAATCTCCTGGGTCTTAATTTCTTACAACCTCCTTTGAACGGCAACCCTTGGGTTGACAGCCACACCCTATCTCCCACCCTTATGGTTTCACCTTCCCTTCGGTTCTTGTCTGCCTGCCTCTTGTATTCTTCCTTCGCCCTTTCTAAGTTGAGTTGGAGCTGACGATGGATTGCTTCCATTTCTTCTACAAAATGCTCGGCTGCCGGGACACCCCATCTCTCCCCTTCTCCCCCTGGGAAAGCCCTGGGATGACACCCATAATTAGCCAAGAAGGGGCTCATCCCTGTGGACACATTCTCGGCATTGTTGTAGGCAAATTCCGCCAGCGCCAACTTTTCTACCCAGTCATTCTCTCTGTCATTGACATAACACCTCAGGTATTGCTGGAGGACCCCGTTTGCTCTTTCCGCCTGCCCGTTGGTTTCAGGGTGCCGGGCAGTCGAAAAGTTGACCTCCACCTGCAGTAAGCTCATGAGCTTCCTCCAGAACCTGGAAGTAAATTGTTTTCCTCGGTCTGAGACCACCCTCAATGGCACTCCGTGCAACCTAAAAATGTGTTCTACAAATAACTTCGCTGTCTCTTCCGCCGTGACTGCATGCGAGCAGGCTACAAAGTGGCACATCTTTGTTAGTAGGTCTACCACCACCATGATGGCTGTTTTCCCCTTGGACTTCGGCAGATCAGTCATAAAATCTATCGACACTGCCTCCCAAGGTCGTTCTGGGGTTGGTAAGGGTTCTAATAGCCCCGCCGGTGCCCGCCTCTCCCCTTTGGCTCGCTGGCATTGCTCACACCCTCTTACATACTCCCGTACATCTTCCCTCACCTTAGGCCACCAAAATTCCCTGGTGACCAACCACATGGTTTTGTGTTGTCCAAAATGCCCCGCCGTGGGGCTGTCGTGCAACTGCTTGAGTACCCTCCCCCTTAAGTCTCCTTCAGGGATATACAGTGCCCCTTTGTAATACAAAGCTCCATTTCTTTCCTCGAAACCCCCTGGTTCCTCTCCCTCACCCCTAAGACCTCTGAGCTTATTCTGGGCGTATTCATCATTCTCTGTTTCCTCTACCAGTTCTCTTTGTCCCACCAATGCCGCCCCACACACCCAGCGGTCCTCTGGAATGACATGTCTCTCTTCGGGTGCTCCCTCCCCCTCCAAATATTCAGGTTTGCGTGAGAGAGCGTCCGCCCTAATGTTCTCTGGGCCTGGCACGTAACAAATCTCAAAGTTAAATTTGGAGAACTCCTGGGCCCATCTCACTTGCCGTTGGTTGAGCACTCGTGCCGTCCTCCAATACTCTAGGTTCTTGTGGTCAGTGCACACTTGCACCTTATGTTGTGCGCCAATTAGCAGGTGCCTCCATCTCCGGAACGCCTCATGAATGGCTAGTAGTTCTCGGTCATACACCGTGTAGTTCCTCTCGGATTTGTTCAGCTTTCGCGAAAAAAAGGCACACGGTCTCCACTCTGACTCCTCCTTCCCTGGCTGCAGAAGCACCGCCCCAATAGCTCTGTCTGATGCGTCAGTTTCCACTCTCATCGGTTTTTGTAAATCCACATGCAGGAGTTGTTGTTCCGAGGCGAAGGCCCTTTTTAGTTCCTCAAATGCTCGCTCCGCCTCCTCAGTCCAAACGAACTTCTTCTTACTGCTGAGACAGTCCGTAATGGGCGCCGTCAGGTGGGCAAAGTTTCGGATGAACTTACGATAGAAGTTCCCAAATCCTAGGAACCTCTGCACATCCTTCCTTGTTTTGGGTGTTTTCCATTCCAGCACCGCCTGGACCTTGCCGGGATCCATGGCCAATCCCTTGTCTGACAGGCGATACCCCAGGAATTCCACCTCCTTGGTATGAAACTGACACTTCTCCAGTTTCACCCACAGCTGGTTGGCTTGCAGCCTGCTCAACACTTCTCTGACGTCTCTCACATGCTGCTCCTCATTCTCAGAATACACCAACACGTCGTCTAAGAAGGCCACACAATTCTTGTAAAGCAAAGGCCCCAGGACATGGTTCATAAACGATTGAAAGCACGCGGAGCCTCCTTGTAGGCCGAAGGGCATAACTAAATATTCAAATGCCCCCAAAGGGGTGAACATGGTGGTTTTCCATTCATCTCCCTTCCTTATTCGTATCAGGTTGTACGCCCCCCTTAGGTCCAGTTTAGTAAAAATCTTTCCCTTCCTGACCCTTGTCAAAATGTCGTCAATCCTGGGCATAGGGAAAGCCACTGGTTCTGACACTGCATTTAAGGCCCTGAAGTCACACACAAGCCTCGGCTTGTTCGTGTTTTTTTTATCCACAAAAAACACTGGGCTGCCCCCCACCGCCCTGGACTCTCTGATGAACCCTCTCTTCAGGTTCTTGTCAATGAACTCTCTTAGCTCCTGCATCTCTCTGTCTGACATGGCGTACAGCTTGCCTACAGGGAGCTGTGCCCCAGGGAGTAAATTGATTTGACAGTCAAAGGGTCTATGCGGGGGTAGTTGGTCAGCTTCCCTTTCGCTGAAGACGTCGCGGAGATCTGCGTATTGTCGTGGTACCTTCACGTTCTCCGTTACTTCAGTCCCTGCTAGGGTGGCTTGGGCCCCTGCCAAACCCTTTCCCTCTTTGCAGTGTTCTAAGCAATGTGCTGAACCAAAAGAAACCACTCTCTGATGCCAGCCCACCAGCGGATCATGTAACGCTAGCCAGCTCATCCCCAATATAATGGGAGCTCCTCCCAAGGTGGCCACATTAAACGCTATCAGTTCGGTGTGCCTTGCCACCTTCATTATCATTGGGACGGTCTGCAAGCTGACTTCTCCTCCCAACAGCTCCCTGCCATCGATCGTGGACACCTGCAGGGGGTTGCTTAAAGGGATCGTCTGTATCTGGTGTTCAGCTGCAAACTCTTTGCTCATGAAATTGCAGGAGCTGCCTGAGTCCAACAGCGCCTTTATCTTTAGAGGGTGTCCGTTTGGCAGCTCTAGCGCCACTTCTATCACTAGGGCGGGTTTAGGAGGTTCTGGCGTGGGCACTTTCACTGCTCTTTGGCCTGGCTGCTGTGCCCCGACGGTGGCAGCCAGGCGTTGGCTTTTACTTGCTTCGGTATTTCTTCCTCTCTTCCCTCCACAGCTCCTACCATCCCTTGCCATTCCTTCCTCTGGGGGCAGACTCTGGCAAAGTGACCTGGCTGTTGGCAGAGATAGCATTTCCGGGCGCCTTTTCCCTCCTTCTTTCCCCCCTCACTGGGCTTTGAAACTGCGCGCGCGCGCGCTGTTCCGATTTCCATCGGCTCTGCCGGCGGGAAAGTTGGCTCTGGAATGTCTGGAATGCGGAACTCCTTCCAACGTTCCCCCTTCCCTTCCCGCCTCTCCAATGCTCTCGCCTCCTGGCGCGCTCCTATGGTCAGCGCTGATTTGGTCAGCTGGTCCATAGACTCCGCCCTGGGCGCCCGGGAAAGTTCGTCTTTCACAGCCGAAGAAAGCCCTTCTTCAAAGAGCATTTGAATGGGTTCCGCCGATAGATCCCACCCCAATTTATGGATCAACATGGTGAACTCAGTCCAGTACTCACGGACAGATCGGCTCCCCTGTTTGCAAGCCATTAACTGTCTGCGGACCACTCCCTGTTCAATATCGCTGGAAAACATCAGATCCATGGCGCGAAAGAACTTCATCGTGTCCTTTAGGACGTCACTATTCGCTGCCATCAGGGGTCTAACCCAGTCTCTCGCCCCCTTTTCAAGATGCCCAATCACGAAAGTCACTCGTGATTCCTCGTCAGGGAATTCATCAAACTGCAGATTGAGGGCATATTGCATCTCTGTCCGAAAGCCATGATAGTCTTTGGGCTCCCCCCCAAACTTCTGCACCAATCCTGGTACCTTTCTGACGAGCTGGGTGTCTTTCCCCTTTTTGTCTGCATCCTGAGCCCTCCTCTCCTCAAGCCTCGCCGTCTGCAGCGCTAGCTGGACCTCCAACACCCGGTACCTTTCTTCCAGGCTTGGACCCGCTCCAGCTCCTGCTTCTCCGGTTCCGGCTGGGTTGCTCATGATGCCTTCTCCTGCACAAGCTGCTCACGAAGACTGTCGGAATGCTGTGATGGGACGATGAGCTGCTTGTGTGTAAAATCCTAGTCCCTCAGAGTTTGGTCAAGTTTGCAAACCTCTGTCTGTAACGGAGCCCCTTAAACATGGCTCCGTCAGTCGCTGGCAGATTCCGACAGTGGTTGCTTTCGGAATCGCTTCCAACATAAAAGCTCCTTAACGGAAACACGTCTTCTGGACTCTCTGCGTGACAGTTTCCGGCGAGGAGTGGGTGTCCCTACAGGAGGTCCTGAAACCTCCCCACTGTTTTCGCTGGAAGTGTCTCTGAGCCATCCCTCCAGCTCCCTTTCCCTCAGCTCAGCTCCTCTCCCCCTACTGGTTCCCTCTTCAGCTGCTGAGTCTCTCCCAACCTGTGTGAGCCCTTTCACTTCCCTTCCTTCCGATGGCAGTTCCCTGACATTTACTTTGTGACATTTTGTTTTCCTACAATTTTAGAAAATCATAGTGAGATTTTGCAAGCTGATTCCAAGCAAAATAGTATACTCGGAAACCTTCAGGCAATGATCTGTCTTTTATTCTCCAAAAGCACCACGCCAGAAATGTTCATGACTTCTTTAACCAATGTAGGGCAATGCCATCATTTTGGTAAGTGAACAAGACAACTGCATTACAGTCTGAATCTCTTCATTTAGAAGGGTGTGTCCATTTCATTTTATTGGAAGTGATTGTGGTCCTTAAGCAATAACAACCTTTTTATATGGTGCTTTTTTAATGGAAGCCAACAAACCAGCTGGTCCTGATTAACACTACTGCTAATTTGTTGCCAAGAAATGCCTTCCTTGTAATTTTGTAGGAATGTATTTCCTTTTTTTTATTGCAAAAATTGTAATTATGTTTCCCAGAATATTTCTGAGACAAGGACCAATCATCGCTGAATCGGAGCTCCATCACAATTACCATACCTTCCCCCATCCTTGAGTACAAAGTTCATCAGTGAGGAACAACCTACTGCAATCAAGTACATCAACAGGGGCCACAAGATGAGCAGAAAACAGTCACGGAAACCTGAGAATGTGGGTGGAAATTATACCATCAGCTTTGCTGCATGTCTTCAAAGTTTGCAGTGTAGGGAGAGCAGTTAAGCTTCACCACCATCACCACCAATTGCCTTCTGTGGCCCCAACACTCAACAGCTGTTCTCCTAGTTCAGTTCCAAATGAATGTTTTGGATGGAAACACACTTCTGGGCTGGAGAAAAGAGAAGCAGATGAGGGAGAAATTGAAGGTAGAAGGCAGCACATAAGACAGGGATGAGCAACCTAGGACCCTCCAGACATTCTTGGACCCCAACTTCCATCATCCTCCGCACGGACAATGGTCAGGGATGATTGGAGTTGTAATCCATCTGAAGGGCTGTATGTTCCCCATAAGAGAAGCATTAAGTGCCTTCCTTCCAACTTCTACTTCTGCTCTGAAAATTGTGCCTTCCCAGTCCTGCTTTGGAGATGAAGAACCCTGTGCTAAATAATGAAACTCTGTTCCCATCCACCTTGTACATTTAGAGCATTATCATGCCACTTTAAATAGCCATGGCTTCCTATAAAGAATCCCAGAAACTTGCTGAGAGTTGTTAGGAGGCTCCAATTCACAGAGCTACAATTCTCAGTGTGGTTTAGCAATCAGGCCCTCTTCCCAGGCCACTTACATCTTGGTAGCATAGGTGGGGGTTAGTCACTGGCCCCAAGAGGGTTTACTTGAGTCTGCAGTGAGTCCATTGTGGCAGGAACTATCCTATTCTTACTGGGCTCCTGAGAAAACAGGCAGCAACCAAAGCAGAATCCAGTCCAAAGTCAGAGCCCAAGCAAGCAGAGTCCACAACAAGGGTCAGGTGAGAGGCAAAGCCACAGCAGTCTACAAACACTAGAGCTATTTCTTGTATCTAAACAGAACTGTTAAGTTCCCTGAAATTAGTTATTGCCTCAGTTATGTTCTTGGATTTGTGTATTCAGTTCAGGAACCGTTTGTACATGTGCCTTGCCAAAGGTTAGAAGCAGCTATTGGAGAAAAGGTACTCGTGGATGGAATGCTTTTGTTGTGTTTTGTTTTAAAGCCTGAAACTGTGTTGATCTGCAAACAGTATCAATCATGCCAGGCAGGGCAAAGCAGCCTCACCCCTGAAGTTCTTCCAACTGATTGGTGCAGCAGCAGTAGTGAAGGAAACTTGCTTAACATTTTCACCTCGATGTTCCCACTTGTTTGTCTTCTCTTTCATCATTTGTGCCTGTTTCTTTCTCCTCCACATCTTCAATGTAGACTTAATTCATGTATGTGATACACAAGAAAAACCACTCAACCGGAGTTATTGTTTACAAATTTAAGAGTCCTCCCAAAACCAGCTCCAAGATCACAACATGTCAAAGATGTGAGATATACCAGTATTTTATTTTAATCTTCATTTTATGATCTTTGTTTCTCTTTGCTTCTTTTAAACTAAATTCTTCATTGCCTGATAAATAGGAAGAATGTATGTTTGCTCCCATGTGCTTCTCTCAACAAAGCAACACCTTATACATTTCCAATAAGGTGATAATTATAGTGCTTTTTAAAAAACGTGGTCTATAATTGCTGAAGTACAACTTCATATTCTTGTTGCTTCATACAAAGCAAATGTTTAACATCTATTTAGAGATATCACTTTCTGTAGACAAGAAACCTTCAGTTAGCTATTCGTAGAGTTGGAAGGGACCCTGAGGGTCATCTAGTCCAACTCCCCTGCAATGCAATAATCAACTAAAGTATCCATGACAGATGGCCACCCAACCTCTCCTTAAAAACCTCCAAGGAAGGAGAGTCCACCACCTTCCGAGAAAGTCCATTCCACTGTTGAACAGCTCTTACCATCAGAAGTTCTTCCTGATGTTTAGTCTGAATTGCCTTTTTTGTAATTTGAATACATTGGTTCGAATCGTACCAGTTCTATGAAATCCCCTAAAATATTCACCCACTTCTTATAAGTATAAGGTTCTGAGTTACAGGAAAAGGCATGGGATGGGCTGCAGTCCATTTTCTTCTTCTTCTTTTGTCAATTTCACAATAATACAACTTGACCTTGAAAACAAAAAAAGAGGGAATGTTCACCCTTTTCCTGTTTTTGCTCTTTGAACTTTTCAGTTGGGTGAACTCTCTGAGATTACTTTCTTTTCCCTTTTTTAAAAACTCACAAATGCAGAGCAAAAATGAAATGGACAAACAAGTGTTACACATCAGTTATCATTTTTCTATACAAAAGTGGAAACCGAGTGGAAAATATGTTGATCAAGCAGCCTTGCACTTTGACAAATTTAGGTTCATATTTGATCTAATGCTTTATTATTCCATAGCCTATAATGATTTACATAATCCACATTTGGTTTGGCCATTAGGTAGATGGGGGTTGCAGGTCTCTGCCCCCCTGACCCAACCACAGTTATTCTACCTGAGCAGGCAGACAGTAAACCAGCCAAAGCACTCCAGCAGGCAATGTGAGTTTGTTCTTGCTTGTGTAGGAAAGGAGCAGGCACCAGGTGGAGTAGTGAGTGAGATGCAGACAGGTATTGGAGGACCAAGCTGTATGTGCCACACTGTGACCTGCCTTGGTCACCTAATATTGCTGCTGTCTCAGCAGAGAAGCTGGAATGAGATCAAACTGCAGTCCAATCAGCTTCTGCACAAGGAATGGGAGTGAAAACATAATCCTGGCCCGATTGCACCGCCACAATTCAAAGTGCTGGTTTTGACCTATAAAGCCTTAAACAACTCAGGACCCCAACAGCTCATGGACCACCTCTTCCCATGTTAGCCATCCCAGACCCTGTGATCAGTTTTTTTCATTAGTAGTAGCAGCAGCAGTAGCAGTACTATTTTGTGTTCTCGTTTTCTGTCTGTGATATTCAGAGGAAGGGCGGTATCCAAGTTTAATAAATAAATAATCTCATTTACTTAAGGCAGCAAAATGTCTTGAACTGATCCTGCTTCATTCTGGCTCTACCAGGAATTGACTGGTAACACCAAGCAGTCGATTCAAATGGGCAGATCCTGAGACCATAAGTGGATGCTGTTTTGAATAAAGACAGAAGCTTTCAAAACTGCACTGATTTTAGCCACTGATTTTGTGTACCACCTTGTATATCACCAGCAGTACCACCCTGGATGCAACCCAAGGGACATTCCTACTGGCTATAGACCAGGGAGGAGGATCCTCTAACTTCCAGTTGTTGCTGGACTCCCATAACCTCTGAACATTTGTTATCTTGGCTGCAGCTGCTGGGAATATGGATAACTTAAAGGTAAAGGTAAAGGGACCCCTGACCATTAGGTCCAGTTGTGGCCGACTCTGGGCTTGCGGCGCTCATCTCGCTTTATTGGCCGAGGGAGCCTGCGTACAGCTTCCAGGTCATGTGGCCAGCATGACTAAGCCACTTCTGGCGAACCAGAGCAGCGCATGGAAACGCCGTTTGCCTTCCCACTGGAGTGGTACCTATTTATCTACTTGCACTTTGACGTGCTTTCGAACTGCTAGGTTGGCAGGAGCAGGGACCGAGCAACGGGAGCTCACCCCATTGCGGGGATTCAAACCGCCGACCTTCTGATCGGCAAGTCCTAAGCTCTGTGGTTTAACCCACAGCGCCACCTGCATCATGGATAACTTAATGCACAATAAAAAAGACAACTGGAGAGACCCTGTATCAGACCAGTGATCCATCTAGCCCAGTTCCACCTATATGACTCCATCCTGGAGCCACTCTCAAAGATCTCTGTAAGAGGCCTTTCAAAAGCCCTTCTAGCTGAGATCCATTAACTGAAGCTGCCAGGAAGTGAACCAGGATGGCCATCTTTCCTACTTTTCAGTGGAAAGTCATCTATTTGAAAGGCTGCCCATCTAAGGGTGGCTGCAAATGCACCCTAAGAAAGAAGAGCGGGGGCTTTGAAGTTGCCCGTTGACAGAGAACACCTGGCCAGCAGTCACAAAGGTCACCTGGTCACAATCTTCCCCATTGTGAAATTTAATGCATTTCTATTTAAATTATAGTAATTGTTTCTATGCAAATAAATTAGCATATTGCATATGTATCCTGTTTTGTCTTTTTTGTGACTTGTGTCCTCTTTTTTGGCAATGCATATCTGGCCACCCTGCATTGAACTTGGGATCTTCTGCATGCAAAGCATATGTGCCACAGAGCCAGTGAAAAAGAGGTGCCAGAACCAGTGGCAGAGTTAGCTGCATGGGAGCCCAGAGGGGCGACCATGCAGTGCACCCGGGGGGCGGGGTGAACTGCACGGCGGGGCCATACGCCACGCACAGGGTCAGCAGGGCAAGCCCCCTGCGGTGTGGCTTTTTGTCACCCCCCTCATAGATGACATCCAGGGCAGACCTCCCTCCCTTCCTACACCCCTGGCCAGAACTCACCATGAACACCTCCCTTGCTCTTCTATAATGGCAATGACACCCACTTGAGAGGTGCTGGAACTGAGTTTCAGCAAGTTCCAGCTGGAAAAAAAGCCCTGCACAGAGCTATGGCCAAATCCCTTTTCACAGAGAAGCATTTTCACTCAGCACAGACTAAGACACATTTCTATTGTATTGCATTCTAACTCTGGCCTTGAAAACATATTTGGGGTCTGTTGGTTAAGGAGAGGCTGCCAGTCCCATAATCTCCAGAATCCAGTTTGCCCAAAGAACCAAAATGCTAAAGGGCAGAGTTGTGGTGAACCAACAAAGACTGCTGTGTGGTTTTCCATAGTCTATTGTGTTCCTTATTTAAAGCAGAGATGCATTTCTTTGGAAATGTGATGGCTTCATTGCCAAGAATCCCATCCTCTATAATCTGCTCTGCTGAGAAATGTTTGTAAAAAAAATATAGCGGAGTTTGACGGGTGAGCCAAAAAAGCATATGGGAGGACAGATGTGAAGATCTTTTGGGGAACATAATCCCTCTGCTATCCGTCAGTGAAAATAAAGAATGGCCTTCCTAGAAACCATTGTCATATCCTGAAATGTTCCTTTCTCTGAAATGTTTCAAGGGCTGTTCTCTCAACGGCACAGCTTTTTCCTGGTAAGTTTAATTAATTTGGTCTTGGCAGTCATGTTAAGGGGAGAAACAAATGCTAATTGGGAAAGCCAGGGGTCTCAACCCCATGGTTCTTTCGTAACATTAATGGAGGCAGTTTCCAGCAACTAGTATTCAGGAGCAATACTGCCTCCAGAAGCAAAGGCAGAACATAGCCAGCATGGCTAGTAGCTGTTGATAGCTTTATATCCCATTAATTTGTCAAAGCCTCTTTTAAAACCATCCCAGTTGGCAGCCATCACTGCCTCCTGTGGGAGAAAGTTCCATAGTTTAAACTATGTTCTGCATGAAGAAGTACTTTCTTTAATCTGCCCCAAATCTTCCAACATTCAGCTTCATCGGATGTCAACAAGAATGAACCTATAGATGCAGCCCAAACATATATAAGTTTGCTCAAAAGTTAAGTTTTGCTGAGTTTGGTGGGACTTGCTCCCAGGTAAGCGGCCAAAGGGTTACCAAGAGAAACGTTAAAAGTAAACTTCTTGAGCTTCGTGTAGAAAATGGCTGGGAGATCTTGGTTGAAACAGAAGTCAGCGGATAGTTTACAGAAGCTACTTCCTCCGATTCTTTTGTGGAAAGGAGGATGCTGGTAATTACAGCATGAGTCCCTGGATGTGCAACTGGAACTGGCAACAAACATGTAGAATCCAAGAGAAGGGTGAAGAATTATCAGTCTAAACAGATTTGTTTGCTCTTAGATGGTGACTTCTCACCCACTCCTCATATATAACAACATGTTGACACCTACATTACATATATTTGTGGCTTTGTATGCACACATGGGTGTGGTATTCTTCAAGATCCCTTCTTACCAATTCAAATACACACGCCCATTCATGCCCGTTCAATTTTTTTGGGGGGAGGCACCTCAAATATTTTATGGGGTGGCCCCGAAGAAATCTTGGCCCTTAGGAGTTGACTCCTATGTTGGTGGCCAATTGATTTATTGTCACTTGAATATTGGACTTTAGGTCTTCAGCAGTTGCAGGTTCCTACATTTAGACTGCAAGTTTGCCAATCCCATTACTTAAGGGATCCAAGCAAACGTTTACTTACTATAATATAATAATAATAATAATGTATTATTTATACCCTGCCCATCTGGCTGGGTTTCCCCAGCCACTCTGGGCGGCTTCCAACTGAATATTAAAAACAGTACAGCATCTAACATTAAAAACTTCCCTAAAGAGGGCTGCCTTCAGTTGTCTTTTAAAAGTAAAATAGTTGTTTATTGCTTTGACATCTGCTGGGAGGGCGTTCCACAGGGCAGGCGCCACTACTGAGAAGGCCCTCTGCCTGGTTCCCTGTAACCTTACTTCTTGCAATGAGGGAACCGCCAGAAGGCCCTCGGCGCTGGATCTCAGTGTCCGGGCTGAACGATGGGGGTGGAGACGCTCCTTCAGGTATACAGGACCGAGGCCGTTTAGGGCTTTAAAGGTCAGCACCAACACTTTTAATTGTGCTCGGAAATGTACTGGGAGCCAATGCAGATCTCTCAGAACCGGTGTTATGTGGTTCCGGCGGCCACTCCCAGTCACCAGTCTAGCTGCCGCATTCTGGATTAATTGCAGTTTCCGGGTCACCTTCAAAGGTAGCCCCACGTAGAGCGTGTTGCAGTAGTCCAAGCGGGAGATAACTAGAGCATGCACCACTCTGGCAAGACAGTCCGCGGGCAGGTAGGGTCTTAGCCTGCGTACCAGGTGGAGCTGGTAGACAGCTGCCCTGGACACAGAATTAACCTGTGCCTCCATGGACAGCTGTGAGTCCAAAATGACTCCCAGGCTGCGCACCTGGTCCTTCAGGGGCACAGTTACCCCATTCAGGACCAGGGAATCCCCCACACCCACCCGCCCCCTGTCCCCCAAAAACAGTACTTCTGTCTTGTCAGGATTCAACCTCAATCTGTTAGCCGCCATCCATCCTCCAACAGCCTCCAGGCACTCACACAGGACCGTCACCGCCTTCACTGGTTCTGATTTAAAGGAGAGGTAGAGCTGGGTGTCATCTGCATACTGATGAACACCCAGCCCAAACCCCCTGATGATCTCTCCCAGCGGCTTCATATAGATATTAAAAAGCAAGGGGGAGAGGACGGAACCCTGAGGCATCCCACAAGTGAGAGCCCAGGGGTCTGAACACGCATCCCTCACCACCACTTTCTGGACACGGCCCAGGAGAAAGGAGCGGAACCACCATATAACAGTGCCCCCAGCTCCCAGCCCCTCTAGACGGTCCAGAAGGATGTTATGGCCGATGGTGTCAAAGGCCGCTGAGAGATCCAGCAGAACTAAGAAACAGCTCTCACCTTTGTCCCTTTGTTTTTTTGGGAGTTGTATTCTACATTCTTGAGCTGATGCAATGAAGTGTGTTTGTGGTAGATTTATACTGAACCATCCACACATCTTTCTCCTTTGCTAGTTGCGCTATGATTCTTCCCCAAGATTACCGTGCTTGTGCCCTCTGGCAGGACACTGTTTTGCTACTGCACAACAAAAGCTGGACCAAAAAAAAAAAACCCACTTGGAATATATGTGGTATGGTTTTGAAATGAAGAGGTATATCCACAAAACATTTGCGGGCACAAACAGCATTGAAAGCAGCACTGTGTTTAATCACCTCAATACAGTGGTACCTCAGGTTAAGTACTTAATTCGTTCCGGAGGTCCATTCTTAACCTGAAACTGTTCTTAACCTGAAGCACCAATTTAGCTAATGGGGACTCCTGCTGCCGCTGCGCCACTGGAGCACGATTTCTGTTCTCATCCTGAAGCAAAGTTCTTAACCTGAAGCACTATTTCTGGGTTAGCGGAGTTTGTAACCTGAAGCATATGTAACCTGAAGCGTATGTAACCCAAGGTACCACTGTACCATCATGAGCACAAATCTTAACTGATGCACATTAGAAACGACAGATTATTCAAACCCAGATTATTCAAAGCTAGTAGTAACTTCACAGAAATCGTGAAGGCAGTGGAAGGTAATGAGACACTCACTTCTGGTCTTCCTAAACCAGGAAAGCATGAGTTTCTGGGAATTAGAGGGAAAGCCGAATGTTCCAGGACATAGGTTAAAATGGGAGGACAACTTTTGAATCAACCTACCTGCTGGACAGCTGAAAAGCATTGGAGGAATATTGCTTCTAGTTTGGCTGGAAAGTGGGGTACTGCTAGCATCTCACTCTCCAGCTAAGCTACTAAAGGATGGCATTGAGTATAGAGAATCCAGCTCCCCAGGCTCAATTTGTTGGCCAAATTCTGATATAGGGGGTGAGATATGGGAGGGAGCGCATTGCTTTGTGCATATGGGCATCATTTCAGGACACAATGCTTCTGTTGAGTCACTCTTGGCCACAATCAAACCCAATATTATTTATTTGGAAAGCAACTCATAGAGAACCACTGATTCATGGCCATGTGAATCCTTCTGGTCATGTGGGATACCATCAAATAAAACTGCTATGAACCACTGTCACCTAAAAAGGACATTGGCATGCCATTTAAATGTGCTTATTGTGAATCATGAGACAATGAAACATTCCTTTCTGGCTGTCAGAACTGCCCTAGTCTACATCTTGATGTTGAGTACAGGGCAGAAGTACTGGCAAGGATCCCTTACCCCACTTCAATAGAGCAAAATGAGAGACGGCTGTGGAATACCATCTCCAGTTCCTGTTAGATTTAGCAACGCCAGGGTGTGAAGCAGCATCTACTGATCTGACAAACTGCTAAACAGAAGAGAGAGCAAATCACCTAACATGGTGATATGCACTGACTAAGCAGCTGAGACTTGTTCCATTTGTGTGTGGAGGAAGCAGTGAGCTGGTTCTCTCCCCTAACATTCTCCTCTCCAAGCTGGTGCCCTTCATATGTTTTGGTCTACAACTCACTTTACCCCTGGGGCTTCTGAGAGTTGTAGGCATCACCTCTGGAGAGCACTGGGGACAGGGAAGCTGCTTTAGAGATAAAGGTGTGTTGATTCCAGTCCATACTGTGGGAGAGCCTATGGACCCTGGAAGTGGATCTCTAGGTTTTGTTATTCACTTGATATTGCCCAGGGCAACCCAAAGTGACTTACAACCAACCAGACAGAAAGACCAAAAGAAAGACCAAAAGGAAAAGATGCCAGGGATTTAATCTGGAACATTCTGCATACAAATCAGATGCTCTACCACTGAGCTAAGAAAGCCCTTCCCTTTAGGCAGTGGTGGCTTTTTGTCTTCCTCAACCTTAGGCAGGAGCCTGGAATGATGAGAGAGCAACACAACAGAAAAGGTATTGGAGAGAAAGTCTCCATCCTACCCCATAAACAGCAGGTTGAAAAATTTCTTCATTCAAAGAGGATCTGTTGGCAAATGCAAGGGAACGACTTGCAGGTGTGATCCTACTCCTCCATCACTGCCTAAGGATGTTTTCTTAAAGACAGTGCTGCTCACCTAAAGACAAGGCAGTGGAGAATCACTTTTGTCACAATAGATGTGAAGGTGTCAGCCAGTGTATGAGCTTTCCTAGTTGTACCACTTTGTGCTCGGTTCCAGCAAGCCCATGGCTTTCAAACTATTACATTTAAAACCAAACTAAATGAATAATGGTGTCCTGCCATGCTCCCACTGAACTCTGCATACTATCAATATAATTAGTTCGCATTTCCATACCTAGTCCTGTGACTGTGATTTGTTTTAACTGTTTTGAATGGTAGGCACCTGACCTAGGACTTGCTGGTGAAGGGCAGGGAATTAATGTATTTATTAATGTATTTAATGTATTTATGATTGTTATTATTCCATAAAATATATTTCATAAAATTTCATAAAATGTGTTTCATAAAATTTACATGCTGCTTGATTGGAAAAGAAAAACCTCAAAGGGGTTTACAAAAAGAATAAGAATAATAATGAAGGGGTGTCAATCATGGTCACCAAATCTTGTGTTGTTTGCACATGAACATCTGCTACAGAACATGCAGTTGTCTTTACCTTAACCCTTCTGGTTTTTCAACAAAATCAACCACTTGTCAGGAAGCTGTATGGCTATGTGAGCATTATCTGTCTTTACCAGGCCACTTCGCACTGAAATAGGAAGAGGGCTTGTTGCTTCCTTCCTCTTCAAAGCACAGGCCACATTCGATTGCTGGGGCATCTTGCCCTTGCCCACATTGAGGTGCTTTATTTTTGCCATACTGCTTCGGTGTTGAGTGGCAACTGTTGCCTGAGTGGCTCAATGACATCACACATTTGAATTCCAAAGGGGAGTTGCCAAAATCAATCTTTGACGTTCCTTTGCCTGGCAGATCTCAGGTTGGAAACGAACAGGGAGGGCTCCCTGTGTAGATTAAATACTGGGACCAAGCAGGAGCCAAAGTCCTGCAGAGGAGGAGCAAACTGTTAGTGCTCCAGGTATCCAAAAGATTGTTTATTCCCTAAAGACGCCCTAATTTTCAAGTGCTTTTTGATATTATTAATGCTTTTAAAATATTTTAGATGTGTTTAATTGTAGTTTTATTTGCAACAATGACAAAACCAGAGGAATAAGAGTGGGCAAGCAAAATTATAAAACCAAAGCATTTGCAGACAATAAGCATTCGCAGTCTTAACTTTGGAACAACCCTTAGAAAGTGCATTAGAGTTATTAAAGGAGATAAACGAATTTGCAAAACTGGCAGGCTTTAAAATAAACAAAGATAAAACCAATATGTCAGTCAAGAACATGGATGATCATGTTAAAAAGAAATTAGGGGAAATTGCTAGTTGGGAAATAGAGGGGGGGAATGAAGTATTTAGGAATGTGGTTGATGGCAAATAATCATAATATCTATAAGGATAATTATAGGAAGACTTGGAAAGAAATTTTAAAAGACCTAGATATATAGGGCAGAATGTAACTATCTCTAATGGGGAGAATCTGGGCGATAAAAATGAATATTCTCCTAAAAATGTTATTTCTGTTTCAAATGACCCCAACGCTTAATGATGTATGCTGTCTTAAAGAATGGTAAAAAGTTCTGTCTAAATTTATATGGAGGGGGGAGAAATCCAGGATAAAACATAATATTCTTATTGATATAAAAGATAGAGGCTATAATCATTCATGAGCAATTTCAGCAGCAAAACCCAATGAAAAATCTGTACCTGCTGGCTTGTGGCGTATCTTCAGGGGAAGAAAAGGCTAATCGTAAACCCTACTCAAATCTGAAGTGGGTCCCTAAGATTGCATTGCAGTGCTGTTAGTCTGCATGTTATTTTCACTGAAACATGCATTTTTATGCACTCTTTAGCCCAGGTATATGCATTTTTGCACACTTTACCTGGCTGAAGAACTGCATTGAAAATTTGGAGAGCTGAAAACTTCAAAGGATGGCTGCATTTCAGTTCACGCATTGTTTCAAAAAGTACAAGTCTGGTAGGCTCTCCTTTTCATGTGAACTAAACTGAATTTCCCCAGCATCCCTCCTTCCAACTTGACTTCTATCGTGCTTTCCCCCGTTAAGTGTGCAGAACAATACAGCCTCATCAGCAACCATGGCTGAACCTACTGAAGGCGGTGGACATGGTTGACAGGCTTAAGAGCCATGAATCTGGGGAACAGCTGCTCTGTCCAGAATAAAGTTCCAGATGAGGAACGAGGGAGTTGAGCCAAATAGGTTGAGGGTGAAGACGGGTTGAAGAGTGTCTGAGAAGTGGAATGGCAACGTGACAACAAGCAGACTGGAAACATCGCAGGAACCAAGCCAGCAACGGCAAAGCAGGAAGCCAAGCTCAGAAAGGTCACATCCACACCATGCATTGCAAGCACTCTTATTCCACTTTAACAATCACAGTGGCCTCCTGCTTTGCCAAAGGCAAAAAGGGGTTGGTCCCCCCCCCCCTTTTGGAGGGATTTCTGAAGCAAATGCAACACATAAGTAGTGAAGAAAGTCTGAAATTTATCAAGCAGCAGGCTTATCTCGCACAAGAAGAAAATAGATCAGGCAAATAACAACCCCTCCTTTCAGTGGCTGGGAGCCCCAGGGATATAGCAGCAGAGTAGACCTTCATCTAGCCAGGCTATGCAACACCTACATCAGTTTGTGCCTGCATCAAACCTTCTCCTCTCTCTGGCTCAGACCCTATGGTTTTTATACCCTTGTTCACCCCAAGTCATGAGGCTTAATTGCTTAACCAACTTCACCCGGCTTGATTGTTAAGCTACCTTCACCTGCCTTGGGGGGGTGGGGTGGCTGGTCTCATGATCTAGGCCAGCAGGCAAGCAAAGTAATTAATCTACAATTGTGTTATCTCTGCAGAAGGAGCATTCCTGCAAGCAATCAAGTCAGCAGGAATCACTACTGCTGAGTTTAGGAGAGTGGTGAAGCCCTGCTTTATTAAGTGTTAATTGCACAAGGCCACCTACGCCTCCTCGGGTTAACCATTTATTTTCCACTACACCTCCTTGCAACTCTCAGCACACTTAATGAATTACAGTTCCCAGGTTTCTTTGGGGGAAGCCATGACCCTTAAAGTGGCATGAGATCATAAGACGAGCAGCTGGATCAGGCCAAGGGCCCATCTTGTCCAGCATCCTGTTCTCAAAGCAGCTAACTAGATGCCAGTGTGGAAACCTGTGTGGCATTCGTACGGAGCCCCCGGTCATCTCACGAACTATTGACCCTTACACCACTAATCCGCTGCCACCAACCAGGTCCTCCCCAGTAAATCACTTAGTCTCAGTCAGGTTCTTAAGTTAATAAAGAAGAGTGTAGTTTACTGCAAACACAAATAAACTTTAACTACATTCAAAACGTTGTTACTCTTTACCTTCTTAGTCTTATTTTATGCTGTCTCTAACTCTTCTACCTCCCCTCATACAAGAACCAAGTGCACTAATTGTCTCTCTATTTCCAACTGTCTGCCAACTGCTTTCCCAACTAACCAACTAAAACCAACCAACCCAAACCTCGGGCTAAGCCCTTTTATAAACAGGTAGGCTCCGCCTCTGGCTTTTCTATTGGTCTACCTATTAACTCTTTCTCTCCCCCGTACAGACATTTTAAAAAAAAACCGGGCAAACGCCACACCTGCAAGCAGGATTTGATCACAAGAACGCTCTTCCCTCCTGTGGCAGTCATGTTGCACCCCGGGAGCTGCTGGAGGGGTGACAAGTGAGGGTGCAGGCCTGATGAAGTGAATGTGAAAAGAGGCTTGCAATGCAATACACAAAGCCATTGGAAACCTGAAGCCAGTGGGATCAAGACTGCTCTGTTATAGGATAGCTAGTTTAAGTGCTTTGTAGACAGTACTTCCTCCAGAATCTACCCCTTTCTCTGATGAAATGTGAGGCTGAAAGTATGAAAGAACTGCAAAAAAAGACTGCCAGCAATGTCAGATCATTCAATCCTTAGCTCTTGATTAGTTCTTGGGTGGTTGTGCAGCTGGGATACCTGACCAGACACCTGAGTTCAGAAACAATAGCCAAACAATTCCAGGGAACGGTTGTGGCTCAGTAGCAGAGCATCTGCAAAAGGTACAACTCCTGGAATCTGCAAGTAATATTAGGGGAGTTCCCTGTGTGAAATTCTGGAGAGCTGCTGCCAGTCAGTATAGAGATACAGATTACCTGGACCTTTGGACTCCTCCCAGGCCACAAACCCCTTCCCATGTCCTCACCAGCCCTGCTCCTTGCCCTTTTGCCAGACTGGGAGTGTCCTTCAGCTATGACAATGCCTTTGGCTTGCCTGGGTGGAGAGAGCAGTATGTAAACATCTGACTTTTGCATGGCTGAATGCATGTCCTACTGTCCGTAGGTAAAACAACTGCATCTGTTGCTCTGCCTACTGTTGCCACTGCTTCCACCCACTGCCCGCATGTGGGCTCCAGAAGATTGCCCATGAGAGTCACTGTGTCCCTCTGGCTGAAAAAGTTTCCTGTGCCCTCTGCAGTTGACAAGGTTTGTTTCCAGTTATGGAGGCTGGGATTTGGTGGGGAGACAAGGTGTTCTTCTTTCCCCAGCAGGACTCAGCTTGTCCCATAGGTGTTGTCTTGCCTCCAGGGAAGGCTCAAAGGTAGGTGGGAGCTGGGCTAGCCTGGAGACAGCCTTTGTTCTGCAGTGGCTGGGCCTGTCTCTACACGACAAGTCAGGTATGATGGTATGAAGAAGTACCTGGACTCAGATTATTTCTGTATTTCCAGTCATTAAACTCATGTAAATGTACACTGGTTGCTCTCTCTTCCCTCCAAATAACCTCTATGCTTTTCAGTTGCAGAGAGCAAAAAACTGGTTTCTCTCAATCTTCTCAATTCAGCCAATCTACTCTGATCCAATAGTAAACCATTCCTATGGTTAGGATGCCACCCTCTATCTCCAGTACAGAACAACAAACCCCTGTGTTGCAAACTTAACACAACAAACAATACAAGCAACATGAAGACCAGTTTACTAGATAGCACTGCAATTCTTATTGCGTTACATGATTTAGTACAACAAAAACAAAATGTGTACACTTGTGAATTCTCTAATATATTTGAAAGTGAAAGGACACACGTCTGTCAATCTTTGAAAGTCCGTAGACTTTTGCCCACAGGATAACATCTATTACTTTGTTTCAACCATAGACTTATTATACTTCTATGGACTTTCAAAGATTGACAGACGTGCGTTCATTCACTTTCAAATATATTAGAGAATTCACAAGTGTACACATTTTGTTTTTGTTGTACTTACCTTCTATCTCCAGGGCAGAAACGAAGTAAACACATAAGCACAACATGTGAAAAATTGCCCTTTTTACTGGCCCAGGATCAACTCATTTGCCCTATGGAGGAAGAGATATGAGAACACAGCTCCTATCTCTATAAGGACTCTCAAAATATAATTTATGGTGTTAGTGTGTTGTCCTTCCCACAAGGAATTCAGGGTAGCAATACAGGAAGCTCTCACATGTTATCCTCACAATGACCCTGAGAGACACAACAACTGGGATAAGGTTGAAAAACTCACATTGGAAAGATTTAAAATTGACAGTGCAATCCAGTGAAACAATCCCATCAAGTTCAGTGGATTTTATTCCAAGCTAAGTGGGTGTAGAATAGAAGGTGAAATAATTGAATTGAATCTCCTTCATTCCTCTTTGCAACTTCCTCAGGGGAGCCACCTGTTTTGTGCAATTCTATATACATGTACTCAGAAGTAATTCCTACTGAGTTCTGTAATACTTGTCCCATGTAAAGCGGTATAGAATTAGAATTTAATTCCTATAGCCCAGGCATGGCCAAACTTGGCCCTCCAGATGTTTTGGGACTACAATTCCCATCATCCCTGACCACTGGTCCGGTTAGCTAGAGATGACGGGAATTGTAGTCCCAAAACATCTGGAGGGCCAAGTTTGGCCATGCCTGCTATAGGCTATAACATTTTTCATAATTCCTGATCATTGGTCATATTGGCTGGGGCTCAAGTGGGTGCAGAATAGCAAGGCAGCTTCAGAAACAGGATTGAGAAAGTAAAGGGGGCGCACATGGTGGAAATGAGAAGATCTAAGGTGTTATTGTAGGGGAGTGGAGGGTTGGTGAGCAGGGAGGCAGAGCCCCCCGGCAATTACTGTAAATAAGAATTAAATATCTGCACAGTATTCATGTAAGGGACCATCACTGCTCAGTTTGATTAAAAGAACTAAAATGTTACTTGCAACCAGGGAAGGATCCTCCCAGTTTCTCATATTTCCAGTCTTCTAAGTTCAGTTTTCCAAATTTCCATATCAGTTTGTGGTTTATTTGTTTTTTTTAAGAGAGTCCTCATAAAAATTTATCAGTACCTTAGTACAAGTTTATTCTCATATGCACATTTTGGCAAAGCAGCTTTCCCCAAGAGAATGTATTTTCCCCAATAGATGCATTAATATGCTACTCTAACATGTTCATTTTCACATACAACACTTGACCGGAGTACAGTGGTACCTCAGGTTAAGTACTTAATTCATTCTGGAGGTCCGTTCTTAACCTGAAACTGTTCTTAACCTGAAGCACCACTTTAACTAATGGGGCCTCCTGCTGCCGCTGCGCTGCCAGAGCACGATTTCTGTTCTCATCCTGAAGCAAAGTTCTTAACCCGAGGGACTATTTCTGGGTTAGTGGAGTCTGTAACCTGAAGCGTATGTAACCCGAGGTACCACTGTACTGCATTGAAGGATCGGTGTGTTTTGGTTCACATGTTGTTTCAGAAAATGCATATTTACCTTTAAATGAGAACTGAAACAAATTTCTCCCCATCCCTATTTGCAACTAAAATGGTTTAGAAAGATACTTCTTTTGCGTACAAAGCCCCCAAAGTATGGCAAAAGAATTTTTGAGAAACATGGACTCAACAGTTTTTATTATGCAGCATGCTAAGATTTTCTGAATTGTCAATTTATTTAAGTGTGCGGTTTATATATTTGTTACAGCTAATGATATTGATAATAATAATAATAATAATAATAATAATAATAATAATAATAATTTATTATTTATACCCCGCCCATCTGGCTGGGTTTCCCCGGCCACTCTGGGCGGCTTCCAAAAGAATATTAAAATACTATAATACATCAAACATTAAAAGCTTCCCGAAACAGGGCTGCCTTCAGATGTCTTCTAAAAGCCTGGTAGTTGTTGTTCTCTTTGACATCTGGTGGGAGGGTGTTCCACAGGGAAGGCGCCACTACCGAGAAGGCCCTCTGCCTGGTTCCCTGTAACTTGGCTTCTCGCAGTGAGGGAACCGCCAGAAGGCCCTCAGTGCTGGACCTCAGTGTCCGGGTAGAACGATGGGGGTGGAGACGCTCCTTCAGATATACTAGAAATACTGACTGTTTTCTGGATTGCATCTTCAGCCTGAATATCGTCTGTTAGTAATGTTGATATTCAGTGCCAGCATTACATGTAAGCTAAACAAGCTATAACTTAGGGCCCCACTCTCTTGGGGGCCCCCAAAAAATTCAAAGAGGAAAAAAACTAGATGTACATTCCCAAAATATAAGATAAAAAACAAATAAAATAAAACCTACATACAACAAGTGCTGTATGTAGGTTTTTATTGTGTTGTGTATGGACCTATTGGGTGCATAAATTACCATATAGCATATATTCAACACAAAAAACAGCGACAATTTGTTGTTGACAAAGCACAGGTGGATATATAAAGGGCACCATTACTTCAGTAGCTTAGGGCCTCATAAAACCTAAATCTGGCCCTGCTGTTATTTGAAAGGCAGAGAAACACCAGCTGTTTGCAATTTTTAAAGGATTCTGTAATAAGGGTGAGACACTGAAATGGAACCCATCTGAAATCAATTTAATAAATTTGCACTTGTAAGGTCACAGGTTGGTGTAAGATCACTTTTTGTTTTCAGAGTAAAACTAGAGTTATTCATGTGTCTGAGTTTTAATTGTTTCTCACAAACACAGTTCAAACAAAGCACACACACACACAATTCATGAGGTATGTCAGTAGTAATTTTTAGAATATTAATGACTAGTTTCCTTTGCTATTCATAGCTTTGTTTTCCAAGTAAAAGGGGGTTGAGAGTGTGAAGTAGCTATTTCAATTTTTCCACCAGGATTTCCTTGAGCAGGTAGAGGAGTGCCCTTCTTGTTCTTATCTAGGTAAGTTTTGTCTTTGTTCCATTATTTTAAGTCTATTGCTATGGCCACTTGTGCTCCTGGACTCACCACTTCCATGTGGCCCCCAGAAGATTACCCACAAGGGAATATGGACCTCTGACTGAAAAAATGTCCCCTGTCCCAATGCAGAGGAACCATTTCAGAACAGAAACAAGAAAATCCAGAATTTTCAGCTCGCCGGGAGCCTGCTGTTTATCTGTGTTCCTTCTGTGATACAGACATGAAAACAAGGCAGACACACCCCTGCCTTGGCCTGCGCCAACTGATACAGTGTTTGGGTGGCTTGTGGCTGTCATCACATTAGTTTTCTGTGTGGTGGTGTTTCCATAGGTGCTGAGGGTGTGTTTGTGTGTCATTTCCACATCATCTGCAGATTCTGCATAGGGTTTCTTTTTTCCCGCCTGGGCTGAGTGGTCATAGGATATTGTGGCTGTAGTGGTAGTGCATCTCCCCCTTCCCCAAGGTAATTTAATTAATATATTTATTTACTGCTCTTCATCACTGCGGCAGCAATCCCAGGGCATTAAAAATGCAAATTGCAGTTCATATAAACAAGCAAAACTTCACCAACCTGCTCTTAACTAACCCAATAATAAACAGACAGGCTGAGGTACTAATATCCAGAGAATGCCAGAATGTAAACTTACATGAAGAGTCTTCTCCAACCTTGGAGACTGGAGTACAAAACATCTGGAGGGCACTAGGTTGGGGAAGACTGGTTTATGCAATGGGCTGCCATTTTGTTATCTAATCAACAGAAACACTGTCACAAGAGCTATCTGTTTCTCATATTTTCATCCTTTATTTCTGTCCTGTTTTATACATTTGAAACAGAATCTTCCCAGCAGCTTGTAAACAATGCTTCTTTGGAGAAACTATGCTTTAATTTCTGGAAGGATGGCTGTGAAATTATTTTGCATTAGAAAAATGTGGTACAGTGGCACCTTAAAGATAATCAAATGCCTGTGTCAATAATAAGTGAACTCTGACAGATGGAAGCTATTACCATAAACAAAGATAGTTGAGGCACCTTACAGTGCAATCCCATCCATGTCTACTCAAAAGTAAGGCCCAGTGACTTTAATGGGGCTTGCATCCAATAAATGGGGAATTGTTTAGGGGGGGGGTTGTTACTGATATTAGTATTTTGTAACTTTCCTTTTCGATACTATTATGATTCCTGTGGAAACAATTTCCATTCGGTTGTGTACTTTTTGACTACTTTTGTTATGTTTGTAATTATGTAAACCTTTTCATGCTTTAAGCTGCGTGGAGCAGCGTTTTAACTATCATTATTATTTAGCAAATTATACTGCCCTTCATCCGAAGATCCCAGACTTACAAATAAAATGATGGTGACTGAAAGGACTGCAACTGTAATATAAAGACTTAACAGATTCATTATAGTCATCAGCTTTCGTGGTCTTTCCCTTTCCCTTCCCTTTTCCTGTAGTGAGAACCTTGCTGGTATTTGAAGCGCTACATAATAAAAAAACCCAAAATCAGCTCAATTATCCAGTGTACCTTGCTCACGTGCTAATAAGCAACCGAGCTCAACCGGGCTCCCTTCCAAAGTAAGCCAGCATATCGGATTGCACCTTCAGCCTGCAAAGCGCACATTCAGCGCACATTCATTGCCAAGCCCTGGGAATGTACTGGGTTTACTTTTGCTGGTTAATTGATTGGGGCACAGAGCAAGGGGGGAGGATGTCACACCCTCTGAACGTTCGCTGCCCTGCGCGCAGGCGCCGTTGAGCGCTTGCGGCTCGCCACGCTGAATCGCAGCGCCCCCCGCCCACCTCCCCCTTTCCCGGCCTCTCTTCCCCTCCCTTCCCCCGCCCCTGCTGGGACCAGGAGCCCGAAATCCTGGCAGCCCAGAGGCCCGTTACGGGAAGCACCACCTCTGCCGTCTGCCCCGCCCATGACCGTGACGTCACCGCCCTGCCTACCAATGGCGGCTCGAGCGAGGCGCTCGAGCTAGCGGAGTGAAGCCGTCAGTCAAGGCGAGCGGCGCACCGCAGTTCATAAGGTGTGCGCGTCGGCGGCGGTTCGTGAGGCGTCTGGCGGGGACGGCGATGGTCCGAGGCCTGTGGGAGTAGCGCGCCAGGAGGAGGTGAGTGAGGGGTGGGTTTACCGGCCCGCGTTGGCCTTCGGCCGATGGGAGCAGCCTGTTGGCCAGGCCGAAAAGGAAAACTTGGCAGCTGTCCTCAGGGGGGCGAGGCGAGCCGCTCTCCGCTTCCCCCCGCGGACGGGCCTTGTCCTCCGAAGGCTGTGAGGGAACGAAGCCCGTTCTCGAGAAGCCCTCCTCGGTCGGGCTCTGGCCTCTGAGGCGGCCCCTGAAACTGCTTTCTCCTCAGCGGGAGCGCTTTTAATGTGCGCGGCTGAGGCGCGTCCCGCTTTTCGGGCGCCTCGCGTTGCTTTGGGACGCCCACCGGCGCCTCAGACCGTCAGCGCTGGGTCGGCCTGGTTTGCGACGACGCCCCCTGGTAACATTTCTCTTAGAAACCACCCTCCTCTAGTCGCGGCCGAGGGTGGCAGCAGAATTCCCCCTGCCCTCGTCTTCCTGCGCGTTCTTACGTGCGCGAAGAGGGGTCGGGGGGGGAGGGGCGACTGCTCCGTACTCCGGTCTGCCTTGAGTTCTCAACCGAATGGGGCAAGTGGTCGTTCTTCCGCGACTAAGCATTCAAACTAATATCTATGCAAATATCTATTGAAAGGCTACCCTGTCGCGATCGGTTTGGAGAATCTGAGCTAATTTCTCACGGTTATTCCTTCCCCTCTTTTACACGATAAAGCTCAGCGGTCGTAGCAGATATACAACCTTATCTTATGGGTCTTTCCTCCACTGTTGCAATCTGGCCGTCCCTGATCTTTTCACTCCTGCTATAACTTTTTTTTTACTTTTCCAAATTCTTATCTGTGGGGAGTTTTTTCAGGTAAGCCCCACCCTACATAATCGATCACATGATGCAGTGCACACACCCCATCTGAATGGGAATGCACATCAACTTTGTGGGGGCCCAGCCCCTTGAAATATGTTACTGTGGGGGCCAAAGCCCCTGCGGCCCCTAGGAGTTGGCTCCTATGGTGGGCACCCATTGCCATTCTAAGAGAAAGAAGAAGGCATTCATGTTGAGTTCCAGCACCTCTTTTTCTAGAAAAATAGCACTGCCGATAAGTCAAATGAGGGTTGTGCCAGTGGCATTTGATCAGTGGACTAGGAAGACTAGGCTGGTCCCCTAAATGTCCTCCTGGTGTCTCCTCCCCAAAGCCCAGAAAGCTGCTGCCCCGCTTAGGGAGGGAGGCACAGTGCTCACCTGCAGTTGCAACTTTGGAGGGCCCCAATCACCCTCACAAGCTGGTTCCTCTGGCCCTAACTGATTACCTATGAAAAAAATCACTGCATGCCACTGGATTGTATGTATGGCCAGGAGCTGAATCATACCCCTGCAGTCCAGGTCTCATTGTGTTGGTGGTAAACCTGTTCCTAAACTGGGGGCTACCTTTGTGTTGCCCTTTAGACACTACTGGGCTACAACTCCCATTGGCATAGCCAATGGTTTGGGATGATGGGAGTTGTAAGCCAGCAGTATCTTCCTTTCACTCCCGTTCTTTGACTTCCACTTGTACAGTTTTAGACCAAACTGCTTTGGAGGAGGATGCAGTCTTTTTGTTGTTATATGCAGTTGATGGCATGCTATATAAACAATAGTGATAATGTGCAGTGTTCTAACACATTCTTGATATTGAATAGTACTGGGGTCAAGCTAGAAGTACATGGTGGCATAGAGATTGGCTGTCATTCATCCTAGTTGATATCTCTTTTGAAAGGCAGACTGGTGCATCTCAATATTGTCTCTACTGTGTTTCTGGGCTTGCCATTTGTGTACTTCCTCTCCCCACCCTCCCAAGGATGCTAGGATCATCAGTATGCCTGATTAGGGGATTTCCACAGTGTTACTTGACTACAGTAGTGTATGGCATATAAAGGAAATGATACTATTTTTATTTGTATGATAAATTTAAGTAGAGTGCTGAGAATTAGTACAGGAGAGTGGTGAGAATTTTCTCGGCGTGTGGTTCTTTTACCTGAGTTGACGGTTTGCCTTTGACAAGATGGGAAACATAAGCAGTAGCCAGTAAAATTTTCTTAAGGTGCTTCTTGGTTTGCTGTCAGTCAAAAAGGACAAGATCAAAGTAAGCTTTCCATTCCCCCCCCCCCCCGCAAGAACTTCTTGTGGATTCCGATGATCTTCTGTTGGGCATTAACAGTCTACTATTTTAGCTAAAATTGTATTGGTACTTTGCAACCAAAATTTATTATAATATAGATTTTGGTTCTAAATACTGTATTAATGTAATGTGCAGCCTGATCATTGCAGTTAGGCATGTCTAGTCCCATTGAAGTAAGAAGAGCTGAGAGTGCATATGCATAGGATTGCACTGTTGGTGGTGGGCAGTATTAAAATTCTGTTCTATGATGTTAGATGCACTGGAAAGAACTATGTTGGCTTTCATTTTTAAAGCACTTTGTTCTGCCTAGAAAACGTATGCAGGCCTTGTAAAGCAGAAATGCATTTCAAATCTGCAGTAGAATCAATTCTTAAGAGTCATATTTCAAAGATCCAGGTGTCAGGAGATAATTTCTAACTTGTAAGATCTGCATATGGGGGTGGTGTGTGGGTGGGAATTCTATATGCGCACACAATTTTAATCTGAAATTGTAACATATGCCTGGGTTGCATTTCACATTAACCTGTAGTTAAAATAATCTTATTTAATATGAACAAGCACCATGCCAGTGTGTACTCCTCAAAGGTCTGTGTCTTGTTCCTCCCTTGCTCCAGCTCCTCTGGGGAGAAAACAAATCAGAATTTGGCTTGTTACTTGTGAACCCAGTCTTTTGGTTTGTTACTCTTCAGACAAACTATGAGCAGAAGCAGGGCAGCAGGAGGGAGAGAGAAGTTTCAGTGTGACACACAAACCAGGCCATGCAGACCATGCAAACTTCTTCTTCTAAATGGGAACATTAACAAGGGTAGATTAAACCCCAAAGTACACATAATCTGAACGCCCATCTCCTCCTCTCAGACATTCTTTGGCACAAAGATCAGTGGAAGGGGGGCCCTCTTGGTGGTTCAACCACTTTCCAAAGCTCAGGGTGGCAGCCTCTGTATCCCTTAAATTGTTGAACTCCCTACAGAGGTGCATCTAGAACCTTCATTGTACAACCAAAGATGCATCTCTCCCCTGTCTGTTGATACCTGAGTTGCATGTTTTTATAATGCACCTAATTTTTGTAGTTTTAAGTTGTTTTACACTGATTTTAATATTGTGTCTTAATGGTTTTAACTTTCCCGGAGACCTTAGGATGAAGGATCAGGTAATAAATTGTTATTATGCTAACCCAAACATACTAAATCAGATATATATACCTTTTAGAAAATGTGCATCATTGGCCAAGGAAAGTTCTAGCCACAAGACAAAAAATGGACTTTATCAGTATATTTAACCATGATCACTAAGTAAACCACAACTGTCAATTTTATATTTTTATAAAATCAATATTGTGATAATAATTAACAAGCAAGCTAGACATAAATTATATATAAAATGGAGTGTGTGTTAGTTTATACTTTTCCCTCACTTTATTGCATTGTGATAATGGTTGAGAAGTGAGCTCAGTAGCCACGCTCAGGCGCATATTGTACCTGGTCATTGACCACTTGTGACCAAGTGAAGATGCCTGGGCGCCAGGATGGCACCTGACATCTCCACCATCTGAAGGTTCATGCCTGGGGGATCATTGGATCTGAACTGTTTTCACACACTAATACCACATCCTGTAGAATTCTGTCAGGTTTATTTATCTTTACAATTGAAATGGATTTCAGAAAGCAAAATGCTTTTTCTGTGCAGCCTGAACAGGAGCAGGTACCATTAAGAAAAAGAGGTAGGAATAGGAACATATGTGGACTGTCCCTGAATCGAGTACTTTTCTTCTTTAAGTTTTCAGAGTTCTTAAGCTAGCTCAAGGTGGTCATCCGAACTAACCAGATGCTTAATTGATATTCAATCAATCATTTGAAGAAAAAAAAAGACTTTAGAGCCATCTTGCCCCAAAATGGCAACTAGACAATTGGGGAGTTGCCTGTATTCCTGTTCTCACTCTTGGCTGTTTCCCTGAGTGCTATTCTTTTCTTGCTTTCCACAAAACCTTTTTGTTCATGGTTAATAAACCTGTCAGAACAGAGTAAACTACAGAACCTGTCTCCTGAGAAGTGTCTTCATACAAAGAAAATAGTGACTGATTGAGCAGAGTAAAAATATTATATATAAAAAAATTGTTTTTACAGAGACTTGGTTCAAGATGTTTTCAAAATGGAGTTGGTTACTGCAAGCTGTGTGTACTCTCCTGAGCATTTACTCCTTTGGAGGTAAGTCTGCAGGATTAATAATAATAAATTGTTCCACTGTATTATTAAGCTCTGTCAGTTTGTTGATTTGTATACATTATAGAAAATGATTCTTGATTTTTAGTTTGAATCTATTATATGGAAGGCAACGGCATAGAGACTACAGGCTTGTCAGATCTATTTGTTGTTTTTTTTATTAAAACCACAAGATCTGTGAGCCAGAGCCAGGTGTAAAAGGCATACAGTTAGATTACATTCTGAGTCTTTGTATTTGTTTTCGGTAGCAGAACTGAATCAAGTTCACTGAAAAGTCCACTCCTGGTTAACCCAGACTTTCTTCATTTCGGGAGCCTAATGTAAGGGGGGGGCGGTATTCTAGATAGATACCGTTGGCTTGTAAAGTCAAAATATAAAAAGTTGTGAAACAAGCCAATAGTTGATGTGGTAATATGAAAGGAAGGATATTTAACTTATTATCAGGTTTTCTAGCTTGCTAAGTTCCTCTTTTTAAAAAGAAATCCTGTACAGTAGAGAAAGATTACACAAAAACCAATTAAGTTACTACATGTGGTATGTTGCGGTGGAAAGTGAGAAGATGGTTGAAATATTTCCTGCAAGATTAATATTTAAATTGCACAGACAAAATTGAATAATATGCTTTTGGAAATGAAATATAGGTGAAATTTCAAGACAATGTTTCTCTTTACATAATATTAAACAGGCCTAAGGAAATGTAACACATATGTACTGCTACCTCTGCACATTTCTATCTTTTTTATTCACTCCTAATTCTGATGTTTGATAATGAAACTATCTTTGAAATCATGATATGTGGGGGAGTTCACTTAACTAGCACAGACAAGAAATGCAAATAGTCCTTAGGAAAATGATTACAGTTGCTAGATCTAATGTCTTGGATCCTTAGAAATGAGAACAGAAGTAAAGCTTCCTTTCCCTCCCCCATCCTCTGCATTACCCTGAACAGCCTCTGGAGACAGTTGGGGTTCCTCATGAACAATGTGGGATGGGTTTGCTATGGTAGGGGAGGATTTTCCCCCAGATTGGAAGGAAATTCCCAGCTATCCCAGCAGTCTCTGGTACCCCATCCCAAATTGTTCGGGGGGGGGGAACCATTTGGAGTAGCTTTTCAAGGTGCAGAGCTCTCACAGGATCTCACTGGAACCCAGAAGCTGCTGCTGCTGCTGCTGCTGCTGCTGCTTGTGGGTGGGGGGGTGCCCATGGATGGGCAGGCCCAGAGGTGAATTCAAGAAACCTATCTATGAACTTCCATCCAGTCATTTATCTTGGATCCAAGCAAATGTTGTCAATTAATGTACACTAGAAAAGTAAAGGGGGAAATGTATTTTCTAGGTAACTATTGTCTTCCGTTGTCATATTGTATGCTTATAGCAATAGTAGCCATGAACAATACCAAACAAATGATCTCTCTCAGTTTCAGATGGATATGCGCAATCATGTGGCTATATAACTCCGGAGTCTGCTGTAGTATCCCTTGAGTCCAGCTTTACAGCATACTGCATTCTTAGTGACTATTGTCTAGATTATGGCAACCTTCGTGCTGATAAAGTTATCTGGAGAATTCAAACTAAGGTTGTTCCTAAAGAACACTATAGCATAATAAATGAAACTGTTTCAAGAGTAACATTCAATGATACGTCTATATTGGCTTCTCCTCTGACTTGTAACATCTTAGTGGCAGGAAGCATTGAGCAGAATATCTATGGAATTCAAGTTGCCTTGGGCTGTAAGTATTTCTCCTTAAATTCTTCCTTGTGGGGATACACATAAAAGGAACAATCTATTGCCATACAGTGGACCCTCTAATTACATACCACTCTGGATATGTAACTTTCAAGTTACGAACGTGGCAAACCCAGAAGTGTATACTTCCGGGTTTCGCCACATGCACAGAAGCGGCACCTCTGCCTACGGACTTTTCGGGTTGTGGATGGACCCCTGGAACAAATTTAATTCATATCTGGAGGGTCCACTGTATAGTCATTCTCCTGCTCCTTATAACACTCTTAGAGGATGTTGGATTTTGTCAAATATATTGAAGACAACATGGAGAAATGAGAAACTTTTATTTCACATAGTTGAAAGGTACCAAGTAAAGAAGAAAAAAGTTACATCGTCACTTGGCAAATATGTCACCAGGCAGGAGTAAGGGCAGAAATTGCTGCCTGAATGATGTTTGTTCCACATAGTAACTACACAATTTCTGCCCTTGTACTGTATTATGAGATTCTGAGTATGATTTTATTTTGAGAATAGTGGTGACCCATCTGTAGAACCTGTCAAAGATGTAAAATGGGATATAAGTTTTCTAAATAAAGTTTAACTATGTTACATGGGGATAGGCATTATGCTTCCATAAGAAAGGCAGTTCAGCAGGTATGCCTGTATTGTGTAGCATCAGTTTCAGTGTAGCCCTTTGATCCCTGTTCCTTCTGGCTTATTCAATCTAGCAGAGAGGGTGGTTGGGTACAGAGTGTGATTAGCACTTCATTGATTGCAGGGGTGGTGCATGCTGCCTTGGAAGAGGTAGTGGTGTGTCCTCCCTTAAATAAACCAATCCTGGGCCCCTTAGTTATACTAGTTCCTCTACCGGTAAAAAATACCCTCTTCTTGGGTAGGTGGTAGAGAGAGTTTCAGTGCAGGATGACCACCTACTATTCTTGGATAATGCATTTTTTTTATTCCAGTCTGGGTTCAGGCCTGGTCATGGGAATGAATTGGCCTTGGTCACCCTGATGGATGAGCTTTACAAAGAGCAGGGCAAGCAGTGTGCAACCTTGTTCCTGCTTCTCGAATCTGCATCTTTTGACACCATTGGTCATGGCATCTTCCTTGACTGGGAGCAGTCATTGGGCTTTTTTGTACACAATGTTATGGCTCCTGTTACCCCTTTAGGGTTGTCTGCCCTGAAACCATATAGGTCAGTAGTTAGTAGGATACACCACCTTAGTTGGCACCATGGCCATTCTGTTTGGAGTGTCATCTGACCCTAAGCTATTGTAGAATAGCAGAAATCCTTCTGTGAGTAGCCTGCTTGCACAATATTGGATGCAACTTGGGGAATAAACAGGTGAACAATATTAGATTTTGATACACAAATTCTAATTACAGCTGTATATGCTGCCTCGTATGTAAAAATGATACTATTGCTTCAAGTGTTTTTATTTTCCTATTTTATTTGTAAGCTGTCTGGAGTCCCTCTGAGGGAAAAAGGCAGGAAATAAATACTTCCCTTCTTGTAATATTTTATGTCAACTGTGGTGTTTTGATGTACTTCCTTTTTACCTTTACCTTTGATGACCTTTTGACATGAATGCTCTGCTTTACAGTATTGAAAAAAACAATTAAAAATGAGTTTGGGTTTTTTTGAAAAAATTGATTAGGACCAAAATGAATTCATGTTGTTTTTGCAAGTGTACTCCTAGATTAACTTCTGTTTATTTGTGTGTGTTTAAATGCAGTTTCTCCAGACAAGCCTGAGAATTTGAGTTGCATTGTGCATCAGACTGGAAGAAAGACATATTCTCAAACTTGTACTTGGGAGCCTGGAAGATACACATTTCTGGACACCAATTATACTTTGAAATCTCGATGGTAGATACATTTTTTCAGTTTTAAAGACCTGTAGTTAATTTGTTGAATACAAAACTTTGAATTCTTAATATTTGTTGTTAAGCATACAATTTTTTAAAGGGAAGTCACTTGTTCAAAATATTTAAACATTGCTCTACACTGTGTCTAAGCAGCACAGTGGTCCTGCTAGTTTCAAAGAGCTGAAAGCCAAAATAGGCAGTGGATGAGAAAAAAGGGAACTAAAACTACTGAATAGCTGAATCTTGAGGGACTATAACTTTGGTTACTGATATGGTTTGCAACCAGGGTGGATAAATAATCAGATTTATTTTTTTTAGTTAAATCGGATATTTTTTTAAATAAAATGCTTTTGGACGAAACCTCTTTCTAAAGATAGTTTTCTATTTCAGTTACATTATTGTCCAAAAGCTATCCATCAGGAAATAAGGATTTGTTTTTAATTATGTAGCATGAGGTTTTATATGCAGTGTTTAGATTTTTTGGTAAATGAATTCCACTAATCCATTCACATTGTCATGCTCTTTCAGAGGTTTCTGTAAGATTATTTGGGACATTTTTTTCTAACAAGAAGATATTATCACGGATGCTTGTTTTTGCTGTTCTAAAAAGTTTGAATTTGTGTCTGCAGAGATAACATGCCTTTTCTTCAAAGGAAAAATGTTATAAAATAAACATGCAGAGTTGAGGAAAAAAACCTTAATCCCATTGTTCCTTTGCAAATTTATATACACAGAATCAACCCCTTAGCTCTTAAATGCTAAGTTCCAAGAGGTTCAATGAATAGATTGTTTGGAGTGGAATAGATCTGCACAAGTACCTAAGCGTGAAGCAGTAAAAATGAAAGCGCAACCTTGTGAGCAGAATACTCACAATATATGCATATTCATAATAATCATAATTATCTGTCTATGTATTTCTAATAGTATAACCAAATCGGTAATTTTTGATATAACTGTAAAAACTACTCTGAAAATTTATTATTCCAAAAATGAAACCTTCATCTGGTTGTGAATATTAAGATTATACCAGCAAAAATGACTCCTTCTCTAAAAAAATTATTTAAATCAGTAAATCTTACTGACTAGTGATTTAAATTGATTTGATTTAAATCAAATCCATGCTGTTTGCAGCAAGATTTTTTTTTTAAAGAGCAGAATATTTTGTAAGAGGAAAAGAGAGAACAATAGTTTGCTTTAAATCCCCCCACAACAGAAAACAACATAATGTTTAGAAATATCTACCAGACTTTTGGTTGATGCATACATGTCAACCTACTTATGACTGGTTAGATGGTGTACCAGTTAAAAATAAATAAATAAATAAATAAATAAATAAGAACAGCCACTTCCTATTTTACTTAAAAGTATTTCGATTAAAGCAAATTGCTTTTGGATTAAAGCAAATTGCTTTTGGAAAAAAAAATCTGATTTGGTGTCCTTTTATCAAAGCCCCACCTTTAAATAAATAAATTTCTTTGTGATATTGTGGGGCAAATGCTACAGTCCAAAGCTCATTTACTACAGAGTAAGTTTCATTGAATTCTGCTAGACTCACCTCTATTTAAATCTGTCAAGGATATGTACATATAGTTGTGGTTTTTGAAGTATTGGGACCAATATAAATTTTAGTGTATTAAATCCTGCTTCTTTTTCTCCAACTTCTAGGCCAAACGAAGAGTTTCCTGACTGCCTGGGTGCCAATAATTCTTGTACCAGTACTGTGGTTGTATTTTTTGTCGACTTGGAAGTGTGGGTAGAAGCAAAGAATGCTCTTGGGGTAGTTGAATCTGACCGCATTGTGTTTGATCCTATAAAACATGGTAAATATATCAGAAGAGCTACTCCTATGAATGATTTCATATCGTCATATCTTCTAAGGAAGATAATGTTTCTTTATATGGTGAAAAAAGGAATAGGGTGGAAGAACAAGACCACCACCTCAGTGTCATACTTCTAGTTAAAAGTCACACTGGGGAGAATCTAGAAAATTATGGTAAACCAATGTGCCTGAAGCTGGAGGGCAATGGCTTAGGAAAAATATCTAAAATTTTTAAGAGGACAATAGCTGGCAAAGAAAACTGATGAGACCCCCCGAGAGACTTTAAGCAGAGACTTACCAACCAAAGATTCTGGGTTCATCAAGCAGCCTGCTCCCCTTCCATAATGGGATTGCTAACTCCAGGCATCAAAAGACGCAGCTTCTAACAGTTGGATTTCTGTAGCCAAAAATAGATACACCAGCCTTTCTGGAGGTGGCTCCTCTTAATTATTTTAGTTGCTTCTCCTCTAGTTCTCTGATAATGGTTGAGTCTCATAGAATGGATCCGAATAAACCAAACAATTGGTTTAATTTACTGGTTTTAGCACAAAGCAAGTGTCACTTGCACTCAGGTCAATCCTATCTACTGTTTGATTTTATTCAACGTAGTTCCTACACAGAGTTTGGGTGGACTGAACCCAAAAAAAGGTACTCAAATGTAGTTTTTAAAATAGAGTTATTAATAAAATTCACCATATGGATTATATATTTCCTGTGTTAAACTAACTCAACTGGCTTCCTGTGCATTTCAGGGCATGATCCGAAGTGCTTTTTTAACATTTTAAAGAGATTTCGCCTGATTTCATAATGGCATCCGGTGATTAGCACATGTCAAATTTCAAGACAGGATGCTAAATAACTAATCAGTGGTTACAACAAGCACCTTTGAATTCACTTTCAGCACCAGTTAGCTGTTTTGTGCAAGGAGCCTGCCTTCAAAGGGACTTGATCAACAATTACAGGAATCTCTGTTGAAGTCTGTTTGGGGACCTGGCCCCCTCTCCTGTATGAACCTCTCCCGTAGTTACGATATTCAGAGCTCCTTACCTTGTTGCTCCTACTTTCATAGGTTAGGCAGGTGGCAAATGTGGAATAGGACCTTTTTTGTGGCTATAGAAAACTCACATTCAGGATACAGTCACTTTCAAGTTTTAGGCACCAATTGAAACATTTTCATTTTTCTGAGATTTTATTATTAGGTTGGTGCTTTCATTGCCACTTCTGAGTGTTACACTCCAATTTTTGTTTTATTTTGCTGTTCACTTTTTTATCAGGTGTTTTATTTTATTGCCTTATATTTACTAGGTACATTTTTATACATTTTGCAGAGCTTCCATGATGTCAAATTCCAGCAGTATTGCATCTTTTGAAAGTTTTCCCTCAACGTCTAGCACGCCATGAATTTCCAGTTAACTTTCCATAAACTTTCCCATTGTTTCATACCAATATTATACCCAAAATCCTGGGCCCATTTAATCTTGGCGGCTTTAACCTCCTCCTCCTCTTTGACTTCCCAGTGAAGGAGGAGTCTTAATGTCTTGGAAAGAATTTTTGTTTTGGAATTGATCAAATCTGTTTCCAGTCTGGGTGCCTCTGTCGAAAACCCCTTTTTTTAATCTATCTTAAATGTCTCAAATAGTTGATAGTATTGAAACCAATCTGCTATTTGTTCTCTTACTTCTTCAAAACTTTTTAGCTTTAATTTGTTTGTTTCTTCCTATAGTAAAGTTTTGTAAGTTGGCAAGTTCCCTTCCGTATTTTTACTGCGGTTGCCTCAGCTGGTGAAATCTACTAGTCTTAGGCTCTAAAAGATCTTTATATTTCTCCCAAACCATGTACAGGGATTTTCTAACACTGCCTCATAATATAATTTTAGGTCAGACAGGGCAAAGCCTCCTCTTTCCTTTGCACTGATTAGAATTTGATGTTTAATTCTAGGTCTTTTTCCCTGCCATAAAAATTTTGAGATTTCTTTTTGCCAGGTTTTGAGGCAGCCCGTTCCACCCAGAATCAGAATTGTTTGGAAAAGAAAGAATAATTTGGGAAGCATGGTCATTTTGATGATAGAAATCTTTCCTAAAAATGAAAGGTTTAGCCGACTCCAAATCTTGGGGTTCCTTATAATCTCTTTCCAGGTTTTCATATAGTTATCCTGAAATAAATTGATGTTTTTTGGAGAGATCCAGATACTTAAGTATTTTGCTTTATTGCAGATCTTTAAGCCAGAGGTTTTTTACAGGTCTTCCTTCTCTTACATTGTTACATTTTTAAGCAGCAATTTTGTTTTGGAGAGGTTTAGTTTGAAGCCCACCACTTCTCTGAAAGTTTGTGCTCCTGTTATAAAGGAGCAAAAGTTGTGCTGTGTACCTGAATATTAGACTTCAAATTAATTGGAACCCATATATTAAAAACAATGAAATGGCCTGTGGCTAATTGAGTGCACATTTTTTCCCCTAGTAAAACCGCTGCCGCCATCCAATCTGTCCCTCAACTCAGGAGAATTTCCCAGAGTCCTAAAGCTATCATGGGAAAACCTATTTCATGAAGCACCACTGGAGCTGAGATTTCAAATTCGATACAAGATAATTGACAGTATAAACTGGATCCAGGTAACCCCACACCCATTATTTGTCAATTATTTTTTGTGGCATTTTCTTTTATACAGTTGGTGTGTTTGCATCCAAAGAGCTGTGACAGTTGCATTTTATCTACTAGAATGGTATTTGTTTAAATGAGAGAAAATATAGATTTCAGTTAAGTGTTCAGTGGAAACATTTATAAATTAAATAATGTGAAAAGAAATATAAAAAATCCTTGTTGGGAAAAGTGAAATAGAAATTTAAGAATAGGTCAGAAGGAAAATAAACTGTTGAGGAAGCTTGTCGATTCTACTTCACAGTAGTTTCTAAGGGATTGACAGGCTGCTGGCAGGATAGGAAAATAAGTTTGACTTGATAATTGTCGAAACTAAATTAAAAAAAAATCATTCCAGTAGCACCTTAGAGACCAACTAAGTTAGTTATTGGTATGAGCTTTCATGTGCATGCACACTTCTTCAGATCCCACATAAGCTTTATATAAGCTTGTATATAAGCTTTATATTGATAGCAAATGTCTATCCCTATTGGGATGGGTAATTGCAAGGTGTTGCATCTTTCAGAGGGAGTTATTCTGACTTTTTCCAGTAGTAGTACTGTGAGATTTGCAAATCGCTTCCAAGGCAAAATCACTTGGATTTCTGCTGAACCTGATGCTTCAGTTGGTTCAAGTCCATTAGAGGTCCCTAGAACATAATCAAATCACACCTTGTGGGATCATTTTCAAAGGTTGCAGTCCGAATATGTGGGCAGGACACTTGTGGCAGTGAGGCTGACAACGTGCCCTCCTGATCCCTACCCATCATGGCTGATAAAATCAGGACAGGATTTACTGAATGGGTCAAGAGTGTGGTTGATGCCTCATTACAGGAGTGAGTTATGTCCATCACTCTGAAGGTTATCCCCCCTGAGGTCCTCCAAGGTTTTAGAAAACTACCATCCAGTGTCTTAATATTCCCTGCACATATGCCCGGAGGAAACAGACTACATAGATCTATTCCAGTCTGGTTTCAGGTCCAGTTTTAACACTGAAACAGCTTAAAACACCCTTTTTAATTACCTTTATTAAGATATGCAATCCTCTTGGCTGCCCTTGACCTCTCAAAGGCTTTTGACACTATTGGCTATGGTGTCCTTCTAGTGCAACTCATTCCTACCTGCAGGGTCACAGCCAGAAAGTAGTTCTAGGAGGCTGTTCCTCGGCCCTGTGGCTTTTGATTTGCGCGGTCACGCAAAGGTCCATTCTGTCTTATGCTAGTCAACATTCTGTATGAAACTGTTGGGGACTGTCCTTTGAGGATTTGGCACAGTACCATCGCTATGCCAGCAATAATCGGCTCTACCTCTCCATTCTATCTGAATCTGGAAAGACTGTGAAAGTGTTGGACAAGTGTCTCGAAGCAATGATATAGCTAAATTCCTAAAACCGTTGAAAGGGAAACTTTAAAAAAAACAGCAAGAGCTCTTGCTGCAAATTCCTTCTCATTAGAATGGTGTAGTAGAAAAAGGAATAAGTGCCACAGCAAATATAATGTGAAGCAGTAAAGATCTAGCTCCAAGGGATACTTAGTCTACTTGGGTCTTTTATGATGAAGGCAGAAGGTTCCATCTGCTTAAGAACCCTGTCTCTACCTCCTGCTCCACATGAATTGCAGTACACATTAATTTGTGTGCTTTCACATTTTAAGACTATAAGCTTGGGATATTTTTTAAGACAGTGGAGGCTAAATTTCAGAATCCTGGTTTCAGACAGGATTAATGGCACGTGTGAACTTCTTGGAAAACTAGGCAGCTGCTTGAAACTAGTACTGGGCCAAAGTAGTGCCCAGCCAAATTTCATAGGTTTGAAGGATTGGGGGCAGAGTGAAATCTCTGCAAAGACTGCATTACTTATCACTAGGTGGCAGACTTCAAAAAGTATAAGAACTTCCTTTAACAACAACAAATCCGGGTCACCATTCTAGCCATTTTCTTGTATAGGGAAGACCTCTGGGAATACTGCTACACTTTTACAATGCCTTTAATTTATTGTTTTTAAAAAAAAAATAGAGAAAGGGAGAGAACCCTTTGCTGCATTGTAATGTACAATAGAGCTTTCTGAAATTAACCTTATCAGACCCCCTCAAAATACCCATATGATTTCTGTTACAATTGTAATTTCCTCTTGCCTACGGCATGTGATTGGAATAGAACCCAACTCAGTTAACCTCCTGTCAACCTATGGAAATAGGACAATTGGTAGCTTAACTTTTGTAGGTGGCGAGGGTTTAACTGGATACAATACCTGACCTGAAAAATATATATTCTGATGCTTGTTATCAACATACTTCAGGATTACAAAAAAAAAATGATGCAACATAAGAATTATTATAAAGTATAGTTACTTTCTCTCTCTTGATAAGATGTTTAGCTCCATAAGCTTTCTCAGTTTTTGAAGCAGGCAAAAAACACTAAATGGAGGGTGGAGAGAATAGTGACTAAACAATAGTGTAATTTGAATTTAAGTTCTTTATCACAATTTCATGTTTTATGCTAACAAGGGTCATTCAAACAAAAGATCTAAATTCGCTATGCTGATTTTGAGAGAGAGCTTGAAAATTCAGTATAGTGAATGTTGTTCATTCCCTAGTAGCACTTCTTAAAGCCCAGTTTCATTTTGGCAGGTTCCTCTTGAAGACACAGCAACACACAGAGATTCCTTCTTCATTCAAGATCTCAGACCAAACACAAAATATGTGTTTCAGCTGCGTTGTGTAACTAGTTGGGGAGAGCACTGGAGTGACTGGAGTAAAGAAGTAGTTGGGTTCACAGCTGAAGATAGTAAGTAAGATTCCAAACTTCTCCAGTTTGCTCCGAATTGTCAAAATGTGTTTCTGATTAAAAGGTTTCTACACAATAAATATGTATACATATGTGTAATAACTATGATACAATAGAATGCAATTTGTCATTTAAATCATGAGTAGCAAACAGTAGTTATTAATATTTGCGAATTTACTTTGATGTTCGTTCATCTCTTATTAACCTCCCAAGTAATGGTTCAGCATTATCTTGTACTTTGTTTCACAATAGATGATGATAAAGCTCAATTTATCAACAAATTAATAAGTTTTCTTCTCTTACCTTGACAAATTTGACAATTTTACCATTTGAACTGTAAATCATCCCTGTATCTCAGAGGGTTGGCTTCCTCTCCCCCCCCCCCCATTATAGTTGATTACCATATGGCCAGCTGCTAATAAGTACAGTAGGCTTATAACTTACAAGCATTTACCTTGGGCACATTCAGCTTTACATGCTTGACAAAATAATAATATAATAATAATTAAAAAGGGGAACCAGGAAAAAAGACTTTGGCAATTCCACTCACCATTTCACCCAGTGTGTTTTGACTATATACAATTTCGGCTTTAGGCACGATTCCCAAAACGTAACCCTCACATGAGTTGAGGGCTTACTGTGAATCACCAGCTCGCTATCTTCTGACATAATCAGATATTTGACACAATCAAATAAAGTAACTATTGGGTTCTAATTTCCTGTATTTCACAGATTACCAACATACAAAAAAGATTTTATTTTTGGAGAAGGCCAAATTATTTGGTACCTATCTATATTTTAGCATTAATTCTACAACATACTTGATTTGTACCCCTATAAATGTGGTTTAAACCTTAAAGAGATTAAGAACTAACAAAAATGGTTTATAAAACAATTATTCTATGTTGATATTGAGAGTTTGATTTGGAACATGTTTCCAAAGCTATTGACATGTTCATTGATGCTTGAAACACCAACTCTTATTCTCATAAGAGCCAGTGTGGTGTAGTGGTTAAGAGCGGTAGACTCGTAATCTGGTGAACCGGGTTCACGTCTCCGCTCCTCCACATGCAGCCCATGGGTGACCTTGGGCTGGTCATACTTCTTTGAAGTCTCTCAGCCTCACTCACCTCACAGAGTGTTTGTTGTGGGGGAGGAAGGGAAAGGAGAATGTTAGCCGCTTTGAGACTCCTTTGGGTAGTGATAAAGCGGGATATCAAATCCAAACTCCTCTTCTTCTTCTTCTTCTTCTTCTTCTTCTTCTTCTCATTTGGATTGGAAGTTAGTACAAGATAAATCAAAATCCATGAACGTGCTGTATGTATTCCTCAAAAACCTATTCTAGAAATAAAAAAAATTATAATGACTTTCTGTACCTGCTTTCTTATCTTCCCCATTCCCTCACTATATTCCTAATTGGTGGTGAGTAAAAAGTTTGGGCCTTTTAGCCCGCCTGGGTCTGTCTTTCCTTCAGATCACACAACTGTGATCCTTACTTCAGAAAAGCTGTAGGAGCCTCCCAGCCACTTTTCCTGGCTGTTTGTCCCAAATCATGGAGGTGATACCAGCAGACACATGCCTGGCTGTATGTCACAGCCGACCATTGGATGACTAGATTGCTGCTATTCTTCATGCTCCATCTACTGCAGCAAAGCACTTGTGAATATATATATAAGCTTGAATCTTTTTCAGTACCCTACATATATATTAAAGAAAAATGAATAGTGGGCTAAATAAACATGATTCTTAAGAGAGATGTTTGTCTTTATCAGAACCAACTAAAGGACCAGATCTGTGGAGGAAGATTAGTCCTGTTCACTCACCAGAAAACTGGACTCTGGTGCTGATCTGGAAGGTAAGTAGTACCAAATTTACTACACTGCATGTCTGATTTCCTCATGTTCTCACTAATATCTGTCATCTGCACTCAAACATAATTCCTGTTATATGTAAACTCATGATACTATAACACTACTGTAAACACTTTCTTCTAGGTGGTAGTTTCTTTCACAATATATTGCACTCAAGTGTAAGATATGCACACGTGTAGTTTATGAAGTAAAAGGCTCATGTATGTCACATTTGCTACTTGTCCGTTTTAAAAATAAACAGGGATGAAGATCTTATGCTTTCTTAGTCCTTGCTTCTGCAAACTACAAGTTGTACAGGTATATATGTGCCCTTCTCCGTAAACATGGCACACATGGATGTAGTTTCTGGATAATGGTTCTGTGAAATACTGCTTGAGAATTGTCCATGTTTAGCTTATGAGGCAAAATAATTTTGAGTGAAGTGATTTATTCTCTTTGAACAAAGCTTTAACACGTAAGCCTGATCTCAGCAAGTTACAAGATAGTGTGTTCCTGTCATAATGGATGAGAAGCATGAAATGATGTTAGCTGGAGCATTGTGCCCAAGGCCAGATGGTAAAATATAATGTCTGTGTAGGACTTTGGAAAAGGTATCATGAATAGCTCTGTAGTAGACACACTTTGCATAAAAAAGGATCCTTGTACAATATTGGTTAGGATCTTGGTTAGCAAGTCCGAGAAAGGCTCTGCCTTAGACATTGGTGAGCTGCAGCTCATCAGAATAGATGGTTCTGGCTTAAGTGACCCATAAAGGTCTTACTCTCATTAGCTAATCTCAGATGTTCACATATAAATGGTTAAATAAAACAGATCTTTTTCTATTTTGGACAGGAGTTAAATCCTTCTGAAGCTAATGGAATAATTTTGAAATACGATGTATCTATCTTGGGAAAGCCACCACTTCATTTTCAACAGCAATTCTACAGTCTGAACACCACACAGCTGACTCTAAATGTAGAAAATGGGACATATGAAGTGAGAATTAAAGCATCAAACAGTGTGGGTGAATCTCCTGCATCAGTTTTGCTGATCCCAGCAACTAACTCAAGAGGTAAGTTTTCCCACATGGCATTGAGTATATATCCCACTTTTTTGCCTACTTCACACATCCCATTAGAAGGATCGCATGTAAGATTAAACTAAACGGTCAACCACAACACTTAAGTGAATGCTACTGAAAAGTTTGTGCTGCACTCCTTCCTTGCTCCTGCTGCACGGCGAACAAAAAAAGTTTGGCTTGTCATGTCATCTGAACCCAGGTCCTTGGTTTGTATCTTGCTACACAAACCAGGAGCAGCAGCCAAGGTTTGTGCTTGCTGCTTGTGGTTTGTTAGGGGAGAAACAAACCTCAAGCCTGAGTTTGGAAGACACAACAAAGCCAGAAAAGTACAGCAAGAACTTTTTAGCCACATGTTGCACATTCACATTAAATCATAGTTCGTTTCTAACTGTGGTTTAATGTAATGTGTAAACTGCATCCCCACAAGAGGAGGAAATATTTCAAATGTAAACTTATTGAAGGATATCAGTCTTTCAGTTTCTGTTTGTTTTCAAATTAGCATTGCATCTGTCCAGTTCATTTTATTTTATTACATGTATAATGCACCTTTCTTCTGTCATGGAACCCAAAATGGCGTACATGGTTCCAGGCTATCTAGGTATTTGCTATACCCAGAACTGCTTAGCTTCAACCAAAAGGTCACTTCAGATAATGCTGCTGCTTCCTCATCAAATCTCTTTTCTTTTAACTTAAGATCCAGGTGCTTTACAGGATAGCTTCTAAATGTTTGACTTATTTAAGGCAGTGTAGGCATTAGTAAATGGAAGCAAGCTTGTGAGACTTGGCATCTTCATTCTAATTGGACTATTAGCAAAGCAAGTGGACAATACCAATACAAATTATTTATTATGAAGTCATAACCTGCAACAAAATAAAACCAATAATCCTACAAGCATCTGTCATGGATGTTTTAGCTGAGATTCATGCATTGCAGGGGGTTGGACTAGATGACCCCTGCCGTGTCTTTAAAATTTATGACTCTATGATAAGTAAAATACTATAACATACAAATACATTAAAATGGGTTGTAATACTTACAGCCCCATTCTACAGAAGTCTATAGCTGAGAGGAACAAGTGGGGATTACATATCTGGTATCTGTAAGACTTCCTCTGAAATACGTGGCACCACCTAAGAACTGAAACAGGAATAAGTACATATTAAAAACGTATTTTATTCCCTTACTATATACTGCTATATTTATATGGCAATTTCTCATTGTGGTGGACCTGCCCACTAATAGGTCATTTTTATTTTTTGCTTTCAGCCATTGCAGCACAATAGCTATTAAGGAGAAATGAAAACTTTATTAAATGTGCTTCAAAATGTAAACATTTGAATTCTCTTTGGGTGTCAAAACTTGATTGAATTACAACTTACCTTGAAAGGTGTTTGATCTGTGACCTTCGGCATCTGCTCAGGCTTTATTAACATTTTGTTGAAGTGAAATATAATTGCAGCTCTCCAACAACCCCTTTTAGTTTTTTAATGTTTGAAATGTTATTCTTTTAGAAATAAAAATACTAATTTAACAGTATGTTTATGGTCATTTCAGCTCCAGTGAAAAATCTTACAGCATTTCCTAAAGATGGCAAGCTCTGGGTAGAGTGGACAGTTCCTAAAACTGATGTTAATAGATACATAATTGAATGGTATGAAGAGTGTGACAATTTGACATGTGCTAGTGAATGGCAACAGGAGTCTGGAACGAAAAATCGCACATTTTTAAGAGGTAACTCTCAATATTTATAAACTCTTCGATATTTATTGAGTACACAAACATTTTTTATACCTTACAGAAATGTGATTTTGTGTTTTTTTTAAGATAAAAAGGCACTTGTAATTTGACATCTTTTTAAATATAAAAGAAATATAAATATGTCTATAATATCTGATATTTTTAGTGAGTCTCTAAGCTCCTGTCACACATGGGGAGGAATTCCTTTAGGGCACTTTTTATAGGTTGAGAGAGATTGATTCAATGTTACAGCATGCCAGTTTTGCCCTTTTGTGAAGTCTATCAGTGTGTGTGCCCTTCTTTGCCAATGACTGAGCTCTGAATAAAATCAGTCTCCCTTTCATCATAGTCCAGAGGTGATCCTGCTTCTCATCCCTTTTGTGTCAGGGGAACATATTGAAGCCTGCAAGAGAGACAACAGAGCTCAGTAGCTACACTAACAACAGATGGGAAAACAGACCTTGGGTGTCACAGCTATGCCAGGAGTATGTTTAGCTTCTTCAGGATTACAGTTTTCCAGTATAGTTAAGAAACTCTCTGACACTGCATTTACTAGGTAACTTCACAGATTTTCATGGAGAATGCTGTTCTGTCCCCACCCATGGATAGCTTGGTCATCGCAACTGCAAAAGTTCCCTTTTAGACATTTCAGATAGAGAATAAGTATGAAACATTTGCACAATCACTTACCAGCATGTCCTATATAGCATCCAAGATTCATTCAGATGTATTTTAGAATAACTTCTAGGCTGTTCAGCTGACTTTCCAGGTATTTAAGAGTATTTGTACCCCACTCTTCAGCTGAAAAGGCTGCTGGAGTGTAAATGAAGGGATTTGATTAAAGGAAATTGATGAACTAGTGTTCAAAATGGAAATGTCAGTGGATCTATATATATGTGAATATGCAAATCTGATTTTTAAAATTATTTCCTTAGGAGGCATAAAGCCACGGAAAAGCTATAAAATAAGTGTGTATCCATTATATTCAAATGGTCAAGGAGAAGAAAGATCAATACAAGCATACCTTGAAGAAGATGGTACGTTTAAAGCACCAGAATTTCTCTTGCATGACAGTAGCCAAAAACGTCTTCGAACTTCTCCATCAATAGGTGGCATGACTGCATTGGGCAGATGTTGTTTTCTGAGAAATTAACTCACATTGTGCAGCTAGCTTAAGGGTTGGCCAAACCAGATTCATGTGGTCATATGGTTTCTATTTTTAATGTGATAAGTAAAGAAAGAAACCTCCAGAGTCTTTAGCTTTCTTCTGATGTGACTAGTAATCTAGTGTTTACTCATGTGCTCCTCTCTCCTTTGCTCTGGAAATATTTATGAAAATCTGTGATAAATGGCCTATACTTTTTAAATGTGGAGGTTTTTTTACTTTTTACTTTTTATTCTCTGTACATAGTTATTAATATACGGGCTCTTATTATGCAAACCTTGTTGTCTTCGTTATTATAATAATTTCTTAGAAATCTCAACAAAATACAGACTTTGAAAATTAAAGGTTCTTCTTTTCTTACAATACAATCAGACATAGTATGTCATTTACCAGTATACCTTCAGTCTTGTTCCATATTAAAACAGATAAAATGGCATTTTAATATAACAAACTTACTATATGCAGTTATCTAGAATTTGCTCTTCAGAATTAATTTTTAAATATTTTCCACTAATAGCACCTGCTATAGGTCCCACTGTTCGGACAGCAAAAGTTGGAAAAACTGACGCCCTTATTGAATGGGAACCTCTTTCAGTAGAAGAACAGAATGGATTTATCAAATACTACAATATAATTTACAGAACAGCTACTGGAAATGAAACAGGTAATTGAGTTTTGCTTATTATGTTTAAATATATGATTCGACTGAGATTACTTTTTCTAAATACATTTTAAGCTTTATTTTTGCCTTTTTCTCTACCCAAACTCCAGACATTTTAAGTTATCATTTATGTCTGCAGCAGCATCATAACTTATAGTGATGTGGCACAAGTGTAGTAATTGCTATACCTCATTATGCTTATATTTTTTGCTGGCTCATATTTCTAGGAACAATTTTTTTCTTTTATAAAATCATTCCTTTTGACTGTGATCTATAGGAACTTTCAGTCATAAATTAAGCTCACTTCCTTCCAATTACTGAGTCGGCTCTCTTTGGTGTGGCATTTAGCCTTTTACAACTTCCGTGAAATATATAAAAAGCTCTTCAAGCTTTCATATCCTGACAAGCATAATATGCTCTATGTGAGTTTGTTTTGATGATCTGGAGGTTGCAGCTGATGTAGAATGCAGAGGATACCTCTTGAATAGTGGGTCACTGGAAAGTCATTAGGCATTAAAGCATCTGAGTGTTTGCTGACTTTTCTACAGCCTTTTGTACACAGCACCAGATGCTCATTTTGACTAATGAGTGGCATAATCTAAATATCTTACCTCCTCCCATGTGCCCTACCACAGCCCCAAAAGATAAATGGAGAGCATGCTCGTTTGCCAAGATAGTAAGGTATCTCAGCAAATACTTTTTCATAGATTTATGCATTGGAGTTTCTTCAAACCTTTTCATTTGATAGAGAGGAGGGTTTCTCCACACATGCAGAAAGAAAGGGGAGATTGTGGCCTGCTTCAGAAGTAACATTAAACCATGGTTTTGCACTACATGGAGAAGCAGAAACAGAAGCAAGCCATGGGTGATCGCTCTCCTCTTCTCCAGTGTTGACTGCAAAGGGATTGAAAGCACTTCACTTGTTTTAAAGAAACTTGAGTTTATCATTGCTTCTAAACCACGGAAATACTGGTTGGTTTAACATATAATTTGTTAAAAACAAACCAAGATCAAATTGTGGTTCCTGATCTTGGTTAGTATAGTTTAACTAACAAGAGTTTCAGCAGTTCAGGTCTAATGATATTCTGGTTAGTTTAAAAAAAAAAAAACTGGAGGGGATGTTTCCGGTCCTGTTGTAGTCATGCCTGGAGAAGGAAGGGGGCGGGGAGTACATGAGGCTGAAACTTGCTTCTGCTCACATAACACTAAGTCATAGCTTAGTGTTTTGTAGCACCAGTGCTCTTACAGCAAACTTCATTATTGCTGTGTTAAATATTTTTATTTAAAAACAATTTTGAAGTTTAATCTTAAAGAAAATGAAACATACGTTATTTTACACTTCCTTTAAATTTTTAATTTATTTAAATTAAGGTCACAAACTTCTAACAAGATCTCTATTTACACTTTCACTTCTTTTCTAGTAGAGAATTGAACTTGAAACAAGTACTGCTTATTTGGTGGTAGGGGTGTTATAGAAGAGTTTTATTTACCAGGCATGCAAGTTGAAGTACAGTCTTCACATCTTCTTTTTATTTGAATCATGAAAATTATAAGTCATGGGTAAAACTGGTTTTGCTTGTATAGTGTTAATACAAGAGCTGTACTGTTTTATATAACGCATATCAAATGGGTGATTTTTATTTCCAGTTGTGTTTGTGGACCCTTCTAAAACGGAGTACCCACTGTCGTCCTTATCAAGTGACACTTTATACATGGTGCAGGTAGCAGCATACACAAAAAATGGAGGGAAAAGGGGTCCTGCTTTTACATTTACTACAAAGAAATTTGGTAAGTTCTTACATAAAATGTTTAATATGTTTAATTGTTGAACTGCTCGGGACCTAGTATGCGTTGGTAGTGCCACATGTCTAGTTTCATAGTTTAACCTTAAGTAGTACTCTGGGACTGTATTCCACACTTGATAACCCTCACTTGATTATCAAAAGCAACCATTAGTCTCATTTGAAAGGTGGCTTGGGTCCATCCATCATGTGATGCCATCTAGTGCCCAATGACAGAAATGGCATTTGAAGTCAAAGCATCCGCTTAAAATAACTGGAAGGAATAGAATACCTGTGCATACCTGTGCATTGACTGAGTGCATTCCCTGTCTTTGGACACTAGATGGCATCACACCACACAGGTTGGATGGACACTCACTGAAAACATGAATTAAGATGGGTCAATATTACCACATGTTTTCTCACCTCTGCATATTACCTAGAGATACCTTTTTACATTATCTTCACATACTTAAGAGAGGGTCTTTTGAGTGGCTGTATCCGGGCTTTGAAACTCCTTACAGCGGAGGCTCATAGACCTAGCCCCCTTGTTGATGGCCTTCTGCTGGCAGGCAAAGCCCTTATGTAAGTGGGCATTTGGCCTGCCAGGGTGGATTTGTTCTGCCATATTGCTGTAATTTATGTTCTCAACTAGTTGTCCTTTCTTACGTTTTAAATCTGCTCTTCCTTCCTTTTGATATTGGAATTGTATTACTGCTTATTTTGTGTGGATCAGTTACTTTTTATTCTGGATTTTATTGTTAGTCACCGTAGGCTTTGCCTTATTATTTATTTTTAAGTAGGGCAAAAGTGTAACAAAATAGAAGAATTTGCGTATTATGCCTTAAACCTCATCTAAATCATTTAAACTTTTTTTTTTCTCAAGCAAAGAAGACTAGGATCAGATTCTGAAAGACTTACTTTATACTAATGGATTTCATGTTTTTAAAATATGATTGTACTAAGCACAGCATTTTTAGGGAGATATTAAAAACATCTAACATTTTGTCTTTTACCTTTTAGCGGAAGGAGAAATTGAAGCAATTGTTGTCCCTGTGTGCCTAGCAATCCTGCTATTTACTCTTTTAGGTGTATTATTTTGCTTCAACAAACGAGATAGGTAAGCACCCTTATTTCAGTACATTGCATGGATAATATGCTGCATTAACACTGAAAGAGGTATTAGGCAAAAGTCCTGAGTTTGCTCTGATTGGGTTTTTTTTCCTTTCAAGCCCAGGGCTGCATTTCCTCATGGGCAGTCTTGAGGCAGGGAGGGGCTGCTGCTTGACACTGGTGGATACAAAATGCCAGAGAAACAGATATTGTTCTTTGGATAATAGGCTACACTGCATACACTCATATCTCTCCTTCCAGGCAAGCAAGGGCAACTATCACAATTCAAGGGCATGTACCAGCCAGGCAACAGCAGAAGAGAACACAGGGTCAGGGAAAGGGGTATAGCTTGGGGTGGGTCCCATGTTCACATTCAGGCCCTGGGCCTGACATTTCCCACCCCTGCTTTTTGTAATCCTACAGAAAGAATTTATAAAACTTCTCATATTTTAGTTGGTGTATGTGTGTGTAATAATTTACATATTACCTTTCAGCTCTTGAAAGTACCCTCAAGACAGTTCATAGCATTAAAACAGATGATGAGCAGATTCACAACCTGGTTGGAATTAAAGCAAGTCAGAATCCTTTAGTTTTAACCCACCTGCCTAAATATTGTTGGAGTGGGGGAGTACAATTATCTCCTTTTAAGGGAATGTTCCACAGCTAGGGTGCTGCAGCAGCGAAGGCTGTTCCACATCCCAGCCAGCCATGTCTCCTATAGAGATGGCACATGGAGCAGTGCATCTGGCTGGGGTGTGGAACAGAACATTCTTGGTTGTGTCATGGATTGTATGCATTTGTTTAGAAAGAAAGAAAACAGACTTTTGTAGTTTCTGGGCCTTATTGCCCCTTCCTTTTACAGCCATAGTGATGCTAAGTAAGGAAAACATTCCAACCTGGCCCAGTGCAAGTCTCTCCTGGCTTCCTTTTCTCAGTCAGAGCTGCCCTCACTGTGAAGGGGAAAGAGGCTGTCAGTGGTTTTCCAGATCTAGCATCAGACCTAGAATACTTGAAACATCTTCTGTCTGCATAATATTTTCCCCTATTCACAAGGTGTGGCCAAGACCACAGGATCCCTGTTCACCTATATACAAAACTCAAAAATCATAACATTGAGAATCTGAAAGTTGGAGCTTAACATTGGTGTAAGTTTATCAGTAGGCACTTGCAATGCAATGACTTTTCTCTTGATCCTTTGCCAGCATCAAGAAGCACATCTGGCCTAACGTGCCTGATCCTTCTAAGAGTGTTATTGCCCAGTGGTCACCACAAACACCATCAAAGGTAAGAACAAAAACAGACTATTCTGAAGTAATTTGTCGTCCTCATCATTGTTTATTTGTATGCTTCCTTTCCATAGTTAAACCACTAATGTGGCAGTAGGATGTAAAAGGATAGTAATGGTTGGGAAGTGAAAACAGGCTAGAAATAAAATATTTTATTGTGGAATTTAATAGCATCCATTCTTGGGATATGAGTATCCCTGCCACAAAAATTCTTCATAGTCCAACAGTAACTGTGACTTTGTGTTTAAAAACAGGACTTGCATTAACAGAAACCGAAACTGAGTCTTCAGAACAGTGTAGAGATGTTACAAATTGCTCCAGAAATTAGTAGCTGAAAAGTGTTGTATTGCAAGGGAAAATCTTGAGTGGAGAGTTGCTTCTTGGCACTTGACCTCTGCCACAAGTACAGAAAGAAGGGGAATAATAACTTGACACTGAAGGAAAGGGCATTTCCGATATTAGGCCCAGAACGAGTGTTCACCGCCAGGTGCACTCTTGCACCATTGAAATAATAAATATGAATGCCTTTAGGGCAGAGGTGAACAGAAGGTAGATAACAAATTTCAGGTAGATCTTTGGATGGTTTTTAGTAGATTACTGATGTTGCTGCAAACAGCTGGAGATCAGAAAGCAACTTTTTCCTTTGGATAACACTGCTGAAATAAAGCTGGGGGGGATTTGGAATAGAGAGCTAATTTCTGGTAATGAAAACAAATTCCTGGGCTGAGAGGCACTCAGAGGTGCTCTCGTCTTCAATTCTAAGAACACCTCTGCCCCTCTTTCTAATCAACTGAATTGTGCTTGGCTCCAGCTGGTGGATCTGTGGGGTCTGAGAAAAAACAAAGATCCTGCAGGCTTGAAATCTGCCTACTCCTTTAGGGAACATGGAGATTGCTACAACAAACTCTCATGTATTGAGATTTAAAGATGAAAAATAAAAAGAAATACCCAGTTAGATGCAAGGTCCAGCACTTCTCATTTGAAAAGTTGTGGAGGAGGGAATTACTGTTGCATTTTTGAATCCGTAAACATGGAAGAAACTTAATATTTTTAATCCGTTAAGTAGAAATAATGAATTTGCTATCCTGGAGAGAATCCAATTTTATATACAGAAACTTTTTGAACCATGTTTGGAGAATAATGCAAATACGGCAGTAGCACTGTTGTGAACTTTGAATAATTCAGTATTTAGGCGATAGGGCGTTAAAGCCAAAAGACTGAATTGGAGCTGTACTAACTCGCTGTTCAAGTAGCTATAAGTCCTAGAAGGCTTTTTGAGTGCATGCTAATGACAGCATAATCTAGATCCTGAACATAGTTAATCAAGTTGCATCATTTAAAGGTAGCATTAATTAAATCTATGGTTTTTTCCTTAGCATTTTCATCATTCCAAAGATCAAATATATCCAGAAGGCAGCTTTACTGATGTCAGTGTGGTTGAAATTGACAAGAAGTCATTTTCTGAACAGGATCCTAAGCCTTTTGACTTGCTTAGAAAGGAGAAAAATGCCTCAGAAGGGCACAGCAGTGGTATAGGGGGGTCATCCTGCATGTCTTCTCCTCGACAAAGCGTTTCTGACAGCGATGAAGGCGAACCTGCTCAAAATACTTCCAGCACTGTGCAGTATTCAACTGTTGTACCCAATGGCTACCGGGACCAGATACCTTCAGTCCAAGTCTTTTCAAGGTCTGAGTCAACGCAACCTCTACTAGACTCGGAGGAGAGGCCCGAAGATCCGCCAGTGCTGGGAAGCGACAACTCGACACCAAGGCATCGCTATTTCAAACAGAATTGTAATAACGATGATACAGTCATGGATGAGCCTCATTTGGATGGGGCAAAACAGATTTCTCCAATAAATGAGGAAGATGCTGCTGGACCTCAGACTTTGCAAATGTGTAGCTCTGGCCCAGATGAACATGAGGTTGCCTTAGCAGGTGCTTTCCACCCAAGCCCCAAAGGACTAGCTGCAGAGTTTGAAACAATGAGAACAAATGCAGTGACAGAGGATGAGGTCCCAAAGTGTTACTTACCACAGACTGTAAAGCAGGGTGGTTATATGCCCCAGTGAGGAGACACTGCCACCAGTAGATACTGTTACATTATTGGTTCTGATAAGTTAAACTGTTTTTTTAATCTTGCTTCTGCTGAACAATTCAGGTTCATTTATGGAAGAAAACGTGGACAACATAGGTTTGCAGACTTTGATTTAAGTTGGAAGTTTCCACCCGTTCTTGCAGAAATATTCCTTCAAGCACTACATGTCACTCAACTTTTCAGGCAAATTAGTTGCCATTCAGTTTTCTTCTGGGGCATCACACTTCTTTTAAATTAAAATGGAACACACCTCATTTTGCTAGAGGTAACGGCATAGAGATGGAGACTGACTGTGAATACCTTCTTACAGGATGAAGAGATTAGTGTATTATATTATGAAATGTGCTCTTTTCATCAACTTTGTTGTCAGCTATGTAAAAGTACAGTGTTTTATATTGGAACAACTGTGCTTTAAAAATAATCTGGAGACCAAATCTGTGGCCAAACTTATGGCAGAATCAAAATATTAGAATGGCATCTAATATTCCCAGATTAATGGACCAGAAACATTTTGTTTGGAAATGTGCCCTCCTTGCCAGTCAAGAACTACAAGCCAGTGGAGTGAGATATTTACATGAATCATGACTATCAAAATACTATTAACGTCAAATGCCAGTATTTCATACCCTTCCTGTCTTGCAAATTGAGCCAAATCTACTGCCGTTTAAACACTTTTAGAACTCATAACCTGTGCATTTATAAGTGCACTTTTTTGCTTTTTATCAGGATAGACTTGGGTGAAGTAAACATATTTAATAATAGATAATGAAGTTATATAGTAAGTGTGTTTTTAAGGGGGGAAATCCACTGCTCTTTCTGACTGCCAATGCCAGGTTCTAGTATTCCCTGCTGCCATTATTAATTTGTAGAACAGAAGAAGAAAACTGCATAGCCATGGCGGACCCACAAAGACATCTTGAAGAACTGCAATATTGGCACTCTGCATGGAGGGTTTTCTCTTTCGCCAATGAATAAATCTAGAAACATTTCTTGCAGATTCTATTTGTATTTAATATAAAATCATTAAGTTGAGACTGATTTTTGAAGCAATCCAAAAGCACTACAATTGTTTTAACAGGAAATAAAGCTTAATTTGATTCTTCCTCAACAATTTAACTATGGTAGTGATTGTGTTTTGAAATCTCAGTGGCTTTTACTTTGTAAGCTCTTGCACTGTAATTGGTGGCTATGAAGATCAGCCAGCCAATCTCTTAAGAATGAATAGCTGTAAAACACATTTTAATGTTTTAAGGGTTTCTTCTATGAAAACAATTCTGATTACAGCAATGTTCTTGGAGTTCATAAATTATAATAATGAGTTTGTGCCATGACCACCCCAGAATTGTTTTTTATGTTGAGCTAATAGATTTACTCTTCACCTGCTTGTAGTGCATGGCTCCTTAATGCCACTTTTATGATGCCGTCAGTTATACTTCATCCAGTGCTCTAAAAATGTAATGAATGCCAACAATATTCAGTCCATAGTTTATTGTGATTTTTCTATTTTTCAGAAACAAATCTTCCCAAGATTTATTTTGGGGGAAAGCAAAGTTTACACTGTGAATAGTGTTCTGGGTGCTTAACTAAACCTGCAATCCTAACACCTTACCTGGGAGTAAGCCCCATTGTGCTTTTTGAACTTGTCCTATACAGACCCCGGTAAAATAAATGTAAGTTTCTCAGTGGCAAAAGCAGTCTGTTGTGACCATAATACATTCTTCTTATATGGTATCACAAGTGTCAGAATCCCATTTTAATGCTTGAGCTGTCTGTCTTCATGTTAGTCTCCAACACAGACAATTTAGTTCTACAATCATCTTACTTCATTACAGTTAAATATAGTTTAAAACACGTTGTTTGAAGCTTAGACTCGCCTTTCCTTGTTTAGCAAGCTTACCTCACCAAAATTTAAAAATATTTTAAAATAAATTTAAAAAATGGATCTTCAGTGGAAGTACTCATGAAAAGTTTTATTGAGCATTTTCAAAAGTTTGTCACAGGGTATGGTATGAGACAACATGGAACTATACCTTGCTAAAGCTTAGTAGGTTTAGGTCTGGTCTGTCCTGAATGGGGACTACCTAAGAGTCATTTATGCCTTGCCTTGGGTTCCATAATGAAAGAAAGGCAAGCTATAAATTGTTTTCCTTCTCTGGTACTCTAAATGCGCAATCCCTCTTAGTGATTTGTTATGCAGAACACAGAGTATTGTCTTGACATTTATTTGGGAGGGGCTGTCTCAATCAAATCAATGCCGCTAACAGTGCAATCTTATACATGTCTACTTAAAAATAAGTCCCAGAGTTCAATGGAGCAAGCTCCCAGGTGTGTATGAAATAAGAGTACAGAATTCTAGCCTTAAGTTTGCAATCCTATGAACACTTCCTAGTTCCATTGAAACCAGTGGAATTTAACTTCTGAAGCTTTTCTGGTGTGCAGAGAGGAAATGTCCAATCGCCCATTGCCTGTGAAAGTTGGGCTTTAGTTCCACCTGCTGGTTGAAGGCAAGATGAACTCTTGGGAAGAGGAAGCCCCCTCAATTCAGTTTACTCCTGCCTTTGTGTATTATTTAATACACCATTATAATGTTGAAAAGAGGGTTTTGAGATTTTGCTTCATTTGGCCGCATCAAAAGCTGATTTGTGACATTAAAAAATATCACCTAACATCTTCCTCAGGCATGTCAACACTAAATTGCCTGAATCCAGTTAACAGGCAATGTAAGGTAAAAGGTTATTTACATGCTCTATATATGTATCTTTGTGGGGGAGATTTCACATGTGACATGCTTATTTTCTGTATTGAGAAAGCCACACTGCAGAAATTGACCTTAAAGCACTGCTTTCAAAAAATACAAAACCAAAAAAACCTGAACACCTGTTTCAGAGTTCTGAAGCAAGCTGAAATAAAAATGTAAACCTTTTTTAAGGTTAAGTATTACCCATTCCTTTGTGAGAGATAGAATTGTTATGTAATAAAATTCTACATACATGTAATTTTGTTCATAAAATTCAAACTAATGTGGCATTAAGTGTGACTTATAATTAAACACTGTGGTTTACTTTATCATGCATGGATTTAAACCAGATTCTGTTCTTAAATACTCAGAATTAAGGCTGAATTCAGTAGGACTTGCACATGGGTGCCTTGCTTGCATTTGGTGTCAGTGGGGTGAAACAACAAAGACCTTCATACAAGCTCTGAGTTCAGATGTTCTGGAGCAATGCATTCCCTAACTCTGTATAGCATTTGTACATAGGCTGGTTGCAGGGATAGTACGAATACATTAACAATTTATTCTGATACATGCATTCCATCCTATGTAATATGCTACCCATGTCTCTTTCTCACCCAATACTGTCTCCTTATGTTGCTTGTTAGCTAAAGTGATGGACCAACAAAATGTATGGAGATATACCATGCTCTGTTCTGACTGCTGGGTGGAATGTTTGCTGGAGAACTTTGTCTTTTAAGTCTGCAGAAAAGTTGGAAACCTCATTTGATTTCAAAACAGCTGTGAAAATTTGATGCTGAACATCAGTATTGTAGCTTACTGCTCCAGACATATATCTGGTAAAGGTTCATAAACACCTTTTGATTGTCAACTCACAGTAATGCACACAGTGCTTAATTTTTCATCGGGACCTGTCTGTGCTGCAGCTTGATACAACCATTTACAATCATTCACATGACTATGTACTCTAGGAGGAAGGTTCTTGTCTGGGGCAATTAACTAAGATGTACTTCCTACTTCCTGTCTGGCTTGGCTAGATGTGACCTGTTTCAACCAAGACCATACAAATGCAAGATAAAATCTCAAAGATAAGGCACGGTCTTGAAGTTGCAGCCACTCAACTTCAATAGGTCACACTTTAGTGAAGACAACCTTCCACTAAAAAAAAGGAAAGCTGTGCAAACACCTTTCAGGCATGCCTGGAGCAATTCCCAGAATTTCTTGGGCAGTTGTTTCAGGTCAACTGACAGTCAATTCAGCTCCCAACTAAGCACTGACATGTAGTCACCTGCTAGCATAAACAAGCCCTTGGCCATCCCTTATATAAGAACTTCTGATACCCATTCTCATCTCTATATAGATGCATGTTTGTCATCCTCACTGTTGTGCAAACTATTGTTAACATATCTATTTGTGTAGCCGTCAGTGTTTTTGGAGTACCATATGTTGTATGTGTATGTTGCTTTTCTAGCTGCATAAGACTATGAAGTCATAATTAAAAGTTGTCTTTTTGTTTCTCAGTATTTCCCAGCAGTGTTTTGCTTTGTGTTTGTTTTGTTACATTATATTCATTAGTGCAGTGGCTACAAAACTGTAGGTCCATATATACTGCTGTGCTGGAAGAGAAATATTTTGGAAAAGTCTCACCTGTTTGATGCATCCACCTCTGCCCATTAAAGGAGGCTGACATTTAAAGCATTGATCCCTTCTCTGCCACTATATGGGTAGCAACATCAACTGGAGAGAACAAGGATGCAGTGGGCTTCACTGAGGTGGTCTGTGCTACAGCGGAGTTAGAATCTGTAGCACAGGCATTGTTTACTGATTAAGAAACTCATGAGTGTGAAGGCTACCTCAAATTTTAATCCAGAAAAAGGAAACTGGTCCAGTTATTAAAAGTATGGGGGAAACATAGGATGGCATGCAAGGTAGCCAACATGATGCTCTCCTGCTGTTGTGGACGACTCCTCAATCCAGCCAGGATGACCAAGAGTTAAGAGATGGAAGTTGTGAACTACAACACTTGTAAGGTTGGCTATCTCTGCCCTAGAGGCCACTAGTCAGAGAACCCTTGCCCCTTCACAAGTCCATCTCCTTTGTGCAGGACTATTTGTATTCTACCATCTTGTAAGAACTAGGATGGTTCAGTGGTCAAGTGTGCTTCAGAAAACAGCCTGCACAAGTCTTAACAACATAGCTTGACTTACCAGAAATATTGAAGAGGTTCCTCAAGACTTGCAGAGAAGCTGTGCCTCTTCCTTGAATCTGAAAGCCTGAGCTACAGTAATCACCTTCCTTTTCCCTGTTGTCCAGAAAAAGACAAAGTCTGGAAAGCAATCTGAAGATGAATGGCTAACATATATTGTCCTCCTCCCTTGAAGCTCACAGAGGGGGAAGTAACAGGAATAGTTTACAAAAACATTAAATATTCTCTAAGATGTCACACAGGACTTGCGTGTCTTTAGTGCAACTAGCCATTATGCCCATGTCACAGAAGTACAAATGTGATGGCCTGGAACCATTTTAGTTTATTTCGTAACAAAAAGGACCATCCATAGAAATTTGTCACATCCACACCATACTCTGAATAGTCATGGCTTCTCTCAAAGAATATTGGGAACTAAGAGATCTGTGAAGGGCAAACGACAGCTCCCATGTTTCTTTGGGGGAAGCCATGACTGTTCAGGTGGCATAATAATGTCTTAAATGTATGGTATGGGTAGAACCTCTAATGTTGCTTTACTGAGCCAATTTCCCACTCTGCCACACAAAAATCTAGCAATGACTAGTCTATGTCCTAATGCTATACTGTATTATCTTGCTTCACAATAGAGCTGCAAAGTCAACAACTGCACAGACATTGGCAATGACAAGAGTTGGGAATAGGCAAACCCTGTGGGAGTTATCAGGCAAAAGTGAGGTTAATATGAAAAACTGGCATTTTTCTATTACCATTGGTTGCCTGAACTAGTCACAGTATACTCACATTCTGTTCATGAAATGGAATGTTTCACGACGTCCTTGAAAGATTAAACTCCACTCCTATTCACTTCACTCCAGTCTCACTTGTTACTCAGGGCTGAAACATATGCTATCCCGTCACTTGCAACTACATAACAAAGCCATCTAGAATTTAGCAGACTATTTAATGCTTTAATTAGCATTTTTTTCCAGCAGCTCAGAGTAGGATGGTACATTAAATAACAAGTCTCACACCAATATTTACAAATTTGATCTTGTTCATGTATCTTGTATCAATGTTTTGTATATGAGCAATTTATGCAGCATTTTAATATATACCATGTTTGTTAATATTTATGATGTTTGTCCTCACAATAAATCTGTAGTGTACATCACTATTGTTTCCATTGACATATGGAGACTGGGGTCTTAAGCCATTGAAGCTGTTCATGAACTGTGTGAGCAGAGACGGACTGTGCCAGTTCCACATCTGACTTTCACACAATTTAAACAGGGCTTGTAAGCCTCTTAGGCTGAATGCAATGAAAGCCCTCCCCCAGATCAGGAATTCAGACTGCACAGTTTAACAGGCTTACAATCCCCATTCAGACCTTCCTGCGTTGAGTAGTTGGGGCAGGTACAACCTGTCTAGATGCAATGTCTGAATAGGCAAATTTGTGGCAAAAGCAGCACTTCTACCATATAGGAATACCGACAGGGCTGCCATCTAGAAAGGGCATGTAGATCTCCTGGCTAGGGCATAAGTGGATAAAAAGGCTTTTTGGTTTCCCTAGGACCCAGGTCATCACCACAGGTGATTGCATGCCATGTGCTTAACCTCTAAAAGTGGCTGGTGTGGTCAGCTTTGGTAGTTGTGATCACTTGATATGGGAATGCAATGGAACAAATTCCAAGTCCCATCCTTTGCTCATCATTTCAGCATCTGTTTGGAGAACTAAGAGCAATTGTGGGGGATAATAATCTACGAAGTTTATTTGTGATGCTGTCTCATTTCACCCACTCAACATCTACTTGCACCTTGCTGCTGTATTAGGAACACCTACCACCAACAATTGTTTTTTTCATTTACCTATATGCAAACCAAGTAACATATGACTCCACAGTAAGGTGGATTGAAACAATGGAATATTTGTACTATGTACGTTTTGGTATCTATCCAAATAAGGTACCATATCAGCCACTTGAATAGGATTTTTGCCTAAGGAACTTTGTCCTTAATGCTTTTACTTTTCTTTTCTCTTATGTTATTTTTTACTTAGTTGTATATGCTCCCATGCTCACCAGGTAGGTATGAAATATTAGGACTAAAATCATTAGAGGGTTTTTAAAAGGTGCACTGGTATTCTAGAACACTTTGAGGATTGTGAGCATTTTTAAAAATATGTTTTCAATCCTCTGGTGTCAAAGCTTCCCAGTTGACTTTCTCCCCATATTCTGATGGCCACAGAGGTTTGGGATGCAGAGAGATCGCCACCCCCTCCATCTCTGATCACTCTTTCTTTGGGTAGAGGGTGTGGGGGAGAAATATAGTGCCTCCATATGAATTACAACTACTTCGTTTTTGCTAATGAACAGTGGACCATGGAAAGCCATCAAATGCCTGATGCCAATTGAAAATAGGACGGAGAACTTCATGTCCTAAATAATGGTCACAGCTAAATGAAGTCTGCAACACTCTCCTTGACTCAGGCAGCAGCAGCAGCAGCATCATGCTTCTTTCAGTGAATCATAGAACTGTAGAATTGGAAAAGACGAGGGTTATCTAGTCCAACTCCCTGCAATGCCCAACGTGGTACTCCATTAAATTACTCTGAACAGGGCTTTGAGAACAGTTTAACTGCATCCAGTGCCACATAACACTGTCCTGTTACAAAAACTGGTTGGCCTTTTGTTCCTTCTGTATTTTGGCCTAAGAACTCTCTTGTATGGACCGAGTTTTTCAAATATAGGTTGAACTCAGTTTTCTCCTTCAACTCTGGCTGATCGTGAACTTCATCATCTCCATAATCTCTAGAATCCACTTTTGAAGCTGTAATTGGTGGATTCCTGAAATCATGCCCCAGAGAGGTTGATTGTGCAAGAGGTACTATAGCTTCATGTTCTTCACTGCACAAAATCTCATGGTTGGCCATCAAGAAGTCTGAGGTAACATCAGTCTGGTTCAACCAGGTTTCAAGGGTCAGTGAGTGTAATTCATCATGATCTTTTCCACAAGGATCTACCCTCAAAACACTGAGTGTCTCATTCTCAGAGGGTGAGTTTCTCAACATTGTCTTCTCCTGGGAGGAGAAAAAGAGAAAGAAAGAGGATGTAAAGTTAAGTAATTAAGTTCCTCTTGGGTCTTTACCAAAAGAAAAAAATGATTAAGTCTCCAAAATTTGCAGAAACTTTGAAAGTGTAATTTCCTCCAGTGAGTCCTTCCCTTTTGGAATCTTGCTAACAAACTACAAGTAAGCCTGCAGATGAGCAACTGTCCATCTGTTACACTCATAATCTCACATTGTTTGAATGATCCTCAAAGTAATATGAGTGCAGCCTGCTTGCTAATAATATGATTATAATCAATACCATGGACGCAAAAAGGAAAAGTCCTATTAACAAGTCTGTTCTGTCCTCCTTCATTCTAAGGAGAGGATGATGCCAGGTGACATTTTCCATCCACATGAGTTCTCAACCCCACTATAATATGCCCTAGTCCAGCCTGACTAACCTTTTTTGGCCCTAGAATCACCTCTCTCAAGGAAAGGCTGGAAGCAAAATTCAATTTTGATTACATTTTAATAAGAAGCTACCCAGTTCACATTTCTCAAATTGATTCACAGATGTTCTTAGAAATTCACACTTGTCCAAATTTTGCAATGCAGTTTTCTAGTCAAGTAATGTACACAAAAAATGCATATACTAGGGTAAAGTGTGCATTAAAATGCACACATTGTTGAATATAATATGCAAAAATGTATTATATTGGGGAAATTGCTTACAAAAATGTATGCATTATTCAGAACTGCTTACAACAATGAGTTTATTAGGGGAAATTCACAATGAAATGTTGACTACTCTTAATGAGATGTTGTTGTTTTTTAATTGCAAATTGCTCTTAAAGAAATGTAGAGAACTGAATCTAAGATTGGAAAAATGACTGATTTGCCCATCCCTTTATGAGGGCCACAGTCCAGCAAGTAAGCATGGTCAATGCAAGTGCATGAGCCCACCCCACTCCATTTGTGGGGTGGGGGTGTTCCTGCTGGAAATTCTGCCTTTTACTTTGCACAGAATGGTCTCTCTAAAAGCCTGGAATTAAATAACACTCTTCTGTAGAGAGTGATCTCTAACGATCATGCAGTAACTCCAGATCAGATCAAAAGACTACCTGTGGCTTTGCCAGCTGAATCAGGCTCACAGGTTAGCCACCCTAGCCATAGACCAGTCAGAAAGAGAGAAATGATAACCATACTTTTATGAATGTTTAAAGCACTTCACATACACTATCCTAGTAATCCTTGCAACCACCCTGTAAGTTAAGCATTATCCTCAGTATTGCAGGAAGAGGAACAAAGAGGAGACTCCTGGAAGAAGTAGCCCCCTCTCTTCCATCTACCACTGGCCACAGCTCTACTTCCCACTCTTCAAGCAAAAAGGGCAAGTGTCTGTTGCTTGCCTTTGCAAGTCATCAGCTGGCAACAGCTGCTACTGGGAGCTGCTATTGCCTAATGGAGAGGGCAGGCAAGTAATAGTTTGGTGGAGGGGAAGGGCAGGAGCAAACACAAGCATGAAAGAGAGACCAGAGCAAAGCGAACTCTCATGCATGCCCACAAGGGAAGTCAGGTTGCAGGGCAGTGTAATGATCAGGGACAGCCCTGGCCACCACACACATCTATTAGATATTATTTTTCTACTATTTTCAAACAAATTATCACACCGGATCAGCAAAAATTATTCATTACCTGAAATCCATTGGGAAAACTTGGTAGTACCGGATGTGGGATTTCAGGCCAGCAAATCTTTTTCAACCTGCCAAAACAAAATTGATCCATCTAATACAGGTATTTATTGACACCTATTAACAAGAAAAACCATTTAAACTAAGTTAAAATCAAGCCCCTTTTCCTCCGTCATAATAAGTTTTTAATTTATGTAACTTGCCATAATTCAGTAATAAGATTTCTCAGCTCAGGGAGTGGTTCTGCCTTTCCTTTGTAGGGGTTTGTTTTCCAGACACATATTTAACAAGCAAGAAACTTTAAAAAAAACCTATGCTTCCATTTACTACAATGCCTCATTTTCACCCATATAAAAAGACTTATGCAAACATTTACTCACGTGCGTCTTTTCAGAGCCCACAATAACCCAACAGTTGTTAAGCATAGCATGAAAAATCCAACAATGACAAACAGAAGAATAATATCTGTCTCACCTAGCAGGGGAAAGAGGAAGGGCAAAATGAATTCAAAATATAAACATCCAAGAATTTTAGGTTATCTCAAAAGTAAGTGCCAATGAGTTCAGTGGGACTTACTCCCGTTTACTGAACTATACTATATTTTAGCACTTAAAAGGAGAGAAGGGGCTACAGTCTTGTAGAGAGGTCCCCAGTAATAAAAAGAAAGAAATTCCATCAAAGGACTTGTGGTGCATCTTATTGTTGCACTTTTGACATATATAATGAACCACATAGATGGCTGCTGTAGAATGCAACTACATGGGTGTCACTACAGCAGGGGGGGAGGCTGTTTGTGTGTAGCAGCTTCCTGTCATGATACTGCATATCCTCCCCAGAAAGCTTTCAGCACAGTGCCCTGTCCATACAGTTGTGACCTGATTTAGTACTACTAAGCTAGGATCAACTCAGCAGGGCATGTATATTTCAAGGAGGTAATAACCTCAGCACTAGAGGAGTGGCCTGTAAGAACATTCTTACATGTATAATGGAAAAAAAGGTGAGATTACGTACAATCACAAGTTGGAAGTGCACCCTTTCTATGAGTTTATGTCAACTGTACATTCTTTCAGTCAACAGAATTAAGGTTTCCTGGATTTCACTTTGTGCTGTAACAGTGTTGGAGAAATAGGCTACCCTTTCTGAGGCCCAGTTCACCACACTTTAAAAAGCGACCCATGAACAGAAAATTATTTGCACTGAGTAACTTACTAAGTTTATGGGTGATGAAATCTAGCTCTGTTCCATTGGTTCCTCCAGCCATGGTGCTTGCCATAACATGAGCTGTGTACTTGGTGTTAGCTTGCAAGGATTTAAGGCGGTATTCTAGCACATCAGCACTCACTGTTTCTCCTAATAAGACACAAATTTAGGGTTAAATGTTCATCTGGTCTAGTATATATGAAATTCTTTTAAGCTTCAAGGATCTTCAAGAGCCATACAAAAGTAAACAGATTTTTTTTTTTTTTACTACCAAGAGTTACAAGATGCTGCTGCTCAGCAAAACGGACAGCACGACGCATGTGACAAAATGTAAAATGATATTTTATTAGATAGAGAGAGTGGAATCTACAACAAAATACTGCAGTACATTCATGCCCCCTAAGAGGAGTGATGCAGATAGAAACAGCTTCGTGGTGCAATTCAGGCTTCTTGAGGTTTGTGTTTCAGGAGTTGAGAAGTAATCATGAACACTCTTTTTCTTCCCCCACTGGAAATATGGGGCTGGAGGGCTGGCAGCCCCGAGCCTGAGCATTTTATAATCATATAGCACACACAGTAGTGGGTGTAGCCAAACTTTCTTCAGCAAAGGTTTTCAAACTATGTCACAGTAAGCCAGAAAAACAAAAAAAATGAATTCCCCACATGTAATAACAAACTTGTTGACAAAACTAAGTTTGGCACCAGGTTTGAGAACAGACAAACCAAAGGAAACAAAGAGCCATTTAAAAGACAGGAAAAGAATTAAGTGATTGGCTCCTGTTCCAAGCACTAACAAAACAACATTAACCCTGCATGACATGTTTGGAAGGTCCAGGGATGGGTGTGAGCCAGCAGGTAGCATTCTGCCTCCACACCAAATCACATGTGCCCTTTTCCCTGGCAGTTGTATCAAGGCAAATGTGTTGGATTACAAACAGAATGCTTCCAAATTTTTCAGCTGTTCCTTTCCTTACCAGCAATCCATGCCAACATATGGAGGCCACCTGAGACTAAAGAACAGCACTATAGCCAAACACTGCTAAGAAGTGGTATTATGACAGCCTTCTAACTTTCTGCCTCATATGTGTATACGTACCCAATTCTTTTCCACCATCAGCTTTGTAAAATATAGTGTAGTTAATAATATCACCACGTCTGTCTGCTTTTTCAATTTCCTCCCACATTATGGCAGCTTCACTTTTATCAAAATATTTCACCACAGCAGTAGGACCTCGGATTGGGCCTAAATGATGTAGGAAAATACAGCCAACCAAACTTTAATAAAAGAAATGATGTCATGAATGGTGTTCAGTGTTGCTAAATGCATAGCAATGTAGAAAAACAAGTTTCGAAATAACTAATGCAATTTTACATACCGTATTTTTTGCACCATAACACTCACTTTTTTCCTCCTAGAAAGTAAGGGGAAATGTCTGGGCGTGTTATGGAGCGAATGCCTATGGATGGCAGGGGGATCTGCTGCAGTCGTGAGTAGAGGATCCATGGTTCCCCTTGCTTCCCTCCTCTGTGGCTTGCTTTGAAACAGCAAAGCGAGAGAAGAGCCACTGAGTGGGGAGGAGAGAGAGACAGAGAGCCTGCTTGCTTTAAAGGAGCAAAGCGGGAGAGGAGAGGAGCCTTCTCCTCTTATACCCCTCTTCTGCGTTTTTAACAGCATCCTTCTCCACCCACCCCACGCGTGTTCCTTGTCCCTTGAGTGCTTTTCCTTCCCTCCCCACTAAAAACGTGGTTACAAAGCATGGATCCACATGGATCCTCAGGATTTTTGCACTGGGTCACCCCAAATTCACCATCAGATCACATAGCATGTCCATGGCTACAGCCTGCACCAAAAAAATCACACACCCACTGTTGCCTGGGGCCGCAGTGGTACAAAAACGTGGTTACAATGCATGGATCCACATGGATCCTCAGGATTTTTGCATTGGGCTACCCCAAACTCACCGTCAGATCACATGTCTGTGGCCACAGCATGAACCACAAAAATCATACATCCACTGTTTCGTTTAGCATATTTTTTTTTCTTGTTTTCCTCCTCTAAAAACTATGTGCGTGTTATGGTCGGGTGCGTGTTATAGAGCGAAAAATACGGTATTTAACAGAACAATCCTATTGGAGGTAGTCGTAGGAAGGGAGAACCCAAAGCAGAGGAACTAAAAGATTCAAAGCTGACTTATTCAGGTAGGATTAAGGGAGACTGATATTTGCCACAGAGGCAATCATTTATACGTACTTCCTTCTTGAAAGTAGGTTCTGGTGGAACTCGGCGCTTTTACTTCACCTTTATGTAAGGGATACACTGAAATGTTGTAACATATATAGGGATTGAAGGTTCCTGGAGGGAGGGGAAACAAGATGCACAGAATGTTACTGCTCTTTCAAGATGTGCAGCAAGACTTTTAATTACACATAACGTAACATAACAGAACAGAACATAAAACATAACATAACTTTCACTCACACAGCAGCAACAGAAAAGCCACATGCCAGAATCAGGACTTTACAAACTTAGGACCTTTCCTTTATGACATATTTTCCTTGCTATATTGAAAAGCAGTATAGACTAAGAAACCTGCAAGGCCCAATTTTTATATAGGATAAAACCAATATAAATGCAGCAATAGCTATTTTTAGACTTTTTCTTTCTTAAAAACGACTCCTGGAACAGCTGATAACCAGACTTTTTATGCCAATACAGAAATGGAACTAGACTGTTTTGAGGAGTTTACATTAAAACAAAGCACCATCATTAGATGGGATATAAACACTAGAAGTAAATAAATGTGTTTCCAACTTGTGGAGTTTTTCTCCAATAGATATTATGTATTGCTTGCAGCCAAGGAAATAAGGCTGCACAGTAGTATAAAGACCTTCATGTGACAGAAATCCACTTCCTTCTGTCTGTCCCTATCAGAATAGTCCAAATTTTCAAAACCAATAATCTGAAATAGCTCAAGCAATTTCAGCATGGACTATTCTAGAGGACTTTAGCAGTGAAGAACAGCATTGCACCCATGTGCTTACCACTCAGAGATATTTGCTAACACGCAACCAAACGCAAAAGTACATAAATAAATACCCAACTGCAAACTGTCTCAACATAATGCTGTATTGTTTTAACACTCGATTGGGAGCTGCCCAGAGTGGCTGGGGAAATTCAGCCAGATGGGCAGGGTATAAATAAATTATTATTATTATTATTATTATTAATCATCTTTAGATAGAAAAAATGGGGAGTGAAGATACAGAAATAAATACATTGGGTTTAAAAGATAGTCTCCAGAACCCTTACCTGTTGGAAATGTCCAGTTTGTGACATTTGTTATATATTCCCAAGATCTGTTGTATGGATCTGTCTCCAGTTCATTATACCATTCTATAATGTATTCATTTATTTCTAACTCTGAAGTTTCCCATTCCAAAAACAAGTGCTCCTTTAAAGCAGAAGTATTCAAGCTAAGAATCCTTTGGAGATCTAAGAGAATGATTGCTGACATTAGCAGGAATGTTGACTTAAGCAGACTTCAGCAATTCAACTGAATATTATTGTGATTAATAAAATATTTGAGAACAGAAGACAGAAGGGAGCAGAAGGGTATGTAGCAGTAGCAATCCTTCCTAAGAAAACCTTTTAACATGATCCCCTACAGAAAACAAGGTACTCTGAAAAGCAATACTCTTTCTACATTCTACATTTTATCAATACAGCGTAGGATGCAAAAATAAATACACAATGAATAAGCAGTGATACTGCATTGCAATATCCTTGCAGACAGGGATTCAAGTACAAAGAGACGTCTTGGATTAGAAGTCCCATTTCTTAATTCTACCTGCACTAAAGTAATACTGCTTACTCAGTATCAGATAAGTCTTGATATTTAGGAGGCTATTTAAGACATTTTTGTTTTAGATGTATGCTCCATAACTAAGTATTTGCTGTTTTGCTCTTTTTGCAAGCAAATGCTACAACCATGTAATTGTATTTTAAAGAAGATCTGAAAGGGGATACACATTTACAAACACAATGACACATATCAACACCCGAACCACAGTGATCTATTACTACATTTTTAAAAAATCACACATTTTGATCACATAAACTCACTCATGCTTTCTTCATGTATTGATGGAATTTTCAAAACAGCCTCAGGAGAATCTCCAGCTATATTATGAGCAACAACACTGATCAAATAGGCTTCTCCTGTCAATTCGAAATTACTGGAATTATTTTTAGCGTTGACAGTTTTTTCAAAAGGAGGGTTGGTTTTTGTAAAATACTTTATTCTGTAGCTATCTATTCTTCCAGAAGACGGGAATTCTTCATGTTTCTGTTAAAAAACAAAGCAAGATAGGACAGCATAGCAATTGAAGAAGATACGACTCTTAAGACTTGTGTGCATTAACCTGAGAAAGCAGTGCTGAACACAATGGGACTGCTGAGCAAACATGTATAGGATCACATACATTGCATAAAAACTAAAATGCAAGTCACACATACACCAAAAAGGACAGAGATGGGATCCTCTCTCCCCCTCTATACATATACACATATACTTCTCATGGAATCAGAAAGCTCTGAAATATGCCAACCAGTTTTGAAAAGTTGGTTATCCAATAAGTTTGCAATCCATACACACTTGAGTTTACATATACTGTAAAGGATTGCACTGTTAAATCTGGTCTTGAAATTTATTTCCATCTTTTGCTTACAGGAAGTTTACAGCAAGTGGTTTTGCACTGTACCTTGCGGTCTTGATTCACTTAATACCAGCGATAGGTCAGCAAATCATTACAAATTTATTTACTGTTCTTATTTCCATTACTCTCAGGAAGCAAGGGCAAGCTGCTGTTTCTCAGCTTAATGATCTCCAATCCAATCATTGCATATCTACTTCATCAGATTGACATGAATTTTGCAATAATGCACTAGCAGGTTGCTTTCAATATCAAGGGAATAAATAAATGGTATGCCTATATATGCCACAATACCTACTACTCTGCATAAAAAAAATACTTTCCACCAATTCTGTGCTACTTTGTGAGCCATACTAACACTCCAGTTTTTGATTTTTCCTTATTTTACTGTTTATATTTTAATGTATTTTATTTATTTCTATCATGCAACACCCTAGAAACTTATTCTCAAGGGGTAAATACATAAACATTTCCTGTATGTACCCTCCAGGCAAGTTTACAACCTAGTGCCGATTGCCTGGCTTATAGGAAACAGCGCTTCCGTGTAGGACTTTAACACACATCAGTGGCAATGTGTCCTATTGTGGATTTTTGTCTGCAGTCACCCTAATTGTGCAAATTATTTCATTTAATACATCTGTATATTACCTTTCCAATTCATTGTTAAAGGTGTTTCACAGAAAAATAGAAACTTTACAGAAGGCATCAACAGGAGGGAAGGCACGAGATAGTAAAATCTTTTCCCAGAGCCTAAAGGAGAGCTATGTAGGTGCCAGTCAAACTGCCCTTGGGAGGATGCTCCATGGTCAGGGCACCACAATCCAAGCAGTAGAATCGCAGGCTTGTCCTCCAGTAGCCACCTTTCCCAACTCCAAAGCTGGGGACACTTGGAGCAGCGCAATGGCCTCACACAGATGTACTGCTTTGTACAATCTGGGGCTTCACACAATCTCTGCAGAGTTGCAACACCACTACAACATGTGTGCACTCCCAATAAACTACTGTAGGAAGTTGCAGGGTGTATAAGACCAATTGATTTTCAGTCCTCACCACCATCCTGCCACTTGCTTCTGCTTTTGGCAATTTTTCTCCCAAACATTTATGCAACCATTAAAAAAAACCCAACACCACCAGCCAGGATTCTTAAGACTTCTGTATGATATTGCAAGCTACACTGAAGAATCTCATGAACCAAAGCATGGACCATATTTTTCCAACACCTGATTTAAAAAAGTGCATACACACACATACATTTCCTATGCCAGTCTCTCCTGAATAGTATCCTGGTCAACTAATATGGACACCACCTTAGATAATCCACCTTTATTCATGAAAACAAATAATTCCTTCACAGAATTCAGCAAAACAGTTTTTTTCTCAGAGAGATCTTTACTGCAAAAAACAAAGCATCACTGGGAAAGTCTATTCAGAAATCAGAGTAATCAAAATGACAGAGGTGTTTGCCAGTGTAATGGCATGTATATGCATACGAGTTAGAGTGATAAAAAGTACGTAGTGACTCATCTCAAACATGAAAAATACCAATTAACATAGTATATAGGCTACTGAGTTGTATCAGAAATAATGTCAGTCAAACCTGACAGCACATTCACCATTCAAATACTAAACCAAAAAACCCCCAGAATCTCAAAGTGTCAATTTTTTTTACCTTCCACAAAAGGTGCACAGTTCTTCTTCCAGCTGGCTGATGCGATTCAAGTACTCGCCACAAGTCTACTTTCAAGGGAGCTATCAAAATTAATACATCATAATTAAAAATATAGAAATAAAATGCATGAACAGACTACTCCTATAGCCCACCAAGAGAGCCACTTCTATGCTGCTAAAAAGCTAGTTAGTATCATATTCTTATCCTGCAGCAAGTGGATATTCAAGAATAGCACAAGAATAGAACACGTAACAACTGGTTCTTTGTTGTTCTCCAAAACTGGGGAGGCTGTCTATGAACAACTCCCCTAGCAACTGGGTGCTGGAACACCATGACAAGCTGGCAACACTAAACACATACACTTTCCCTCTAGACCAGTGGTTCCCAAACATGTTTTTTTGGCCATGCCCCACCTAAGCATCTCTAAAATCCTGGTCCCTCCCGCCCCGTGACATATGGTTCTTATTATTCAAAAAGTGAACTCCTATTCATGTGGAGGGAACCTAAAAGGCCATTCATTTGCCCCCCTTAAAAATGAAATTGCCCCCCGTGGGGCATGTCCCCCATGTTGGGAAGCACAGCTCTAACCATATTCAAGAGTAAATGACTGGAAACAGCAGCAATATCCAATACTAATACTGAATTATTATTATTATTATTATTATTATTATTATTATTATTATTATTTATACCCCGCCTATCTGACTGGGTTCCCCCAGCCACCCTGGGCAGCTCCCAACAGAATACCAACAACAACAATGAATGATATAACCAACATAACAGCGTGAGATAGCCCTGCCTGACAGATACCCCTTCACTGCCTATCCTATTTAACATATACAGTACAGTATAAACATTCACTGTGGATTCCCTAGAGATGGAATTAGTCTTGGATATATAATAACAATAACAATAATAATAATAAACTGAATTAACATAAACTGATTTTTTTTAAGTTCTGTAAATATAAAACTTAGCAACAGCATCAAACTGTATCAGCATTTTTGCTTACCTTGTTCTTCTGTTGCTCCCATTTTTTCTGCACTCCACTCACTCCAAAACTTCGAGTCATTATGAGCACACCGAATGTCAACAGTATAGTTTGTACAATCCCACAGATTAGTGAGATCAATTGTTGCACTGTCTTCTTCCATGAAGTAATCTTTCTGGAAATTGGGTAGAAAAACAGTTTTCCTTCAAAGAACACAGCAAATATCATAGGAGATAAAATATAAAAGCCATGGTCTCTCTTGTTATCACTTGCATCCATATTCTTACATTCCTCACCCCACACCCCCAGTGTGGCTCAGATGGTAAATTCTACTTGCCAAAAACTGGCATGCATTCTTGGCTAAAATAACTGCTTACCAAAAGACAGCACACGTTTGTGTGTGTGTGTGTGTGTGTGTGTGTGTAGGGAAAAGTTCAGAAAAGGGCAACCAAACTGATTAAGCGAATGGGGAAACTCTCCTTTCAGGAAAAGGTAAAACATTTGGCACTTTATAGTTTAGAGAAAAGGCAAGTAAGAAAAGACGTGATGAAACTGCATAAAATAATGCTAGGAGGAGCAGACTGAAAAGATGAGACCAACATGGGCTACATACCTGTAGTCATATGAGCTGGAAAAATTGCTACTCACTTACAATTCAACTTACCATGCCATTTTCCTTTATGGATTTATATCGAATTTGGCACCTCGTATTGTTCTCAGCACTTCGAGGCATATACCGAGGCTTAACCCAATTAACTCTTAGTGTTTGCTTCATCCCTGGAACTGTTTCTATTTTAGTTATCTGAGGAGGATCAGGCTTCACTGGAATTGAGAAAGAAAGCTCTCATGCTTTCAATGCTAATGATTTTACAACCAATCCTACCGGCAGCAGCAAGAGAAATTCTGTTGGAATGGAGAGTGGGGTAGGCTGCACGCTTGAACCCCATTGCAGAACTTACATTTCATTTCTAAGCACAACTATAAAAAGATAATTAAATTACTGCTGTTCGGTGGAGGGGGACTGATGAACCAGATCAATGTGATGCAACACCACTGACACACTTGGAATTAAACCCAGCTGGGTTGGAGATAGAGGCAGATTATTGTTGTTGTTACAGTAGACCCTCTGGATACAGATTTAATTCATTCCGGGGGTCCATGCTCACCCCGAAAAATCCATAACCAGAGGCGCCGCTTCTGTGTGCACACGCAGCGCAATAGAGCGCTTCTGTGCAGGTGGCGAAACCTGGGAAAAGACTTCCGGGTTTGCTGCTTTCGCAACCCGAAGATTATGTATCCAGAGGTACATAACCCAAGGGTCCACTGTATTTCAATTTATAAACCACCTTTATCTTCCAAGGATCTCAGGTGGTGTACATGGTTCTCCTCCTCCCCATTTCATCCTCACAACAACCCTTTGAGGTAGGTTAGACTAAGAGATGGTGACTCAGTGAGCTTCATGGCTGAGTGGGGATCCAAATCTTGCTCTCCCAGGTCCTAGTACAACACATGAACCATTACGCTACACTGGCTTTCAGATGGTGATAGCAAGAGCTGGCAGGTATGAGGGACAGGACCTTCTTAAAGGTACAACTGTTATTATGGAACTTCCCTCTCCAAGATATACAAGCAGCTTGCCCTTTAGTTTTATTTAGGTAGGCACTGTTTTCAGTGATAAAAATCCACATAGGAATGTAGATTTACGCAAAATAGAATTCTTCAGCAGGGTGCTGTCGGTGTACTAGAGAGACTGGGCTAGTACCCTAAATGTTCCTGGTAACTTAAGAGTATTAAAGTATTAAAGCTTGTTGCCTCCTTCTCAAAGCCTAGGAAGCTTCTGATCTGCTTAGGGAGAGAGGTGCAATGCTCCAAGGGGGTCCAAGAGCCCTTCTCCCATCTTCCCCAAGCCCACTCGTCTTTGGTAAGGAGGCAGCAGGGCTCCAGTATCCTGTCAGAGGCCTGACAACTCCTTCCCAAAGCCCAGGAAGTTTCTTCCCAGCTTAGAGAGGGAGGCACAATGTTCATGCGCATGACGTTGCCCCGCCCCAATCACTCAAGCTGGCGCCTCTGGCCCTAAATGTTATCCTACGAAAATGTTCACTGCACGCCACTGGAATTCTTTAATCTCTGCAGTAGCAAAAAATGTATTGCATAAAAACTGGTTGCTCAAACACAGTCTATTTTTCTCATATTTTAAATTGTTTATAAACTTACAAATTTTTGTAGAAATTATGCAAACAGGCTCTGAGGTTGCTTCCCCCAAGCGATTTCTTGCTGTCACCCGGACACGATATTCCCGAGCAGAAATTGGTTGATTGAATATTGTACATGAATCATTTTGGGTTGAGCAGCTTTGTATCTCATCGCCTACTAATGTTGAAGCCCTTTTCATTGAGCAGTTTTCTTCCTCATTTGGTTCTAACATCCTGTTTGTGAAAAATTCAGGCGGTGGGAAGAAGAAGAAAATTAGTAAATATTTTTGGTGGAAGAAGTGGTTAAGAAGCTCACAATTAGAATCAAATCCAGGACTGAAATATGTTGAGCACAATTTAGAAAAGAACAGTAAAAGGTGAATTATGCTTTTAATGACAACCAAAAGTTGAGAACATTCAAGTGCCACAGATTTCAACAGAAGAAATTTAAACCATGTGTTTTTCCCTCCCACAGAAATTAAAAGGATGAAAATGTGTATTTACATGGGTATTTTTATTTTTATTTTTAAAGATCTTTGTATGTATTGGTAACCACACACAGCTGCTTTGAAGATTAAAAAAATGGCAGCCATTTGTACTATGCCACACCACACTCACGGCAACCACTTCATGGCCACAACATGTTTTCAGAATTCCAGGTGTGCCCATGGACCCCCAAAAATCTTGGCAACTCCATGTATCATTGAAAGATGACCAGCTGAATGAACCTTGGAGGTTATGGTTGAGGGCATGGAGCAGCACTGCCCAAGCAGATATAGAGACAGAGTTGGCCTCTGAGTTTGCCACTGTGTTTGCATCTCGTTGGCTGCCCTGTTTGTGATGAATAGCTATTTAAGATTACTGGGGTAATCCAAAAGCAGTTGAACTAAACATTTGATTAAAGGGAGGAAATGCAATTATCTAACTCACATGCTACACGCTTTGCATAACATTAGCAGCCAACCACTTAGCACTTACTGTTTAGTGAGAGTATAGACTGTTTCAGGGTTCCTCTTATATGTCCATGTGCAAGTAAGAGTTGAGCCACTTTTGTAATAAAAGATGCAGAAAATAATTTCAGGAGGCCGTGGAGGAACTGCAACCAAGAAAGGCAAAACAATACATTTCTCAGGCATTTGAATGACCGGCTTCATTTGGTAAAAAGACTTTAAACTACTTGGCATCAGTAAAATCTTACAATTTATATCTTTTAAAATATTACACCCACCAGGATCCCATTCTACGTAAATATTGTCAAAGGTTTTTAAGTATTGTTAAACTGCTTAAATCACCCATTTTCAGTTCAAGACTTTTAAGCTTACTTACACCCTGATCTAACTTCAGAGTGAGCCAGGTGTTGCTTTTTAACCGGAGAATCAACAAAACATTTAACGTGAGCTCTTCCATAAGTGAAATTATGAATAACTACTCCAGAGACAGAATCATTGATAATTTGGTAGTTTTCTTCTGCAATCACAACATCATTCAGTGTCCAGATGATATGACTTGCATTTTTATAAGGAAAAAGTTTTTTGCCCAGTCTACAAAAAACTTTCAAGGTAGAACCACTTTCAATTAAAGGGGATGAAGGAAAGATGTGAGCCACAGCATCTCCATCTATTTTTAAAGAAAAATCACTTAGATCAGTTATACTAAAGCAAAACACAAAGCAACACAGCAGTGACGGAAAAATGAACAAAGAAGACACTATTCATGTATATACAGTTCTACCTCGTCCCTTTAAGAGACTCAACTATTCAATACTACCCCTCATGCTCGGGATACACATGCTTTAATTCCCAGTGTAGTTTTTCATAATAGGGCATATTGGACTTTTCGCCATCATACAAAGACTTAGGAGCCAGTTTAGACTTCACACATTTGCCAAACTTCTTTGTGTCATCCAGGGCCAAACTAGACACAGCATAAACAAGTAATATCAGTGTGTGTTTGCTTTTTGAATAGCAGATATGGTTTGGGACTGTAGCACATATGATAAGTGGGTTTTCCTCCCCCACGGTGGTATTAGCAATTGACCATCACCACCTTATTTGGGATTTAGTCCAGTTAATTTAGAAGCTTTAAACTGTTTATACAGTCAAACCTTGGCTCCCGAACGCCTCCGTTTCAGAACATTTTGGTTCCAGGATGCTGAAAACCCGGAAGTAAATGCTCCGGTTTTCGGAAGCTGGGTGTCCAATGCGGCTTCTGCTGAGTGCAAGAAGCTCCTACAACCAATCGGAAGCCGCACCTTGGTTGTCGAATATTTCGGAAGCCTAGCAGGCTTCTGGAACAGATTACGTTCGACAACCGAGGTTTGACTGTATATGGATCACCCACCTTCATTCAAGAAAGCAGATTCCCTTACTGCCCATTCTAACTAAATGCTTAATTGGAATTTTCTTCTAAGCTAGTTTGCACTCCAACAATAAGTAGAGAAAAGGTTCAACTTACCCGCTAAACAGAAGTTGCAATGCATGGTTAAGATCCCAAGCATAGTATATAAAAATTTATTTAGAATCATTGTGCGTAGGCAGGAAACACTGTAACAAAATTAAGATTTTTTTTCTCCAACAAAGTCAGTAATGCTGCTGTATTATATAGTATATATTTCTATCTGGTGAGCATACCATTACAGTTAATAATGAAAATAAAATTGTTTTACATATCTTCCCTCAGCTAAATTTCCAAAGGAACCAGAAATCACCATTCTACTATTACTTTACACATTTCAGAGTTGAATCCTGAAAATAGGTTCCAGATCTGAACTTTTGACTCTTTGCTTTTGACAATGTTATTGCAATAGCACAAAGCTTTTGAAATGGGCTTCCTATTTTTTGAGGTCAAACAATTTAGAAAAACCTGCAAACCACAAAGCAGTATTGCCTCCATTGGAGTTATGTAGCATTTTGGGCTCCCCCTGCCCACAGTGCTCATGGGTAGTTTTTCAAGAGTACTGCACGTACATATAGCAATTATAAAAAACTGACAAGTGCTCATCAGATGCTCTCCTGTCCCCAAGAGTATGTGCTTATTCTTCTACACACTCCTGAAAATAGATCTAACTTATTTACGCCCATATGTTCTGAGGTCTATAAATCTTATCAGCAGCACTGGCTCCCACAGTCCCTAGGATCTTAGCAGTTATAATGGTTGTCCCCTCACCTGTTGCTATTTAGCTGCCACATCCCATTGGCCCCTCCTGCCTATGTTAGATGACGTTAGAAGGATCTACTATGAAACTTGTAGTTCTTGAAAAAGAATGCCACATAGTGCGACATACTTCTTTCCGACTCTCAAACTACAAGCCCACATAGTTCCACTTTGCAGATAACATTATGGTTTAAAATAGGCACTGTGGGTTGGACTAGATGACCCTTGGGTTCCTTCCAACTTTACAATTCTAAGATTTAATAAAAGGTCCTTACAACATAATGCAATTTAGTCCCATATGATTAAGCAATTATAAAGAAATGAGTTCCCCCACCTTGAGAAGAATGCACTCAGATAAACTGGTTTGTGCATATCTTTTTGGGCAAGATACTTTGGTCATAATAACAGGCTACATCCAGCTAAATCCTACTTTGAAATTAATGTTTGGATTTTTAATTCATTTCAGTGAGTCTACTCTTGAGCAGGACTAGCATCTGAGGCAACCTGTGTGAGAGATTGGGGGGAGGAAGGGAGATATATATGTAAATTTACAAAGCAGGAGGAGGACAAATGAGGGCTGACAGCAAATGTAAAAAAGGATGGGACAGCTGCATATTCCTGCATTGCAGAGGGTTGGACTAGATGATCCTCAACAAGGTCCCTTCCAACTCTACAATACTATAATTCTAGGGGTAGGAGCTACAACTCTCTCTCCCACAGTGGGTCTAGGCACTACTATTATAGACAGATCCTACCTGTTGAAGGCTTTGTTTTAAAGGGACCGGAAATCGGGTTCTACCTGAGCTATACATATATCACGTTTCAGTAGGGATGCTTGGCATTTGTTGAAGGATGGAAGCCACCTTGAGTAAACCTTTTGAGAAAGAATGCAGGGTATCAATGATAAAAAAGAAACAAAAATTGGGTCAAGCTAGACATGACATTAACTGTGTGAACGTGATTAACTTAGAATCTTTATTTTGTTATGTTTCCCCTAGGATTTTGCCCTATAGGCAGGTCTTACATTTCCCCAAACCTGTCTATGCACCATTGATCTTAAATTGTTTAAGATGCTGTACTTAAAAGGATGGAAAGTACTCTATTAATTGACAGCTTCTTTTTCTAGTGTAATGTTAATAAACTGACAGTGCAATGTCAAGCATGTCGACTCAGAAGTAAGCCCCACTGTGCTCAACTGGACTTGCTCCCAAGTAAGCAGGTGTTAGATTGCAGCCTCTCCTGCTGCTTCTCCTGTATTCTCCCTGTTCCTTCTCCTCACTTTTCTCAAAATGTGAAATCCTTGTGTCTAATAGGAAAAAAAATCTACTGACAGAGCTGAGCAAAGCTGAGCCTATGAAGTACAGCCAAAGTAACAGGGGAGCGCGGGTAGAAAAAGCAAGGCAAAAACGGCAGGCAAGGCAAAACGGCAATGTGTGTGTGCCACTGACTCCGCCAAAGCTTAGGCTTCCTGATAATTATGCAATGATCTCTTTTAATAATAAAGGATACCCCGAATCTGGTAACAAAACACGGCACCGAACATCAGGGCCGTCTCTGGTTGCAGAATCCTGGGTGATAGAAACATGCCCTTGTGATGCATCCATGCGTTGGCGAGATACATGTTTTGTCCAGGGCTGGGGAGGGGCAGAGGGACCATGAAACTAAGGAATGGGGGCTCCAGATTCCACAGGGAGACATAAGCAAGTGGGAAACTTTGCCTTCACCCTGTTTCTTCCAAGAATCGCGCCTCCCCTTCCTCGCTGCTTAGCCAACCAGCCCCTCCCCAGCCTCGGTTTCCGCACCAGTGCCTGTACTGAAGAGCTGATATTGATGAGAAGCAACTCTCTCTCTTCCCCACCCCACTTCACCCCTTTCACTTTCTTTCTCCTTCTCCCCCAAAGTGTCTCTCTCTCCCTCTTTTTTTCGCCCTTTCGGACTTGCCTACATTACTACGGATTGTGGTGGTGGAAGGTGTCCTTTAGCTGCTGTCATGGTTAAAAAAATCAGGAGTCAGAAATGCTTCAGCTACTGCAAACTTCTACAGAACTACCAGTAGAACTTGACTTACTATCTGCTTACTCCTGCTAGAAGTCAAATTTCAGTGCAGAACAGACTGTCCACACACTATACCTTAGAAGCACATTCAAATCACATTTCTCTCTCTTTCTCTCTCTCATATATGGCAACTTTTGTTTTATTAAGGGTTGCAGGGAACTGGGGTAAACTACAGTGCCCTAAATTCTAAGAGGAGTAGTATGCACTTCAAATGTACTTTAAAAGCATTGCACATGGAGCTGAGAGACATTCAAAGATGAACAACATGCACAGGTGGCCCAGAATAAAGCCCTTTAACGTCTCACCTGTCCAAAAGTCCTTAAAGAGAATTTACGTCCTCAGTTTGAGGGTTCAGGAACCCAGCGCTTGCAAACTGCAGCCGACAGCAGCATTCAAGCCGCGTTGGAGTTAGTTACCAGGAATACGAAGTTGCGAAACTCGACGTCGTTCTCTACCCGGCGGATCTTTCAAGCACTCGAATAAACGCCTCGATTCTAGCTATTAAAAACAACAATACGAAAAACAAAAGAAAAAAACCCCACTGAGTTTGGACATTGTGTGAAAAACAGCTTTAAAAAATAATAATAATCCTGGGAAGCGAGGGAGGCGGGCGGGGTGGGTGAGAAGCGTATACCGATGACGGGGGACGGGAGAATGAGAAGTAAAATGCGGTGCTCGAAGCCAAATGACTGTCGAGGGAATAGCTGAGTAAGAAACTGCCTTTGCGCAAGAAAGACGAAGGAAAGGAAACCGGGGAAAGAAAGGGAAGCGAGAGGAGCGGCTTTTCGGTTGAAACTGCCAGGAAGCAAAGCGGGGAGGGCGGGAAGTGCCAAGCGAACCAGGGAAAGGAGGCCGCTTAGCGAGGCGGGGAGAAAGCAGCGTGGAGTGAGAGAAAACCTCGGGGTTCAGCCCACAACTGCCTCGCTGGTTCCTGGGACTCCTCCGTACCTCCTCAAGCGAGAGCAGCCTCTCTCCCGGACGACGAGGCCTCGCCTTCCCCGGCCCTCCGGACCCGCGGGTTCCCTGGCGCCGCCCATCATGTTCCTGTCCCGCTAAACTATTTGGGAGAACCCGTGAAGGGATTCCCAGTTTGAACCCGGCGGTTACGGGCAGGGCTGGGCCCGAGGCCAAGGCTAAGAGTGTATTGCGACTAACAGTGAAGCCACTTAAGGGAGGGAGAAGAGAGAGGGAGGAATACCACATGCCCAGGCCTGTGACATCACTTTAGTTACAAATAAAAATGAAATAAACAGTAGTAAGATCTGACGAAATAGGGTGGAAGGCCCGTGGTGCTTATTTGAGGCAACGTCGCCTGAGCTCTTTTACCTTGGTGGACGTTGCCTTGGGGTCAGTGTGTGGCCAAGGCTGTCATGGGGGTTGTTTTGTGAGAGCTGTTTTTGGGTTTTTTTTTTAAATAATAAAAACAATAATTGCACGGGTATTTTTATTTTTCCGTGAATGTGAATCTATATGTTTTAAATATGCTGTGGAAACCTTTCCCCCAACAAACGATTAAGGAATATAATAATTTTAAGAGGTGAAACGTGCAACTGAGGCATAATTTGCTGCTTTTCTCTCTTTCAGAGAGAGAGAGATCAGTCCAGAACAAGTCACTATGCTACTTATTGTGTAAGAGTCCTGAGTCCTTACGGTTAGGCCAAGCAAGGCAGACGCAGGAAGCTCAATTTTGCCTGTCATGAAATGACAGCAACTTTTTAGTTATTATTGTATTTTTACTGCAAGGGGAGAAACGTTTGTGGGATGTTCTCCTGGTGCCAAAATAACTTGGCTAGCTACTATTGGCTTTGACATGAGGGTATCGAAATTGTCTTTTGCACCAACCTGTAATGTTAAAAAATGTGAAGAACCATATCTTCCTTTTTAAGAGCGGAAAGCAGTTCATTTCTTTAAAAAGAGAGAGAGAGAGGTGCTCTTCAGAGGCAGGGACCTTCTTTCCATTATCTACTGTGCATGGCACATGTGAGGTTTTTTCCTTCCATCAAGGAACCCAAGATGGCATATGGTTTCCAGTCCACACATTGACCAGACCAGGCTCAGACTTTCAACTAGATTTACATGCCTTAAGTTAAGACTTTACTCCCTCTCCAAGGGAGGTGTAGAGGATAGTCACACAAGAACAGGCCTTTTCAGTGGTGGCTTCCCATCTGTGGAAGCACACTACTGTCTCTTGGCAGGAACCAAGCAGAAACATTTTTATTTATGCAGGTTTATGGTTGTTTTTTTTAATTGGGAAGGTAGTTAGATAATGACTGTATCCTTTGTTGCACTCATCCTTTAAGGGAGGTGGGGTTCGGACTTGTTCCTTGTAAATACAGTATATTGTTGTATGAGTATCTTATTGCTGGTTTTATCTGATTTTGATACCTTTTTTATTTTAGTTTTACTATGTAAATCATTTTGAGGCACTTGAGGGCAAAATAATAATAATAATAATAATAATAATAATAATAATTTATTATTTATACCCCGCCCATCTGGCTGGGTTTCCCCAGCCACTCTGGGTGGCTTCCAAAAGAATATTAAAATACTGTGATACATCAAACATTAAAAGCTTCCCTAAACAGGGCTGCCTTCAGATGTCTTCTAAAAGTCTGGTAGTTGTTGTTCTCTCTGACATCTGGTGGGAGGGCATTCCACAGGGAGGGCGCCACTACCGAGAAGGCCCTCTGCCTGGTTCCCTGTAACTTGGCTTCTCGCACTGAGGGAACCGCCAGAAGGCTGGACCTCAGTGTCCGGGTAGAACGATGGGGGTGGAGACGCTCCTTCAGGTATACTGGACCGAGGCCGTTTAGGGCTTTAAAGGTCAGCACCAACACTTTGAATTGTGCTCGGAAACGTACTGGGAGCCAATGTAGGTCTTTCAAGACCGGTGTTATATGGTCTCGGCGGCCGCTCCCAGTCACCAGTCTGGCTGCTGCGTTCTGGATTAGTTGTAGTTTCCGGGTCACCTTCAAAGGTAGCCCCACGTAGAGCGCATTGCAGTAGTCCAAGCGGGAGATAACCAGAGCATGCACCACTCTGGCGAGGCAGTCCGCAGGCAGATAGGGTCTCAGCCTGCGTACCAGATGGAGCTGGTACACAGCTGCCCTGGACACGGATTTAACCTGTGCCTCCATGGACAGCTGTGAGTCCAAAATGACTCCCAGGCTGCGCACCTGGTCCTTCAGGGACACAGTTACCCCATTCAGGACCAGGGAATCCTCCACACCTGCCCGCCTCCTGTCCTCCAGAAACAGTACTTCTGTCTTGTCAGGTTTCAATCTCAATCTGTTAGCCACCATCCATCCTCCAACCGCCTCCAGACACTCACACAGGACCGTCACCGCCTTCACTGGTTCTGATTTGAAAGAGAGGTAGAGCTGTGTATCATCCGCATACTGATGAACACCCGGCCCAAACCCCCTGATGATCTCTACCAGCGGCTGCATGTAGATGTTGAAAAGCATGGGGGAGAGGACAGAACCCTGAGGCACCCCACAAGTGAGAGCCCAGGGGTCTGAACACTCATCCCCCACCACCACTTTCTGAACACGGCCCAGGAGGAAGGAGCGGAACCACTGTATGACAGTGCCCCCAGCTCCCAGCCCCTCAAGACGGTCCAGAAGGATGTTATGGTCGATGGTATCAAACGCCGCTGAGAGATCCAGCAGAACTAGGAAACAGCTCTCACCTTTGTCCCTAGCCCGCCGGAGATCATCAACCAGTGCGACCAAGGCAGTTTCAGTCCCGTGATGAGGCCTGAATCCTGACTGGAAGGGATCCAAATGGTCCGCTTCTTCCAGGCGTGCCTGGAGTTGTTCAGCAACCACTCACTCAATCACCTTGCCCAAGAATGGAAGATTTGAGACTGGGCGATAGTTGACCATCGTGGCCGCATCTAAAGATGGTTTTTTAAGAAGCGGTTTAATAACCGCCTCTTTCAGCGGGTCTGGGAAGGCTCCCTCACGGAGGGAAGCATTCACCACCCCACGAAGGCCATCGCCCAGCCCTTCCCGGCTAGCTTTTATAAGCCAGGATGGGCAAGGATCAAGGAGACAGGTGGTTGGTTTCACTCGTCCAAGCAGCCTGTCCACATCCTCGGAGGTAACAGATTGGAATTGATCCCACGCAATTTGACTAGACAGGACTCTAGCACTCTCCCGCCCCGGCCCTGCTCCCACGGTGGCGTCTACTTCTTCCTGAATCTGAGCGACTTTATCTGCAAAAAACTTTGCAAAATCATTGCAGGAGATCGTGTGGCCCGTACTGGGCCCTGATGTAGCAGGTGGTTCCGCTAAATTGCGGACCACCTGAAAAAGTCTCCTGCTGCTGTTTTCTGCAGATGCAATAGAGGTGGTGAAGAAAGTCTTCTTCGCCGTCGCTACCGCCACTTGGTAGGCTCGACATTGAGCTCTAACCTGTGTCTGGTCAGCTTCAGAATGGGTCATCTGCCACCGGCGCTCTAGCCGTCTCAACGATTGTTTCATTGCCCTCAGATCCGTGGAAAACCACGGGGCTGTCCGGGCTCCATGCAATCGGAGAGGGCGCTTCGGAGCCAAACAGTCAATAGCCCTGGTTAACTCCACATTCCAGCGGGCCACCAGGGAATCAGCTGAAAGGCCATCAACATGGGATAAAGAATCCCCTACCACTCTCTGGAAACCATTTGGATCCATTAAGTGGCGGGGGCGGGCCATCCGAATCGGTCCCACCTCCCTGCAGAGGGGAAGGGTCGCAGAGAAGTCAAGTTGCACCAGGAAGTGGTCTGACCATGGCACTTCTTTCGTTTCGCTTTTACTTAGTGTCAGATCACCAACATCCATGGAGGTAAACACCAGGTCCAAGGCATGTCCGCGGCTATGGGTTGGGCCAAACTTATTCAGGGACAGCCCCATGGAGGCCATGCTTTCCACGAAGTCCCGAGCGGCCCCTTGTAAGGTCGTGTCGGCATGGATATTAAAATCCCCTAGGACAACCAAACTAGGTGTCTGCAGGAGAACATCCGCCACGACCTGAAGCAGCTCGGGCAGGGAATCCTTGGTGCAGCGGGGAGGTCGGTACACCAAAAGGAATCCTGTACTGTCCCTATTGCCCAACTTCCAGAACATGCACTCAGAGAACTGGGTCTTCCCAATAGGCTGCCTGGTGCAAACTAATGACTTCCTAAAAATCACTGCAACCCCCCCTCCCCACCCACAAGGCCTGGGTTGCTGTGCGTAAGAGAAACCTGGTGGGCAAGCAGCGGCAAGAACAGGCCCATCTGCTTCATCCAACCAAGTCTCTGTTACACATGCCAGGTCAAATCCTCCATCCATGATCAAGTCATGGATGGCAGTGGTCTTATGAATCATTGACCTGGCATTGCACAGCAGCACCTTCAGGTCATGTGGGTATCCCTTGCTGATTCTAGTATCCCTCCGGTCAGGACCAGACCCGGAGGCAGGGATAGTCCTCAGACAACGACTAAACCTGCCTCCTCTGTAATGACATGGTCTGGTCTTAGCGTAACTCCTCCTCCTACCCGTGATCACTGAGATCGGTTGTCCCAGTGCATCCCCCTCTGTGGAACATGCCCCAGCCATTTTGTTGGCTGGGACCCACTCCCCGGCAGCCCTGACTAATACCCTGGGATACTAATGTGACTAATACCCTGGGATCACAATAATAAAAAGACTGTCTCTAAATATGTGTAGTCTTGACTTCCCCCTCAAGTACTAAGTGACCAGAAACAACTCTCAGGCTCAGGCTACTAGGAAAAAGGTTGGCATGACTTCATTAGTTCTCATGTTCGGATGTGTCTTATTTCCAAGATTTAAGCACTTATCAAGGGACAAGCTTGCCTTGAGGGAACTGCCCAGATGACCCTTATCTGCATCAACATCCCTGAAGTCTTTTTATTTTACAAAAAAAGTCAGGAGAGCAATTTGGTTGAGGACATAATCTTTCACCTCTTCAGTTTCCCTGCTCAACCTCCCTCCCTCTTAATTTCTTTTTTCTGGAACAAAGCGCTGCTGGGGAATTCACCTGGAAAATTGCATGCGAAGGGTTAAGAAAACATCTGCCACATCCTCTACACCACATCCCAATCCAACAAAAGAAAAAGACATGGGAAGTCCCAATCAGGAAACCCAACAGTCACATATTCTTTGTCCCTAATGCTCCAATCCTATCTCCACTTACTGTGGAGGAAATTCCAACAAACTCTATGGGACATACTCCTACATAAACATATCTAAGGCTATGTTGTAAGTCTGTGCTTAACAGGCTTTCAGTCTTTTAAGATGGAAAATATTGCAACCATCTTCACATTTGTATGGCAAAACAGGTAGAAAGAGGATTTGCTTATCAATGTTTTATTTTTTGGAAAGCGGTTTGCAATTCTTTTTTCATTCATTTTCACAACATTTCCAGTGAGTGGTGCTTGCTGGAAACGGGCCACATCTCCATGGAAAAGTACATGTATTGCATGTGGAAAGTCCCAAGTTCAACTCCTGACATTGCTGGCTTAAAAAGGATTACTAGGAGCAGAGCTAAGATATGGAGCTTTAATAATAGTGAGCCAATATAGTCTGACGTTCTGTCACAGAATCCATCACTACCCTAAATTAACACTGTGGCTGCTGCTTTAAATCACGGTGTGTGCCAACAATTTACCCATTCAATTGCTTCAAGCAAGTTAAAGCCACACAACACTACAGATAACCTAAGCACTACATATGACCAACACCCAACAAGTTTGGAAGCCTGCTAACATACTAATGAGGGATGCGGGTGGCGCTGTGGGTTAAACCACAGAGTCTAGGACTTGCTGATCAGAAGGTCGGCGGTTCGAATCCCCACGATGGGGTGAGCTCCTGTTGCTCGGTCCCTGCTCCTGCCAACCTAGCAGTTCGAAATCACGTCAAAGTACAAGTAGATAAATAGGTACCACTCCGGCGGGAAGGCAAACGGTGTTTCCGTGTGCTGCTCTTCTTCGCCAGAAGCGGCTTACTCATGCTGGCCACATGACCCGGAAGCTGTACGCCGGCTCTCTCGGCCAATAAAGCGAGATGAGCGCCGCAACCCCAGAGTCGGCCACAACTGGACCTAATGGTCAGGGGTCCCTTTACCTAACATACTAACAATGTAAAGCAGTCACATGTGCCCAGGATTTGCGTGAAACACCTCCAAGGAAGTAAGTGCATGTCTATATGGAACATTTACTTTCTCAAAGGGGATGAGTGGGTTCTGAAGAGCTAATTTACATTTTGTAGTTCTTACAACTTTCATAATGGCCCTCACAATAGTATTGGGGTGCATAAAATGACTGAAATTGATATGAAGTAGGATGCTATGCAATTTAAAGGCCCACACATGAAGGCAACATTGCCTAGCTTTTCATTCCTCTGAGATTTGCTCAAGACATCTTCACAGTTGACAGTTGCTAATTGTATTGGTTCTTTGTTGCAATTCAAGAAAGCAAATCATTTGCCACAAAGCAAAATTCAAAAACTTACTATTTTAATCCAGGAGTCAGCAAACTTTTTCAGCAGGGGACCGGTCCACTGTCTCTCAGACCGGACTATATATATTTTTTTGGGGGGGGGGGAATGAACAAATTCCTATGCCCCATAAATAACCCAGAGATGCATTTTAAATAAAAGCACACATTCTACTCATGTAAAAACACCTGGCAGACCCCACAAATAACCCAGAGATGCATTTTAAATAAAAGGACACATTCTACTACGAAAAAACATGCTGATTCCCGGACCGTCTGCGGGCTGGATTTAGAAGGCGATTGGGCTGGATCCGGCCCGGGGCCTTAGTTTGCCTACCCATGTTTTAATCAATTTCTCTGTTTATTGCTATCTTTCCTTGGGGGCAGGGAAAAACAGAATGAACGCAATGTCTTCTATATGTATCTTTTTTTCAGATGAACACTCATATCTTAGCTTGCAGAGTTTCCTGTATGAATCTTGGATGATAAAAATGTGTTTCCCCAAGATACCAAGTAAACTGCATAATTTCAGGGAAAGGTCCTAGCTAGACATGACTGTATGCAACCAAGCAGAATTCTAGAGTTCACTTAAAAACAACTATAGGAAAAGCCAGGGGAGGGGGTGGGAGTGTTTGGTGCTGCTCTCTGAAGGCACTTGAGCAGCACCTGCTCCCCTTAACCCAGCCATTGCTTCAGAGCTCCAACCATCCAACATGTACAGAGACAGAAAAGCCAAATAATTTTAAAGTGAGAAAATGTTTAGGGCCAAGAAACGGCAACAGCCATCTGGAGATTGAGATGGTTAAACGTACCACAAAATACTGTGAGCGTTATTCTTAAGGAAAACTGTTATTTAAGTGGTATTTTACTTTTATTCAACTGCTACAAGCTGGCGGGTATACCAGTTCTGTTTGGGATATATGCCAAACAGTTGGAATTATCATTGCTAGCAAAATGAGAACATTAAATGGTAAAGGGATAGGCATGTTTCCACCCATTCAACAAGACTGCACTTCAATTTTCCGTGCAGCATTTGGAAGCATACATTAGGGCAATGAAAGGGTAGCTGAAAGGACTTCAGGAAAGTATATATGGAGTCTTGGATAAATGGTGTGGTGAGCCAGATATGCATTTCTACTAAATAGACTTCTATTTAAAAATGAGCACTTATATCCATTTACATTGTTTTTGGTCTGTTCCATTATCCTAATTACAATGCAGGGAACAAAATATAATATCCCTTTGCCCAAGCTTTAAAATTATGTTCTAAATAAGAGCAAATATTTGAAGCCATTCCACTCAACGCTTATGCATGGGCATAATGCAACACAGATATATGAAAAAATGAGATTAATAAATAATTTGCTAAGAAATGCAGGTTAAAGTCTCTCGTGCCATGGTCTCAATCTCAGTCTGGCTCAGGACCTCCCACACAAGCTATTTGATGTTTTAAGAAAACAAACTACACTATAAAAGTAATAGTTTGACCCTGTGCAAGATATATTCCCATTTAGAGTCTGCCTCCCTGCTACAGAGCAGGAAAAAAATCGCAATACTTCCTTCCTGTTACTGTTTCTTTATCATTCTATAACAGAACACCACAATCAACAGAGAGAAACTTCAGTAGGAGATAAGTTGTTTTTTCATTTAGGATGAATAAAGCACGCAAGCTGTGAATCAGGGTTTCTTGTCCACCATGCTTCTTAACATTTCCATGAAACCAGTGGGGAATATCATTTGGGAATTTAAAGTGTGGTGCCATTAGAATGCTGATCACACCCAGTTCTCTCTCTTCTTCACCACCAAGCTCAGCAAAACAAAAAACCACAATGATAACACAAAATGAAACAGCTAAACGACAAAACTGAAAATAGAGTCTTAAGGCTGCAAATATTTCAATAGCCTTACTTATGGTGGCTTGACAGATGAGATATACCTCTCTTTGGCCACTGAAAGCAGGGGTTCACAGCTGAAATAAGACTGTATTGGGTAAGTTCACACCTAGTAAACTGATGGAGCCAATTAAAAAGTTTCATCAGTAGCCTCTTGAATCTCTGTTGGCTTGAATGCGTTTGAGGGATGAGGGTGCTGATGGCTTGAGTCTTTCTCCCAAGGAGGTGGAGAAAATCTTTGTCTTCACCCAAAAGGAAAGCCCAACCTGGTGATAACAGAATAAATGATATAAGGAGGGAGCTGCAGCCCAATATAGGGAAAGAGGTAGTAAGGGAACACCTAGCTACTTAAAATGAATTCACATCTCCAGGGCCTGATGAGCTGCATCCAAGGGTTCTAAATGAGCTAACAGATGTAATTTCACAACCTTAGTCTATGATCTTTGAAAAATCTTGGAGAACAAGTGAGGCCCCTACAGACTGGAGGCGGGCAAATGTTGTCCCTATCTTCAAAAAGTAGGAAACAGGAAGACCCAGGTACATAGGCGTGGCCAGGATTTTTGTTATGGGGGGAAGGCTTTTGTCGGGAGGGCAGAACCAGATTTGTATTGGTTTTGATTGGTTTTGATTGAATTGGGTGGGCAGCTGCCCCCTGCCCCCCCCCAGCTACACCTATGCCCAGGTAACTACCGACTGGTGATCTTGACATTGATACCAGCGAAGGTCCTAGAACAGATAATTCAAAGTTGGTCTGTGAGCATTTAGAAAAGGATAATGTGATTACTAAGACCTAGCATGGGTTTCTCAAAAAATAAGTCATGCCAGACCAATCTGATTTCTTTGTTTTATGGAATTACAAACTTGAAGGATCAGGAAAATGCTGTGGACATAGTGTATCTTGATTTCAGTAAGGCTTTTGACAAAGTCCCCCACAATATTCTCACGAGGAAGCTGGTAAAATGTAGGTTAGACGAGGTAACTGTTATGTGGACTTGTAACTGGTTGGCCCACTGAACCCAAAGAGTACTCATTAATGGTTCTTCGTCATCCTGGGGGGGAAGTGACAAGCGGGGTGCTGCAGGGTTCTGTTGTGGGCCCATTGTTGTTCAACATCTTTATAAACAACCTGGATGAAGGAATTGAGGGGATGCTCATCAAATTTTCAGATGACACCAAACTGGGAGGGGTAGCTAATGCCACAGAATATGACCTTTATAGATTGGAGAACTGGGCACAAGGTAACAACATGAATTTCAATAGGGACAAATGTAAGGCTCTGCCATTAGGCAGGAAGAACCAGATGCACAAATATAGGATGGGGGACACCTGGCTTACTAACAGTACATGTGAAAAGGATCTAGGGGTCTTGGTGGACCACAAGCTTAACATGAGTCAGCATTGTGATGCAGCAGCAAAAAAAGCTCACACTATTCAAGGCTGCATCAACAGAAATATAGTGTCCAAATCAAGGGAAGTAATAGTCCCATTCTATTCTGCCTTGGTCAAACCACACCTGGAATACCGTGTCCAGTTCTGGGCACCACAATTTAAGAAGGATGTTGACAAGCTGGAACGTGTGCAGAGGAGGACAACCAAGATGATCAAGGGTCTGGAAACTAAGCCTTTTGAGGAGCACTTGAAGGAGCTGGGTATGTTTAGCCTGGAAAAGAGGAGAGTGTGAGGAGATATGATAGCCATCTTCAAATATCTTAAGGGCCATCACATGGAAGAGGGAGCATGCTTGTTTTATCCTGCTCTGGAGGGTAGGACTCGAACCAGTGGCTTCAAGTTACAAGAAAGGAGATTCCAATTGAACGTTCATAAAAACTTTATAACAGTAAGAGCTGTTTGGCAGTGGAACAGACTCCCATGAGAGGTGGTGGACTCTCCTTCCTTGGAGGTTTGTAAACAGAGGTTGGATGGCCATCTGTCATGGATGCTTTAGTTGAGATTCCTGCATTTCAGGGAGTTGAATTATATGACCCCCAGGGTCCCTTCCAACTCTAAGATTCTATGAATATAAGTAGTGTAGCAGCACACCCAGCTTTATGGCAGAGGCTTCATGGAGCTTGAGGAATGCAAGGGAATCATTCATTGCTTGAGTGGTTGATAGCAGCTTGCTTGATGTTTGGGGGAAGATAGCTGAGATGGAGATTGAGGACAGCAAAGTTTGAGCTGTGTCGGGGGGGGGGGGGGAGTAGCGGGAATGCCCTCCAGGAGGTTTCCTGAAAGTGAATGTGGTGTGTGACTTGCTTACTGCTAGCACTAAGGGAGAGGCTATGGCTAAGGAGCCTAATGTGCTCTGGTTAAAATTGTGGAAAAACTTGCTCGGAGAGAAGCAGTATGTTACAAAGACCCTGTGCCTTCTGCTCCCCTCTCCGCTGAAGAGGGGGATGATGTCACAGCTTTTTCACTAAGAAGCTGTATCCAGCATTAAGGCAAGAGCAGTAAAGCTGTTTTGCGGGAAGTGTAATTGCTCACACTTGTGTTGTAGCAACCAGCAGTATCAGTTGCCAGAGGGGCAAGGTGACATTTCCCAAAGTGTAGATGAATTAGCTAATGTCTTTTAAAATATTAAATATTGCCCTTGAGTCACAGAACCAATTTTATTTTTCTTGGCAGGGGACACAAGGGATGTACTAAACTCAATGTTGTTTTTTTAAAAAAATTCTTATTGTATTCAATCGAATGAATATCATATTAATTTCTGGTGCTTTATCTTCTTTGGAGTAGTGTGTTCAAGATTTGCTAAACCATCTGCAGTGCCAAATGGCTGGGCAGTAAATCCTGCCAAAGTTCAGTGACAGGCAACAGAAGTTGAGGTTTCTAGGCGTGATATGGTCAGGTAAAAAAGAATACAGCTCTTTCAAGGAACCAATAACTGCAAGATGGCAGCTAGGTGTTGCGTATCATGCACCGAAGCCACAAAATGCATTAATGGATTACTGGAATAGTAAATCCAAATTGTGAGTCACCCAAATCCCATAGGACCCCTATGCTGGAAGATGCATTCCATCTGCCAAACAACAGGCAGATTGGAAAGGGATTCCCTGTGGGAGAGCAAAAGGTGGGATAATGGTTGCTTCTCCAGTTCTTTGAGTGTGAAAAGTGCACCCTGCTGCATGGTTGCCTACACAAGCCTCAAAAGGTTCTATAGGGATGGATTGATGTGCCTTGAGTGAAGGAGTGATAGGCACAGCTCCTACTCCTACTGACATTTATGGAAAAATAGCCCCAAGATCTGGATGGACCCTGGAACAAGTTGCAAGTACTCATGGTTGTGATAGACTCCGACTACCAAGGAGAAGTAAAAATGATCCTTCAGGCCCTGTGGGAATTATCCTATCAAGCAGGGGAAAGGTTGGTTCAGCTGGAGAAAGCTGCCTACAGTGTCAGTGGAACAGAGAGACCCTAACCCTACGGGAAAACAAAGGGTTTGGCTCAAAAGGAGCTTCTGTTTCGTGACAGGAGCCCTCTAGCTAACTGCAGGCAGCTGAAGTGCTGAGCCCGGCTGGGACAGCTACTAGTACAATGTTGGTGCAAGGTGAAGATGTGCCCAGAATTGTGCCTAACTGATATCAGTTTGCTGATTAATAGGCTGCCACCCGAGACGATTGTGGCAGTCGCAGTTATTATGGTCCTAAGCTTCCTCTACTGACTATATCCATCCAACTATCTGTAAGACCTGGGTACAGTGGTACCTCAGGTTACATACGCTTCAGGTTACAGACTCCACTAACCCAGAAATAGTGCTTCAGGTTAATAACTTTGCTTCAGGATGAGAACAGAAATCGGGCTCCGGCGCTGCGGTAGCAGCGGGAGGCCCCATTAGCTAAAGTGGTGCTTCAGGTTAAGAACAGTTTCAGGTTAAGTACGGACCTCTGGAACGAATTAAGTACTTAACCTGAGGTACCACTGTATTTGTCCTAGACAAAGTGACATATGCTGCTTTGTGTATAAAGACACTTGCTTGTTTGTAAAAAAGCCATCTCTTTGGTATGGTGTTCATCCCACATACACAAAGGCTAGGAAATCTGCCAGGCTGCTTTACTGTAAGTCTACACTTTTCTTTAATAAAGCATTAGAACTGATCATTCCAATGTTTTTGACATCCTTCTTTGGTATCCCTACACAAAACCACTCCCACGAACCCTCGTTTGGGCCTGTGGTTCAGAACAATATCCACAGGTTATATTGCAATAATGATATAGCTAGTAGATAAATGTATAGCAGTGTGAGATAGCCTCTCCTGAGAAATAGTACCATTTTTCTCTTCTCAGTACAAGTCACATGAGTTGTGAATGAACATCTGTGCCATTCCCAAATCCCAGTTATTATTTAGTAATTCCACTCAGTTCAGCTGGACCTTGGTTGAAGGACTAATAGTTATGCACAAGATATTACTAGATAGTGTCTGCCCAACCTCATAGAAGAGAATGCCACAACCTCCCTGTACGAAGTTTCATAGAAGATAAAAAGTTGGGTCACTTCTCCAGAACAGCCACCTAGGTCTTCCATTCATCCTAAATGAATATGGTTTTCACTCATCACACTTAAATAGGGTAGGCACTGGATTGTGAAATGTAAGACATACACACTGTTAGCATTCATTGTGGATCCCCTAGAGATGGAATGAGTCTTGGTTATATAATTTAGAAAAACAATTAACATGAATTATTTTTTGTTGTTTTTTTAGATCTGCCAATTTAAAACAGAAGCATCAAACTGTATCAGCATTTTTGTCCGCCTTGTTCTTTCGTTGTTCCCATTTTTTTGGTACTCCACTCACTCCAAAACTTCGAGTCATTATGAGCGCACCGAACGTCAACAGTATAGGTTGTACAATCCCACAGATTAGTGAGTTCAATTGTTGCGCTGTCTTCTTCCATGAAGTAATCTTTCTGGAAATTGGACAGAATAACAGTTTTCCTTCAAAGAACACAGCAAAAATCATAGGTGGCAAAATATAAATACTGTGGTCTCTCTTGCTATCACTTGCATCCATATTCTTACATTCCTCACCCCACACCCCAAGTGTGGCTCAGATGGTAAATTCTGCTTCCCCAAAACTGGCATGCATTCTTGGCTCCTTCAATAAAATAACTGCTTACCAAAAGACAGCGCGCGCACACACACACACACACACTTATGGCAAGTACATGGAGAATGGAGAATGTGGAAATGGAAAAGGTTCAGAAAAGGGCAACCCAATTTATTAAGTGGATGGAGAAACTCTCCTTTGAGGAAAAGTTAAAGCATTTGGCACTTCTTAGTTTAGATAAAAGGCAAATAAGAAGAGATGTGATGAAAGTGAATGTTCCAGCCAAAAGTTGGAAGATTCAAGACAGAGAAAAGGAAAGGGAAAGGGATAGGGATAGGGATAGGGAGAGGGGAGGGAAGGGTAGGAACTATGGAACTCGCTGCTACAGGCAGTATGTCTCAGAATATCTGTTGCTGTGATTCACAAGTAGGGAGGGTAGTGTGGCATTCAAGTTCTGTTTTGGGACTTCCCATAGGCTTCTGGTTGACGGACTACTCTGAGAAGGAGGATACTGGACTGGATGGGCCCCTTTGGCCTCATCCAGCAGAGCCCCTCTCATGTTCTTAGCTATTCTTACTCTTCTCACAAAAACTGACTTATCTGCCTTTCACGTGGAACTCCAAGAAGGACTTATTCACCAGGAATCAGAATAACAAAATGTCACAAAGGACCTGGGGATGTGGCAGCCATGCCCTTGACTGACTTTGAAGTTGTGAGACACCAGACAAAATAGGGGCACAATTGACAGGTTAAGAATACAGTCAGAATGTCACCTAGATAAGGATGAGCATCTACATTCCACTACCTCAGTAAACTACTAGCTGATACTACGAGGATCAGACTGAGAAGATGAGGCCAACATGGACAACAACAATAACCCCTGTGTGGTGGCCTTCCATGCTGTTTTTGAGATGAGTGTGGGAAGTGTTCTAACTGTGTGTGCAGAATGAGGCAAACAATTTTATGATAGAATACATAAAAAGATTCATTAGAGGTCTTGCCCACTGCCTGTAGTTATATGAGCTGGAAAAATTGCTACTCACTTACAATTCAACTTACCATGCCATTTTCCTTTATGGATTTATAACGAATTTGGCACCTCGTATTGTTCTCGGCACTTCGTGGCATTCGAGCTTTTTTCCAATGAACTCTTAGCTGTGGCGGCATCCCTGGAACTGCTTCTATTTTAGTTATCTGAGGAGGATCAGGCTTCACTGGAATTGAGAAAGAAAGCTCTCATGCTAACGATTTTACAACCAATCCTACCGGTAGCAGCAAGAGAAATTCTGCTGGAATGGAGAGTGGGGTAGGCTGCACGCTTGAATCCCATCGCAGAATTTATATTTCATTTCTAATCACAGCTATTAAAAGATAATTAAATTACTTCTGTTCGCTGGAGGGGGACTGATGAACCAGATCAATGTGATGCAACACCACTGCCACACTTGGAATTAAACCCAGCTGGGTTAGAGGCAGAGGCAGATTATTGTTGTTGTGCAACACTAGTGTTTTTATTGAACGTTTTTATGCATATTGCTTGCGGAGATGTTCAACAGGCAGTCTTGTAGCCGATTAGCTGTAATATATTGAAATGAATAAAATGAAGCAGGGGGATTGGAAGTGTTTTTACCTTTGCTATTAAGATTACGGTGTTCTCTATTTGTTGTGGTTTTAAGCAGTTTTAAAAGTTGTAAGCACTGAACTGTGGCTAATATAGGCAACACCTCATTTATGTGGGGTTTATGTTCTGGGCCTCTGCATCCGTCAGCAGAATGCACATAAATGGAGAGTCCTAGTGGCTTGCAAGGAGACTCTCTTCTGGCTCTGGGGAGGGTCTACTTGCGAGCCAGGAGGACTCTCCAGAGTGCTCCCCACTTCTGGGTTCCTGGCACCATGTGTGTGTGCGGTCACACAAAGATAGATCACACACAAATGGGGCGTTGCTTGTACATCTAATACAAATATTGCCTCTCTAGGGTCTGAGGCAAAGGTCTTCTACATCATTTGCTACCTGATCCTTCTACAGGAGATCTGAAGGATCAAGCCTGGGACCTGCATACCAAATACAGTGGTGCCTCGCAAGACGAAATTAATTCGTTCCGCAAGTCTCTTCGTCTTGCGAGTTTTTCGTCTTGCGATGCACGGTTTCCCATAGGAATGCATTGAAAATCAATTAATGCGTTCCTAGGGAAACCGCCTTCAGGCCAGGTCCGGGGACAGTCTGTCCCCGGACCTCTTCTGAAGTCTGGGGGGGGGGGGACAAGGGCTTTTCTTCCCACCCCCAGCATTTTAAAAAACCCCGGGACAGCGGAGGACTTCTCCGCTGTCCGGGCGATCTTAAAATGCTGGCGGGCGGCATTTTAAAATCACCCCGGGACAGCGGAGGACTTCTCCGCTGTCCGGGGCGATTTAAAAGCCCTCCGGGACAGGCAGGCAGGGGGGAGCAAAGACTTTCGCCCCCCGCCCGCCTTCAGAAGGTGTTCCCGCCCCGTCGCCCGGCTTCGGAGCACCGTTCCGAAGCCGGGCGGCGGCGGCAGGTGTTCCCTCCCCCCCCGCCCGCCTTCGGAGCACCGTTCCGAAGCCGGGCGGCGGCGGGAGGTGTTCCCTCCCCCCCGCCCGGCTTCGGAGCACCGTTCCGAAGCCGGGCGGCGGCGGGAGGTGTTCCCGCCCCGCCGCCCGGCTTCGGAGGAGCCTTCCGAAGCCCGGCGGCGGCGGGAAGTGTTCCCGCCCCACCGCCCGGCTTCGGAGGAGCCTTCCGAAGCCCGGCGGCGGCGGGAGGAGGTGTCCCCGCCCCGCCGCCAGGCTTCGGAGGAGGTCCGAGGACAGTGGGGAAGACCCGCTGCGCTTCCCCGCTGTCCCTGAGATTTCCCTATGGGCTGTCGTCTTGCGAAGCAAGCCCATAGGGAAATTCGTTTTGCGAAGCGCCTCCAAAACGGAAAACTCTTTCGTCTAGCGGGTTTTCCGTCTTGCGAGGCGTTCGTCTTGCGGGGTACCACTGTATGTACTCTGTCACCAATCTAATGACTTTCCAAGACAAAACCATTTGACCTTCAACAAGCTGATACTCTAGTGTAAGATGTGCCATCACAAAACGTCACTAACCCGTCTTGCGGGGTACCACTGTATGTACTCTGTCACCAATCTAATGACTTTCCAAGACAAAACCATTTGACCTTCAACAAGCTGATACTCTAGTGTAAGATGTGCCATCACAAAACGTCACTAACCAAAGCCAGAGTACATATTGAACCACTAATCCTAACAGCCATACAGGTATTGCAGTCACCATGAGTTCTGAGGCTGTCCAATCACAGAGATCTCAGCCATCTGTCATGGATGCTTTAGCAGAGTGTCCTGCGTTGTAGGGGGTTGGACTAGATAACCCTTGGGTCCCTTCCAACTCTAAGATTCTATGAATGTTGGAATTTCCCACTCATTCAAGTTGGGGGGTTGGAATTGGCTTGACACCTTGATTGCATAGCGGAAAACCTCATTAGTTTCCTGTGCCCTTCTACCTTCAGCCTCCCTCCTTGTATCCTACCCTCTAGCAGTTTTAAGAGCTGTTTGAAAGGCCTTATGCATACATCAGAGCTGGACTACAAAACAGTTGTTTAATTCAGGAAAAAAATAACCACGCCAAGTAGACATGAAAGTGACAAGTAGGCTTGTCTCCTTCAAAAGGCAACTGATTTGTACTGCTAAGGGAAGAAGCGAGATAATGTGGAAATGTAGCTATGCATTATATTATGGCACTACTTATGAGCCATATTGCAGGAAACTATGGACCACTTAGAAACAAAAAGCTGAATTTGTCCAAAGTGGTAATGCGTATAAAGGAAAGCATGGAAAGGTTTCCAAGAGATGAAGCTTTTCAAAATCCGCATAGGAATGTAGATTTATGCAAAATAGAATTCTTCAGCAGGGTGCTGTCAGTGTACCAGAGAGACTGGGCTGGTACCCTAAATGTTCCTGGTAACTTAAGAGTATTAAAGTATTAATGCCTGCTGCCTCCTTCTCAAAGCCTAGGAAGCTTCTGCTCTGCTTATGGAGGGAGATCCAATGCTCCAAGGGGGTCCAAGAGCCCTTCTACCATCTTCCCTAAGCCCACTCGGCTTTGGTAAGGAGGCAGCAGGGCTCCAGTATCCTGTCAGAGGCCTGGCAACTCCTTCCCAAAGCCCAGGAAGCTTCTTCCCAGCTTAGAAAGGGAGGCACAATGTTCATGCGCATGGCGTTGTCCTGTCCCAATCACACTTGGAAGCTGGCACCTTTGGCGCTAAATGTTATCCTACGGAAATGTTCACTGCATGCCACTGGAATTCTTTTATCTCTGCAGTAGCAAAAGATGTATTGCATAAGAACTGGTTGCTCAAACACAGTCTATGTTTCTCATATTTTAAATTGCTTATGAACTTACAAATTGTTGTAGAAATTATGCAAACAGGCTCTGAGGTTGCTTCCCCCAAGCTATTTCTTGCCGTCACCCGGACACGATATTCCCGAGCAGAAATTGGTTGATTGAATAATGTACACAAAGCACTTTTGGTTGAGCAGCTTAGTATCTTATCGCCTACTAATGTTGAAGCCCTTTTCATTGAGCAGTTTTCTTCCTCATTCGGTGCTAACATCCTGTTTGTGAAAAATGCAGGTGGTGGGAAGAAGAAGAAAATTAGTAAATATTTTTTGGGGAAGAAGTGGTTAAGAAGTTCACATTTAGAATCAAATCCAGGACTGAAATATGTTGAGCACAATTTAGAAAAGAACAGTAAAAGGTGAATTATGCTTTTAATAATGACAACCGAAAGTTGAGAACATTCAAGTGCCACAGATTTCAGCAGAAGAAATTTAAAGCATGGGTTTTCCTTCCCATAGAAATTAATAGGATGAAAATATCCTGCACCCAACCAAGATGCAATACGAGATTCTTGATTAAGATCTTACATGCGTATTTATTTTATTTTATTTTATTTTTAAAAATATCTTTGTATGCATTGGTAACCACACACAGCTACTTTGAAGATTTTTAAAAAGTGTTCTGGGACAGTAAGTTAAACTTTTTCCTCTCTTACCCCTCTCCCACAGAGCTATTAGTTCTACGGGTGAAAAATCAGATATGGGTGGGAGTTAATTTAGATCAAAGAAAGGGCAAAGGAGAAAATGATAAACTTGCTCTCCCAGTAGCCATCTAAGGCTGCTAACCTGAGAGAGGGCATGCTAAAAAAGAAAAAGAAAACAACCCCATGGGAGATCTACATCACAGATGTCCCATGTACCATCTGAAGTCTCGTTAGGCCTGGATCACCACCATAAAAGTGCCCAGCTGTATACCAGCCAGAAAACCCAACGTCCCTACCACTCACCCTGCTAAGGACATGGAGGTACCTTGTGCTTAGCAGCTGGAGCTGAGTATTGCCTCTTACTGCATCCTCCTGACCACATATCCCCAATTAAAAACAAAAATTATTATTTGCATTGTCAGTGAGGAAACACTGTGGATAGTAATAAAGTTCTAGGCTGGATATGGTCAAGGGTTTTTATAAGCAGTACAGGTGGCAAAGAGAGAAGCACAATTCCTTTTCCTATAGATATTAGTTAAGGCCATTGTCATTTGTCAAGCACATATGGCTGTTTTTGGAAGCATTATTTAAAAAAAACCAACAACCTCAGAACAAAAGCTGACTTTGAGATACACGTGGAACAAAATTATTTCTTTTCTACTCTGAAAAAAATGTTATTGCAGTGAATAGATATTGAAAAGAAGATGGCATACAGTGAATGCACATGGGTGAAGACTTTTTGTGGGCTGTATCCAACCTTTGTTATAATTACAGACCCATTGAATTTAATAGACATAAATGGATAGATATATGACACATATGAGTGCAAAGAGGGGCAGAAAGTAAAACTTTATGGTACAGGCCACCCCCAAGCCCTGCCAAGCTTGTGCATGGGATTCCAAGGGTCTTGGTCCTCACCCTGGGCTGTGCTCCTTTGGAGAATTGAATGTGTAGCAGAGAGTGTCATAGCTTTAATAAATATGATTTATTCACATATTAACACCAGAGTTTGGAAGGAAGGGAGTCCAGATCTGACAGCATGGTCATCTCAAGCAGGGTTTGTTTCCCTCAGCAGTGCAGCACTTGAGCCCAAGGCATCTCTTCCAGCCAGCCTTCAGCCAACCTGCCCAAGATGGATCTCAGTCTTTTTTTCTCACCATTCTTCTTCCCAGCACACCTTGCTCTTTTCCTGTCACCTCTCTCACACACAGTTACGCTGGCAACCTTTCTCTGCTCAGCCCAAGGATTCCTCTTAGATGGGCAGTCAACACTTTGCCATGTTAACAGTTTTGCTCTTCACTAGCTTGGCCAGGCTGATTGCATAAACCAGCATAGGAATTCTTTGTCTGACACAGTTCTGCAGCTTGTATTTTCATTCATATCCCAAATAATCAAAATCCTACCATTTATAGGGTTTAGGGCAGTCCCCACCCAAACTTCCAGCTATATATAGATAGCTGTTGTAGAGTTATTTATTAGCAGGTTGTATGGCTTTATTCCTCTTAATCTCACTGTATTTCTGAAAATTTAACAACCCTGGAATTCATTTTTGGATAAAATGCATTTTGTGTTCTGCCACAGACCCCATGGAAGCCATTTTGTACTGTGCCACAGGATACCTACAGCAACCACTTCATGACTGGTACCCACACTCCTTTATATAATATTGGTAGCCAAACTCTTAGCACTTACTGTTTAGTGAGAGTATAGACTGTTTCAGGGTCCCTTTCATATGTCCAGACGCAAGTAAGAGTTGAGCCACTTTTGTAATAAAATAAGCAGACAATAATTTCAGGAGGCTGTGGAGGAGCTGCGAGCAAGAAAGGAAAAACAACAGATTTCTCAGGCATTTGAATGACCAGTTTCGTTTGGTAAAAAGACTTTAAACTATTTGGCATCAGTAAAATCTTACAATTTATATCTTTTAAAATATTACACCCACAAGGATCCCATTCTGCGTAAATATTGTCAAAAAATTTCAAGTATCATCTTCATCTATTTTTAAAGAAAAATCATTTAGATCAGATATACTAACAGCAAAACACAAAACAACACAGTAGTGATGGAAAAATGAACAAAGAAGGGTTCTACCTCGTCCCTTTTACAGATTCATGTGTTGTCTGCCACCCCTCAGACTTGACATACACATTTTTTCTTTAAAAAGTAACTCTTATTAAAGATTTTCTTGGTTTACAAAAGTACGTGCATTGTCTCTTTTTTCAGGTTGTAAAGTCTTTTCTACAGATCAGTTACATTTGTTATGAGGCATTAGTGTTGAGTACAGTATAAGGTCGGGGAAGAAGTGGGGGGGAGGGTGATGGTGAAATTTATATTATTTTATTATAGTGTATGTGTGGGGTTTTGTGTCAGCATCAACTGGATAACATGTTTTAATTCCCCACATAGTTTTTCATAATATCGCATCTTGGACTTTTTGCCATTATACAATTACTGTGGAGCCAGTTTAGACTTCATACATTTGACAGCTTTCTTTGTGCCACTCAGGGCCAAACTAGACTCAGCACTAAACAAGTCAGTGTGTGTTTGCTTTTCGAAAAACAGATATGGTTTTGAACTGCAGCACACAAGGAACGCGGGTTTAACTTTTCCACCCCCAAACTGTGGTATCAACAGCTGGCCAAAAACAGGAAGTTCTCTTGTTTGGGATTTAGCCTAGTTAAATTAGATGCTTTGAACTGTATATATATAGATTGCCTGCCTTCATTCAAGTCATCAGGAGGAAGTTGATTTCAATAAAAAAAAATTCTGTAGGCTTAGGATTGCAATCTAATAATAAGTGCAGAAAAGGTTCAACTTACCTAGGGAACAGAATCCACAAGGCATGATTAAGATCCAAAGTGAGGCTTGGAAGATTTTATTTAGAATCATTGTGTGGGGGCAGAAAACGCTGTAACAAAATTAAGATTGTTTTCTCCATTCAGGTCAGGAGCATTCCTGTATTATAAGAGTACAGGCATCATCCCCCCCACCCACTTACATATGTTGCACTTGCGCATGACCACGAGTCTGCACCGTGGAAAGAAAGAAAGAAAGAAAGAAAGAAGGAAGGAAGGAAAGAAAGAAGGAAGGAAGGAATAGATAGATAGATCCATACCAGGAAATGGCAGGAGAGAGCTGGAGAGTCCTTGTGGTTTACAAGAAGACCCTCCCCAGAGCCCAAAGAAACACCAGTATGGGCGGGAGGAAGCCTTGAAAAGACCCAAGGTGCACTGAGGGCTTTGTTTAGGCTACCAGCCAGCAGTCAGCAGCCTCCAGCCAGAGACTCTAGATATTTTGGTCTGGATTGGAGAGAGGGTGGGGGAGAGAGCCTGGAGAACAGGGGGAAATAGGCATTTAGGGGCTTTTTTTAAAAGTGCCCCCCCCCCACTTTATGTGATTTCACTTATGCACATGGGGCCCCGGAATGTAACCCTTGCATAAGTGGTGGGTGGGATATGCATGGATACGCTGTAGTGAAATTAAGTTTTTTCTTCTCCAACAAGGTCAGAAATGCTCCTGTATTATATAGTATATATTTCTATCTGATGAGCAAACACTATAGTTTATAATGAAAATAAAATTGTTTGACATATCTTCCCTCAGCTACATTTCCAAAGGAACCAGAAACCATCATTCTACTATTACTTCACACATTTCAGAGTTGACTCCTGAAAATAGATTTCAGAGCTGAATTTTTTGTTGGTTTTTTTTTTTTTTTTTTTTTTTTTTTAGTCCTTTTGCTGTAACACAGAACTTGTGAAGCAGGCTTCCTATTTATTGGGGTCAAACGATTTAGAAAAAACCTGCAAACCACAAAGCAGTATTGCCACCATTATTGCCACTCCCCACAATCCCAGTGCTCCTAGCCAGTTTTTCAACAGTAATGCATGTATGTATAGTCTAGTCTAGTCTAGTCCCTGGGATCTTAGTGGTTATAATGGTTGTCCCCTCTCCTGTTGCTATTTAGCTGCCACATCCCATTGGACCCTCCTGCTCAGTTGGTAGAACTTGAGACTCTGAATCTCAGGTCATGGGTTTGAGCCCCACATTGGGCAAAACATTCCCACAAAGTTCCTGTTTGAACATAATATTACAGTTTAAAATAAGCTTTCTTTTTGCTCCCTCAGGAAGCACTGGGGCAAGAAAAAAGTCTCCTCTGCCAACACTGCCCTACATTTGGCACCAGCATGGATGCAGGAGTTGCCAGGAGGAGGCATACAACATGCCATCCTTAAGGACTCCACTCCAGATTTGTTAAATCCATTGTGGGGAATGGAAAAATCAGGTTGCTACCTCCGAGTATAGGATGGTATATAAATTCAATAAATAATGATAATATGTTTTTCAGCTCACTGTTAATTCATGAGTCAATTGCTTCCATTCTATGATGTTCACTATTTGTAGGAATAATGGAATCATAGAATTGTAGCGTTGGAAGGGATCCCGAGGTTCATCTAGTCCAATCCCCTGCAATGCAGGAATCTCAGCTAAAATGGCCATCCAAGCTCTGCTTAAGAACCTCCAAGGAAGGAGAGTCCACAACCTTCTGAGGGAGACTGCTCCGAAGTTGAACAACTCTTACTGTCAGAAAGGTTTTCCTGAAGTTTTGTCAAAATCTCCTTTCTTGTAACTTGTGGGATTTACATTTTTCTTTTCTTTTATACTATCTAATGCAAAAAACCCAACCCCTTAGAATTAAAGAATTCCCAATCCAGGATTAAAAACTGAATGAAGCTTACTTTTGGTTACTCCAGGCTTTGAGCATGACAATCATGAGGTGGTGAAAGGCATCCTTTTGTTGCTGTTGTTAAAAAATCAGGCACCAGGAACGCTTCACCTACTGCAAAGCTTCGAAAGACTTACCAGTAGAACCTGACCTACTATCTGCCTACTCCTGGTAGAAGCCAAATTCCAGTGTGGAACAGGCTGCCTACACATCCCCCCACCCCCAGGCAACTTTGCTTTTTTAAGGGTTGCCGGGAACTGAGATAAACTTCAGTGCCCAAAATTCTTAGGTGGGAAGTATGTTCTTCAAATGTACTTTAAAGGTATTGCACATCAAGTTGAGAGTTATTGAAAGATAAACAACATGCGCACGTGGGTCAGACCAAAGCCCTTTAAAGCTGCACCTGTCCAAAAGTTCTTAAAGATAATTTATGTCCTGTTTTGAGGGTCTGGGGTCAGGAATCCAAAGTTGTGAAGGACTAAATGGTGTTCTCTACCCAATGGATCTTTCAAGTCCTCGACTTGAACTGTTAATATCAACAGCACAAAGCTAACAAAAAACCCCGCTGAGTTTGGGCGTGAAAACAGCCTTTAAAAGGAAGGAAGGAAGGAAGGAAGGAAGGAAGGAAGGAAGGAAGGAAGGAAGGAAGGAATCTGGGGAAGTACAGGAGGTGGGGGTGGGAAGAAGTGTACGATGACGGAGAATGGGAGAATGAAAAAGCAAATGTGGCGCTTGAAGCCAAAGGACTCTTGATGGCATAAGCTGAGTAAGAAGCTGCCCTTGTGCAATAAAAGATGCAGGAAAGAAAGGGAAGCGAGAGGAGCATCTTTTCGGTTGCAACAACTGCCTAGAAGCAAGGCGGGGAAGTGTCAGTTAAGCCAGGGAAAGGAGTGTGTGAAGAGGGGAAATCTTGGGGCTCAGTCCACTCACTGCTCCTGGGGCTCCCCTACCTCCTCAAGCTACAGCAGCCTGCCACGTGGTCTCTGCCAGAGCCTGAGGCCGAGCTTTATATGTCTTCCCCGCCCACCATGTTCCTTCTCTCCCTCTGGGCGGGCCTCATCGGCCTCCAAACTGGGAGAATAATTGTGGAGACTTCCAGTTCTAACCCACGCAGAGCACGGCTGAAATGATTGAAAAGCATTAAAAATGTACTCAATGAACTGAGGTTCTGCTCCCCACCCCCCTCGTAATGTCCTTTTTTCGGGGAGATGAAAAGATGGGCTAGAATGCATTGCGACTAAAAGTGTAGCTACTTAAGGAGGGAGGAACACCACCACATGCGCAGACGTGGAATTATTTTTAGTTATAAAGTAAGAGTTGTGCCCATCACTTCAGACAAAATGGAGTGGAAGGCCACGTAGGCTGAACTCGTAACTACAGAGGACATTAATTCTTGGTGGACTTATGACGTTGCCTTCACGTTTTGGGAGTTTATAAAAACATTAATTGCATAGCCTTGTTTTGTTTTTGGTGAATGTGCCTCTGTTGTATTATATGTCTATTTTTAAATATGCTGTGAAGACTTTTCCCCTAATAAACTGTCGTCTAAAGAGGTGAACGATGCGACTGAGGCGTAATTTACGGCTTTTTTCTGGCATGTTCTTTCAGAGAGAAATTCATCCATAACAAAATTGCTACGTTGCTTCTTGTGAAAAGAGTCCTGAAAGTCCTTCTTGTGAAAATCCCAAGGGCTAGCCTTACTATTAGGCCAAGCGAGGCAACCACAGGACACATGAAAGGACCTCAGATTCTTAGTTATTATTGTATTTTTACTATGAGGGGAAAGACAGTTGTCTTTTGCACCAGCCTGAAATAATAATAAGTGTGAAGAGCCGTATCTGCCCATTTTTTTAGAGCAGAAAGCAGTTCATTTCTTTATAAAGAGATGCTTTTCAGAGACCGGGCGCTGCTCAACTAAGAACTTAAAATATATTATTGTGTGAGAAATTTATATTCCAGAATGCCAACTTGAATAAAATATTGTGTGTGGGTGGGGAGGCCCAACCCCACGTAATCAAGCACAAGACATGGCACATGAACCCCATCTGAATGGCAATGCCTATCAACTTTTAGCTGGTGGCCCCCTCACATATTTCAGCTGGGGTGAAGGGACCTCGGCCCCCCTATGGTTACTTTGTTAGTTTTCTCTTATTTTAGTACTTTCTGAATAGGTTCTGAAGGGCTATTTTAGGTAGTTCTTACAACTTTCATAATGGCCCTCACAATAGTATTGGGGTGCATAAAATGACTAATAGATATGAAGTAAGTTGCTATGCAATTTACAGGCTTGCACAAGCATCTTACATGAGGTTAACATTTGTTCATTCCACCGAGATTTGCGCTCATGAAAACTTCAGTGTTGACTGTGTTAATTGTATGGATGCTTTGCTGCAATTCAGGAAAGCAAGCTGTATTTCCTTGAGAGCAAGGGAAAACAGAAGGAATTCATTTGTTTGCTTCTGTATTTTTAAAATGAGCAATCGTACCTTAGCTTGCAGTGTTTCCTGTAAGAACCTTGGATGGTAAAAATGTTTCCCCAAGATACCAACTAAACTGCATAATTTCAGGGAAAGATCCTAGACATGACTACATGCAACCAAGCAGAATTCTAGAGTTCATTTAAAGACTATAGGAAAGGCCAGGTGGTTGAGTAGGAGTGTTTGGTGCTGCTCTCTGAAGGCACTTGAACAGCACCTGCTCCCCTATAAATTAAAGTGGGGAAATGATTTGGGCCAAGAAATACCAACAGCCGTCTGGTGAGGAATCATGGCGGGCTAGAAGTTCCCTGTTGACAGCTCATCAGCAGAGATAATTATGTGGTGATTAATGATAGCCAAGCCATAAATCTTGGTTATCACATTATCTCTGGAGAAAAGGGCTGCTTTTCCATGGCAGGGACTGAGAAACTTTCCAGGGACCCATACGTAGGGCGGTGAGTGACCAACAGCGGAAGAAAAACAATTTGTCTAAATGCTACATGCTAGTCCTAGGGTTCTTCCAAATGTTAAAAAAGAACTTAATCCAATTTATTATTATAGCAACAGTTGCAACTCATTCATTTGGGGGGGGGGTTACTGCAAAATGCAACTATTGACACATCATTCTGCTTTATTTGTGTAACTAGTTTTATGAGTATCAAAGAAAAATGGGTGAACATCAAGAACTGAACTTAACTTCAGCTTATAGCCACTCTGACCATTACTGAATTTCAAGCAAGTTTCTTTTCTGACATCCTCAATCATGGTCAGAGTGTTTGCTGCTGAAAGTGTCACCAATGCACTTTCAGGCTGTACTTACGTATTTTTCATTAGATACAATTACTGAAAATGTCAAAATCTTTGTCAAGCTCACTTGTATGTTCTCACATCCAAGTGTGACAAAACCATACAAGTTTTGTGAAACTTTTGTCCTGGGCACCGGCTCAATCTGCTAAGGAAACAGGGTGATGTGTATTTGCAATGTAATCAAAAGGAAACGCCTGCACAGTAGCAGCTGCAGTTGTGTACAGTACTAGATGAAAGTTTTAATTCCAATGTACTTTCAATGTAAGAGGGGGAAAAGAACACTGTGCAGCAGGGGAGAACAGAAAATACAGGGTGTATTGCCAACATTGACACCAATGTACAAAAGTCCACTTTGATCATGAATATTGTTTGCAGTCAATTTGTAACCATCATACAAGCCATGATGGTACTATTTTTTTGAAAGGTTTGAGGGAATTAGGGAAAAGCAGGAAGTGTTAAGCTTTCTCTTTGCCTTAATACCTGCATGTCAAAAAGCACAGGGCGGTGGGATTATTATGTACTGCACAGAACATGATCCTAAGTTTTTATTTAGTGTTTTTACAATAATTTACAACAGTTCCTTGTGGCAAACTGGTGTTATTTCACACAACCATTGAACAGATCAGTAAAATAAGTAATTCAAAAACAAATTAAAACTCCTGTATGTTTATCCCAATCACCTTTCCTGAACAACAGGGAGCAGAACATTAACAATTTCTTGAACATTTTAAAGTCACAATCCTAAGCACATTTACTTAGAAGCAAGTCGCACTGAAATCAAAGGGATTTAATAAAATAAATGTGTTTAGAAACCAGCCAGTTTCACACATAACCATCTTGTTCGGAAGATTTAGCATGGTAAATTAAGAACGTTGTTCCATGACAGATGGTAGCCTCAATCCCATGACTCATCAGGTGCACTTATATTTGATGCTGTAAATCCTCCACCTCCTCCGCTGTGGTGATTCTCTTTGCCATGGTAAGCCTACATTAAATCAAAGTTGAGCAGATTTTCAAAATTATATATTGCAATGAGAAGATATGCAACATGATTACTTTTCTTCTTGAAGTACCTGCCAGATTCTGGCTGCCCAGAGATCAGAAAACTTATAGCCATCAGTAATGAACACCAAATATTCTGAAATAAATGAGCTCTATAGTTCACTTCCACATTTGTGGTCTGAAGGACCTGAAGGACCAGGTGGGCAGCCTGGGAGTCATTTTGGACTTGCATCCATGGAGGCGCAGATTAATTCTGTGTCCAGGGTGGCTGTCTACCAGCTCCTTCTGGGACGCAGGCTGAGATCCTACCTGCCTGCAGACTGTCTTGCCAGACTGGTGCATGCTCTAGTTATCTCCCGCTTGGACTACTGCAATCCGCTCTACGTGGGGCTACCTTTGAAGGTGACCCGGAACCTGCAATTAATCCAGAATGCGGCAGCTAGGCTGGTGACTGGGAGTGGCCGCCGGAGCCATATAACACCGGTCCTGAGAGATCTGCATTGGCTCCCAGTACGTTTCCAAGCACAATTCAAAGTGCTGGTGCTGACCTTTAAAGCCTTAAACGGCCTTGGCCCTGTATACCTGAAGGAGAGTCTGCATCCCCATCGTTCAGCCCGGACACTGAGATCCAACGCCGAGGGCCTTCTGGCGGTTCCCTCATTGAGAGAAGTGAGGTTACAGGGAACCAGACAGAGGGCCTTCTCGGTAGTGGCGCCCGCTCTGTGGAACGCCCTCCCATCAGATGTCAAGGAAATAAGCGGCTATCCTATTTTTAAGACATCTGAAGGCTGCCCTGTTTAGGGAAGTTTATAATATTTAATGCTGTATTGGTTTTTAACACTTGATTGGGAGCCGCCCAGAGTGGCTGGGGAAACTCAGCCAGATGGGCGGGGTATAAATAATAATAAATTATGATGATGATGATGATGTTCACAATTTATCTGTTTAATCTGTATTCAGAGATATACTACATTATAAACTGGTCTTGTGCACAATAGCCCTAAGAAAATGACAAACTATACCACAACTCAACCAATACCAATGCCATTGATACTTTCATTTGGTAAGTTGTCAGATACAAATTTACTTATTATACTTGCAAATACTTGTTACCCTCTTGATTGATGTAACTGCAGCATGTTTATGTCTATAGAGAACCTGAACCTATGGACTGTTGCCATCGCACAGAGTGCTCATATCATATCATATATCATATCACCAAGAGAGTCCTGTAACAATATGAAGGCTCTCTATGCTCCACTCAAGATATTACATTACTGCTGAGAGACTGAAAACTGGCAACACAGGCTTTCTGCGGTAGCTGCCACAGAGAAATCTTAACGCAAAACTAGTTTTTAACACCACATTAAAGGGAGTTAATTCCCGTTCCCACTGCTAGTTTTAGCATCTCTACGCAAGCGAGCACCTTGTTTAAACTTACATTATTAAACCAGAGCCATGAGAAAATAGCATCTGTATACAGAAAACCCCTGAGCCCCTGCCCCACTCTGGCAAATGTGATGAGCTCCCACCCACCCCTGATCTAGAACCTGAAGTGGTAACAGTGGATTGCTTCTAACCTCACAGGAAACAGCACAAAAGCACTGTCTGCTTGCTTTTGCTGCATATGCATATTCCCTGGGAAGAGGTGTCTGCAGAGAAAGCAAACAGATGTCTTTTTCCCCTGCATCCCCGGGGTAGAAGAATCGCTTAAGGAAGGCTGATCCTTGGAAAATGGGTTATTTCCCCCCTCCCCCTGGAACCACATGCTGAGCAGGGGTTAAACTTGGCTCAGGTTTGCTGAATGCAGCTCTCACAGGGGATAAAAAATCAAGTTTTTGAAAGGATGAGCTTTCCTGTTTTCCCTCTTTTCTAGGAAGCACCACTTACTTGTGCAGCAGCTGAAGCAACCTTTAACAGAGGGGCCCTTCAGAGAGCAGTTTGGCAAACTGTTCTCTGTTGCGCCTCCCACTCACCATCTAACCTCCCTGGGGCTACCTTTAACAGAGGTGCTGCTGCAGAGAGTGGCTGGGTAAACTGCTCTCTGAAGCACTCCTCCCCCCCTTTATTAAAGCTTCCTGGAGTGAGATGTTAAGATGGGGAGAGGGGGCTGAGGTGCTTCAGAGAGCAGCTTGTTTAAAAGTGTTCTTCAAGACTCTAAAAACTTTCAAGATTACCCATTATCCAAAATAAAGTTTTCGGATCAATCATTATCAGTGGTTCTGCTTAAGATTTACCTTTCGAGAGTCAACAGATGCAAACATGTTTCCCCTTGGACTGCTAAAGCCAATTCCACCAGAAGTACAAGCAATCTCTTCTAGCCACACTGGCACTTCTTGTTGAGCCTTCAAAGAAATGTTTAGTGTGTCATTTGTTTTGTGACTTTCAGTTTAGTAGTAATAATAAAAGCAAATTTCCAGAACAAAAAAACTTACATCTGCAAGCACTTTGACTAGAGGCTGTGCAATAGGACTGTCTGAATTAGCATCAAAGAAAGAAGTTGCTTTGCCAATATTACCACAACGCCCAGTTCGTCCAATCCTATGAACATATTCATCAATTGTGGAAGGTAGATCAAAATTTATGACATGTTGAACATTTTCAATATCCAGACCTCTTGCTGCCACTGATGTAGCAACAAGAACAGGGCATTTTCCAGAACGAAAATAATAAAGAGCTTCTTCTCGCTCTCTCTGTTCCCGATCACTGTAAATAGAAAAATAATTACATCTCTTTACAAACGTGAGTGAAGTTCAGCGATTCTAATACACAAGCAAACAACACCAGCAATACTCTTATTCAAATGCATATTTGCCAAGTTAAACATGTAACTAAAAGCTAATATGTAGTGTTAAATGGCAGGAGAGGCCAACTTTGCAGATATTTAGGGTCATTCAAGTTAGCAGCATATACGGCATGGCAAAAACACATTACATTTGTTCTGAGCATAAGTTAATGTATATTCTATTACAATTTTATTATTACAAAACTTTACAGCTAATGGCTTTTGGGGAGGCATTTCTTACTGTTTATCATAAAGTATAATTATTGTCTCAAATAGTTGTGTGTTTCTACAGAGCTCAGAGAAATAAAGCAGTATATGAAAAGAGGAAATCTAAAGAGTGTCTATCAGCTCCTATCATGACTACTTCAAAAGTCATTCCATGAAATATTTATTCCAACTTTTAGAATCCCCTAAATGGTAAGTTCCAGCTTGTAAGAGGCTGGGAAACAAGTACACAAAACTTACTCTTCAGCTGTAGTTACCATAAACATATTGACAGTAATGTACAATAGTTATTTAATTAAACAAAAGCATATCTCATCTTTCAAAAAACAATGTTTTATTGACTTTGAATCAAAATACACAAATAATAAAAGTTAAAACCATTTAGAAGATCATAATCACTTCAATTCAGAGACCAGCCAAGATTTATACTCCAAACATCCCTATGCATTCTCTGATGCTTTGGAGGTCTTTGGGTACAAGAGCAATCCTCCAGACTCTTCACTAGCTTCAAACTGGATGGGGAGCTGTGGCACTCCTGTCAAGCTGTCAACAACTGGAAATATTCAGGGCAGCAAGAACCTCACTACTTTTAGAATTTTGGAGAAGCTAAAAACATTATGGGGGGGGGGGAGACACACACCTACCCTTTTCCAAGCTCAAAAGTGTATGAACCTCCACTAGGTTTGAAAGTGGTAAATGTGTATTAATATGCATGTAACCTGCTGGTGATTTTGCTTCATGTACCAAGCTGGGAGCAAAGAGTACATTGTAAAAAAGCAGCTGAAGTCCAGTATCGTGCCACGCTTTTGAGTTTCTGCTCAGATACAGCATAAACCACTGTTGCTTGTCCACTTGTGGCAATGTTGCCTTACAAGAAAAACAGGCATGCACAACTGTTTAACAAGTCTTTTGCTACCAACCTTTATGCATGGGAAGTAGCCATACATCCAAAATAAAACAGGAAGTAAATTCAGGAAGAAAGAAATGAAACCAACTGAGAACGTAGGTTTGGATTAGTATAAAGACCATAGAGTTAAAAGTCCAGATCCGACTGCAATCTAAAATGTTGAAAGCAATAGGGAGAGAAACAGGAAAACAAACAGTTGTAAAGAAGATACCTTGTGTAAGTTGCTTGTGTCATGTGCTCTAGCCTACGTACTGTTGAAAAGATTTCCTTTGCGTCTCTGGGCTGGTTTGGTACATAATACCCATAGAAATTTGGCCAACACTCTTGGCAAACATTCAGGGTTTGTTCTTGGGTTTGCTTTTGCAACCTGTGTCTACTCTATATTCATTTTTTGCGGGTGAGGCTTGCCTCCTCAGAGCAAGTCTTTCACATAGGAGAAAAGGAGAATTGTACCCACAGTGTGACATCCACTCCAACAATATTTGATTAGGTGAGGCATTCTATCCATGTCACATGTACCAATGACTTATGATATGGTGCTATATGGATGAGCCTTAACTAGCTTCCCTCCCCTTCTACAACCAGGAGGTGGCATACTGCTGAAATAAGTTTCACTTTAAAGAAACTCATCTCAGTGTTATGTTCAAACCACAGACGACAGTTCCATAACTCATGGCATGAAGCTTGTTTTAAACAAGCACCTCTGATGGGAGCATAATTCTAAGCTAAATTACTTAAAAAGTAAAAATAATATCAGAAGCCCTTCTCCTTACTGTATGGGAGGAAGTGGGAGTATGCACGTCAGACTTTTTTGCTCAGTGTTTTGAGATGAGCACACTCCCAATAAATCATGGTATGGTACAAAGTGCAAATGCAGTTTTCAAGTCATCTAGATACACAGAAAATTCTGCATTGCATTCTACTGTAGAATGGTGCACTTACCAAGTTATGCAAGCCCAGAAGTTTGAAACAATGCCTGAATGTTTTTCTGTGTTTGAAAAAGACCACTTTAGAATTGACACTTTAGAAATGATATGTCAGGATACTTTTTTATTGTATGGAATAGCACACTAGTTGTACTGATAAATATATCCTCGTATGTTTACCCTGAAGCTGAGAAAGAACACTATTCCAAATAAGCAGAAGCCACCAATCTCATACCTTACAAAGCTCCTCCTGAACATAAAAAAGCTACCTCAAGTGCAATAAAGACATGCTGCTACTTCATTAAGACAGCATACTTCTGAAACCAATACTTTTATATAGTGTGCTGAGGCTATACTGAACTTACTAAAGAATGGTAGAATAGATTGAAAATAAGGGCAAAGTAATATACACTGCAGGCAGTGAAAAGGGCAAATTGATGGTTAGGATAATTAAGAACAGACATACCATATAATGGGGCAAGTAAAGAACCATCTTGCCCCCATGGAAGGAAAGAAATTTTCTCTCTCCCTGTCTCTCTTTTTATAAAAATCAATGCAGTTAGCTATTTGAATGTCACCAGCTTATAGGGTGCTTTAAAAGCAATTGAATCATGATTTACTATGAATATATACTTACCCATGAATACTTGTTGTTGCTATGTTTTCTTGGCAAAGGAATGTTGCAATAAAGTCTGCTTTTTTCTTAGTTTCCACAAACACCATGGTTCGCTTATCACCTTTACAAAGGCAGACATAATGTTAAGATATATCTATTCAAATAAAATAGTAAATCAATAGTTTTCAAGTGCCAGTAGTAATTCTGATGCCCATATTAGTAAGATTGTTAAAAATCTAGTTTCTTTGCTTTTCAGTATTTTACCTTAAGCTACCAGACATTTACTCATCCCAGCTTTTCTCAAGTAACCCTCCTTAAAATATCATCTTTAGCTTTAGATTGAGAGGACTGCTTTATTTTTAGCTTTCTGGAGAATGTTTAGTAATTTTAGGCATTTTATGAGTAATAGTTATTAATATGTAACATAGTATTTTAATATTCTTTTGGAAGCCGCCCAGAGTGGCTGGGGAAACCCAGCCAGATGGGCGGGGTATAAATAAGAAATGATTATTATTATTATTATTATTATTAATAGTACTTCACCATATAACTTTCTACCATTTAGCACAGAGTACAGCTACATGCTTGGAATGAAGCCAGTAGTTTCTAGTAATTCCCACCATACTATATTAAGGAAAGTCCAGCTGGATCTGGTTAAGGGTTCATCTAGTCCAGCGTCTCACAGAGGCCAACCAGATTACTCTGGGAAGCCAAGCAATCCATGAAGGCACATACACTCTCACTCTCTCCTGTTCTGGCTCCCCAGCAACTGGTACTGAGAAGCATGCTGCCTCTGAAATCTTCAGACAGTAACTACTAGCCATGGTAAGATGCAAAAGCAAGACTTGTAGCCTATACAAATAGGTTTTAAGGGACACACAGCAACAATCTTAAACGTTAACCAGTATAAAGTCAAATAAAAGCATAGAAAAAATACAAAATTCCAATTTGCACTTCCAATTAATTCTGTAATAGCTAGACAAACAGACAATGGATATTAGAATGACTGACAGTATTTAAGGAAAGGACAATATTTTTGTCTGAGATCAAGGTGTTGCGAAACCCTAAAGCCCAAGGCCAATCTGAAAATTAAAACACCTCTCTCATTAACTTCCTAAATACAGCAATCCGGATTAAGCAACATTACATTTTTAAAAAAAACTACAATCCCTAAATAAAGGTATATAGCTCATGCTTCTGCTCTCAGAGTTGTATCCAACATTAGACATACTCCAAATAGGCCCACTGAAGTTAGAATATACCCATTGGAGGTCATGGGCCAGCTTGGCTGGCAACAATTAATAGTTTTCCATACACAGCATTTCAGATTCCTAAGTATTTTAGGGAGAAGGATACAACTTGCACAAATCTATTCCAAATAAAAATAAGAGTTATTTTACTGATGAATAGGAAAATTTATACTTTTAGCCCTGATTTCACACTGGTCCAAAAAAGTTTGGTTTGACCAACAAGCAGGCTATCCTTATCTCTCTAATGATCTCATCTACACATTCCACATAGTACATAAAATTAAAAAAAATTCACTATATTGCCCAGTTCCACAACTTTTTGGTTTCAAGGGGCCTAAGTGTAACAAAATTCTGTGCTGATTGGTTACATTTCATTATCTTTCTAAGAGACCCGTTACATGGTAGTTACCTGTGCCATTGAGAATCTCAACAAGCTTCTCTCTCTTGTCATACTGATTCACTTTAAGTATTGTCTGCTGAACATCACTGCAGGCTCCACCTACTTGTCCAACAACAACAAATAAGTACTCTGCCTTCAAGAATTCTCCAGCTAGCCTTTAAAATGAACAAATAAATCAAGTTAACTTGGAAGTAACAGCTAAGTTGAGGAGAATCAGAGAAATAGCTTGGATAGTAAGGAGTTGTTCTAGTGTATATGCAAGAAAGCAAAAGTTAACTATCAGTCAGCTAGTTCTACAAAGCACATATGTTCATATTATACATAGCCCTGCATGAAAATGCATTTTCCAATACTGTGTTCTGAAACATAACCAACTTGCACAATTGACGGGGACCCTTTATATGAGTAACAGTCAGATAAATAAATGCCTCTTGTATTAAATGTGCAGGTATTGACCTTTCGGAAAAACTCATGTTGAAATGTTCTCACTCTTATTAGTGATTTAAAATTTAGGATTCATGTTTTTAAAATGAACATACCCACTGGCGGAGGAAGAGGAGTGCGGGAGGAGCGCACCACCCCTAGCAGCGCGGTCCCAGTAGGGTGCCATTGCGGCTCCCCCCACCGCCAGCGCTGGGTGCCCCACCCCCCAGTGCTGGAGCACGAAGCTCCGCCACTGAACATACCTCTGGATTTCTTCAGGGAATGTGGCACTAAACATTAGTGTTTGGCGTTTTTCCTTTGGTGGCATGCCTGGAGATAAAATTAATTTCTTCATATCTGGGCCAAATCCCATATCCAGCATACGATCTGCTTCATCCAACACCAAATATTGTAGCTTCCTCAGCCCAATCTAAAGAAATTTAAAGTTAACCCAAAAATGAAGAAAACTGACTTCCATTGTATGTGACAGCTATACAAACTTAACATGGTACAGTATTAAAAAAACATATCTGCAACGCTTTTCGTCCTACTCCCTTCGCTACAACGCTCAGCATAATTAAACTCCAAATGAAAGTATACATTAACTTCTACAACATGGTTGCCCCCTAGCGGCAGCAGTAGATTCCATGTGTCAGGCTGCTACATTTAGACTTCTCACTTGTACTTCTCACACAGTACAGCTACATCAGTGTTACCCACAGAAAACTCCACTAGTTACTCCACTAGAGTTCTATGACAGCAGGTGCTTCTGCAACAGCACATTGACTCAAGAGATTACAGCTAACACATCCACATTTCAGCAGTAACCTTCGTAAGCATTTTATTTTATCACAGGTAACAGCATCTGTATACTGTACATTGCCAACATAGATAGTTTAGTAATGTAATACAGTAAGAGCACAGCACTTGTTCTTCTGCCTAGGTCAGTGCTAGGCCACCCTTAACAAAATATTTTATATTTGTTTTGTGTCTATATGTCTGAGCGCTTGTAGTAAACCAGTGCCATAAAGGCAATTAAAATGTATTTCCATCATACTTAGTTGATGGGTCCCCAATTTTAATTTTTCCATGTTTTGTTCTAAATATTACTATAAACCACTTGGTGTTTTTTTAATTATATAGTGGATTATCAATATTTGTTGTAATGAGAAAACACTTCAATTTATGAAAAAAAACCCACAAAAAACATTAGCACACAGATCTCACCTTTTCTCTGCCTATGAAATCCAAAAGCCTTCCAGGGGTGGCACACAATATATTACAACCTTGCATTATCTGACGAAGTGAATGACCTGTTTGTGTTCCTCCGTAAGTCACAACTGGTCTTATACAAGTTCTAGGCACAAGAAAATATATTGCATTTCTCATTTAGTGATAATAGTGAACACATTTCAATGTCTCAGTACCCACTTACATCCTGACATAACACCATGGCCTTAACAAAGCTGCATTATCTTCTTTTTATTTTGTATTAGTTGCTATCTCCTGTACTATAAATTTAATCTATCAAATATAAAATCCACTGAACAACCACATGCCCTTTGTGCATTTTAACAGGGCTTGAATTCCACATGATGAGGAAAACTCACTGAAAATGCATGGAGACTCTACTGCAGGAGTGTTTGATGGATTGAACCCAAAGTTACGGTACATGATCACATTTTAAACACCCCCTGAAATTGCAAAAAGCATTTTGCTAATCTGATATTGGAATCAAGCAGGCTATTTACTCTTTTAAAAAACACAGCTATCAATATCTGAACACTATTCAATTTTAACAGAGACTGTTGAATCATTTCTGAAAAAACAAACAAATATAAGAAAATACAACACAATGGCTGTTCCATCAATACTGAATTCCAGAAGAGCATTAAGATATATTGCATGCTAAAGATAACACTGTCACTCTAGTAAGATGTTAACCATTTTAAGTATTGCTTATAGAACAGGGGTTCGACTATATAGGAATTGAATCTGGGATATTTAAAGATATCCAATATTAATTTATACTGGAGTCAGTATACTTCTCTCCAACTCAATTCCCTGAAGGTATGAATTAAGAGTTCCTGAATGGTTATTACTTTTACACATCAGTATGATGTAGCTGCTGTGGGGTCACCTGTGGTTTGTTTGGGAGAAACAAACCACAAGCTCTGGTGTGCACATCAATGCTAAACCAATGCTCTGCTTCGTTTTTCTCTTATGAAATACCAGAGGAGGGTTCCACGAATGAGCAGTATGCAGCAGCATATATCTGCAATAAAACAGACCATGACTTTCCTACAGATCATGCTTCAATGCTTTCAATACTACTTTATTTCTGATGGAAAGTGTCAGGTGTTTACATTGCCTCCCATAGACCAATGCAAACAAGCCTATTAAATGCATTCTTATAGGGTCAGATCCATCATTTAACATGCAGCTTGTGGAAGCTATTCACTATGATGTTTAATCTTCAAGAACATATTCAGAGTCATGCAAAGCTGGTAATAGGCCCAGGCTAAATGGGAAATGTAGGTCCCATTTAACCAAAGCCCCCCACCCCATTGCCTCTACCAGGGGTACTCGGGAGTAGGCCTCCTCAAAATCATGAGCCTATGCCAACCGGCCCATCCACCTCCCCCTCTGGTTTTTGCCCTCACATGTTTATCATCAAATTCCCCTTTTCAGTACAGCAGACGTATTTATGAAGCAAGCATTTTGCTCATGTCAGAGTAATAAAAGTCAGAATACATTTGGCAATTTGCTTCACCAAACAGGTTCACATTTCACCACACCAACTTTGCAGGGGTTCCTTAATTACACAAACAGCACTTTTACAACCAAAATTCACTTACTAAACACACACTACTATCTTTGAGTTTTAGCTTGTTCAAACACTTACCCATGTGCAAATTTTCTTGATTCCAGAAAGATCTGGTTTATCAGTTCTCTAGTTGGAGCTACAATTATACATTCTGGTTGTTGCTGTTGTTCAAATTGAGTGGCAGTAACTCCATCACGCATCATATGAGCCAAAATTGGTATAAGAAAAGCTGCCTAAAGGGCAAATATATTATAGTTGACAAGTTTCTCACCCCCCAAAAAAGGAAAACCCCAGGATGTGTTCTCTAATCTCAGTGTGAAGAAGCCCACAGAAAGGAAAATTAGCAGAACATGTTAAAAAATAACTAGGTGACTATGGTCCATCATCTTTCTTTTCCCTCCTTCCTATCAATAAATAAATACATTTCTGAGAGGCAAATTTAGGATAATTCTTGCTTGAATCTTTGTTCCAAGTCCCATAATGAGTAGATCAAAGCACAATACACTAATACGCCAAAAGATGAGGCTGTTTATTCACTTCAGATGGAACTAAAGTATAGACCTAAAGGCAGCAGCAGCAAAGGAGCTGTATTAAAATATTCAACCAGTATACCAAATATGCACATTTTGACAACAAATTAAGATATTCACAGAGCACCTGTACTGGGAAATATGAACCATTGCACCAGTGGACATGACAGGATTCCCCCTTATTTTCCTTCTCCTAACGCTCCAGAACAGATTTTGGGAGGGAAGCAGAGGGTAAGAGTACCGGTAAGTGCTATGTGCCCAAGCAAGGCACCACAACTGAATACTGTCCATTATGTATTTTTCAATGCTATCTGTAACATGCTTAAAGTAGGAAAAACCCAATTTAGCCTGATAAAGTGTTTATTAAGTGAAAGCAACTCTTTTCACAATGAATATAGTTTCTAGTATTTCTAGAAAGTGACACTTATTTTCTTATGTTTGTACGAAGCGAACTTTTTTCTAATAGGTTTTCATAATATAAATTAAGATGAGTTATAGGCACTTCAAAAATATGTTTTTCAAAGACAAAACCAAAATGGGATTTTGGTTGGGACCCAAACATAACATTTGCAGAGAACTTATTTTTGTTGACCCACCATTTAAGACTCCCACAGTTCATTAATGGATCCCTACCAGTGATTCAGAAATCACCGCTTCAAGTCCATCTTGGGAATGGATTGAAGTGCCAAGACAGACTCACCCACTGGGCAAAGTAAATAACCTGGAAATATTAAATGCTTAAAAACCAAGTGTCAGATTATTATTGCGGCCCCAAATCCTCCACCTCAAATAGCAGAATCCATCATTTTATACTTACTGTTTTTCCAGATCCTGTCTGGGCACATGCCATTAAATCACGCCCTGCCATTATAATAGGAATACTGTATTTCTGCACTGGAGTAAGTTTGAGATATCCAGTTCTAGCAATGTTCTTCATTAATGTTGGACATAGATTAGCTTCTTCAAAGGTCTAAGAACAGAACGGACATGTTAAAAGCAAATAAAATTGAGGAAGCTAAGCAAATCAATACTAGCATCAAAAAAGCACAAAAAGAACATAAAGTAGCATTTTCTTGTTATCCCTAGCAACAAATGAGTAGAAATTACTGTAAGTGAATCAGTAGGTCCTTAAGTACTGTCCTTGAAGTACAGAAATATTTTTAAAATAAAAAGGCGGTTCAAAAGTTTTGCACAGTCTCTGGAATAGCAAGGCAGAGGCTAAAAAACATCTTTTCTAGGAGAAAGAGTGCCATAACCTAGGGGTTACCACTAGATCTCCTTATGTGCTCTTATTTTTTTAACACAACCTGCAACCTCAAAACTGAGCAGGTGGCCAGACTTAATGATACCTCTAAACCAAGGACTTTTGGATGAATCCATTCTCTTTCTTAAAATAGCAAAGCATTTGTAAACTGTAACCATTCACTGCAGTTTGCAAGACAGGGGGCCTCCTGCAGATAACATCTCTCCAGGAGGTCCATTCTGTATTATGTAGGAAGCAGACCTTTAGCAGGGAAGCACAAACTCTTTGGAATTCCTTCCTGTTACACACAACAGCTGCAGTCTCAATGCCTACTGAAGACCTCCCTTTTTCAACAAGCCTTTTCAGTGAAAAAGTCTATCCCAGTCTGTATCAGCTTTGAAATGGTTTATATATGCCTTATTGTTTATGCTTTTATTGTTCACATGTTATGAAGTATTTCATAGGATGTATCAAACAAACCAAAACTTGGTGACTTTGCACAACTGTTCAGTCTTGAGACTAACAAAGTTACTTGTTAGAAATATTTAAAGCAGCAGCACTAACCAGTATTGCTGGTGGGGGGTCATGTCCTGAAACTTCCACAAGAATGTTATCATATTTGTCAAAGTTTATCCCTGTCTGGTAATGTGCAAAGATGGCTTCTTCTTCTTCCGGTGGAGGTGGTGGTACGTATGTCACCTTTGGACCTGCAAACACAAGAATACAAGTTAAATTTAATCCTTAATAAGCAAGTGTGCTAGCTATACAAAATTTCTCCATTCTGTTATGTTTTGGGCAACATTCACCAATGTCTGCTTGCTTGGTGCACTGGAAATCTGCTTGCAGAATGCAACTTCCAGTTTCAATTCTCCCCCTTCAACCCCCACACTCTGCTCTAGAGTATCTCCCAAACTCTGGAACAGATTCTGGGGGCACATTATGAGCTGCAGGGAGATAGGAGATGAAGGATAAGCCCCACTGCCAGTGCATGTCTACAAGCATTAAGTTGGATGCCACCATCTGAGCACAGAATTTCTAGTAACATACATTTTGGGTACAACACAACCATATCTTCATTTTCACAACCACCACAATCAATTCGTGACAATGCTTTTCAGATTGTTTTACTTGCATTAATTTTCTTTCCTCACTAAAAACTTTAGTGACAAAATAAAGTTTGTGGTTTTTTCTAAAATAAAATAGCTAGTGGATCCCTTGAATGCTATGAGCTTCTGGCAAGAAACAGTATGAATAACGTGTACTAGTACACTCTAGTCTTCTTCCTTTTATAATACAGTACATACATCTCCAATTATATGCACTATTTTAAATGTATGCATGACAAGGAAACAGTATTGAATACTGGCCATAACAGTAAAACTTATCAGGAAAGAGTGGGAATAATTGGTGATTTGAAAATGGACTCACACAACTAAGTACCGTATTTTTCGGTCCATAGGGCGCACCGGCCCATAGGGTGCACCTAGTTTTTTGGGGGGGAAATAAAGAAAAAAAATTTTATTAACCCCCCGAGGTGCGGGGCTGGGGCGGGGGAAGCCCGAGCTTCCCCCGACCCCAGAACAGGCAGCTCTCCACAAGCTGTGGGAGAGCTGCGCGACTTCACGGAGTGCTGCGCGAAGCCCGAAGCCTGGGGGGCGCTGAGCTCAGTGCGCCCCCAGGCTTCGGGGTGCAGGCGGCTCTCCACAAGCTGTGGGAGAGCTGCGCGAAGTTGCGCAGCTCTCCCACGGCTTGCAGATAGCTTCCTGAAGCCTGGAGAGCGAGAGGGGTCGGTGCGCACCGACCCCTCTCGCTCTCCAGGCTTCAGCGAAAGCCTGCATTCGCCCCATAGGAACGTACACACATTCCCCCTTCATTTTTGGAGGGGAAAACGTGCGTCCTATAGGGCAAAAAATACGGTGATTAAATATATTACTTATCATTTTTGAAAGTACTATTATATTTAAAATCTTCTGTGAAAAAGCAAGAAAAGAAATAGCCATCTGAAAGTGTGACATCTGGATATAATCATAGCCATTTTTTATTCCCAAAAGGTAGGTAGAAATGCTATAGCTATTTCAGTCATAATGTGCCATTTGGTATTTTAAAAGTTAAAAGCGGGAGCTGTCTTTATGTTCATGAACATCAGTAATCAATCAATTTTCTTAATATCGCTTGCCACTTAATTTGTTCTAATTAAACGTACCAGCACCATCACCTGCTTCTGAATCACCATCCGATTTCCACATACCTTAAGTGAAATGAATGTTTGGAAGAAAACACTATCAGTAATAATAATAATGATAATAAATTTTTATTTATACCCCACCCTTCCTGGTTCAGAAAACCAGGCTCAGGGCAGCTAACAACCAATTTAAAACACTTAATTGATGCAACAAAAAACAGCATAAAATACAGTATAACACGTGAATAACAATAAATTCAGGATTCAAAAATCAATTTAGGGGGGGAATCCATCCAATAAACATTAGATGATCACCAGGGCTAGCTGGCTAAATTAGTCCTACTTGGGCCAGCGAGGAGACCAGGGGAGAATTAGCTATGGGATCCCAGAGCGGGTAATCTTCATAAAAAGGGGAGGGGGAGGGGAGGAAGGGGAATAAAAGATCAGGCTAAGTTAAAATTGAAAGCCATGCGGAATAGCTCTGTCTTACAGGCCCCGCGGAAGGAAGTTAAGTCCTGCAGGGCCCTGGTCTCATGGGACAGAGCATTCCACCAGGTCGGAGCCATCACTGAGAAGGCCTTGGCCCTGGCGGAGAATAATCTGACTTCCTTAGGGCCCGGGACCTCTAAACTATGATTATTCATGGACCATAAGGTCCTCTGCGGGGCATACCAGAAGAGGCGGTCCCGTAAATACGAGGGCCCTAAGCCACAAAGGGCTTTAAATGTCAAAACCAGCACCTTTAACCTGACCCGATACTCCACTGGGAGACAGTGAAACTGGTAAAGCACTGGTTGAATATGCTCCCACGGCAGGGACCCCGTGAGGAGCCTCACTGCAGCATTCTGCACCCGCTGGAGTTTCTGGGACAGTTTCAAGGGCAGCCCTGCTTGAGTGAATTACAGTAGTCAAGCCTGGAGGTGGCCGTCGCATGGATCACTGTGGCCAGATCGCAGCGAAGGTGGAGGAAGGAAACAGCCAGATATTTTTTTAAGTTGCTTATATCTAAATAATTATTTATTATTGAAATGTGCATACTGCTTTTCATTCAGAGAATACAGAACACTTTACACAACAATTAAAAAGTACAACACAAACAATTAATATTCCAGAAAGCCATTATCACTAAATTCAAAACTGAAGAACTAGCATTAGCAGCTAGGAAAATACCACAGCAAAGAGTCTTTAATCGTTAGTGAAAGCATGTAACAGTTTATTGCCACCTCTCCACAGGGAATAGTGGCTGCCACAGGGAATTCCTGCTGATATAAAGCAGGTCACAGCACACCCAACAGGCCATCTCCACAGACCTTAGTGACCAGATGGGAAAAAGTAATTTGAGTAACCTAGTCCTGAGCTGAACCTGTTAAAAGGAAATCCCACACAATATATTACACTAGTTGAATCATCCAGATACCAATCCATGGATCAAGCTATTTCTGTTCAGTAACTGGGCACAGTGATCAAAACCAGTTGGTGCTCCTAGTTACTGAGGTCACCTGGGCCTCTAGTGACAATGATGGCGCAAGGACCACCCCTAGAATACAGGCCCCTCCCTTCTTTCCCATCCAAAACAAACAAGTTCCCTACTTGCTCACAGGGTCTCCATCTTATCAGGATTCCCTTTGAGTTTATTGGCCCTCATCCAGGTACCAGCATGGCTCCTCTAAACTGAGAAATGTGATAGAGAAATAGAGCTGTGTGTCATTAGCCTACTGGTGCCTCAAATCTCCTCAGATTCACTTTCAATGACTTTATATAGATGTTAAATAGTATTGGAGACAATGTAGTATCTTGTTGCCCCCACCCCCATATTACTTTCTGGAACCCAACAAGCAGGAAGGAGATGAACCACTAATACAGTACAGTGACTCCAACACCCCATTATCAGAGAGTCAGTCATGGACGATACCATGGCTGAAGGTCTCAAAAGCTGCCGAGAAATCAATCAAAAGTAGATGATCCAGTAGCTAAGGAATCAGGAACCTAATAGGAGAGCCAGAAGAGGGAATGGCCTGCACACATGTATACCCTCTACACTTACAGTGACCTCCTTCAAGCACCATATATTTCTTTGCCCATGGTGACTGTAACAGGGACATCATAACCATTCTCTCCCTGCTCTCCTTGCCCAGGTATATCCCAATCCAGACTCCCAGTCTGTGAACACCCAACCACACACACCAACAATGCTACACTTCACACACCCAAATATATACCCAAAACTCAATCGCACCAGACACATACCTCTTCCAAACCCTCCAATTACTTCTTCGTTGCTTCCTTTGTAGCCACCTGTTTATAATGTTGAAAGGAATTGTTAAAGATAAAAGCAGTTTTAACAATACAATTAGAAAGGATCGGGCAATTATATTGCAGATCCTTATGCTAGGAATTCAAAGTGAACAGATATGGGACTTGGCCGGATTGAGACAGATTATCAGGCACCAAGGTTAGTAATAAACAAAATAGTTATGCTTAGAGACAAAAAAATGTCAAAATAGAAATGTTTTTATGTGAACAATGGGTTCTTACCTCTGCCTCCTCTGCCTCTATTTTCAGAGTCACCTGAAAAACAAATGCATAATTGGAAGAATGTGGTTACAAATGAAGCGCAATGTAAAACCAATCACCAGTCAATTTATTGGTTTCTAGATTGTGCATGTCTATAATCTACCATTTTAGTCACATCAACTGCCAACCATTCCATGCAATTTTCAAATCAATACCACCACAGAGACAAAGGGAATAAAGCCAACTATATATATAAAATTTCACTTTTAATTCTTACCGGTTGAAGCACCAAACCCTCCTCTTTTGGAACCAAATCCACCAAAAGTCTGTCTTCTATCTTGTTTCTCAGTTTCATCATCTGCTATAATTCAACCCAAACATAAGGATTTTTTCTGGTTTACAAGTTGAAAAGGTTTTCATGCAATGGTAGAATATAAATATTTTAAATGTTAAAAGCAACTTTTCTAAAATAGCACTCTCCAGCCCACATGAACTACTAGTATTAAAAAAACAACTACTGTACTAGCATTAAAAAATACATCTTACCAAGTAAAAGAATTATAATACAGACTGATATTAAATGAATAAAAACTTAAATCATACCTAATTCCCTCAAATACTGAAAAAGTGTATTTTGAAAGTGCTGAGTTCATAGTTCACCTTACATTAATTACCAGGGATAGATCAATTTGAAATAAACTTGTACTGTGGATCTTTTCTTTTATTCTTATAAAATGCATGGGTTTAAGTTATTAAGAAACGCTGCCACATTTTCTTCATACCACTCATTTGTATGTGAGTTCTCTCCTAGACGTGCACTGAGATATTTTCCCCTATATCCTATGCTCATTTCACCATGTAATCCTTATCTTCTTCTGGTCCAACATTACAATTTAAAAAGTTTATATACATCTGGGATAAAAACAAATATTGGTCTTAATCTGTTGGTAACTAATGACTCTTCAAGACAGTGAGTCCATGTAAAGGCTTTTTTCCTCCCCAAATAAGAGTATTTGTATAAGGTATCAAAAACAAAATCTTAACCACAAAACCCATCTGACATATTTTCATTTCTAGACTCTCCAGGCTAGACTGAATAATTACATTTTACTTGGTTACTAACACAATTAAAAACTATAGAGCTTACTTCCAAATCGCCCAAATCCTCCTCTGCCAGATCCTCTTCCACCCCTATTGCCACCAGCAATCATTCCTTGAGAACAAAAATACAACAGTATTTGATCAATAATTTTCTGATCTTAAAAGAACTCATGTTCCAAAACCAGCAAGGAAGAAAAAGCAAGCATGGGAATTCTAAGCTTTGTTGTTTATAGGGCTTTACCTCCTCTCCTAGGAACTTCTCTGTTTGACTGGCTTTCTTGATCATCATCAACTACTTCTATGACAAAAATAAAATAAGCAATAAAAAATTCTCATTTCTGCAGACACTTAAAAGTTATCTTAAGGATGTAAGCAAAGCTCACATTTATCTTTCAATTTATTAAAAAACAGGTGTTTATTATTATTAAATTTGTACACCGCCCTTCATCAGACAATCACAACTTATTTCTCTATACCAAACATGTGCAAATATTATTGTACTATTGCTGGGGTTATATATTTCCTCACAAAAGCGACAGCACACTGAGGTCCTGAGCTGTATAATGCTATACGGTCAAAACTAGCACTTTGAACTGAGCCTGGAAACTGATAGGCAAGCAGTCATGTCAGAATTGCTATTTTATGTTCAGACCGTCCTGCCACAATCAACAATCTGGCCAAATTCTGGATTTTCCAAACCATCTTCAAGGGCAGCCCCATGTATAATACTGTACATTGAGGCTGCATTTTAATATTTTAATGTTTCAATATTTTAATGTTGTATTTTAATCTTGTTTTTAAGTTGTATTCATTCAACTTGTTTTTATTATTGCTTGTTAGCTGCCCTGAGCCCGGCCTTGGCTGGGGAGTGTGGGGTATTAATAATAATAATAATAATAATAATAATAATAATTACATTGCAGTAATCCAACCTAGGTTTCCAGAGCTTAGCCATCTAGCAAAGTATCATGGTCAATTTTATCAAAAGTTACTGAAAACTCAAGGAGAAATAACAGGAGTGCACTTCTCCTGTCCCTCTCCCAACAGAGGTAATAATACCAGGCAACCAAGGCCGTTTCCATGGTAAAACAGGGGCTATACAGTGCATTATAACTGTCTTGCTTTGTATTTAGTCTAGAAAATATATTTTAATGAGATTTTAAAGTATATCAACTGATAGAGGACTCTGGGGAGGGTTGCAACTGTACCTCTCTCAAAGCTTGAAAACTTTCTTTCTTCAAATCTATTTCCAGATGTAGCTGTAGAAAGCAAGAGAAAGGCAAGTGTTCTACAATTCCATGCACTCGCATTTCAAAGCACACATGAACATTTTAAGTAGCCCTGAGGAACATTAGCATTTATTCCCAGAATTTCTATCCCTCACTAGTGCCTGTCCTTCCCTCTTCTTCGCCCATTGTCTCCACTGGCCGACTATAATTAATACATATTTAATATGGCAGAGAAACAGGTAAAGTCACATGACTATATTGCATTCCAAAAGTAAACTGCTTATTTTCTACTTTTTGATACATTTTTAGCACAATCCAATGCACATCAACTTAGAAGTAAGCCCTACTGGATTCAGTGGGGCAACTCCCAGGTAAATGTCCATGGGGCCAGAACCTCAAATTGATATTTCGCTCCCCCTTCCCTGGCAAAAAAGACCCTACAATACAATGCAATGGTTCTCAAAATGTGGTCCATAGAAGAAGAAGAAGAGGAGGAGGAGGAGGAGTTTGGATTTGATATCCCGCTTTATCACTAACCGAAGGAGTCTAAAAGCGGCTAACATTCTCCTTTCCCTTCCTCCCCCACAACAAACACTCTGTGAGGTGAGTGGGGCTGAGAGACTTCAAAGAAGTGTGACTAGCCCAAGGTCACCCAGCAGCTGCATGTGGAGGAGCGGAGATGCGAACCCGGTTCCCCAGATTACGAGTCCACTGCTCCTAACCACTACACCACACTGGCTCTCCATAGACCACTAGAGGTCTACGAGCTTTATCCTGGTGATCTGCAGCATGTCTGCATTAAATATTTATGTTGATTTTAACTGTATCTTTGTTTTTATTGTATTACAGCAATAAAAATTAAATTAAATGCAATTAGTTTGACACAATAGAAAAAAGCAGCAATAAAAATTAAATTAAATGCAATTAATTTGACACAATGTATTACAATTGCTACAACTGACAGAAAAATCATTAAGTGGTTCAACAAGACCCTCAGCAATTTTCCAGCACTCCATAGAGGAAAAGGTTTGGAACCATAGGTAAAAAGATATAGAGACACACGTTTCAGTTGAACCAGAATGAATACTCGAAGCATCCTCGTATTAAACATTACACTGATTTCAATTATCATGATTTACATTTACCATTAAGAATATCTTTTTATCAAATTACACTATCAGCTCTCTCACGAAATGCCTTAATTTTTATCAAATAACTTTATGCACACTAGAGCTTTTTCAAAGTTACTGAAGCAATTAGAACTATTTGACCAAATTAGTTCAACATTTAAAAGTGTGGTTAGGATTAAGATAAAATTGCAGATGCCAGCAACAACCAACACCTGCATGTGATAAACACAAGTTTGACCAAACAATCTACCTCGGTTTCCAAAAGTCCTTCCACTTCCAAATCCACCTGTTGGTTTGTCTTCTCCATTTGGTTTTCCACCAACACCTGACAAATGTTAAAATATTTGTTTACCACAGATGATTACTTTCTTTACTTTGTTTAGCTATACAGTGGTACCTTGGTTTAAAAACAGCCCTGTTTACCAACTATTCGGTTTACGAACTCTAAAAAACCGGAAGTAGTGTCCTGGTTTGCGAACTTTACTTCGGTCTAAGAATGGAAGCCGAATGGTGGAAGGGCACTGGCGGCAGGAAAGTGCACCTAGGTTTAAGAATGGTTTCGGTTTAAGAACAGACTTCTGGAATGGATTAAGTTCGGAGACCAAGGTACCACTGTACTGAAGACTGTTCAGTATGAACTAGTTTGCATAAGATGGTAAGCTAATGTGCAGTCTCCCAGAGGGCCCAGCAGTCACTTTGCTCTTCAGTTGTCCTTTTCACTGTCAAGCTGTGTTGAACTGAACTAAGACAAGGTTTACAGTTTGTGATTAGCAAGAAGAGAACTATGAACTCTAGCTTTAGCTCAGCACAGTGCAGATGTAAGGACTAGTGAAGAGCAACGGTGCTACAATCTCCTATGAGAGTCCAGACATTGGTGTGGCCTCAACAAGAAATAGTTTGGCCTACTGTGTTGCAAGCCTGCTCTATGGCTCAGTTCAGACATTGATGCAAAACAATTACCGTACTCACCTCACTGCAATGCTTTCTTATTACAACATGTTGCTAAACTTTGATCTAGTACTAATAGCAGAGATTAGCACCCAACTTGTGTGCCTGTCTACCCTTGCACTGCCATCCTTTGCTTAGTGGGAAACTTGCTTGTACTTCTGACAATTATTTAATGTTATTTCTGAATGCAGTCAATGGCTGCATTTAGTTAGGCCTTATCTTGACTTAATACAGCCATTTTTCTCTTCCCTTTACATAACCAGGGAATTTTTTTTACAGCTAACACTGCAATCCTAATCTTTGCCTACTCAGAATGCCTACTGAATGCAATGGGGCTTACCCACAGGTATATGGAGCTAGGATTGCAGCCCAGGTTTCCCTTCAAACTATGATGAATGGCTTCCAAACAAGCCGAACTATGAAGCCAGAGCCTAAAACTGGCTTTATATTCTTGCTTGTTTGAAGTAAGGAATAGTGAGCTTCCAAATTAACTAATGACTTCTTGGCTCATCTGTGCAGTTGTTCAAAGGTATATGTGTGCACACCTGGCTCACAACACAATGAAAGAACTCACTAAGTGATGTTAGCCGCCCTGAGCCCAGTCTTGGCTGAGGAGGGTAGGGTATAAATAAAAAATTACTTACTTACTATTTACTAAGTATCTCCTATGCCCTTTCCCATACAAAGCCGTCTATGTAAATGCTCTGACCCACATACCAAAGGGATCTCATCTCCCTATCTGGCCAGCAGTCATTCTTGCAACAGCCAAAATTAGGCTTCATAAAACTCACCTAGTACAGCTGATCAGAGGCTTTTTTTCTAAACTAAACACTGCATGGGCAGCCATTTCAGGGGAAGGGTCACAGCTGAGATGGTGATGGATGAAAATGTTAATCTTCTTTCACCCTGTACTGTGACTTCCGTCTCCCAAAAATAGGCACCCCTGTTAAGCTTGTATTGGCTCCAATAAGAACACCTTTTCCTAACCTAATTGTAGCAGAAAAGGGAAATTAATGCGCAATACTGGATGTGTGCATGCATGCATGCTACATGTGTTTGCATGTGTAACACAATGTAGGGTGGCCCCACCCATGTTAATTTAGACCATGCCACCACTGGCATATGGCCCCCAGAAAGCTGGTCTTTGGGGAATGCAGCCTTCAGGCTGAAAAAGGCTCCCCACCCCTCCAACAGGCAAAAAGAATTTTTAATTTTAAAGTGTTCAGGAAAGTATCATAGCATCACTCATGGCCACAACTGTTTTCCAAAACCACTATACATGCAGTGAAGACACATACCAACATTAAGTTACATTACTGTGCCCAATGAAAAGCAAAAGGTGTGCATGTACAACATTAAGAGACATATTTAGAGAGCCCGATATGATTTATATTTCCTAGAACACAAATGGGAATATACAGAAATATATACCTCCAAACGTACGACCCCAAGGAGCTGCATTTTCAGTGGAACCACGTCCTAAAAAGAAGTTATTACGTTGGACATTTTGAAGATGTTCATAAGGTACATGTTCAGAAGTACAGTTAAATATTAACAGATCTGCTGAAAAGTCAAATACTTATGAAAAGGTAAGCATAAAACTATTAACAAGCTGGCAGTGGTTCAATGCACAAACTTTCAAATGACAAAATATAATAAATTATAATAATGACAGAACCTTCTGGCTTCGCATACTAAGTATCTTAAAGCATAAATACCCAACAAAACATCTATTTACCTTTAACCACTTTGCCAATATTCTTGGGGGTTTAATTTAGCTATTACCTGTATTCTTCTATTGTGCTAAGTATTTAAATATTAAATATTTAAATATTCATGCAATTAAACATCTTGGGAACTAAATTCACATTGGTTGCAATAAACACAAGTAATTATCCATAAACTGCCATAATGGGGGAAGGAGGGAATCCTTAAGAATTACTCAGCATTCTCAACAAAAGGTATAAATATCTGACTCTCCATTCAAGGAAAAAATCCTAGATGAATGGACTTTTTAGGACCAACAAAAAATCAAAGCAATGTGCAGACTACTTCACAAAGCCCGTTTGTTCTCCAGGTGCAGTCTAACTCAGTATGCAGCACACTTCTATACAGGTTTCCTTAGAAGTGTTCAATGAAGCTTCGGACTGTAGCTCAAGTCCACAAACTATCTCTACATTGTTAAAAAGTGCCAATTCATGTAACATCGTGCAAATAGGGGCTGGTACTAAATAAATAATAACTCACTTCTTACAGAGCACAGAGGGAGAAAACTGAGTTTCGTAAGTCTGATCTTTTTAAGAAGCAAACATAATTTATTCAAAACTTACGTTTCATCAATCTAGATCAGGCATAGGCAAACTCCGGCCCTCCAGATGTTTTGGAACTACAATTCCCATTATCCCTAGCTTACAGGACCAGTGGTCAGGGATGATGGGGATTGTAGTCCCAACCATCTGGAGAGCCAGTGTTTGCCTATGCCTGGTCTAGATGGTAGCACTGATTGTAGGTAGCTGGCTACAGTGTTCCAGATTAATCAGACAGTAGTTCTTAATGACTATTTTTCTCCTTAATAGAAGCATTCAAAATAATATAGGTAGCAGACTTGATACTGTAGAAGAGCAATTAAATTATCCTTTCTAACAGCAGGAAAATTGCCTCCAATATATTTCCTGCTGCAAATAAGTTTCCTCTCTTAAAAAGTAAAAATTATTTTCTTCACCATTACTGTTTTATTCAATTGCAAATTTATGCAGACCAATTAAAAAGGATCAACAACTTATATTTAGCCCAATTCACTCTACAGCCCAGCTGTAGGGCTTTCAAACCCCTCAGGTGAACTTAATTTCAACAATACCATAATTAAACTCATAGCTGATCTCATACAAGCCTTCATAGTCAACCCAATTTAACAGGCTTCAACCGTTAGGAACACTTGACTACAAAGTTTTTTGTACCAGCTTTTTTCTAGACAGAATATTCCTTTTTAAAGTCTTATCACATACCTGGGGGGGTTGCATTCTGATTGAAATTGCATGAGGTTTCATTTGCTCCTGTAATCAAGCTGCCCTACAATAAAATAAAAATAATTTTACTATTTGTACCATTTGACTGGGTTGCGTGAAGAGTTAAGACCATGCTGGAACTACTATACCAACCATTCCCCCCGCCCCAAGTATAGTCTACTAGAGCCTTGCTTTTAACCACTCAACTGTTCACCAGAGGATTTCAGAGTCACATTTTTTTAAAAAAATGGTAGAAGGATAGAGTGTTCAAGCCTTACTCAAGCATCCCACAATGTGTCTATGTTTGGCATGGAGAAAGACACTTTTCCTATTCCCTGCTTAATATAGCAGCGAAGGAAAACTTCTGTAGAAAGGGATGGCGCATTTGATGCCTCCAGCTGTCTATTGTGTTTTTATATTTTTAGATTTCTTTAATCAATTGTTATCCCACTCTTCCTCCTAATGGAGTCCGTAGTGGTAAGACTCCTCATAAGCATCCAGCAGGCAAACCTTCTGCATGAATAGCAGAAAAACAAGGCATGCTAGTAAAGATGGGGCAAAGCCATCTGTGCATTTGACACCAACCTAAGCATCTATGCTAGAAGCATGCAAGGCACAGCAGCCCCCTGCACATCCAGCCCAAGTACAAGCAGAATGACTTGCAGCAGAGACACAAATCACATCATTTCTCCACTGCACTTCTACACTGCACATGTAGAAGAATGAGGCCTCTTCCTGCATGCTCAGCATATAAACATAGAAGAGCTGCTCACATGGATAGTATAGTACTGGATCAAATAATCCATGAAAAAATATCCCCTTCTATTCCATGAACGTTCAAGCCACCATCCACATAACAGATGCTTGGGGCAGGGGGAGAGAGGAGAGGAAGAAAATAAATCAAGGTGACAGCGAAGTTCAGAGACAAAATAAGGCAATAGCTCAATCCTCTGCATGCTTGCTTGTAACGAAGTCAAAATCAAAAAGTGTTGCATTCTTAAGTTAACTCTGTATAGAAGTGCATCCTAAAACTGCATCCAAAGAGCAGCTTCCAACCGTGATTATTCCTCAAAAAAGCGAAGTGAAAGTACCTAAGAATTATAGGCTTTGTCTACACATGTGTAGCATGAAGTAGGACTGCAAATACAAAAGTAGAATAGCCTGTGCCATTTCAAAAAAAACCCTTTCCTGCTAATAAGATGACTAGGCCAAAATATCTCTCCTTAATGTACACTAGTTTACTTCCAGGGGAGATCAGTTCATATTACAGTCAAGCAGTATCTAAATGTTCCCTAAATGTTATCAAAACAAAACCAGTAAATAAAAACACGGCACTCTCAAGTGGGTCTTTAAAAGTCCTGGAGCTCAATCAATAGAGTTGTAATGCATCCAGAATTTCCCAGAAATAGCCGGCAATTGGCTGCTAGAAGCAGCGTCCGGGCGCAATTCACTGAAACTTGTGGGGAAATCTGCATGTATGATAACCAATGTTGACAGTGTCATTTTTGGAAATTTTTCTTTAAAATTTAAAATATCTCAAAAAGTTCAAAAAATAAAATAAAAAGCTCAAAAACTTTTCCGTCTGGATTTTCACTTTTTGAAATATGGCAACCCAATGGAATCTCCTCTTCCATTTTTCCACCAACCCACTCACACCCGAAGAGACACATTTACAGAACTACAAAGCAATGAGGAATGAGGAACCACCTCTTCACTCATCCTGATTTGTGGATTCCCTGGGCAACCCACCAGCTTTTCGAAGCTGGGCTGAAAGTGGGGCAAAGCACTCCTGCCACCTCCGCCCGTGGTACTGCTCCTGTTGACATCTGTGATCTCCTCGTCCCAGTCTTCCTCCTCCATAGTGGTACCCTCAGATATAACCTACTCCGAATCGGCCCTGTGATTTGGGAGAGGGGGGGGGGGACCAAGAACACGTGAAACAAGAACAGCGGAAGAAGCGACTTCTCTTGAACCCCAACGCCACGTTCGCATCACCTCAGACTGAACTACTGGCTGCCGCCCCCCCATGGGCGTAGTCAAGGGGGCAGGTGCCCCCAGATTATTTAATTAACCAGTTACATCGGTCCTGCTACGCCCATACCCACCCCGTCCAAAGCCTGCCCCACCCCGCAGTTCTCCTCCCCACACCTGTCCCAGGCCAACGCCCCTTTTCTCTGCCTTCTCACTCCGGCTTCAAGCAGCCCGCCACGAGGCGGGGCCCGGCCGACGGACCTGTTCCCGCCCAAAGCGCGGCTCACACACTACCGCTACCCCGTCTTCTCCCCGTTGGAAGGGGAGAAGGGAGGCCGGACCGTTAACCCCGCCCAGCGAGCGCCGGCCCGCGCGACGGCTCTATTAACGCCTCCCCTGACGCGAACGGAACGCCTCGTCACCTACCAACCAGGCAGCACGTGCCGCAGCTGCCGCCGCCGCCGCCGCCGCGGCTCTCGCTGCTATTGCTGCTTACCCTCCTCAGCCCCTCCCCCCCTCCGTACGCGCGCGCACTCGCCCTCGCCGCTGCTCCAGCCCCTTGCCGGGGCTTCGGTCACGTGTCGCTTTCGCCTTCGCTGCCTTCCTCACCTCCCCGCAACACCCCCGCCAATAGCAGGGCCGCTGGGGCTCAGGAGAGCTGCTCAAGGCGCGGGAGAGGGGAGGTTAGGGCAGTAGCGTAAAAAAAAAGGAGCTCCCAGCCTGCGCTTCTGACGTAGCGCACCTCACCCCCGTTCCTTTTTTTTTTTCCTGCGAGAGTTGCGGTTTGTCGCCGACGCCGCGCGCGCGCGCGCATTCAGGGGGAAAAAAGACGAAGACTTTGCCCTCAGGGTGTTTCCTAGCAAACTTTGTTTGCTTGCCTAGGACGCAAAGCGTTCTCAGGACGATCAAACACGCGTGTGCTTTATTTGGAAATCAAGCCCCGTCGATTTAAGCGGGACTTGGTGCACCCGCGCTTAGTTAAGTGTCCATAGCACGGCAAAGCCTTTGTACTTTTGCCAGCTTTCCTGCTACTGCTGGTGGTTTTGGTTTCGTTTCTTTTATTCCTGGAAAAACGAAAGTCTCGCTGTGTCTGAAGTTTCGTTACTTCGTTACTCTCCACAGGCTTCTGGTTCTGGAGTTCATTCCGCCCCATTGCAGGAAGGGCGTGCGTGGCCGTCTGAGGCAACAGGAGGGGACAGCTTGGTGCTAGTTAATTATTTCTAGGACTCTGAAAAGTTCCAACTTTCTTGGCTTCAGTTCTACGTTACCTTAAAAAAACAAACCCCAAACCTGCTGCCACAATAGGGCTTGTTTGTTTTAATTTTTGGAACCTGCCAGGTGGTATCAGTCGACGTCTCCTCAGAAGGAAGTCCCTCTTGAGTTGCTCCCAAGTTACGCACAGGATGGTAGCTTCAACAAGAAAAGACCTGCTGAGAAGTGAAGTGGGAGACATAGTGTGCTATTGAAGACAAGCTGGGCTCAGCTACATCCGGTACAGTATTCCCAAATCGGCCCCAAAATTGTGAAAGGCACATTTGTTATAGGAATTCTAAGGTCTTTTATTTATATATATAAAATAAATGTTCATAAATGTACAAGGCAAACACATACATAAGTATATAAACCATAGTACATAAATAGTACAGGAGAACAATCCTGAAGCCATTTTGACTCTCCCAAATTGACCTCAAATATTTCTCTGCAAGGAGGAAAGAAATGGGCAAAGCTTTCCGATTATATTTGAATTGTAGGGGCTTACACCTCCCTGTGGCGGGTGGCGCTGTGGGTAAAACCTCAGCGCCTAGGACTTGCCGATCGCATGGTCGGCGGTTCGAATCCCCGGCGGGGTGCGCTCCCGTCGTTCGGTCCCAGCGCTTGCCAACCTAGCAGTTCGAAAGCACCCTCGGGTGCAAGTAGATAAATAGGGATCGCTTACTAGCGGGAAGGTAAACGGCGTTCCGTGTGCTGCGCTGGCTCGCTGGATGCAGCTTGTCACGCTGGCCACGTGACCCGGAAGTGTCTGCGGACAGCGCTGGCTCCCGGCCTCTAGAGTGAGATGAGCGCACAACCCTAGAGTCTGGCAAGACTGGCCCGTACGGGCAGGGGTACCTTTACCTTTACCTTACACCTCCCTGTAAATACAGTCTGGTAAGTATCTGTTAAGCTGAGCACACTATCAATATGCTTAACAGATTCAGGAACTAAGTACCGTATTTTTCGCTCTATAACACGCACCCGACCATAACACGCACGTAGTCTTTAGAGGAGGAAAATCCGTAGGCATGCCACCCGTAGGCATTCCCTCCATAACACGCACAGATATTTCCCCTTACTTTTTAGGAGGAAAAAAGTGAGTGTTATGGTGCAAAAAATACGATATTTACCATCTCAAAGGAATGGCCAGGATGCCCAGAAAAGGCAATCAGATAAGGCATTATCAGGTATCCTGGCAGACAGGAAAGAAGCAACACACTCATTTCTGCTGGGGACCACCTCTTCCTATGATGTATGTATTATGTTTTGGGGGATGGTCTTGAGCTACAGGGTAGGCAATTTCAAAAGTATATAAGTGTGGGGGACCCTGTCTCAACAGTTTAATAAAGATCATGCTTACTAGCTGCTTTGCTTCTCAGTACTCTGGTTTGCCTCTGCTATTTTCTCCTACCGATAGAAAACCTACATAAGGACTCTATTCGGGTTCTTGGATACCCATAAGGGATAAAGGAGCAGTTTTTCCTTATAACACACTAAAACCACAGTTTAAAGCAGAGGCAGAGGAAACAGTGGGAGCGAACGTGAAAAGAGTGAAAATATAAGAAGGACCAATGTGCAAGATCCGATTTACTGTATAACAGGGAAGGCTCATGAGTGTGCTTGTACACCACCGCTTCCTGCTCTGTGAAGGTTCGCTGCAGACGTGTAAAGTCACTATGCCAATAAACACAACTTCTGGTGAAGGGAACAGGATAAGACTTGCTACTTGGTGCAAAAATGAGATGTTCCTTTGTCCTAGCAAACCTTGGCGCAACCTGAAATAGTTTGGGAGCTGGGCCTAAGGCTGCCAGACAGCTGCCTGCACTCCATTAATAATACAAAGTATAAATGTTGGAACTTTGACATCATGCCCAGGTTTCCATCTCCTCCCTCTTTGATTTACCTATAATGTAGGTAGATAGGAGGTCTGGAGCATTCGGAAGCTTGCTATTTTGTGATACTTTGGTTGAACCTAATGAAGGTATTGCTTTACAATGGTTTTTTAATTATTTCTACTGGACTAGCACAACTCCTTTTGATTCTCCTCCATCCCCCTTGCTAAGGAATTTTTACCTGTCTGACACAAAAGCCAGATGCACTGCAGGGCCATATTTTGCCAGTACTGTAATAAAGGCGCTGGCCACTTTTGTTGGCAGACTGAGCATGTGCCTTGGAACTGCAACTGCTTTGCTAAGGAAGATGAGTAAGTTATATTTTGGGAAGGTTTGTCTTCTATAAGTTCTAAGCAACCTGAGTTCCCCAGAACTCAGTTTAAAGAAGTTAGTATAAACTTCTGTGAACCACCCTGAAATCTTGTGATGAAGGGCGGCATGTAAATTAATTAAATAAAATTATTAATAACAATACTAATAAATTTAATAAATAAATAATACAGGGGTGAAAGTATACCTAGAGCATTTATTGTTAGGAGTGCCACCTTATTCAGGTAGGAGAGCATTTAACAGATTGGATGCAGAAATTCAAACTACTTCGTATAAAAAGTTCTGCTGGTTAAGCATTTATTTTACTTTTAGTACATGTTCAAAGGCATATGAATAATTCCAGGAAAATGTGACAATCCCCTCTATGCCTATTGAGATGACAGCTTTTTCCAGCTGGACTCCCAGGAAGTATTTTCTAGTTAAGTTCTTCAGCAGGAAAAGCTTCACCTCACAGACTGCCACTGAAGGGGTGAGATTCCTGCCAATAAAAAGATTGGTAAGTCTAGGGCTAAAATGGGTGGGGTGCCTGTGGTTATAGCCTCAATCAACCTTTGTCAAACATGTGAGAGTTCATATATTGAGGGAGGATATGTGTCAGGATAATGTCCCTGGACTGATGTTGCAAAAGATTGCGGAAAATAATTTTGCAGTGTTAAGAGTCTTTTACTGTAACACATGACACATTTAAGAATTGCTGACACAGATGTAATTTCCTCCTAATCACAAAAACATGTTCAGAATTATAGTTGGCATTGCAGACTCTAGCAAGTGGAGCCCTAGAGCCTAGAACAGCGGTTCCCAAAGTGGTCTGGGAACCATGGTTTGTGAGCTTCAGTCAGGTAATCTGTAAATAACATTTACAATTTTGAATTATATGGAATTCAAAGTATACTACAATAAAATGCAATTTAAAAAAAATAAAAGAAGCAATTAAAATGATAATGCATCTAACACAGGCATAGGCAAACTCTGGCCCTCCAGGTGTTTTTGAGACTACAATTCCCATAATCTCTGACCACTGGTCCTGTTAGCTAGGGATGATGGGAATTGTAGTTCCAAAACATCTAGAGGGCCGGAGTTTGCCTATGCCTGATCTAGCACATTGAATTACAATTGCTACAACAGGAGAAAAACTGTTTGGTGGTCTGCCAAGTGGCCCAGTTCAGTGGTTATCAAACGCCACCCTGCCACACGCACACTTAAAAATTGTTGAGAGTTTTGGCAGACTGTTTAATGATATTTTCCTGTTTGCTGTAATGTGCTGTGCTTGATGCTGCCTGATTTTTATTCATATTTTTACACTCAGTTTTGTGGTTTAAGCTACTGATGAATATGCAGTCTTAATCACCACCATCCTGATTATAGTTGGTTTCAGCCAGACAGCAGAAGTTGATGACTTTCAGAGAATTCAAAGCACAATTTTACAAAGCAGTTTAGGCAGCTCAAATTAAATATAAGACCTATTAAATGACCCAAGGTAAACTATTCAGTTCTGATATTTGACAAATCTTTTCTTTATAAAATGCTTTTAAAATGTCTCCGGCTTTGCAGGAGTGGCTTTATATATGTGTGGTATGGATCTCTTCAGCAATTCAATACTCTCTATTACTACTTTGTCTCTGGCTATCTGCTGCTTTTACTCACTTTTGGTTCTGACTGGCTCCTTTTGCCAGCTAATTGGCAGGAAAGAATTCAACTGGCCAAAGTAGCAGTACTGTGATGAGAAAGCATGCACTGTTGAATTTCTGCCAGTCATGCAAAACTTAAGCCTGGAGATGATGATGATGATGATGATGATGTATACATAAACATCCACTGCTTATATGCCAAAATGGCTTCTAAGCAGTTTACAACAATAAAATCAGGTACTCATATGGGGGTGTTATTATTTATTGCATTTATATACCAACTTTCTGCCAAGGTGATGTACAGTTTTGTACTAAAACAAAACATGTATCAATATAGCCTGGGGCTGAGGGTGCAACAGCTCAACTAAAGCAGACCCTGACACTGTATTGTCTTTACCTTTCTGCCTCACTCTCTTCTACTTACATTGGAAGCATATTTCTTTGTGGAACCCAGCAAAAAAAACCCCACATGACTGCTTCTTGTGCGCAGCAAAATGTGCTCTTCACTAATAAGGATTGTTCTTCACTGGAAAAAATCATTGGTTGCATAACAGATTCACCTTGGCAATTCTCCACAAGAAGGAAAAACAATGTGCAAGTTTGCTTTTCAGCTCTTAAGTCTGAAGTATATACTAGAGTGTGTACTTTTAGTATATTCAAGTGTCAGCTCAGCTGAATGGTGGCGGTTAGTATATAAAAACCGTGTATGAGTTTTTGTGCTGCATAATTTATTGATTTATTAAATTTGTATACAGCCCTTTATCTACAGATCTCAGGGTAGCTGGCAATATAAAAATACAAAATACATGATAAAAACAAGAATTAAAACAACAACAACCCATAACCTCTCCCGCATCCCACATCCCACGTTTAAAATGGGTATCGGATAGTAATCAGCCAAAGGCCTGGCTGAAGAAGAATACTTTCATCTGGCATCTAAAGGTATATAATGAAAGTGTCAGCCAAACTTTCCTGGGGAGAGCATTCCACAAGTGGGGAGCCACTGCAGAAAAGGTCTCATGTTGCCACCCTCCAGAATTCTTGTGGAGGCATATGAAGAAGGGCCTCAGAATATGATTGCAGAGTCTGGGTTGGTTCATCGGGAGAGATGCAGTCCTGAGCCATTTAAGGCTTTATAGGTCAAAACCTGCACTTTGAATTGAACCCAGAAGCTAATTGCCAGTCAATTATAAAATGCATGTTGCTGTTACAAATAGATCAAATAAAATTAATTCGACTGAAAACAATAAAACAGCAAAGAAGACATTGTAGTGGTGGCTTGGTTCACCAAGCACTGTAAACCAGACTAGCTGCCTGGGGCCATGTATGGGCTCCTGGAGAGGAACCTTCAGCTGATTTGTTTTCTTCTCCCTGGTCTTTTTTAAAAAATGAACCTTGGCTCAGTGTGGTTGCAAGTACAAAAAGGTCCAGGGAGAAACAAAGCAGCCATGAGTTCCTTCCTGGGAGCTCACAGGTTCACGTAGTTCCAGTAAGTCAAAGTTTGACTTGCCTTGTTGTACAAAACAGGCCAGTATAGCTCTTCCTTTCCGGTGTTGGTTGCTGCCTGTGGAGACGTGCGAAAATGGCACCTCATAAGGGCAAGGAAAAGAAGGAAGAACAGGTTATCAGTCTGGGACCACAGGTGGCTGAAGGAGAGAATGTGTTTGGAGTCTGCCACATCTTCACTTCCTTCAGTGAGACTTTTGTCCATGTAACTGACCTGTCTGGCAAGGAAACAATCTGCTGAGTAACTGGTGGCATGAAAGTGAAGGCTGACAAGGATGAGTCTTCTCCTTATGCTGCTATGTTGGCTGCCCAGGATGTAGCTCAGAGATGCAAGGAGCTGGGAATCACTGCCCTTCACATCAGGTTGCAGGCTACAGGTGGAAATAGAACAAAGACTCTTGGGCCTTTAGCCCAGTCAGCCCTCAGAGCTCTGGCTTGATCTGCATGAAGATAGGGCGCATTGAGGATGTCACCCCGTCCCTTCAGGCAGCACTCGCAGAAAGGGTGGTCGCCATGGTCACCATCTGTAAACTTTTTTCATCTTTAAAGCTTTCCAATAATAATAAAAACAAGCCAGCCAGTACATATAAAAAAAGATTAAAATACAGAAACCCCAAAGCCAGAAATAACATAGAAAGCTAGGACACTTATTTCTGTAATTTAGAAACTTAACAGGAATCCCTCCAGACAGAAATAATGTGACAACACGGGGAAAGCTTTGCAGAACAACTAATAAAACAGACTGATGTGCTGACAATTATAAATCCACCACTAATGCGCTGTTAATGTATCAATTACATGTTGCAGAATACACCACCCAAAGCAAAATAAACAGTCTGGAGGGATCCTGTGTAGAAATCCAGGAATATTTTATTGCAGTTATTTGCAAGGAGCATATTTCCCCACACACTCCTCAAAAAGTAGAAGCAAAGCAGAAGTCTGCTTGTGTGGGGGAAAGGTGAGGTTTTAAAGTTCTTTTAATTTGTGAATGCTTCCTGTGCTAGAAGGTAGAGTCCTTAAGTAGGTTCTTTATTGGTAGGAGAAAATAACAGAGGCCAACCAGAGAATATTGAGAAGCAAAGCAGCTAGTAAACATAATCTTTATTAAACTGTTGCAACAGCGTCCCCTGCTCATCCCACACAGGGAGGGAGGAGAGGAACCTAGAACAATGGTATGAAAGCTCTTATATAAACATTTGAAAATTGCCTCCGCTGTAGCTCAAGACCACCCCCCAAAACATACATACATACATCACTGAGGCCTACCGCAGAAAACCTGTCTGCCAGGATACCTAATAATGGTCACTGATTGCTTTTACCTGGTCATCCTGGCCATTCCTTTGAGATGGTAAATACTTAGTTCCTGAATCCCATACGCATACTGATAGTGTGCTCAGTTTAACAGATACTTGCCAGGCTGTATTTACAGGGAGGTGTAAGCCCCTACAATCCAAAGACTATTGGAAAGCTTTTCCTATTTCCTTCCTTGTTGCAGAGAAATATTTGAGGTCAATTTGGGAGAGTCAAAATGGCTTCAGGGTTGTTTTCCTGCACTATTTCAGACACGTGGTTTATATACTTACATATGAGACCTTAGAATTCCTATAACAATATTATGCCTATATCGCAAGGGTGGGAATTAACAGTGGCATATAAAAACCCTGCAACATAGTTTGGCATTGTCATCTCCTTATTGCAAGCTGAATGGGGTGGAGGCTGTGTCACATAAGAATAGCCTTGAAATATTCCAGTTTCTATCTTAATTTCTAAGATGGTGGGGGCACTGACAGATAGCTGCTTACATTAAATACCTGTTAATGTAACAGAGTTTTTAATATCTTAGTGAAGATTGGGAGAGCAGATGCAACCATCTAGTATTGGGGGGGGGGGCTGAAGTTGATAAGCTGACAACTCGGGGGGGAGCCTTTTCAGAAATGTCCGACCTTTATAGGTGAAATACATCTCAGAAACCGGTCTTCAGTACAACCCTGCACATTTTCCACGTTATCAGGATTTCTTTCAGAGTTGTAGATGCATTTGGGAGCCTTGTGGCACCTAACATATTTCCTTACACAAGCTTTCGAGGATATCTTTGCGCAAGCTTTCGAGGCCACTTCCGTGGTGATGTCCCAACCTGTGTATTTATGTCCGCAAATGTGCGTTGCGTGTGTGCCAAACTTGGGTCTTTGATCCAGGTGAAATAAAGCCTAGCTTCGCCCCTGTCTCCTGAAATCACCGCACAGGCCGTACATGCATTGAAACCAGAGAACACGTTAGAAGAGGGTTTTTTTTAAAAAAATTGCTGGTTGAAAAGGATAGAATACATTAAATTTTACAGTATATTAAACTTCATCTAATTTGAACATAGGAACGGACTAGGCAAAATAAAGACCAATTTCTGAAGCAGAAATTACAATTTGGTTGGTGCCATTATGAAACTGCTGGCATTTTATCATGTTCTTAACATAATATTGCCTGTCTATTGATGTCAGAAGAGATTCTGTTCCAAAACAACTCCAGATGGCACATCTGGCAAGTCACCTTTGTAAGGAAAGGACTGGAAAATGCTAATCACTGTATCGGCCATCTGCCTCTCAAAATGAACGAGTTGACATGCTTCGCACCTTACACAGGCGCGCCGCCCTGCGCTTCCACTCCTCTTAGCGGTGGGAAATAAGAGACCTTAAACTCGAAAAGGGAAGCTGGCGTGTGTCACTCTTGAGATGTTATATCTCTGCGGCTGGCTGGCTTAGCTCTATGGGCGCAGAGTGGGAGCCGCTCTATGTCGACATCTCTATGGTGGATGCCATGCTTCGGATCCCGTTCGTTTGGATGGCGGATGTGCCGATGGAGGACTGAGGGAGTCCGCTCTATCGGTGCTGAGAGCAGCAAAAGTTCTTCCTGTTTACAGCTTTCGACTGGAAATGACTCAAGCGAGGCAGCAGCCTCGTACCGGTGAATGGTGGCAGACTGAGATCAGGCGGAGCGGAGTCCAGGTACAGAATCTGCATTAGATTTCATTTAAACTTGTGTTATATATATAATAATAGCAACTCATAAATACACACATACACACCCCGAGCACCAGCCTTTAGACTGCAGTCCCTGTGCATCCTTACCTAGGAGCAAGGTCCGCGGAACTCAGCGAGACTTGCTACTGAGTAAGAGCGCGAAGGGGTCAGTTGCTCGTGTGGTCAAGTGCCTGCTCTAAGACATTTGCAAATAAATGTGTTATCGGTTGTCAGAAGAAGGCAACGGCGTTATTTAGCTAAAGAAAACAGGAGTCCGCCTCTTTCTTGTTCTCTCCTCAGATCTCAAGTTAAAAGAGATCTGCGGGATTTTGGTAGCGCAACAGAGGTTTTTAAAAAATCGCTCCTTTATTTGGATGGGTGAAGGAAAAGAATCCAAGTTTGAAATCTCAAGTTCTGTTTGTGGTAAATGCTCCACAATAGCGACAACGTCAGCCTGTTCGTGCTGATGAGCTTTAAAGATTTATCAAGGGAACTGAAAACTCTGCCTATGGTGTAGCCAGAAGTTAAGAATCTTTTAAGTCCCACTAATTTCGGGAGAATATTAAATATATCCCACGCTGCCCCATTGAAATAAATGGAACTTAAGCATCTTTTGTTTGGATAATCGTCCTCTAACAAGGCTGGTTTGGTTCTTCTCGCTGCCAGTTCCATAGATGCTTTACCCCACTGCAGGGTCTTTGTACCCAGAAATAAGCTTTGGGCACCCCCAGATCTTCAACTGCATGTTTTGGGGAACAAAACTCTGTATGAGTTCATGCCTGAAATGCATTGTAAGGAATAGGTTTTAAAAGCTTTGACATGCATGTTCAGACAGCATTACAACACCTCCCTCTTGTCAGTAGGATATGGTTTGAAGTAGCTCAAAACGGGTGGGGTGTGGGGTGGCCAAGAGCCCATTTCCTTATTTGTAAGTGGATAGACAAGGATAGGCAAGAAGGAAGCTTTGGAGCAGATGGTAGAATTCTGGAAGGGGTAGGAGAAGTGTATGATTTGTGTGGACCAGGCTTTATCTTGGGGTGTAAAGGCTTAATTCCTATGAGCTGGCTTGGTGGCACAGGGTAAAAGTGTCCCTCTGCCCACCCCCACCCCCCAAAAAAGATGGGAGATCTTTTAGGGACAGTCTTCCAGCCAAGGGAATATATGATATGGGCAGGGGTGAGCATTTGTTTTTGGTCAAAGGCTACATTATATCAAGAGTAATCTGGCTCCTACAGATTAGAATTTCTGATTCTATGCAGGTTTGCTCAGAATTAAGCCCTATTGTGCTTGATGAGGTTACCCTCAAGTATACAGAGAATTTTGTTTAAAATATGTACAAAAAAGCAGAGCAGCTACTATTCTGGAAATCAAGTAAAAATAATTCCATGTTGTCTTTAGTGTGTTGCACATACAAATTATTCATTTATGAAAATAATTATGAATCACCTTTCACTCCAGAAGGGGGCACCAAGGTAATTTAAAATTTACAGAAGCCTACCAATTTGTTTTCAGGCACCTATTGGTTTGGAGGGATATTTCTCCCAAAGCCATACAGCTATGGAAAGAGTGTTTTTAAAATATTTTAATCAAATAAAATACTGTTATTTCCAATTGTTCTGAAGCTATATAGAAAGAGAGTGAAAGCACTGTTAAGTATAAAATTACAGGGGAAACAGACGGACAAGTCTTTGATGGGGTGGGAAGCATGGGGCAGTTTTAGATGGCATCAGGGTCGCCTGCCTGTGATTTAGGGTGTTCCAAAGCTTATTTTGAAGAGCAGATATTTGCAGATGTGTTTATTCAGATTGCTTACACACATCCGGTGTTGAACCAAGCAGCAACTTCCTCTTTTATTTGAAACAATCTTTTATTTGAAACAACTGAGATTTTGAGATTTTTCGAACTCAGATGTTGACCTCCGTTTTATGGATTATGTCAGTTAAACTTTCAGATACTATTGTGAAGATTATGTACTAACATACTTAACATAGTAGTTGACAGAGGATTAGAATGTATTCAAAGTGAACATTATTAAATGGAAATCAGGCATGGGTGTAATCAAAAACAGACCCACAGGACACTGCTAGCAAGCTTTGAACTTGCAACTCCAAAATAACACTACGCCTCCTCTCAATGAGATTTCCCAGAAAAAAACCCACTACTATCATTTTTATAGCTTTATACAATCAGCTCAAGATCATGTAGCTTCCTCAATTCTGTGACCGGTAAACATCAGCACCAGTATTTGCATTGTAATCTTTTAACTTCCCATGACTCTGATTTTTCTACTAATTGAATCAGCTAGTTTCTGGGGGAAGGGTTTCTTATCAGTTAAAAACATGCTGGACCTTCTCTGGAACATGGATTTCTATTTCCAGTCTTCCACTTCTCCTGTAAAAACAATACACTGACACCTAACCTCTCCTGATAGTATGTTAAATCTTCCACACTGTTTTTCAGTCTTTGTCACACTTGAACATTTACTACTTAGGCTACAATCCTGTGCACTCTTGCCTAGGTGCCACTGATCTTCGTGTGACCTACTTCTGTGTAATCATGCACAGCATTGTTCGTCCAGAACTCCTGTGGTTTAATTTTTGAATGAAAAATAAACCAGTGTTTTTTAAAGCCCTGCCAATGGGGAACAATCATATAAATTGTTCATTTAAAGCAGGCATGGGGAATCTCAGGCCTTCTAGTTGTTGCTGGACTTCCAGTTTACCTCAGCCCCAGGCAGCCTAGCCAATGGTCGGGATAATGGGGTTTGTAATCCAACTCCTTTTGGTGGACTACAGTTTCTCCACCCCCAATTTAAAGCATTTAGCCAAAGAAATGTCAAAACATAAATCTTAGATGCATATTGAAAGGTTATGTATGCTACAGTTAGGCAATTTTAGACTCAGAGCTTAATAAACTTAAGGGAGGTCCTGTCTTCCTGAAGAAATAATATTTTGAGGAAATGTAGTGATGATCACTTGCAGTAATTTAACTTATTTCACTTTCTTTAAGGTTATAATAATTTACTGCATTTGGTAGAAGATCGTTCTCCAGATATGGAAGAAGATACTAGTCCTCTTCTGGTCCCTGTTGGAGGTGATGAAAATGACATTGGAGCCCTCAATATTCAGTTTAACCCAGAAGACTTTAAATACAAAAGGTGAGAGGAAATAAATACTTAAGATCTCTTTTACTGCTGTTCACTAGTATTTTTGGTCTGGCTTCATATTTTCTTCATTTTGATGCTACTTCCTGCAATTTGTCCTCCAGCTCAGTAACCTCTTAACTTGAGTGTTACTTGTAGAATGGCTATAACAGTTGTGTTGCATCAGGGTATCTGCTGGATTTAGGTAAAATGTATTATGATTTGAACTGAATAGGTGTCTTGCTGCTGTCCTCTGTAATCTGAATGAGTTCCTGAGTTTCCCACATGCCGTAGCAGTAGCATTGATTGGGAAAAAGTCGAAAGGCATGTTTGAGTATTTGCCTGACGACACAAATGCTAAACTTGTCCATAGAGACGGGGGCAAGCTCCATCTCCCATTACGATAATCTTTACTGTCTCTGTCCCATATAGAACAATGAAACTGAAAAAAATCTACACCAGACATTCAAAAAACAACAAGCCTGATATCCCAGCTATCCCAGCCTGGTTAGCCCCCTAAAAACTCTGATACCCCATAATTAAATACAATATACTGCCACAAAGACTACCTTACACTGTGTTTAAAACCAAAATCACATTTGGATAGAAACGGCTAGTACTAGTCTTTATAACCCTGTACCTTCTTCCAGAAGGCAGAAGCTGAAAAAGATCATTTTCCCGGCATATGTTTCCTGATTGCTCAGTCCGTCAGGAGTACTTTGAGCAAGAGAGGTCTGCAGGGTTTTGTTTTTTACCCTCATTCACCTGAACATGAGTAAAACCCTTTGTGTTATCAGTGATCCTGACAAAGCAGGCTCCCCTGATCTACTCACATTCAAGCAAAACTCCCCCATGGACCTTTATTGCTCAACACAGACAAGGTCAGGGGATGGGGCTTGCATGCGTTCCCTCACCCCTTACACAAATTCAGGCAAACATGCCTAAAGCTTAGGAGCATTGAACATGCCTTTAAGTTAAGTGGCATTGTGTTCTGTTCCAATCACAGCTTGCAGATGCAATTTGCAAAGTGCAATATCAAGGCTTGTTGACCCTTCACAGAGTCAAGCTCCACAAAGAAGACTTTGCAATCAGCTGTGATTTGGGGTGGCTTGATGCAAAGAGAAGGCAGTGCTCCTTCACCTTTAATTGTTGTGTAGAAGAGGGAATTTAGGTGGGTGTAGCTTGTCACAAGACCTGATAAATTATGTGTGTGAATCAGCTCTAAAAAGCAGTAGAGGTGGGGAATATAATTTTGCAGTAATAATTAGTTAGCAGTGTGTTTTTGGAAAGTTAGGAAGCTTGTGGCCCACCAGTTTATACTTTTTTGAGAATACTTGTTCTTATAGCCTTAGATTGATGTGTGCTTGGGGGATAATTTGCTATATGTTAAAAGAGCATACAGTCGGGTAATAGAAGTCTGCATGCGAGCCACTTAGTGCTGTCTCAGTTTGGGAGGTCTTCAAGGTAATGTTTAATCCATATTGTTCAAATGTTGATTCTGTTCCCTTGGTTTCCTTAGGTAGAAGCTGCTCGAGTATATGTAAATTGCTGTTTTGGGGGACAGTTTCATTGGTATTTAGTTAGCTGGCGTGACACTGTTGTGGCTAAAAGAAAAAAAAGTGTGTGGTTTTTGTGGTTCTTTCCTTCCATAATTGATCACTATCTTTGTGGTTATGATGTGGTTCCATGCAACAAATTATACAGAGCAAGTGAGATTGTATCTTTTCAAATAGGCCAATTGATTTCTAAACATATGAGTCAACTCTTGTACTCTTTGTGTCTTTTAAAAAACTATTATGATTTTGAATTTGATTTGTAAGCGATGTTGAGGTTTTCAGTCAGTGTTGCTATTTTTTAGGCAGGCTTCAAGCCTAGCCACCTCCCTGTAATTTTTCTGTATGGAGGAAATCTTTTCATACAGAGCCTGTGAAAGCTTAGGCCTTAGTAAATTTGTTAGGTGCTACAGAACTCTGTTATATTTGTATGAAGGGAATAGTCAGCCATGTGAACCCCATCTGCATTCCCTCTATATAAGCAGGTGGCTGAGAGTCCACCTGGATCCAGCATTGCTGCTGGAGGTGTAAGTGACCTCTGCAGCTAAGAGTGTCTTTTACTAGCTTTTACACTTGAGAGCCAGTGTGGTGTAGTGGTTAAGAGCAGTAGACTCATAATCTGGGGAACCGGGTTCACGTCCCTGCTCCTCCACATGCAGCTGCTGGGTGACCTTGGGCTAGTCACACTTCTTGAAGTCTCTCAGCCCCACTCACCTCACAGAGTGTTTGTTGTGGGGGAGGAAGGGAAAGGAGAATGCTAGCCGCTTTGAGACTCCTTCGGGTAGTGATAAAGCGGGATATCAAATCCAAACTCCTCTTCTTCTTCTTTAGCTGGTACACCAGCTGTAGTCATTCCAGGCCATGGATAGTCTGGCTATAATGACTCATGCATTGGATTACTGCAATGTGCAGTAATGAGGGGCTGCCCTCAAAGCTGCTTTGGAAGTTGCAGCTAGTACAGAATGTGGCAGCTAGATTGCTGAGCAGGAGAGAATTTGCAGTAGGAGTGTGTTTCATGATCATACAGCGTCAATTTTGATGGGACTGCTCTGGCTGCCTGTGTGCTGGCAAGCAAAATTTAAGGTGTTTTGTTAACCTAAAAGGCTCCATTCAGCTTTAAGCAACTACTCTCCCAAACAGACCTGCTCACAAATTGAGATCTTCAGCAGAGGCCCTCCTAGTGGTACAGCAGCCAGCTAAGGTTCATTATGGCATCAGCCTGAGCTTTCTTTGTGATGACACCTAAATTGTGCTTCCAGTAGTAAAGGCAGTGTACTGGGGGACATGAGCAAGAAAATGCTACTTTACTCATGTCTGACTCATAGGCTTTTGATAAGCATCTGGTTGGACATTGTGGGAAACAAATGCTGGACTGTTTTCTTCTATTATCAACCTCTAATGTTAGTCTTCAGTTGATTATGGCTTTAAAGACTATTACGTTTTTTATTTCTCTTCCAGGCCATTCCATATAGAACCTACAAATATTGTTACTGTGAATGATGATACGCAGAGAATTACAGATGAAGCTTCAGCAATGAATAAGCGGATTCATTACTACAGCAGGCTCGCGTCGCCCTCAGATAGAGCACTGGTAAGCAAAAGACAAGTTATTGCAAAACTCCCAGGTGTGGGAGCGCCAAACAAACTATGAGGTGTAACCAAGGTTTGCTCGTCTTACCACTCGTGGTTTGTTTGGCCAAGACAAACCCCAAGTTCAGGTTCACATAAAACACTAAGCTGGAGTAAGTCCCAGTACTTAGTCCCCAGTTGTGCAGCAGGATGGGGAGAGAAGCGAAGAGGCAGCAGCTTTTGTAACTGTACATCAGCCCACTTACTCATTCACACTTAACCATGGTTTGGCTTATCACTGGGCTGATTAACACCATCCATTCAAAGCACATGGCGTCCTCCCCCAAAAATAATTATGGGGACTGTAGTTCAAGACTGCTGTGAATTGTAGTTCTGTGAGGGGGTAAACTACAGTACCCAAGCTGCTTTAGGAGAAACCATGTACCTTAATTGTATAATATGGGAATGAGTCAATTGTCTCATTAAATTTTATAGCTTGGGCTACCATATTATGCTCACTCACCTAGGAGTAAGCTCCATTTACGTAATTCATTTGGATTTTACTTTTAGGATTGTAAGTGTTGGACAGCAGACATGGGCACTTGACATTTCTCTTTTTTTCTTTATATTACTTTTGCCACATTTCCCCCCCTTTCAGTTTTTAAAAGCTCCCCTCCCACACAACATACAAGCTCAAATATTAAATAACATTTGCACTCTTGCATTTCAAGTAAGCTCTGTTGAACTCAATGGGCAGAACTTGCTTAATACTGGGGTTGGAGTGCCTTCTTGAATTCTTTTGCAAATGCAGGAGTACTTTATTGCAGCACCAGAGACTTACACTGTCACTAAGGCCTTGTGTTCTCATCTTTTGTTAGGTGGCTCCTGATCACGTACTTCCTGCTCCAGAAGAAATCTACGTGTATAGTCCATTAGGAACGGCTTACAAAATAGATGGCTGTACGGATGGTTACGGCAAAAACTCAAGCATAGTAACTATGTATGTGAAATGCTTTCCAAGCATGGTAGATACGAAGTACATTATTTGTCACAAATTCATAATATGTAGAAAACGCTTCCGCAATCAGTTTTAGTTTCTCATATTTTTACGAGTGCATGTTTTCTCCCCTCAGATTTATGATCTGGAATACAATGATGGGTACATCTATATTAAGTATTCCCTGGGGAATAAAACAGGTAAGGCAACTTACAGGTGTGTCAAGGTCAATCTTAATGCAGCAATGTGTGGGTGTAATTTAATTTGCATCAGTGTCACAATATGCTAATGCTTTTTTTTCATTTTAAAAAACAGGCTGGATTTACCTCTGGAATCGTTATTATTTTGTTAATGGGAGTATTGACACTTTACTGTTGCTACAGAGTTTTGAAATCAAGGACAATGATACGTAAGTATGAGTTTCAGTAGTATTTATTTGTGTGATTGTGGTGTTCTGCTACAGGGACTTATTTCCACATTGACTTTTGCAGTGTAGGCAGTGGAACATGTTCTATAGAGCATGCTCAGTTCTCATGATGCACCGATACCAGACCTATTTTGCCTAGGTGTGTATACTTGAAACTGTGCATTAAAGCACCCAATTCCATTGTGGCTATACACAGCCAGAGAAGACTGATCACTGCTTCTAGTGCTCTTTCAATAAGGGAAACATTCCTGATATCCTGGAGTAGCTCTTAAACAGGCTTGGCATTGGCATATGACCCTCTTGGACAGCTGCTGGCTTCTCAGCAGGGCCCACCATCAATTCACTAGAACCTGCCCTTGGTATCCTCTCTGGGAGCCACCATCTTAATATATTGCTGCGCCCAGGAGTTGAAGACATTGTAGTTCTACAATACTCATACTTACGGGAGCGCCTCTCCTGGTATGTCCTGCAGAGGACCCTAAGGTCCATGAATAATAATAGCTTAAAGGTCCCGGGCCCTAACGAAGCCAGGCTAGCCTCCACCAGGGCCAGGGCTTTTTCAGTGATGGCTCCGACGTGGTGGAATGCTCTGTCCCACGAGACTAGGGCCCTGCAGGACTTGATCTCCTTCCGCTGGGACACCACACTTAAATTCTTCCCTGGTCTCCTTGCTGGCCCTAGTAGGATCACCAGTTAGCCCTGGTGATCATTTGATGTCTACTGACTGGTCCCCCCCCCCCCAATGACCCCTGAAGTTTTGAATTTTATTGATATTGATGCTGCATTTTTTGTTGTATTTTATGCTGTTTTATGTTGTTTTTAGGTTGCATTCTAATCAATGTTTTATATTTGCTGTTAGCTGCCCTGAGCCAAGTTTTTAAACCAGGAAGGGCGGGGTATAAAAAAAAAAATGTATTTATTTATAAAATAGTGACCCTAAGCTGCTCCTGCCTGTTGTAGGATGGGTTCCATCAGACAGAGATTACTGAGAACTCCTTTTCATCAGGAGCAGTTCAAGCTGAATCTGCTTGATAATGGAACATTTGCTCTGTGCAATGCCACTTTGTTCTGAAAGCAAGCTATTAACCTTTTGCTATAAATGGCAATGAATAAGGGCTACTGTACATGAGTAGGCTGTGTGTCAGGGACGTAGGAGTCTAATGCAACAGTGAGGAACCTTTGGCGCTACAGTGGTACCTCGGGTTACATACGCTTCAGGTTACAGACTCTGCTAACCCAGAAATAGTACCTCGGGTTAAGAACTTTGCTTCAGGATGAGAACAGAAATCGTGCTCCGGAGGCGTGGCGGCAGCGGGAGGCCCCATTAGCTAAAGTGGTGCTTCAGGTTAAGAACAGTTTCAGCTTAAAAACAGAGCTCTGGAACGAATTAAGTACTTAACCCGAGGTACCACTGTATAGGTGTTACTGGGCTCCAATTCCCATCAACACCAGCCAGCATTGTCAATGGCTAGGGTTGATGGGAATTGTAGTCCAGCAATGTTTGGAAGCCCACAGGTTCCCCAATTGTGGTTTCGTAGATCTACGCAGAGTCACATTTCCTGTAACACTGGCCAAAGGTTTTTGGTTTCCCTTTTCTTGTCACATACTGCAGTGACAGGAAAAGCCACAACTGATCTCACTGTTGTATCTGGCCCCCATATTACTGTTAGTTCCTTACTGTTACTTTTTAAAGGTATCGCCTCCCTCTTGTGCGTGGGTGCACCGTTTTTACTACAAAAGGATCCCCAGTCAGAGAATTAGGGTTGTATCCATGAGTAACTTAGGTCCATTAATTCCAGTACTATGCCTGCTCATCAGTTGGATACACTCATCGAGTTTGCTATTGATACATAGCTTTAACTTAATGCAAAGTTTACTAGGTCTCTGGCGCTTAATAATTATTAACTTAGCAGAAATCTGACTTCATGTTTTTCTGTGCCATTCCTGCAACCTTCACTTGGCAATCCTACGCACAGCCCACCCAATATCTTAAAATTTATAAAGCCCATCTATACACAAGGTTCAGTTCAGTGCTGTGCCTTTTCTGGGGCCTTTTCCAGGCAAACTTTTCCCACCAGAGGAACCAATTAAGAACAATAAACATCTAGTCCGGTATCTATTCTCACCATGGGCAAACAGATGCTTGTGGGAAGCCTGCAAACTGACCATGAGCACCACAGTGCACTGCCCACCTGCGATTTCCAGCAGCTGGTACTTGGAGGGACATTACTCATCTCCCTTGTTTTGAGAAGGCAAGTGAAAACATGCCTTCTAATACGTTAGCAACCCTTCTTCTGTTTGCTGCTTGGTGGTTGCTTTAAATGCTATAATTGTATTTTAGCTATTTTTGTTGCTGTTTTAAAAACGTAAGCTACCGTATTTTTCGGACTATAGGACGCACCGGCCCATAGGACGCACCTAGTTTTCAGGGGGGGAAATCAAGGAAAAAAATATGATTCCCCCCCCCCCCGCAGCTCTGGGAGCAGCGGACAGGCTGCGTGCAGCCTGTCCGCTACTCCAAGACCTTCTCCCTGCTTTTGCGGGAGGTGGCGGAATTCCCCCACCTCCCGCAAAAGCCCACAGGAGCCCCGCGCGACTCCTGCGGGCTTTTCGACCAGGAGGGCGAAGGGACTGAAATGGCCAGTCAGTCCCTTCTCCCTCCTCGGGGAAAAGCCCCCAAGAGCGGCGCGCTCTTTAAAGGGTGCGCGGCTCCTGCAGGCTTTTCTAGGAGGTGGGGGAATTCCCCCCCTCGTAGAAAAGCCAGCAGAAGCCGCGGAGCCCCTTTAAAGAGCACGAGGCTTTTGCGGGCTTTTGCGGGAGGTGGGGGAATTCCCCCACCTCCCGCAAAAGCCCACAGGAGCCCCGCGCGACTCCTGCGGGCTTTTCGACCAGGAGGGAGAAGGGACTGACTTGGCCAGTCAGTCCCTTCTCCCTCCTTGGGGAAAAGCCCCCAAGAGCCGCTTGCTCTTTAAAGGGTGTGCGGCTCCTGCGGGCTTTTCTAGGAGGTGGGGGAATTCCCCCACCTCCTAGAAAAGCCGCGGAGCCCCTTTAAAGAGCGCGCGGCTTTTGCCTGCTTTTGCGGGAGGTGGGGGAATTCCCCCGTCTCCCGCAAAAGCCCAAAGGAGGGTTGGAGAGTAGCGGGAGGGCGTCGCACGCCTTCCCGCTGCCCCCCATCCTCTGGGGCTGGCGATGGGGGAAGCGCTGCTTTCCCCACCGCCAGCCTCGAAGCCGGGTTGGAGGGTAGCGGCAAGGCGTCGCGCGCCTTCCCGCTGCCCCCCATCCTCTGGGGCTGGCGATGGGGGAAGCGCTGCTTTCCCCACCGCCAGCCTCGAAGCCGGGTTGGAGGGTAGCGGCAAGGCGTCGCGCGCCTTCTCGCTGCCCCCCATCCTCTGGGGCTGGCGATGGGGGAAGCGCTGCTTTCCCCACCGCCAGACTCGAAGCCGGGTTGGAGGGTAGCGGCAAGGCGTCGCGCGCCTTCCCGCTGCCCCCCATCCTCTGGGGCTGGCGATGGGGGAAGCGCTGCTTTCCCCACCGCCAGACTCGAAGCCGGGTTGGAGGGTAGCGGCAAGGTGTCGCGCGCCTTCCCGCTGCCCCCCATCCTCTGGGGCTGGCGATGGGGGAAGCGCTGCTTTCCCCACCGCCAGCCTCGAAGCCGGGTTGGAGGGTAGCGGCAAGGCGTCGCGCGCTTTCCCGCTGCCCCCCATCCTCTGGGGCTGGCGATGGGGGAAGCGCTGCTTTCCCCACCGCCAGCCTCGAAGCCGGGTTGGAGGGTAGCGGCAAGGCGTCGCGCGCCTTCTCGCTGCCCCCCATCCTCTGGGGCTGGCGATGAGGGAAGCGCTCCTTTCCCCCACCGCCAGCCTCAAAGAGCAGACTCTCCTGGCTTCAGCGGAAGCAACGCGAAGCCTCCGGAGCGCAGGCTTTGGAGGCTTCGCATTGCTATCGCTGAAGCCAAGGAGTCTGCATTCGCTCCATAGGACGCACACACATTTCCCCTTCATTTTTGGAGGGGAAAAAGTGCGTCCTATAGTCCGAAAAATACGGTACCTTTATTTTTGCAAATAACTTTAAAAGCAATAGGCTTTTATTTCACTTTGTTAGGATGTTCAGCATCAGTTGTTGAGAATCTGTGGTATCTTAATGTTTAGGAATCTTCAGAATGCAAAGTATGTGTAAGCAGTAATGATTAGATTATTGAATTTTAGTATTAACTCTGTGCTTATGTGTCCCCCCAGCTTTAATAGATACCTCAACTTGGGAATTCCCAGATGTTTGCAAGTATTACTTTGGATCATTCGGTCAATGGTCTAGCCTTTTGTTTTCGTTGGTATCCCTTATTGGAGCCATGGTGGTTTACTGGGTCCTCATGTCCAATTTCCTTTACAACACGGGGGTATTTATTTATAGTAAGTGTGAACTTTTCTTTTAATTCCTTGCAGCTGAGCTTGGTTTTTCCTACCTGGCAAATAAGACGTAATAGTTCATAGCAGAACTCATGGCTGCATCTGTTAAAAGCCGTTTTGGTCTATGTTTCAGTGTGTGTAATTATGTGAGTGTTTATTGCAAGCCACTTTGGACACCGTCTGCTGTAGAAAAGTGGCGTATACATAAAATAACTTGCAGTGCAATCCCGCACATGTCTTCTCAGGAGGAAGACGACTTATAAGTTTTCTTATTATTATTTTTTGTACTGGCCTTGCTTGCATGTCGCTTTGAACAACAGCTGCCACATTGCCAGGTGCTCGGCTATGATTTGGCTTAGCATTGTGTCTGAAACCAGACTTGTGCTTTGTTTCTCTCCAAACAAAGCATGAGTGGGCCAAGAACATAATCTGGTTGTAGCTCATGGTTTGTCTGAAGAGAGACAAACCATGAGCCCAGGTTTGGATGTAACGCTAAGCCAAGCCATGCTTTACCTTGAAGTAGCATGGCATCATGACAAATGAAGCAGCTGCGATTGTTTTCCTGTGCCCCAGAATACTGTGCATTCCCCTTTAAATCATAGTTAAGGTTAACTGTGGTTTAAAACGACGTGCAAACCAAACCATTGTTGTTGATTTTTATAATCATCCTGAGAATATGCTCAAAGGGCACTATAAAAATACTCTAAATAAATTTGCCCCTTAGAAAACCTGCTTATAAAACTCAGTACGCACACTGTAATAGTCTATTCAGTGTGATATTTAAGATCTCTGTGAGAAAACAAACTTTTCTCTGTATAAACAAATGCGCAGTATTTGAAATAAATTGTTATAGTAGTGCTCTTTATTAAGGATGCTGATTCCTAGAAAGCTCTTCAGCATTGAACATTGTGGTGCCCTGGAACTAATTTAAATGTTATGAAAGCATGCAGGTCCTTATATTTTTTGGGCATCTTTTGAGATCTAGGCATCATTCTCGGGTGACCTTCCCCCACCTTGTGCTCTCCAGATGTTTTGGGTTACAGACTGACTTGGGTTACAGTCCAAAACATCTGAAGGGCAGCAGTTTGGGGAGGCTGTTCAATGTTAACATTTTAATTTAAATATATCTTACATATATGCTTTTATATACATCTTAAATATGTTTCCATACTATCTCAGATGCATCATAGGAGTATATTTTGGAAGGCTGTTTAAATGGGTTTGGTGTTTGCACTAATCCTAAACATGTAAGCAAGTCTTAATTTGACTTTTAGTAAATCGGAGTAGGCATAATTGGCCTATGTTTTAAAGTGGGCCACAGTCTTTCTTCATTGCGGTAACAGCAGGTGTTTTAAGCTATTTATCCAGCAGATGGCAATGTAGTTCACCAAGAAAAATTAGAGCAGGCTAAGTTGCAGAATCACGGGGTTTTTCTTAAAAAATCCTCCTTGGACTCTTGTAAGTATCTTGAAATAGATTACGCTGTTGTTGTTTTTTAAAAGTTCTTGCTGCCTAATGATCGCAGGGATATATTCGACAAAGTAATGACAAAAACACAAAAGAGTTTGGAACAGGCTTGCAAGTGAGCAGAGGTCTAGACATAACCAGAGCCAGCATTGCAGCGAGATCAGGCTGCTGTCCAGGGCCACTGATCTAGTGCAAACCTGATAGAAATTCCTTACTGCTTTCCTGAAACTTGGGAGACAAGCAAGGAAGGATGAATTGAGGGTAATGGAACTGAAGCAAATGACATATTCTTACGGGGGAAAGAGGCTCATTGCCTGGACACAATTTTACTCTGCAAAATTTCTGGATCTGGTATTTTCAGAGTTCTTGTAAGCATTAATTCTTTGGCTAGTTTATAATTTAAAAGTTGTATTTGATGTGAGACTTTAATGTGTTATTACAGTATAAGGTTAGGGGAGAAGAGGTGGGGAGAGAGAAGGAGGGGTAGTAAACTTGCTACCGTATTTTTTGCTCTATAGGATGCACCCAACCATAAGACGCACCTAGTTTTAGAAGGGGAGAACAAGAAAAAAAAAATCCCTCCCTCACTGCGCAGCGCCCCTTCAGCGAAGCGAAGCCAGGAGAACAAGAGGGATCGGCGTGCACCCATCCCTCTTGCTCTCCGGGCTTCAGTGAAAGTGACGCGAAGCCTCCGGAGTGCAGCGGGAGCTCCCGCTGCGCTCCGGAGGCTTCAGGCAGCTATCCCTGAAGCCAGGAGAGCAAGGGGGTCGGTGTGCTGCACTCCGGAGGCTTCGCGTTGCTTTCACTGAAGCCATGGAGCCTGCATTTGCTCCATTAAGATGCACACACATTTCCCCTTAATTTTTGGAGGGGGGAAAGTGCGTCTTATAGAGCGAAAAATATGGTAGTTTCCATTGGCATTGAGAGAGGTTGGGGAGGCCAGGGCATGGTTGGTTGCCTTCAGTGGACTGCAGTGAGTTTTGTTTGCTTTTCATCACTCCACCCCACTGGCTTGCAATCCCAGGTCTAACCTGGGTGCCCTTTTTCCTGACCTGGAAGCTACCTCTCCCAATTATTTCATTGTGCTTACACAGAAGCAAGGGGGAATTGCTGTGCATGTGAACCTCTCACTTCATATACCCAAGGGCATTGTAAGCAAGGTCCAGTGGTGGTGGTGAACATTGGCACAAATTCAGTGCTGTAGATCAGGGATGGGGAACCTGGTTCCCTCCAGATGTTGTTGAATTGATTGGGCTTGGCGGGAGTTGGGAGTTTAACAACATCTGGAGGAGTAGAACAGAACTGTGGGAAGGTTGTTTTTTGTTGTTAAAACATAAAATGACACTGCAGCTTCAGAAATAGTAGTCTCTGTATGTTGCTTTCAGCATGCATCCTGTTTGTTCCAAAATACACCTCGGAAGAAACTAGCTGCAGGACTGAGATGTTCCTAAGTTGTTTGTCTTCCTTTCCCTCTTTAGATTATGCTCATCATATTAATGTAACGGATATTGTTCCTGGTACAAATGGGAGCACTAAAGGTAAGTTTCCAATCCCCCTCCCCTAATTCTCTCTCTCTCTCTCAATAAATAGTATTTACACTGAGATTCAAAGCATCTTTCAATATTTAAAAAACATTATTTTAGAATATAAAGTTATGAAAGCAAACTGCTTAAAAGTGATAGTTAAAATACAATAAAATACTTTTAGAATCAGAGGGATGCATCTCCAAGAGATTTTATGCAGTAGTTAGGTCTATCCTGAATGACTAACATTAACCAAAAATAAAATTGGCTGAATATAGTAAAATATTGCAGAAGTTTCTTTCCCAGACTTATTTAAAAACCACATTAATAACAATCCTGATTGCAAATAGTAACTTCCAAAAACATAATTTATAGGGTTCTGTGTTCGCGTCAAAACCTGTGTGAAAAATAATAATCAATTTGTCACTCCCTTCCCTCTCAATCCAGAAAAGAGTTTCATGTGAAATACAGCAGTACTGTCAACTTTCTCTCAAAACAGCAACTATTATGCAGGCAATGGAGAGTAAACAGACTTGCAAAAATAATGCTGATGACTCGGTCGTGTCCATTGGCTTTTCTGAAACATGACCAACTGCTTTGTGCTTAAGGGCATTGTAACCGGCTTGGCATGCAGCCAGTGTGGGATGAAAAGATTTGCTCTAGGAAAATTCCACAGAATACTTAGTTAGACCACGCTCGGCACATAAATCACAGCTGTTTACTAATGGCAGCTGCTTGCCTCAGACCCCAGAAATGGTAATCTTGTACTTCACAGATCACTGACTAAGGTCACATGACAATAGCAAGTTAGAGTGCTTTAACCTGAATCTGAATCAATCACATCTAAAGTGGGTGGGGACAGATTGAATGAGTAAAAGGAATGTGCAGGTGAGCCGTACTGAAATCCCTCCTTGCTGTTTACCTCTCTATTGTTGGCACCCTTCTGTTTAAAGAGAGGGGTGTGCCTCTGGGGGAGAAGTCAAACCTCTGCATTAGCAGCAAGGATGTGACCTCCCTGGGCATAGCCTCACATAAAACACAACCTGTTCAGGGTATCTGTTGGGCCAGCATCTTAATTTAAAAAAGGCCCTTAAACTGTGTGTTGGCTGCTTTGTTTGGCATGTTCTCATGTCAGCAATACATAGTCCAGGAAGAAATTACACTGACATGTGAACGCTGTATACCAATAGTTGCCAACTTTTTTGGGTCCAGGGGCACACGTGGAATTTTGAGACTGGCTAATGTCAGGGGTGTAGCTTAATGCAGTGGCATGTGGTCAGTGGACTAGGGGGACCAGGCTATTTCCCTAAATGTTCCTGGTAAATTAGAGCAGGGGTCAGCAAGCTCTTTCAGCAGGGGGCTGGTCCACTGTCCCTCAGACCTTGTGGGGGGCTGGACTATATTTTGAAATAAAAATAAAAATGAACAAATTCCTATGCCCCACAAATCACCCAGAGATGCATTTTAAATAAAAGGGCACATTCTACTCATGTAAAAACACCAGGCAGGCCCCACAAATAACCCAGAGATGCATTTTAAATAAAAGGGCGCATTCTACTCGTGAAAACACGCTGCTTCCCGGATTGTCTGCGGGCTGGATTTAGAAGGCGTTGGGCCGGATCCGGCCCCCGGGCCTTAGTTTGCCTACCCATGAATCCGAGTATTAAAGCCTCATTCTCAAAGCCCAGGTGGCATCTGGCTGGCTTAGGGAGGCAGATGCGATGCTCACGTGCTCAACTTTGGAATGTCGCAATGTCACACGTGTGATGTCGCCCCACCCCCATTGCCATCTCAAGTTGGCACCTCTGGCCCTAACTGTTCCCTTATGAAAAAATTCACCGCATGCCACTGGTATAATGCAAAATGACTGGCCCCTGAAGAAGGGCAGACTTTCTTAAGAGAAGCAAATTCCTTAGATATTCCTTACATTGTTTTCTGCAAAGTGGTGAGGCTTGTGGGTGAGTGTGAAGAGACAACATACAGGTATTCCGCAGCCAAAACAGCCAGCTGTTTCCGTAAATCACAAATGTGGAATCTGACTCTCTAAATCCTGTTGGACTCAAGTTCCCATCAGCCCCAGGTAGCATAACCAGTGGTCTGGGATGATGGGAACTGCAGTCCCAAGATCTGGAGAGCCACTGGCTGCCTTAAATGGAGAACCCAAGTGGGTTGCACTGTTTATCCCTAAGTCACACCACAGTAGGCATCTTACTCATTTTGATGTTTAGGCTCTGATTTCCCCTGCTTGTTATGCTTTCCTTGAAGTAAACAACTGCTTGTTTCCCTTTTGGTTCTACAGTAATCTGCCCAGGTGATGCAGGCAAGGAAGAACCAGGAAACAGAAGCTGGACGCTTTCTTCTACCAATGATTCAGGATTTGAGGAATTTGAACGGCTATGGAGCAAATCGAAAACGGTCCCTCTTTACCTGGGCATCCTTGTTCTGCTATTGAATTTCAAGTCTCCCTCTTTCTTTGCCAAATTCAACGTCTTAGGTAGGCAATGATTTGACTGGAGAATGTACAGTCTGTGTTGGGGCAGAATGCCTCACAGCTGCCACAAGACCTGAAATGTTTCCCCGTTGGATATCCACTGTTTTCACTTAATCTGTTAGTCAATATTGCATCATTTTCCCTGGACTGAGGGTCAGGCTACACATTACACAACAGATCTGTGATCAGATCTCTCCCAATGTCTTTTGTAAAGCTTAAAACATGGGTGGGCAATCATTTTTCTGTTGAGGGCTGCTTTCTCTCAGGGATTGCATACTCATGGTGGGCAAGACTGAAGCCAGCAGTGGGTGGAGCCAGTGCCAAAAGTAGGCGGGGTCACTCTTTCTCTTCGACCTGCCCTGCTAAATAGGCTGTTGGAAGATGGGCACATTGCTCTTCCAGTACCTTTTTAATGCAAGAAGCTTGTGTTTAAAGGCAACCAGTTCTTTTTATTTATCCTTCCCAGAACTTCAGGGTTTATAAATTTCATTCAGGAATTCTGTTATTTTCTCTCCCTCTTTTCCCCACCCTTTTACAAATTTCTTAGATTTAGAGCAGCCAATAATAATAATAATAATTTTACAAATTTTCTTAGTATTACAAATTTATTAGATTTAGAGCAGCCAATAATAATAATAATAATAATAATAATAATAATAATAATAATAATTTTATTATTTATACCCGCCCATCTGGCTGGGCTTCCCCAGCCACTCTGGGCGGCTTCTAACAAAATATTAAAATACAGTAATGCATCAAACATTAAAAGCTTCCCTAAACAGGGCTGCCTTCAGATGTCTTCTAAAAGTCTGGTAGCTGTTGTTCTCTTTGACATCAAGTAAACTTGCATTAACATGATTTTCTGACCCCCTCTCCATGTGTTCTCTTGTTTGAACCTGGCTGAATAAGATGCAAAATAATTTTATCTCGGTTGCATTAATCTCAAAGCTGATTTGCAGATGAAAAACAAAACACAGAAAAGGGCAAGTGAAGAGGGAAGGATCGGAGGCAGGGGAGCTGTTTTGGGTTGGTCCAAGCTAGAGACTGAAAAACAAGACTTTTGCTCCTACTTAATTTAAATGTATCTGAGTGACATGTGGTTTCCCTCCTTCCCTTATTGCAGGTACCGTTTCAGTCATCTACCTAGTTATCCTCGTTACTGTGAAAGCTGCTCTCTTGGGATTCCATTTAGAATTTGACTGGTTTAAATCAACCACGTATTTTGTACCAGGTAATCTTTTATATATATATAAAACAGCCATCAGTATTGACTTTAAAACACTCCATTTTAATCATTTGATAAGATGAAAGTGGTTTCAAATGTATTCTTCAGCCCCTGTATATAATTCTTCTTGAATTGGTTACCAGTACAGTGTAGGCTACTATATCACTATTGGTATTAATTGCAAGAAGCGTAGATTGAGTTGGAACAATAGAGTGTAGGTGACCATTTATGCACTGGCCATTTGCAATTTATAAGAGCCATTAACCAAGGAGCAAAATGCTCAAGCATGCCATGCAGTTTAAATAATTTAAATGAGGCCTTTAAAAAAAATGGGGATTCTCTGGGTGTTGTCAGACTCCAACTCCCAACATTCAGGCCCTTGGCCATAGTGGCTGGAGCAGATGGGAACTGGAGTGCAGCAGTAACTAGGGGACCACGGCTTTCCCATCCCTGATTATAATTTATTGGACCCAATATCATTCTGTGATGACTGATCTGAAGAATAACTGTAGTACTTAAGAAAAAGAAATTACATCAGTACCTAGTGCAATTCTTGTTGCATAATCCTTACAACAAGCCTGTCTGGTGGGCTGGTATGATCACCCCCTATTACAGGTGCAATAATTTTAGTGTGAGCAATTGAGGTTTGACTAAAGCCACCAAGCAAGTTTCATGACTGAACTGATTTCCCCTCCCACCATCAAGTGCTCTTTCATTTATGCTCTTAAGCACTTTGCTTGCACCAGCCCTGCAAACATCAGGCCACCAGAACTTCCACACACACCAGGGCCCCATCTGCTTTGTTCTCACACCTGCATCCGTATATGGCTTTTCCTCTCCTTCAGCTTCTCAGTTCTGCCAAAGGAGATGGAGGGGAGAGGGATTGACTACGGTATTTGAATGGGTAGAGAATTCCTTTCCTCATTTGACACAGTCTCAATTCAGGAAGGACATCAGGTGGAACAAGGGCCTCTGTGATCTGTGTGGGACCAACTAGCCCTATTAACCTTCTTGCCCATAGTGATGCCTAGGATGATCATTGTGGGGAGGAAGGAGAAGAGCTCCATCCAAGACTTGGCAACACTTTCAGGGTCTCCCCCATGCAGCTGAATCTACTCAGATGTGGGGAAATGGTTGCATAAGAAGCACACCCAGGTCTGACAATTCCAGAGTGATTTCAGCACTGCATGAAGGTTGGGTTTTCTGGCCAGAGGCTGTGGGTGGGTTGACTTTTCCAGCTTGCTAGCACCTGGAGCTTGCATTGGCACTAGTCAAAATGCTCTTGAGGCCATTAGCCTCTTTTTCTTCCTCCAAAAGCCTTGTAATGAGGCATCAGGGACCTTCACTAGGAGTCTCATTCTGCTGCCAAAAAAAAAAAGAGCTCTGAAGAACTTGCTTTCTTCATGTGGTGTCTGATTAGATTTAGGTACTCTTTTCACCTGGGGAATCGTTAATGTCATTAACATTTAATTAATTCTTGCTAGAGGAAGTAGAAACACCCTTTCTGCCCACTCCCCAGTGAATTTCAGAGGGGTACAGCCCCACCCTACCCTGGTAATGCATTTGATTTAGAGAACAGTTCAGCTGTTCTCCAAGTCACAATAGATCAGTCGTCATAAACCCAAAGAGAACTTCTGGCGACTGTTTCCAACACAGCTTTCCTCCACAGAAGAACACGTGTGGAAAATAGTGTACAGTGGTACCACTGGTTACATACTTAATTGGTTCCGGAGGTCCGTTCTTAACCTGAAACTGTTCTTAACCTGAGACACCACTTTAGCTAATGGGGCCTCCTGCTGCCGCTGCACCGCTGGAGCACGATTTCTGTTCTCATCCTGAAGCAAAGTTCTTAACCCGAGGTACTATTTCTGGGTTAGGTCTGTAACCTGAGGTACTACTGTATAAGAAGTCCCTGTCCATGTTCTAGTGAATGGAACTAATTCTATTCCAACATCGTCTTCCATTGCAAATGCCATTGTCATAAGTTTGTTTATCTGCAAAATTTGCATCCTGTACTTCTGTCAGAAAACCCCAGAACACCTGCTGCAAATATATACATAAAGCATAATAATAATAATAATAATAATAATAATATCACATATGTTGTCTTCTCACTACAGAGGCTAATATTGCCATCTTAAAAGCCTGCACAAAAAGCAGGTCTTCAGGGAGCGCCAAAAGCTATGCTGCGTATGGTGCGCCAAATCACAGTGGAGGGAATGGCCATAGCTCAGTGAGAGAGAGCATCTGCTTTGAATGCAGAAGGTCCCTGGTTGAGTCCATGGCATTTCCAGGTAGGGATAGGACTGTCCCCTATCTGAAACCCTGGAAAGCTGCTGCTAGTCAGTGTAGACCAGGCTTCCTCAACCTCGGTCCGCCAGATGTTTTGAGACTACAATTCCCAGCATCCCTGACCACTGGTCCTGCTAGCTAGGGATCATGGGAGTTGTAGGCCAAAAACATCTGGAGGGCCGAGGTTGAGGAAGCCTAGTGTAGACATTACTAAGCTACATGGACCAGTCATCTGCCTTGGTTTGAGGAAGCTGGTGCCCTTTTAGTCTTCAGAGGAAGGGCATACCACAACTGGGGTGATCTTGATAAGAAGGCTATCTGATGGGCAGTTGATCCTGAGATTTCACTTAAGGAACTAAGGAACTTAAGGAACTACCAGCAGGATATCAAGTCATGGGTTAGATTATGTATTTGGTTGAGGGGGGTGCATTTTTACAGATTTGAGGGGTTCCCCCCCCTTACAATTAGCAGTATAAAAATTTTATGAGGTAAATAGCAGAGTTCCTCTAAGGAAGGGAAGAAAAGAGCTATGTTAAATTGAAAGGTATTACAGGAAGAAATGTTTTAAACGGGGCCACTCAGGGAAACCAGACTGTAGGTGCGACTGGCTGTGAGCAAGGAGAGTTTCTTTCTCATCTTAAGTGTGAGCCCCACACAAAACACCACATGAAATCTAGTCTCAAGATAGAAAACTGTACCTACCCACCAGCTATCTCCTCCTCCTCCTACCTGTTTGTAGTCATTCATTAATTTATATTTCTGTCCTGCTCTTCTACCAAGGAACTCGGGGTGGCATATATGGTTCCCCCTCCCCGCCCCCAATGCCTTTTTATCCTCAAAACAAACCTGCAAGGTAGGTTAGTCTGAGAGATGATGACTGGCCCATGCTCGCCTGGTAGGCTTCATGGCTGAGTGGGAATTTGAAGTTGTTTCCTCTGGTCCTATAATCCATTACTGTGCCCAATCTAGTCCGTATACTACGCTGGGTCTCTCAGCTGGCTTGCCCCATAACAACATTGGCAGGAAGTGGATAGGAGAAAAGCCCTTTCCCCCCTCAATCCACTCTGTGATGGGACAGAATACGTGAGGGAAATAATTCTCTTTTTCCCAGGTTGATTTCTCTTATCTCTCTCACACATATACATCATCATCATCATCATTATTATTATTATTATTATTATTAATTTATTTGTGTTCTAAAGAGGGTAGAAATTAGTATATGAACATGTTCCACAAGTTATTTTTCTGAAGTCCTTCCACTCAGTTTACTTGGAGAGCGAGCCAGGACAGAAGCAGACTGGCCCAACTCCCTGAAGGCCACGGGGCTGCAGCTGTTGAGGAGAGAGAGGAAGCACTGCATGCCTTTCTTCTATTATGTATAAACTTTAGCGCAGTTAAAATACTATTTAACAAATGCTTTCTCTAATCTACTTTCAGTATTCTTGTTTCCCGCCTTTCTCTCTTTGTGTGTCTCAATATAGGAAGGAATGCTAAGGGGCTGTCTTCATGCAGGCAGTTGCCCCCATGGTGGCCAATTCAGAGGCAACCGTGTGCACATAGCAAGGTTAAATATGTGACATTTATTATCCCACCAATACAACCACCTCCTTTTTGTGGTTTCAGTTGATAGGGAGGCAGCGTTGAAATGCAAGAAAGCTGGCTTGTGCCGTTGTCTGTCACAATCGTTGTCTGTTAGGCTGTGCACTTGCAAGAGCTGATGTAATTTGGTGACCACATAATGTGAGCTCCCAGCTCAAATGCTATGAACTCGCTAAGCAACTTGCTCTCTTTCAGCCCCTCCCAGTGAAATGGAAAGTTAAACTTCCAGTTTATGATAAACTGCTTCCCCCCCTTTGCGAAGCTCAGGGTGCTGCATAAATTAACCTGTCAAAAATACTTTCTCCTTTTCAGGAGAAACTTGGAATACTGATTTGTTGAGCTTACCATGTAGAAAAAAAAGGAGTTACAGTGACCCATTTTTTTTGTCAGTCATGTCCTGTTTTGTAATTTAAGTTGTACAATTTTGTAACATACCACCATTTAGAGAAATAGAGTATTACAAAACTGGGCCAGATTTATTACTGCCCCATATAACAGTGAGTGCCTCAGCTTTAAGTGCTTCGATACAGATGGCAGAACCTAAAATGGTTCTGTATTCCTTTTCTTTTTGTATATTTTTTATAGGCAATGGACAAAATTCATAAAACTAAGGTCATTTCTCATTAAAAGAAAAAAGAGTTGCTGCTTGCTATAATGCAAAACATATGTAACTTTGACGAATTTGTAAGGAGTCCACACCGAGATTCCGGATTTGCGGTTTGGAAAATGTTTCTCCCCTCTTCTCCCATCCCCTATAATAGTGTAAATAATGGCGCTAAAAAGGTTTCCTAGTCAATGGCTGACCTTTGCAGTAAACATCATTTCCCATCCAAACAATGAAATATGGAGTGATTGAGCTTTAGTTTGACAGCAGGGATAGGAAAAACCATTTGCGCTGCTAGAGAGATGCGCACTCCTCTTAGTCCTCTTTGGTAAAGATCCAAATAGAAAAGATGCCTCAGGGACAAAACAGATAACAAGAACAGTCGCAGACAAATAGCTTGCGCGGGCCACAGTTCTCTCTGGCATGCAAACTCCATGGAGATGGTCCAGTTTGTGCCATATGCATATTCATACCTGAGAGAGTTCATTTTACCTGCGACTGCAGTTGCATCAATTTCAGCTTAGCTTGATTTAGCATGCAGCACAGAGCTGTTCCCTGACAGCCCTCCAGATGTCCTTCGTCAGAAAACACTGCTCAGATTTTGCTGTTTACTGGCACACTTAATCTGTGAATGTTTATAGTCTTCATGGTTATCCAAACAGAGCAGGGTAGCGGGTGGAGGGAAGAGGGCTGGAGAATGATGCAGCTTTGATGAATTGTTTGTGAATTGGAACAGATGTCAAGCCAAGCAAACTGCATTTTGGTGAATCCAGATTTTTTTAACTTTAATCAGACCAGTCCTACAAACTTTGCAAGTTCACCCCTGGCATTCTATTAGATCGTGGGTGGGCAAGGTGGCTCATCTTTCAACAGCCATCCATGAATCTGAAGCAGGCAAGGCAGTTACCCCAGGTTTCTACCCATTTTTATGAAACGGAAAGAGCACACTGGACACAATCTGCACAGCCACTAGGCTAGGGCAACAGTAAAAAGAAAAGGGTGGCGGTGGTTAGAATAGTAGTCTTGGTGGCAGATTGGTGCATTATTCTGCATAAATTTCCTAGGTTGTTGTTGTTGTTTTCCAAAATACAGGCATTTTGTTAGACAGTCTTTTAAAAATCGTTTTTCTGGTTAGTTGTTTTTTTGAAAAAATTGTTTTAAACCATTTATTTATTTAAATAACCCTGTAACCCATGGTACGTCATTTTCACAATACAAATGTAGCAGGAGAGCAATCTTGGTTCATTTCATGAGTAGAAAAACAATGCCTATTATTTATCCCACAGGATCAGTCCACAGAGTCCTATTGGTGGATGGTGGAATCCCACAACCACCTTGTCCATTGAATAAAAGTATACCATTGAGCTGCAAAATCGTCCTCATATTGAGCCATTCTCAAAGCTCGGGCTTGTTTAGTTAGTATTTCTGCCAAAATGCTTTGCCAGATGTAATAATACTCCCCCCGCCACCTACAAAAACCAAGCCTGCAAAATGGTTGTGGCATTTGTTGAAGGAGCTAGATGAGCACTTCAGCGCCCAACTGGTACAGCAAGGAAATGTTTAGCTGCAAAATTATATTTCTGTTACTCAACAGTAAAAAACCTAATTTTTAAAAGGTACATAATATGAATTGGGTAGTGAGAAGAAGAAACTAGTTGGTGTTTTTGGCTGTTCAATGAAAAATGGAAAGGTGGCACTCACCAAGAAGCACAAAAAACAGGGGAATTAGGATTATTGATGGTTAAAATATGAAACAGAACTTCTGAACGTTAAAAATCCTTATGTAAAAATACATGTGCTGTGGGAGCCATGAAGTCATGGCAAAGGCTTGTAGCGCCACCTGGTGCCTCGCTGACCTCAGTGACCTGCATGTCCGTGCCTTGCAGTGTATTAAGTGCATAACCTTATATGGCGATGGGCGGGTTTAAGCCATGACCGGATGTAGGTAACGTGAGACATTGGCAAACGGCCATGCGACAGGAGAGAACAAAGGATAATAAAAGAGACCGGTGAGGAGAGAAGTTCGAAAGGAGCTGCTCATACCATCCTGAAAATATTGCTGGCTCTCTGTGTCTTTATTTTATGCTAAACTGCGCCATTTGTGACGGCTGGCTTCCGTCAATGTGCAAATTGGGGTTTTTTTAAAAAAAAGTTGATAAATTTGTGGCTGTTCAAGTGTTTAAAGCAGGAGTCAGCAAACTTTTTCAGCAGGGGGACGGTCCACTGTCCATCAGACCTTGTGGAGTTGTGGACTATATTGAGGGGGGCGGGGAGTGAACGAATTCCTATGCCCCACAAATAACCCAGAGATGCATTTTAAATAAAAGGACACATTCTACTCATGTAAAAACACCCTGATTCCCGGAATCTCTGCAGACCGGATTTAGAAGGTGATTGGGCTGGATTCGGCCCCTGGGCCTTAGTTTGCCTATGCATGGCTTTAAAGTTTAGTAAACCTGTTATCTTTTCTCCATTGATCAGCATCCCCCTCTCAAAGCTTGCATTGGCTGTCACTAACCACTATGCCTGACACTAATGCAGTCAAATTTCAAATAACAACCATAACCATAGCAGAACACTCTTGCGGGGATGGAATCATATTTTCCTAACATGCAAACTGGGTTTTCCTGGGGGAAAGCTATTTCCTTGTGATAGAAGTGCTTTGTTAAAAAAAGAAAAAAGAATTGTGCAGCAACTACATAATATTTTTGTTCCCCCCCATCCTCCATAGAGACCCTTACACTCAGGGTTAGTGTTTCGCTGTTGCCTACCAATTTCTGAACTTCAAAATTCCCATGCCTGAATTAGTGTCATTTTGCAGGCGGTGGAGTGGGGACGAATAATACGACGCAGACCGTAATGAGCGGTTACGAATCCATTTGGATGATTCTTACTTTTAGGACAGAAAAGTTGAATTTAAAGTAGGCTAAATGAAACGTGTTTTTCCCATGCATGTGTTTGTTGGTAATCAAGAAGAAGGGAAAACTTCCAAGGGCAATTAGGAATACAGTATCCTGGAGACAGATGTGCATTGTATTGTCTTAAGAGGAGCCATCTCCTTACAGTAATAAGTGCCAGGACAGAGCTTTATCGCATTTGAGCAAGGGCAGAGAAACAGCAGGAACTCTGAAACAAATGACCTTTCTGCAGCTGACATCAAAAGCAGCAAGCTAATCCAATATAGAGCACAAATGCTTATTGGAAGGCATTTCTCTGGCTCCTCTCCCATTTGCCAAAACTGATTATGTCCCACCCTGAACCCATTTGTTCCATCATGTAGATTGAACGGTGTGTTCAGAGTGGTAAATAGAACAGAGACAGTTAAAGGGGGTTATACTGAATATATGCTTTTTTAAAAAATGCTGCCTTGGACCTCCATATTGGAGGAAGAATGTAAGTTAGACATTCTGCTAATGAAAGGAATACAGGCTTTATATTTAAAATATACAAGGTGTCAGGTCCATAATTTCCCGTTTCCAGTCACTAATTTCATAGAATCATAGAATTGTAGAGCTGGAAGGGACCACAAGGGTCATCTAGTCCAGCCCCCTTCAATGCAGGAATCTTTTGCACAATGTGGGACTCAAACCCACGACTCTGAGATTAAAAGTCTCATGTTGTACCAACTATGCTATCAGTTTGATGTTAATTACCAACACATTGTTGCAATGTGAGTGGATGGTATTCAAACGGGGGTGGGGTGGGATATTAAACACAAAAGTTCCTCCCTCCTCTGCCCAAGATCAGGAATTGATGTTGGTTCAATGCATTCTCTCCTCATTCATGTTCCCTTCGTAACATACAGAAGCGTTTCCCAGAGTTTTTGAAAGTAACCCAGGATATCAAATGACTTTTCTCTAGTGGTTTCAATATTCAGAAGGACATATGAGAAAACATGTGTAGCCAAGGACCATTCTTGATCTCGTGGCACAGGATTAAAGAATTCAGTTTTCTGACATCCTTCAAGCCTTTGTTGCAATTCCTGAAAGAAGTTTTGAACAGTACATTCTAAAAATTAGAACGCTTTCAAGACTTTGTGTCAATACTGCTGCTTCTTTTTTGTAACATCTGAGCAATATACCCAATAAAAACAGTCATGTTGGAGCATTGGTATTGCACATGTGCTATACTACACACACACACACACACACACACACCCCATTCATAAAATTTTGTGAGACCTGACAATAAGCTTTCAAGTTATATTGAAAAGAAGTGCTTTAATCCCTGCTTCAGTAGTTCCTTATTTACTTCCTGTGCTACTGAATTCCGTGTTTCATTTTTCACTATAGATAACTTTATTTTAGATTTTCTCGACAGTCAGAGCAGATTCAGGCCATGCTCAGATGCAACAACAAAACAGGGTTTGTTTTGAGCCTTAAGGCTACATGCTTCCTTCCCTACCCCTAAAATAATTAAAGTACAGATGTACCTTAGAAGTTGAACGGAATCCGTTCTGGAAGTCCATTCAACTTCCAAAACGGTCAACTTCCAAGGCCTGGTTTCCGATTGGCTGCAGGATGCTCCTGCAGCCAATCGGAAGCTGCGCCGGACATGTGGCTTCTGAAAATCATTTGAAAACTGGCACAATCACTTCCGGTTTTCTATCGTTCAGGAGCCAAAACGTTCAAGACGTACAGGCGTCTGGCTTCTAAGTTTACACTGTATTCATTTCTGCCAATGAGCTGCATCAGCACTCAGCAAATGGGTGGTTTGCTCAAATTTGTTAACAAAGCAATTTGTAAAGCTGCTTGTTTGATATGTGTTTGGCTACTACCGTTCCTCACCCTTTTACCATGCTTCCCCCTTGAAGAAATTATTGAAGTTTCTCCTATATGGCGCAGCTGGAGCCTTAAAATTGGCCACAGAACCAGGCCCAGGAATCAGTAAAGTGGGAGAGCAGTGGTACCTATTATAGTGGTGTTGGCAGCCATTTTGTTAATTATAATTTATTTTTGTTTCTCCAGAGTTCAGGACTCTGTTTCCTCAGCTTACAGGGGTGCTGACTCTGGCCTTCTTTATTCATAATTGTGTAATTACACTGCTTAAGAACAACAAGAACCAGGAAAGCAATGTAAGTACAGCACGAGGGATTTGTATCTACATATAATCAACCGCTCTTGTCTGAGCTGCTTTTGCATACTAGATGTGATGTGCACAGATATAAAATAACTCGCATTCTTGGTCCTTTCCCCAAGATTCTGCCCTGCTCCTTTATGCTGCATCGCTTGTGCGTATCTTAACCGTTGGCTGGGTGAATTGGTGGGGAGGTACATACAGGAACAACCTGTGCATACAGCAATTGGCTACTGTTGGGGTTAGATCCACATCTGAATCCTGAAGTTAGGAGCCATAAGACAGGGAGTAGCAGCATGCATATTATTTAGGTGAACGGAATGCCTCAAAAGAATGTGAAACGTAGATGGAACGTGTTTTCTTTTCGCATGTTCTCTCGAATAGACAAAATGGCAGCCCCCAAACTAAAATGCATGAACTAAAATGGGTTGCAAACCTTTGCCAGGGTTTAACATGGGTGGCCGACTTATTTTGCTCTGAGGGCTTCTCTTAATTTGTTCATTTGCATGAAACAAAGACATCCTGCATATCCTTTTCCTGGGCATGCTAGATAACTAATCTCCCCTAATGCGTGTGCAGTCTTCTCATTCTGAAATTATCATCCTCAAGTCTGGGAAAGTTAGTATCACTTCTAAAGATAAGCTGATATAAACAGCCAAAGAGTTGAAAAAAGCATTAGGAAATGGGGCTTTACTGCGCTGGCCTTTTCCATACTTAAAGCGTATTTGTCATTACGACTCTAAGCTAGCTTGAGGTTGTTATGAAGGCAGCAAAAGATATTAGCTGAGATAACTGTGGAGCATTTACTGATCAGGCAGGGTTCTTTTTTGCCCGTGATGAAGTATGTTTGGTTTTTATTATTTATATTCTGAGCCAGCACCTGTTCTGATAAGTTAATTATGACTCTGGTTCCATTTGTTTTTGGTAATGCCCAATTCACTTCCCCACAAAAATTAGCATGTTGGGGAAATGGCTAGGTTTCTTCTGGACATCTTTGTGTAAGAATTATATTTTTTTAGTTGTATGAAGAAGTACTCAATTGCATGAGTCCCCACCTGAAGTCTTAAGTGGTAAAGTCGTATCACTTATTCTATTGTTTGCAAGAACTAGGCTGTTAGATGCTTCAGGTGCGTCCATCCTACACCCCACACCCCTGGTAACATGTTTAAACCATGTGTTTGACACAGATAAAATCTCTACCATGTTATCCAAGGTCTCATATGGAGGGTTTATTTAGCAAACTGAGCCATAAGATAGCCCTTCTTCATCATCCTTCTCTGTGTGGGGTGAGTGGGGAAAGATTCGTCAATATAACAGCCAGAAGAGTATCCCGTTAATATGCTGGAGGTTTGATAAGTTCTATTGAGAAAATCATAGTTGTGCTCTGAGGTTGCACTTTTATACAGTTTCGTACAAGAGGATTTTATAACAATGATTTTGCTCTGTGCCAGTTTCTATGACATCATAATGCCTCTTGAGGACTGGAACTGGAAAAATGATTGAACTGAGCAACAAAAATAAGCAGGAGTATAGAATGCCTTCCATACGTGGAGAAGCAAAAAACCACTGGGGTCCTTGAACTTAGAAAACGAATGACTAAGAAGGGATTTGATAGAAGCATATAAACCCACAAATGGGTTGAAATGGATAAATAGGGAATGAAAGAGTTTGGGTTTTTTACTTTGCTTTGCTTCATACTAGAATTAAAAGGCACCAAATACGCTTCAGGTTACATACGCTTCAGGTTACAGACTCCGCTAACCCAGAAATAGTACCGCGGGTTAAAACTTTGATTCAGGATGAGAACAGAAATCGTGCAGCAGCAGCGCAGCAGGCCCCATTAGCTAAAGTGGTGCTTCAGGTTAAGAACAGTTTCAGGTTAAGAACGGACCTCCGGAACGAATTAAGTACTTAACCCGAGGTACCACTGTATATGCCGCCAGTTCCAACTTCTCCATCCTTTGACCACACTGGCTCTTCTAACACTTTCATAAACTACTACTAACAATCAAATGACACAGTTCTTAATCTGTGACACGGTTCCAATTAAGCTAGTGTGGGACAATGGTGAGAGTTTTGGAATAAGACTAGTGAGACCCAGGTTCAGATCCAGCAATGAAGATTACTGGGTGACCTTGATGAAGCGTTCTAGGTGACTTGGTGTAATCCGCTTCAAAGGGTTGTTTTGAAGATTAAATTAGATAGGAGCATGCCATATATTCTGGCTTCTCCTGCCCTTCCCTCCATGGAGTTCATAAATGTAATAAACAAGCAGGCAGGCCCAAGCCTGTTTTTTCTGTCTGTTCCTTATATTCTTTCATACTCTTTAGTGATTTTTGCCAAATCCTGGAAGTCATTGGTTTACATCTAGTCTGTGAAGCTCTCCCGGTCAGAGTTTCCGACTGTGTCCACCTCTGAGGAAAACCTGTGTGGCTCATGCCAATTTCCCTCAGTTGTACTTGTCAAGGGGATTACAAACAGTGACTCACAGACCTTTTACCAGCTACTTATTTCTCCTCCTCCTCCTTCCTTGATAATATATTCTCCATCTTATATCAAGACAATACCTTCACGCTCCCTCTTCCTGCCAGGCCCAAGAGCCCTGTTTGTGGGTAAGGCATCAGGAGAATGTGTTCCATAACCACTGCAGGGATTAAGTGGGAATCCTGCGTTTTAAGGCTGCCTATGTATTCTTCACATTTTTATTCTCTTTCCCCTTCCCTTTCTTCCCTTGATTCCATCTCCCAAGGAATGCTTACACAATGTATTGGGCCAAAGCCAGCGTTTTATGATGTGTTTGTACAGTTCTTTGCATGGTGGGCTGCTGATCTGTGTCTGGCGTTCTAGACGGTGACACAATACATTGTAATAACAACAGTCAAAGTCTGGTCACTCGGCAGGTTCACTCCTGTATCCTCCATCAGCCTTGTAATTTTAAACAGTTGCCTGTGGCGAAGTACAACGGCCTCCAGACAATGAAGCACAGGCGCTTTTGCTTTCTCCACCCTGCCACACTTTTCCCACCTGCATTTCTTTCTTGTTCTCCCACTGTTCAGCTGGAAATGCAATGCTTGGGTGGCTTCAAGAGAGGTTTGGACAAATTCATGGAGGATAAGGGCGATCAATGGCTGCTAGCCCGAACGGTGATGCTTGGTCAGAGGCAGTACAGTGGTACCTCTGGTTACAAACTTAATTTGTTCCTGAGGTCTGTTCTTAACCTGAAACCATTCTTAACCTAAGGTACCACTTTAGCTAATGGGGCTCCCCCTGCTGCCACACGATTTCTGTTCTCCTCCTGGGGCAAAGTTCTTAACCTGAGGTGCTACTTCCGGGTTAGCGGAGTCTGTAACCCGAAGTGTTCATAACCTGAGGTGTTTGTAATTCTTCTGAATACCAGCTGCTGGAAACCAAAGGAGGGAAGAGTGCTCTTGCATTCAGATCTCGCTTTTGAGGGTTTCGCATAGGCAGCTAATTGGTCACTGTAAGAACAGGATGCTGGACTAAATAGGTCATTGGCCTGATCTTGTTATGTTCTTAATGTCAAGAGAGGAAAAGAATGCTCTGGGATTAGATATGTGCAGATTTTATATTTTTAAAAAATCAATTTCAGTTTATAATATATATATTTTATTACCGTTGATCTTATTCATACTTTTTTAAAACAAAAAACTTATTTTAGCCTTGACCTTTATTAACTATTTAATGGGTATTTTAAATGTTTTGTAAATTCTGGTAAAACAAATGTTTTATGACCCATCCTGTTCTTCTGATGGTAAATTGTTTTTTAGCTAATTTTAATATTGTATTTTTGTATTGTTTTGACCAGCCCTAGGACCATATAGTGAAGGGTGGATAAGAAATCCAATGAATAGTAGGAATAATATTTAGTAGAGCTGGTGGTAGGCAATCATACCTCTGAAAATATATTCACCAAGCAGGAAATGTACTGTGATTGTCTTGTCAAGAATGCAGGCCCATAGCTTCAGCTCTGCGTTCAGAAGGACTGAGGTGTCTCTAGTTAAAGGAACTTCGGTATCAGGACTCAGAATGACCCAGGATCAATTACTGAACGAACAATATCAGGCTAAATGGACTTGGTCTAAGCCTGCTTCACTTACGTCCATAAACATGCTTACATAGTCAGGGCTGCTAACTGAAAACATGTCTGAGGGTGAACTTCGACAGAATTTGACAGCTTTCACCAGACACTAACAGACCCTGCTATCTTGTTTGATCTTTTGTTTAGTTTCTACCCCTCACCATTGCAGAGGTATATTTAAAAACACGTAGGTGATGTTTAAAAAGGCATTTCTGTTTGGGGTTTGGGGGATGTATGTCATCTGTGGCTGTATATGTTTGTTCCTTGCTCACAGCCACTAATCAGTTTTTCCTAACTGTATACTCCTCTTCCCCATTACTGATCTGCGTCTTCTCTTGCTACTACCCTGCTCATTGCTACAATAACAAAATCCACAATAAATGAAGCATTGAATACAGTTGGACAGGACTTCCAATTAAACATGCATGGGATTGTGGCCTCTGAATGTATCCATCTCTAGCAAATGTAAAATAAGCACATTTGCTGCTGTGAGGGTAGTTTTTTTAAAAAAATGATTAAAATGCATTATTTGACTCCATCCAAAGAGGTTTTTGTGGCAAGATCTGTTTGTGTGGTGGGTGCTTTTAACTTATTTTGTTTTGTTTCCTGCACAGCAACTCTCTTGTGCTCCTTGTACAACTGGGGAGCTTTCTCTGTGTGCGTTTTAGTGTTAGAAGCAGCTTCCAATAGGTTTAATATAAAAGTACAGACCTTTTTTTTTTTTTTTTTTTTACTTTCAATACAACTCCTCCCATCATGATTTAATTATTCTGTTAACATTTACCATTTCTTGTGGAGCTGTGTTCCTATTCTACATATTTCTGGAAAATGTTCTTTTCTCAAAGTACCGTCATTGCATTGTATCCTCATAATACTTAAAATTAAGATGGAAAACAATAAGTTCTGGTCTCATTTACCCGAATGGAAATGGGGATATTCAAATCATATGCTTTCATTAACTTTGGTGGTGGTAGGGATAGTTAATTTGAGAAAGGAGCTTCATATGACTAAAGTTCTGCCAAATTACGCAGTTTTGTTATGGCTGATTCCCCCCCCCCCCGCTTGTTTTTTTTTAACTGCAGGTCAGAGATCTTTCCATTGCCTATTTTCTGGTGGGTTTAACTTATCTCTATGTTGGGATATTAATCTTTGCTGCTTTTCCATCTCCACCATTATCTAAAGAATGCATAGAACAGGTAAGGAGGAACTTTATTGTATACTGACAGTGTTGTAAGCTGCATAGAATGGATATTGCTGCTTTCCTTGTTCTTTTTAGTTCCCTCTCTTTTCAATTGAGAGGGACGCGGGTGGCGCTGTGGGTAAAACCTCAGTGCCTAGGACTTGCCGATCGTATGGTCGGCGGTTCGAATCCCCGCGGCGGGGTGAGCTCCCGTCTTTCGGTCCCAGCTCCTGCCCACCTAGCAGTTCGAAAGCACCCTTGGGTGCAAGTAGATAAATAGGGACCGCTTTATAGTGGGAAGGTAAACGGCGTTTCCGTGTGCTGCGCTGGTGCTGGCTCGCCAGCTGCAGCTTCGTCACGCTGGCCACGTGACCCGGAAGTGTCTCCGGACAGCGCTGGCCCCCTGCCTCTTAAGTGAGATGGGCGCACAACCCTAGAGTCGGACACGACTGGCACATACGGGCAGGGGTACCTTTACCTTTACCTTTTCAATTGATTCCGATCTCCTTAGCATAAACACTGCACACATTTGATGGCACTAAGCCAGAACTGTGGACAAGGGCACACATAAAGCAACACTGGGTTTGTCTAGCTAAGGCTGCACTGATTTGGTGGGAAAACACGTTAGTGCGGAAACAACACTGGGTTAGTTTCTTTAACTGTGAACTGATTCTGGTGATTACATCTTGGCTTAAGAAGCTGATATATGAACAAGCCTTTTCCTGGCGTGCGATTAGTTACCAGCTTCAGAGAAGCCACAATCTTTTTTTCTTTTTTTAGTTATTTTTTCTTTGGTTTTTAAACAACAAAAACAAACTTCAGAACAGACATTCAATATTTTACTCTGATTAGCCTGCCAAAAATCCAGATTATAGCCCACATTCTAGGCAAACCAGGAACTTAAACCACAGTCTGAAGTTTGTTTAAGTTCCCAGTTCAGATGAAATGGGACAGCATGGCACATTAAGACCTTTGGTTTAATTGTGGCTCATGGGAGGGGGAGGCAAGCATGGGCAAAATATTCATTACATATCTCTTCCTGTTCAGGTGAGATACGATTGTCCAAACTGGCTCACTGTCTAAAGTGAGACAACAGTTCCTAGCAGTAGGTCGAGTTTTATATGGGCACCTGCAGCTGCAAATCCAGGAACAAATCAAATTCGTAGGTACCACAAGGGTTGTCTAGTCCAACCACCTGCAATGCAGGAATCCAAAAGAATACTGTATCTGAAACTGAAAAAAGTCAACAGAGGAAATATTAAGGGGAAGTTCAAAATAGGAGGACTATTGCTAGTCACTATGTGATTTGCCTCAGCCAAGAAAATCCCTCCTCCTTCCTCTAAATCAACTGTAAGACCTGAAGTCTGCAGCCTGCAGAAAACAAAGAGACCAAAATTCACATGCATGGAGTTAGCATAATCTAGCCAGACATTGTTGGACTCCAGCTCCCTTTAGCCCAAGCCAGCATGGCCAGTGGCCAAGGATGATGGTACTTGTAGTCCAAAATGTTTGAATGGCAAACTGATCTAGGGTTGCGGAAGACTGGTCTAGCCATATCCATAGGTATGGCTTCAAACAAATATCTGAGGTGGTCAAGAATGGTTGGTTTGCTTTGGCATGGCTGCTGTTGTGTAAGCAAGACCATAACTTTCTGGCTTGTACTACATTTACAAGAAATTTCAAAGCAGGCAATAGATAAGGATCTTGCCTCTTGTTTTGAGTTAGAACAGCCTATTCTCACTAATACTCGCGGTGCCAAACAAATGGTCCCCAAAATAGCTATTTATTTGAATTCCCCTGCCATCTAGAAAAAAAAAAAAGCGGCAATTTTCACTTTGTTTTTATTCATATGAAGTTGCGATGCATGTATAGAGAAGATGCAAGAAGATACATTGGAATGGTTTTGTCAATGTATATATGCTGTTTCTAATTCGATCCTGATTTGTGTATTGGGAGCTAAAATGGCAAGACCACTACATATCTAAGTGCACTACATATGCCTCTTTAGCAGTTTAGTCATGCCAGCCACATGACCCAGAAAACTGGACAGATGCCAGCTCCTTCGGCCTGAAAAGCAAGATGAGTGCCGCACCCCATAGTTGCCTTTGACTGGACTTAACCATCCAGGGGTCCTTTACTTTTTTTAAAAAAAGTACATATGTACTGCTAGCATAGCGTATGATACACCACTAGGACATCTATGGGCCTCGGAGTATAAGAATTTGCCCCAGGTAGTAACTGGATATTATGACCTTCTTATATATGGGCTCTATATTCACTTTTTAAATTCAGGGAACTAAACTACTGTGACTAATTGGGTTATGTTTGGGGTGTATGTGTAGGGACGCGGGTGGCGCTGTGGGTTAAACCACAGAGCCTAGGGCTTGCCGATCAGAAGGTCGCGGTTCGAATCCCTGCGACGGGGTGAGCTCCCGTTGTTCGGTCCCAGCTCCTGCCCACCTAGCAGTTCAAAAGTATGTCAAAGTGCAAGTAGATAAATAGGTACCGCTCCGGCGGGAAGGTAAACGGCGTTTCCGTGCGCTGCTCTGGTCCGCCAGAAGCGGCTTAGTCATTCTGGCCACATGACCCAGAAGCTGTCTGCAGACAAACACCGGCTCCCTCGGCCTATAGAGCGAGATGAGCGCACAACCCCAGAGTCGGCCACAACTGGACTTAATGGTCAGGGGTACCTTTACCTTTTTATATTCACTTTTTAAATTCAGGGAACTAAACTACTGTGACTAATTGGGTTATGTTTGGGGTGTATGTGAGTTCTGTTTGAGAGAGAGGGTTTTAGCTGGGGCATAAGCATCTCCAGTACAGGAAACCTAACAAATATGGATGACGATTGTAGCATAGCCTGTACAAATTGTATACATGAGAATGACTGCTGTTGATTTAGAAAATCCTCATGTGCATAATTGTGGAAGCAGAAGAAGGTACACACTATAACTGTCATTGTTGCTATCTCATTAGCCATTTCTTCTGTCAGAATTTTTTAGACAACTTCCCCAGTAATGACATCATGTCATTTCTGGCAAGAATATTCCTGCTGTTCCAGATGGTGACTGTGTATCCACTGCTTGGATACTTGGCACGAGTTCAGCTATTTGGACACCTCTTTGGAAATGTTTACCCGAGGTAAAGACAGCTCTTTTTGCATGCATCTGCCTTCTGCCTGACCACGATCACTGCCGTTCCTGGACACATCGCTGCTTCTCACTTGCATCCGTCCAGGCAGTCATTTGGTATTGAGTAATAGTAGCTTCCCACTTGCAATCCTTCTGCAGCCTAGGATGCGGGTGGCGCTGTGGGTTAAACCACAGAGCCTAGGGCTTGCTGATCAGAAGGTCAGTGGTTTGAATCCCCGCAACGGGGTGAGCTTCCATTGCTTGGTTGCTTGGTCCCTGTTCCTGCCAACCTAGCAGTTCGAAAGCATGAAGTGCAAGTAGATAAATAGGTACCACTCTGGCGGGAAGGTAAACTCTGCTCTGGTTCACCAGAAGCAGCTTAGTCATGCTGGCCACATGACCCGGAAGCTCCCTTGGCCAGTAAAGCGAGATGAGCGCCGCAACCCCAGAGTCGTCCACGACTGGACCTAACGCTCAGGGGTCCCTTTACCTTTACCTAATAGTAGCTTCCTACTTGAAATCCTTCTGCAGCCCAGGAGCTGCATCATGTTATGCAGGAATTGAAAAGAGGTAATCCGGTACCTATTTAACATTATCAATGGCTGCTTTTGAGCCACCTTTCAGACACTTTAGGAGTGTCAAGTGACTGGCATCTAAACCTTCCTGGTACAATAAGATGCAGTTCCCTCTTTCAGAGACTGAAGCTGTTCAGTGTGGGACAGTCCTTGGTCCTACCCTACCCCGTCTGTCAAGTCTGCTTTAAAACGATGCACGCATCTTCAGACTTCATTTGCTTGCCTTCAATGTTATGTCATGCAATGGACTCCGTAGTACATTTTCCTATCTTCATCTTTGAACTCCAGCATACTTCCTGCAGGACAGTCTGCCCTGATTTTCATAGTCTTTGCAATTCAGAACCAACGTTTTCTTTTATGTCCCAGAACTTGCAAATGTGGAAACTGCTGTTTTATAGCTCCTGGCAACAGAACTCCAGAAAAGATGTATAAAAACCAGATAGCTACAATTTTGGAGTGAAAATGCAATTTTTTAACTACCCCTATTTGGCAATAAGTTCAGAATACATCTTAGTTATATCTAAGGAAGAATTAAGCAGTTTATCCACTGCTCAGTAACACATTACTGACAACTTAGTTTTGTTTAGAAACACATTGTTCCTTGTCTGATTCCTAAGTGGGGTCTGTCAACTGTCCAAAAGTTTCAGCTTTATCGGATGCCAAATATATGCATCTACTTCCTGATGGGGATGGGATAACTGGAGTATATTACGCCCATGTTTTGGCATCTATACAGGCATTGTAATGGTCTTCAGACTCAGCTTAGACTAATGGGTATGGAGGCTTTAATGGCTTGGGGTCAGCTTTTCCTCCTCTACGTCCTAACCTAAATGCTAAGGTCTACCTTACACTTATAACCAGGCATCCTAAAGGTACCCCAGTCCCCTACTGTAGCATAATAAGTAACTCATAATTAGCTATCCTTACATGGCACCCAATATCCATTGCTCGAGGCAGTCACAGTCTATGATGTGGTGCTATGGTTGGAGTGTAGGGGCAATATTTATCTAAATAGTTGTGCTACTGCAAGGATTAGGGCTAGTGCAATAGGATGTCCCCCTCTCCCTCTGCACTCACCCCACACCACCTCCCAAGAACCAGAGACTACCTTTGCATTTTAAGATGGGAACAGGGGAGGGAGTCTGATTCTTTCTAAGTCTTAATACATTGCAATATTCCAAAAAAGTGAAATTAACACCTTGGGAGGAAAGGTTTTTAAAGGATATGTTTCTCATGTTCTGAATTTGCAGAGACTTACGAAGCAACCTAGTAGATTTTATATATAAAGGTTTTTATCTTTTATTTAAATATCAAAACATACCATTTTTAAGCACATGTCATTCTAGGTTTCCTAGAAGTTTCTGAATCAGTATTTCAAACGAGTTCATTGCTTTGCTTGCATTCAGATATTGGTCTTGTTGAGAATGTGAAAATTCTTTCTAATTAGAAAAAAATATATCTTTCCAGTTAAAGAATTCAGAGGAGTACAATAAACCTTCCCATTTGTACCATAAGAGATCTAGTTTAATGAACATTGTTCCTAGTCATGAACCTTGAAAAGCCAAACATTTATTTAATCTAAGAAAAAATGCTCAAGATCTGCTGTGTAGATGCATTTAGTGTAATGCTTTCCACTCTTCCGAAGATTCTTCCTCTGGTACTCATTAGTCTGCTTGCTCAGCTCAAATCATTTCCTGGATCGAAAGCACTGCTTTTCATGTGGGAGTTCTGTTCTAGAGTCTTTGGGTTTGGAGTAGTTGCGGGGATTGTTTTCATGTTTTGCTTTTTTTATATTAAAAAAAAACCTGCGTTCAAAAACAAAACAAAAAACCCACCACCGAACCCTTGGGGTGCTGCATATTCCACAAGCTACATTGTTTTCAGAAGAATTGCCAAATCATACATACCCTATTTGGGAATGAGCTGGCAAGTCCAAGCATTCAAGAGAAGTTTTTAGGATCTGGCACTCGGTGGCTTCAGTAGATGTCAGGCTTGTTGCGGGTAGAATTAATTGCCTTTAGCATATGAGTCATAGAAATGGAAAGACTTTCACAAGCTTACTGAAGCGAGTAAAGAATGTTGTTCTTGCAGCAACAACACACAATGTAGATGACTTGATTTTCCTCTTCTCTTGCAGTTTCCTACACGTGCTGGTTTTGAATATAGCCATGGTAGGAGTTGGAGTCGCGATGGCTATGTTTTACCCAAACATAGGAGGAATCATAAGGTACTCCTGTATTTTGCGTTTGGTCATTATGCCATACAAATGGCTTCCTGCAGGCAGGTACAGACTGTTGTTCAAAGTGCAGATTGTAAGTTTGTAATAGCAGCAGGCAAAGTCAGCATTTGTTCAGGGAAGCCTAAGAAAACAAAGAATCATCATGTCCTGTTGACAAATGAGTAGAACGAGAAGGTAGAATTTTTAAGTACTAGAGCAAACTGTACAATTTCAGTCCATTGGGGGATAGGGGTGCCACTTTTAATGCTCCCTATCATGAAATAAATAGTGCATTAGAGAGTCAGGGAGGGATGAAGCTTCTGTCCTTGCCAACTCCCTGTTGTGCTAATTTTCTACTTGCAAGGAGCTTTCCACATGCAGTAATTTTCAAAAGCCTGATTCGGCTGCCTGCAGTCGGACATGGTACAGAGTCCAGGGGTCAACAAACTTTCTCAGCAGGGAGCCGGTCCACTGTCCCTCAGACCTTGTGGGGACTGATTTTGAGGGGGGGAAATGAACGAATTCCTATGTCCCACCAATAATCCAGAGATGCATTTTAAATAAAAGCACACATTCTACTCATGTAAAAACACCAGGCAGGCCCCACAAATCACCCAGAGATGCATTTTAAATAAAAGCACACATTCTACTCATGTAAAAACACCAGGCAGGCCCCACAAATCACCCAGAGATGCATTTTAAATAAAAGCACACATTCTACTCATGTAAAAACACGCTGCTTCCCGGACAGTCCACGGGCTGGATTTAAAAGGCAATTGGGCCGGATCCGGCCCCTGGGCCTTAGTTTGCCTACCCATGGTACAGACCATTCTGTCACCTCAGAACTCATTCCTCCCTAATTCAGCTGCATGCATAGACGAAGCGTCACATTGCAACCATCACATAGAAGAGATTTACCGTGAAGCCCATAAAGACAACCATACTAGCTGGAGCTGGGCAACTCTTTTGCCCTGGTATAGTTTGGTCAGCTGCATCATCCTCCCAGGTGGCCAGGTAGCTTTTGCCACACATCTGCTTCAGCTGTATAGTAAAGTATATGGTAGGATGTGTGATGAAATGGTAATCTGCATGTAACTGGTACAACCCATTGGCACACTAGCATGAGTAGGTGAGGAGAGTCTCCCAAAAACTAGTACAATAAGCCTGCAACATATGTGGGGGGTTGTGTTCTGGGGATGGTGCCTAAACTGAATGCACACAAGTTACATGCGCCCATATTACGGGCTTCCTGTTCTTCGTAGCTTATTTCCTTGGATTTTGGCCAAGCCCTTACAGAATCACTATTGAATAAAATGGAGTTCGCACGAGTAGAGTTACAGTTCAAAACCAGCGGCGTTTTTCACATTTTCCCAATTGCATAAGGCAGGGGTGGGGAATTGCAGGCCTTGGAGCCGAATACAACCTTCTAGGCCAATGGCGGAGCAAGCCGATCAGGCGTCTGGGGCAGGGCCAGCCGGGACAGGACGCTCTGTGGGGCCGCTGAGGAGTCTGCCTGCCTCCTCCCACTCAACCACCCTACAGCTGAGGGGGAGGCAGCAGACTGACTGTTTGGGGCAGCACAGAGCCTGCGGGCGCCCAAGCCACCATGTACTCCCAGAAGAGCCGCGTGGCTTGAGTGTGCTTCAGGCCCTGCGGTGAGTGCTGCCTGGCATTTTGTCACCCCCCTCAGTGGTAACACCCGGGGCATCCCACCCCCACCACACACCCCTTCCTCTGCTCCTGCTGTAGGCCTCTCTGCCTGCTCTCGGCCCTCCCCATACCACACCCCTCACTGACCCTGCTCACCACTTCCTCCCTGAGTGTTTTTGCCTGGCTGGAATGTGTCCCTTAACTCTGATAATGCCTCTTCCTAGTTGCAATGGACTGTGTCGAAACTAGCCTACCGTACAAAGGTACAATTTTACTTTTATTGTCCCACCCATTTTTGGCTCTGGCTTGGCCCACCACTGGTATCTGGCCCTCAGATGATTTCACAGGGGTGAATGTGGCCCTCTGTCTGAAAAACGTTCCTCACCCCTGCTGCAAGGGAAGAGAGGGGCAGCTGAGAAGAGGAAACTGAAAGGATTTTGCTATATTGTTCTGCCCATAGCAGCCATTTAATATTTAGACATACTTCAACTGCTTCTCCTCTCATTGTGGACTGAGAGCTGGGTTTTTCCCCCTACAATAAAATTTCTAAGGCAGAAATCCTATGCCCACTTACATGGGAATAAACCCCCGTAAACTGAGGGGAATTTACTTCTGAACAGACATCTAAAGGGTTGCACTGTAAAAGATCAAACTTTGGGTTTTCCCCCCCTCCTCAGGTATTCTGGAGCAGCTTGCGGCTTGGCCTTTGTATTTGTGTATCCATCACTCATCTACATGATCTCTTTGCATCGGGAAAATCGGCTGACGTGGTTGGCTATAGTTGTCCATAGTACGATAATCCTTCTGGGAGTGGCTAACTTAATTGCACAGTTCCTAATGTGAACATAAATTTTAAGGTCAGTTTCTTTTTCAAGAGAAGATTCAATAGGTTACCTTGAGCAACAGCATTGTAAAAGCTGTGGACTGCCTATCTGTGGGGGCCGAATTCTTCCAAAGAAAAGCTGTACTTTAAAACAAAACGTCTCTTCAAGAAATGGATGGTATACATTGGAACACATAGTACAGCGTGGCAGACTGAACAGCCCCAGTGAATTTCTGATGAAACATCAAGTAGAAGTGCAATTGGGATTAATTAAGCTTAAATTCTTAGGTAAATGCATTTTTTTTTCAAAGGGAAAAAGGCACATGATAAACTTTATATATAGAAACGGTTGGTTGACTTTTCTTGCAGCATAATAGAATTAAGGGACTCTGCTGATCTTAAAAATTATATATATTTCACACAGTGGTGACATCAGTATTATATGTCGAAACAAGTGGTTTGAAATCCTTTGCAAGTGAAATGTAGCACAGATCAAATTGAAGAACATAACTTTTTAAAAAGCTGTAACTGTTGCCTTTTAGAAAATGTAATGTACATGGTTCTTGAAAATGGACTGTTGCTGTACTATACCTGGATATGCATAAGAATTCTTTTTTTGATGTTTCAAGGCAAGCAGAAATATGTTTTACCTTTCCAACCTGGAAGGGATTATTTGTAAAACTCTCTAGTGTTTGTGATTAGTACTTGAAGGCCGTTTCTAGGAAAGTTGACCTTTTTGAGCCAAAATCTGGGAGGGGATGGTAAGATTGGCATGCATGCATGCACAAAGATTGGTCACAATGCTCTTCATACATTTCCAGCCACAGTTCAGAGAACTAGTTTGACTTTTTAAAAACCTGTGCAATCCAATAGTTACCATACACTGAATCAAGAGATCTGCTGGCAGAATGGCCACTGCACCCCCAGTTTGCTCAGCCCAGTAGGGGAGGAAGTAAATACAGAAGAAGAATCTATATGAAAACAATTGAAAGTGGCATACACAGTTGTACCAATCCCAGAAGCCTAACTGCAGCCTACACCACCACTTGCATGCTGCCTATACTCAGAGGCTGCCAAAGAACCTGCAGTGATCAGGGTGGATGTCATCAGCCTGCCTCCCAGCATCACAGCACTCAACACCAGAAGGCACCTACTCCAGTAGCCCTAGTGACTCATTGCCTATGGCATGGGCTTGGGAAGCAGGAGATGGGAGTTTGAGCCTCAACAGGAGCTGACATTCCCCTGTTCACCTCTTGCACACCTGGGGTGGGGGGGAGAACCAAAGCAAATGTCGGGGGCAAAAGAGAGGGAGCTGTTGTGCAAGGAGCTGGGCACTCCGCTCACCCTTCTAATAGTGGCTAATGGTGAGGGAGCCCCACACAGCTGCTGCACAGTCCAGCTACTGGATTCCTCTGCCGAAGTGCCCCAAGAAGCTTATGCACCTTGCCCTGCTGTCCAGGGCAGCAGATGATCAGCCCAGGGAGCTCACAGAGAGGTGGGCAGGCTCCTATGAGCCAGAGCAAAGAGGCACATTTTTTGCACCTCCTAGACCTGCACCCTCGGTGGGGGCCAATCTAACCAACCCCTGCTTGGGGACAACCCTATTCTAGGAAGGGGGAAAAGGCCTAGCCTACCGTATCTCAACCAATCACCAAGAGTGTTGCATGAGCCAATAGCCTGCTCCTAGATGGGCCAACCAGCCTTTCTAGCCCACCCTCAGCAAGCCATATGACTAATCCACTCTCAACACATGGCTGAATAGGAAAGCCATGCCAGGTAACATCCCAGCAGGACTCTTCCTCTTCATACAAAGTTTGGGGGATGAGAGAGTCTCTACCCCGATAGCCCATCAAGTTCCCTGCCCTCCCCAAGTCCCAGCCTGAGACCAGCTGATGCCAGGGTGAATTGCATCCTAAATAGGGTCTCTTCCCCCCTCTATCTGTATGAGGCTCTTCTATATTGACTATTGATAGACTGTGAGAGGGGAGGGGTAGTTGTGCCTGGCAACCAACCGGAAAGCACCTTGTACTTTTCTCTCTGTTCCTCTGCTGCGGGGCAGAATGGCTGGCAGCCGACACACAACCTTCACTGCCAAGAAGAGATGCTGATGAAGGCCACTAACAACAGATCACTTTAGGAAGGGATACAAATTAATGGAGAGAGAGGGGTTCTTTGTCATGATGACTACATTCAACTTTCAGGTTAACTGCTGAAGGGTAGGAGCAGGAGAGAATTGTTGGGAGTCATGTTCTGCTCATGGGGCTCCAAGAGGCCCCTGATGTGGCCAAATTGGGGAACAGAATGCTGATGATCTTTTGGTTCTGATCCAACGACTCTGTTTATGATTATCTTATACTCTTAACAGCAGCAAGGTATGCTCAAAGTAACAAGAGTTGGCTGCAGTTATACTTCATATCTAGATTCCTCTTTCACAAAATCCATTATTTAAAGGACTCTGCTGGCGGAGGCCTTGTTAGTTTCAATAGAGACTACACCAGTGTCATGTTTTCAGGGTCCACATGCCTGTCTTCTAGAGTAAATGTCAATGTGATTATTTTTTTCATAAGATCCGGACTTTTTAAAGTGTGCTTATGTTGGACACTTGTTGTGACATGATAGCATTGATGCACATCCTGGAAAAGTTCCAAGATTTCCTAGATCAGGAAATTCCCTAAAGTTGGGAAACTGCTTTTGTCACCACTCTATCCTCTATCTATGCACTCTATTTAAACGTAATAGAACTCACATATACGTAGGTGGAAACTAGGGACAGAAGGTGTCTGAACAAGTGCCAGGGTTTTTTTTACTGGCACAATCTGCTGTGCTGCGCACAGGAGGCAGCTGCTGCAACCTGGGACCTGATTTTCCCCTAGTCCTCAAGGAGGCCTTCAATTGAAGCAGGGAGCAAATTAGCCAGTTTATTGCATAGCCTTGTATGCACTAATCCAGGATTCTTAGGCAGTGCCAGCAGATGGGGACAAACTCCCTAGTGCAGGCATCCCCAAACTCTGCCCTCCCAGCTGTTTTGGGACTACAATTCCCATCATCCCTGACCACTGGTCCTGTTAGCTAGGGGTGATGGGAGCTGTCCCAAAACAGCTGGGGGGGGGGCAAGTTTGGGAATGCTGCCCTAGTGCCACTGCCATTTGGTTCCTTGGTTTGGCATTGGTGTCTCTTCAAAGAAATGACATGAAACAAGAATATGAGAAACTGTAAAGAAACAGACAATAAAATAAACTGGTGCTATTTTAATGGTTTAAAAGTGTGCTTTTATCTTGCACGCAGAATACAGTTTTGATTTTTGTCATGTAGAATGGAAGATGGATAACTTGCACACTGTTGTTACATGTGCCAGCAAAAGATAAGAATACCTGGGTGGTCATGTGTACTTTGCCATTGTTGGAACACATTTTACGCATGTGCGTTTTGAGAAGTTTGGTTTGCTAAGCTACAAAAATTAATAATGAGGTTCTGTCTCTTGAGAACTGTACTGAAGTCTCAGCACAGCTGGGACAAACCATAATTAAAGGTTACCAGATTTTGGAGGATGCTCTTTCCATTTAAGTTAACGGCTGCTGAGTCATTTTAGTGGAAGGGGGAAATGCCCTCAAACTTTGCCTTTGTCTCCCACCCAAAGCTCTAATAATTACCCTATTATAATTTCCTGAAAGGGGCATTTATTGCAAGTAATTAAACAGCAACCTCTAGTTACAGATAGGTAGCCGTGTTGGTCTGCCATAGTCAAAATAAAAAAATCATAGTATATGACAACCTTTAGTTTAAAAGGATCTGGCAACTTCTGTTTCAGTGTATCTGAAGAAGTGTGCTTGCACACGAAAGCTCATACCAAGAACTAACTTAGTTGGTCTTAAAGGTGCTACTGGAAGGATTTTTTTATTATAGCAACCTCTAGGTTATAGATGTAAGCAAGCTGAGCAAAAAAAGCACCATTGATGCTATTCCAGCCAGTCCTTTTACTGCAGCTTCTTTGTGATAGAGCTAAATGCTTTGCATCTTAATTTGACTGGGATAACCAAATCAGTTGTACTTTGGGCTTAAGAATATGATCTACTGCCTGTTTTGTTTAAGAGGTTCCATCTGCTGCTAAAATCATGTGTCTTTTGTGCCCTTTTCTGATTCTCTCAATGACCGGTGTTTCCTCAAAATTTGACTGACAAATACATGAATGTGGGAGAAGGCGATCTACTGTATATTTGGGGAAGTTGTTCGCTATACATCTGGAGACCTCTTAAGATAATTGTAACCAAGCGTGAATGGCTCCTCCCAAGACTGAAGAGCAGGTTTTTGTCTGTTTGGTTAACGTTGGATGCCACTTCAAATCAAGATGGCAAACTGAGTCCTTCAAAACTGCACTGCATTTTGTTGGTTTCTTAAAATTGCTGGTCAGTGTTGTACACAATGCTGCTGGCTGACTAAAAACTGAAGCATAATGCTGTTTGCTTCTTATGCTGTATGTGTGCACACGTCTATAGTATCATAACAGAATTTGCAGCCAGGATTGGGAATTCCTTAGGTATGCTGGAGAAGCAATGCATCTGGTCTTTCAGGGGTGGAGTCTGTCCCTCTGGTCATTATTGTAGCATATATGATAGATTTGAGCGCATATATATATATATATATATATATGTATTATATATCAATTGAACAAAATAAAGTAAATCAAAAGTGCATAAAGAGAAAAAAGTATAAAAAACCCCTAGGTTTATTATATCACAAACAAATGCAATTCCATATATGTTTGTCTAGTATATGGTTATACAAGTGTTATTATCATCCCAATACATATATGGTTATTTATAACCTACTTCTTTTAAAAATAATCACATTCCAAATATAGTCATACCTTGGAAGTCAAACAAAATGAAATCCGTTCTGGAAGTCAGTTCGACCTCCAAAACGTTCGGAAACCAAAACGCAGCTTCTGGCCGCAGAAGCCCCATTGGACATTTGGCATCCAAAAGAACGTTAAAAAACCTGAACACTTCCGGGTTTTGATCGTTTGGGATCCAATTTGTTTGGGAGCCAAGACGTTTGAGATCCGAGGTACGACTGTATCATCATACTTCTCAACTGTTGAGTCTACGACTGTAAGCAATCTGTTCATAAGTTGCAAGTGTTGTCGTATCTTCAATCTGTTGACTGAAGAGGGCCATAGATTTATCTTTCCAGTGCACTAATACCAGTCTTTTGGCTGCAGTAAAGGCACAAAGGATCCATTTACGTTGTACCGTTGTCAGATCCTATGTAGTAGGTACGTAAGAGAGAGATGTGAAGTGGGAGGAGCAGAGACAGCTGCACCGGCAGAGTCTCATATTGCTTGAGAAGTACACGGGAGATAAGAAGGCTTAGGCAGCTGTAGGAAGCTGGGAACCTTCAGTTCCAACTGTCATAGGAGCAAGACCTCTGCTTCTTAGGCCTGGCACTACCGAGCAGCCTTGTTTCTTCTAATAAAGAGTTCACTTGCTCCGTGTGATTTATTGCTGACCCGCTCCTGGCACCAATATTGCAGGATCAGGACTGTGTCTGAGAGAACGTGAGTGATGCCAGCCTTGCAAAGCAGCTGCATGTTATATTCCTTTTTTCTGGGGAGAGAGGTGAGTTATCATAGTATATGACAACCTTTAGTTTAAAAGTTCCTTGATGGATGATGGCTTATCTGCTAATCAGCATTGTTAGTTTCCTTAGCCTTACTCCACCCTTCACCGAAGCCCATTTTCTTCCTTTCTTTTCCTGAACTTAACGTTTCCTTGGGCAACTCCAGTGGATTGTGTCCCAGCTTGTCTTTTAGCAACATGTCGCACAAATTATTTAGTTGGAGGGTTCCCCCCCGCCCCGAGAACCAAATTTTTAAACGTAAGCCTACAGAAAAAGTAGAGCGCTTGCACTGAGGGGAAAAAAATATCTTGAAAATCTCATGCATACAGGGCAACCGAATGCTCCCATCAGATGCAAACGCCTGCTAACTAATGCAGGTTACTTTGGCCTTATGAAAACAAACAGAACAAGAATGGGCCCAGAGCTGATGTGACATTTTCATTGTAAGTGGGGTTTGGCATAATGAAGAAAATGGTGGTGATTAGAAGCTTTCTTGGCAGTGAGCTCCTGCTTCTTGCCATGTCAGAAGCCTTCAAAGTGCTAATAGTTAAACAGAAAATGTCTGTAGTGAGGTATTTATATCTGCATGTTATTTCTTATTTATATCTGTATGTTACTTCTTGGCTATGCACAGGGAAAAAAGCATACACATCATGCACACAATGGCCTAATTCAGTAAAATAAAAATGTGTAACAGATTGCTCAGTTTGCTCAAGAAAAGCTTTGAGACAGCTGCTGCAATGAAGAGGTTTAAGTAACACCGCTGTCTGATTTTTAATTCGACAGGCCCTGAAGGGGTGCATAAACAAACCTGTCCCTTTTTATTTGCAGTTTCCTCCAGGTACCCATGGAAAGTCTACAGCCAGTGGTATCTCCCTTGGCAACAAACCTCCATGTCTGAGTGAGTGTAGTACAGCTGGGAATTTTTTGAACAGGTTGGTTTGGGGAATCAGTTGATTCTTTAAACCTGGAAGCACCTGGATTGTGGTGTTCGTAGCACCTTGGCTTAAATTGCCTATAGTTCCCTCCTCAGCCCACCAGTCCCAAAGAGATGGAGCCAGTGCCTGACTCAACAATGCTCTCGTTTTTGAACGCCATGACCCGCAACACATATGCATAACTGGATCAAGGTGACCAGGTTTAGATAATTAACTTAAAACCTATCACAAGGTCTTCAAATGTGCATGTTTCAGAGCTGATTGTTCTAGGATAGAAAACAGTTTATACTTGATAAAGCAGTGTGAATTTGCATTCTCCCTATATCAAAGGGGTAAATGAGAGACAATGTGCCCACTCATTGGAGAATGATGGTCAATCTCTTCCCCAGCCTCCTAGAAATACCAGCTGCTGGTGCAGGACTTACTGTACTTATTGCACACCTTAGCAGCCTGGCTTGCACACAGTTCTCTTGAGTATAGACTAATTAAGCATGATTTCGGGACGGTGCACGTAGCTGTTTGTGTGTTGAGTTAAGGGCAGAGAGACCAAATCCCAATGCATTCATAAAGTTCACTGTATAATATTCGGACAGTCACACACCACCTCAGCCTAACCTACCTCATAGGCTTGTTGTGAAGATAAAATAGGCAAGAGCTATGCACACCAATAGGACGTACATGTAAAAATGTGTTTTAAAAAATTACAGAGAGCAGCAGACCAAGCAAAGCAGCATCCTTGCAGTTTCACATAAGCCCTGTGCCAGCAGCCCAGTACAATAAGACACATTCTGTCATTTCATATTGTTGGAGCAGGGAGAAGAGCTGCCAATACAGGTTTTCTGTACCTCCATTTCTGAGTGGGATATACTGGCTGATAGGTGAGAGCTTTGGATTTCAGCAACAGTAAACTTCAGGTTTTGCAACCATTCTTTAAAAAATGATTTTAAACTCTTAAAAGCAATGTCCAGGTTAAGTGCCTTCTTGACCACAACTCTTGGCCACCGTATGCCCTTCAACAACAGGCTCAAACCATGCATCCATCCACTTTGCAACAGATGATGATTATGGATTTCACAGAGTTAAAAGCAGACAGCTGTTGCAAAACACATTTATAACTAATTTATTGCAGTCCCAATGATGTGGACAAATTTAAAATGTTTCAAGCAGTGGGACTGAAAGCAATACAAGTGATTCAGCTATGGTTTTGGTTTGGAACAAGAGATGGGATTTAATCCTTTATTGTCTGTATCCCCCCCCCCCCAACCAATCCTCTTGCCAAATCTTATTTTGCCTGATCAAAATATCCAGAATAGGGTGTATTTTGAAGCTGTAGTATCTGAAATACAAAACAACCATGATATTTGGTGAAACACTGAACTTGCTTCACCAACCAGGCGCTCTCCAGATGTTGACATGGCCATGCTAACTAGGGCTGATAGGAGTTGTGTAATCTAAGACATCTGGAGGTCACCAGTTTGGTGAAGGGTAAAGTTCTAGGATCAAGGATATCTTAGTAAAATAAGGGACATGTGCCTAACGTTCAAGTTATTCCCTGGACTGCTATGTCCTTTTATGATTTAAAAAACAAAACAATTTACAGCTTTTGGGAAGAACAAGTAGTTCCAGCAATTAATGAACTCTCTGCCAGTTTATTATTAATACAATGGGCTGCAAACTAGGTGACTAGTGCTAGATTTTTCATAATAATAATAATAAATACCAGCCTTGTAAAGCCCAGAGCGAAGGAAGAGGAAATGAATCCAAACACAGTTGGAAATCCAAGGAAAGGAAAAATGCCATCAATAATTCACCCATAAGAGAAGACCACCTCTGCTTCTGTCCTAAGGGTAAGTGATCCTGCATGTAAGTGAGCTTATTCCTCCTTTTTACAGCCATATCAGCCTCTCTAGAGAGACAGGCAGTTTGCTGCTATTCCCTTTTACAGCATACAAAAGATACTCCTCTCTCATGGCCAGAGCTGAAATAAGGGCACCCAGGAGCATTTTTGTACTCTCACTGGCTTATCCCCCATCTTTGAGTTGTATGACGGGGAGGAGTAAGGATTGCCATTTAACCAGAAGACCCTGGAGCTTGGACTGGTTTCGTTTAGGCCAGTTTTCAGAAATGTAAGGCTGAGTTCTCATTTTCCAGCCATTTCATTTTCTTAAAGCTGTATATACTGTAGAGACTGTAGCTTCTGAACTGGGCTTGACACCCAAACCCACCTGAAACTGCTAGACTCTGCTTTCTGGCCCTGGCCTGGAGTTAGGCTGACTGATGTCATCTGCTAGCAGTCCCAGGACTAGTGATGGTGATACAGGCTTAGTTCATGGGGAAGCAGTTTGCACAATCAAATCGGATGCATAAAAGCATTTGGGCTCTGATTTTTTTCTTTTAATTCTTGGCATAAGTTAATCCATATGCAAATATCCCCTCGATGGCCAGCTGGCTAATTGTCAAGATGTTTTGTTTTTGTTTTGCTACTATCTGTTTTGCGTTTCCGTTAGGACAATCCCTTAATACTAGTCAATGAGCAATTTAAAATGTGTAATGGCCTTAAATTTATTGGCATAAGCCCATGATCGGCACCCATCCTGAAGAAGGAGAAATCACAAGCTGATTAATTGTAAATTGGCTCAAAAGCAACTAGATCTCCTTTTCCCCTAGTTTTTATTCTTGGTGTTTCATCTCTTCCCCCACCTTCCAGGCAGTCTCAAATGTCACACACTGTTCCTAGTTTCCCTTCTATAAGCTGCAACCATTTACAGAAAAGCAAGGGAGAAAATAAGTGATTCTTTAAATGTGCTATATATGTTGTTTCTGTCGACCAAAGATGCAACATCTGAAGCCAGCATGAAGTGCTGTAAGCCTTGGAAGCAATGTTGGGAGGCCAAGGACCATGTGGACATGGAACCGTTTCTTTCTCCAAGAGCCACAGATGTGGAGCCTGCTAGACAGATGGGAGAGGGATGTGTTGTTGAACATTTATCTACTCACACAAAAGTCCCAAGGCAACACAGGCACTTGGGATCATAATGAGGATTTGGAAAAATTGTTGGAATACTTGGATTGCATGAAGCGGGGGGATAGTTTGACAGTTAGCGACATACACAATCCAGCACTAGTTCCAAGAGAGAGAAAATTGGCTTTGCAAGGAGTCGGTCCCACTGAGCCAAGATCCTTCCTGCATCCACAACTGCTGCTGCTCCAGCCAGACTATATATAAAGGCTTAAAATCCCTAGTTTGAGTTTTTAGGAAACTTCTTCAGATGTAACCAGCAGCAACCACCATTCTTTATGGCTTTGTAATTCTCATGAGGCACAGGTGGGCCTGAGATGGCTGCTTGCAAAATTAAGTTCATATTGCACAAGGAATGCTTTATCTATAAACTACGATAAGACGCAGGTCATTGTATTTGGGAAGCGCCCTAAAAAGCATGTTTGGCACCTGGATGAACACATCATAAACCAAGTAAATAGGTTTAAAAATCTGGGATTGATTTATTCAGAAACGGCATCTTGGAATACACAGCTATCCAATAATAAATTGCAAGCCTTTTCTCTCTCTTTCGGTTGGGGAAACCTCTCCTAGTTTACTCCCCACGGCGACGCTATGCCTGCTAGTAAATGCTACAGGGACCCAGAGGATGTAGCTCTCTCACCGGTTTCCAAACAATCTAAAATAGAGGACTTTTTAAACAAATCTGCTTTTATAGTTCCAACAAAAAAACGGTTTTCTCCCCTTGAAGATGATTGTGAGTGTGGGGAGAGTATTCAAGGTGAGAGTGAGGAACTGGATCCAGCAATGGGGCATGTTGATCCTGTGCCGCTAAGAGAGGAAGGAATAACAAGTAGGGACTCTATTAACTCTAATTAACTCTAATTGCAAGAACGGTTGAGCATATCTTCCAACAAATTAGAGGTATTGCCTCTCAAATAACCCAGTTATCCAAAGAGGTCCACAGTTTATCAGTTAATCACAAGCAGGCATTAACAGAACACCATAGTACCAAAGTGGATTGGCGACAACCAGAGCAGACCCCTAAGCTCGACATAGAACATGCAGAGGCTCTTAAAACAAACTCTTCTTATTTAATCGTCCAACCAAAAAAGATCTGCATGAGAATTTGTGGAAGGCCACATCAAACTCCTAACTGGAAAGGTTCCCAGCGTTCCAAACGACATTTATCAGACTTACTTGGCATTGGACTTACAGAGATTGACTTAGTTAGGACTGAACCCTTGAATACAACAAATCAAATCCAAAAAATTACCGTATGTTAACTTTTTCCTCTACTAGACTGCCCTCACTGATTCACAAGCTAAAATTCAGATTGTCAAGCAGAGGAGTTTTTCCAACCCGGGTATTTCGCAATTCTATTGTTGCACCCTTATGTAAGATGAGGACTGGTGCTTCAGAGGGGTCCACAAAACCAAAGCCTGGATCCCCAATGGAAGTAATGACATCACAAAAAAACTTGACAGGTGGGGAGGAAACAGACGTGCCTGAGTTGAATTCGCAGGATCATGCCCAACATCAAAATAACCAGGTGAGCCAAAAGGAACAGCCGATCCCTCTAGACAATCATCTTCAGGAATCTGAGCACTCTGTAAACCCTTTAGAAGAGGATTTTCTCAGCTCCTATATATATATATATATATATATATATATATATATATATATATATATGTTGCATGTTGCCGACATGCAAATGGCTTGGTTACAATCTACTGTTTCTAGGGAAGCAAGATAGAAAATCACCACACAGATGCAACAGGAAAGGGCATCACCAACAAGTTTCTCTAACACACTTGCAAAGGTGCCATTTAATAGCCCTTCACATTGTCCGCTGTTGCCAACAGCAGTCAGGCACATACGGTGAGGACATAGCTACTTGTTACATGAGGTAAGAGCATCTGAATGTTACGGCTTTTTCGGAGGTGAGGAAATCTCCACAAGGATCCTGCTTTGGGCAAGGGTAGCACGTACACCAGCTTTGTGTTCTGTTGCATTCAGCAGGGCTTCTGAGTACATCTGTGTTGGATCAGGCTGTAATTTCAAAAGCAAAAAAAAAAAAAAGCATGCCAAAAACTCATTTTGCAGCCAAGATTCGTAAAGTATAGATTTCCTATCTTTGCAACTTCTAAGGTGGCCAGATGCAAACGAGAGCAGGACTCCTGTACTTTTAAGAGTTGTGCAGAAGAGAGGATTTCAGAATCTGTAGATGGCAAGTGTCACCTGCTGATAAAGGTGCAGGGACCCTCTAAGCTTTTGCATCTTAGTTCCATTGCACTTCAGACTGTACCTTTCATTCTCCCACAGGCAAACTCCCTATGGTGCCTCTTATCCATGCTAAAAACAATGCAGCAACAACAGCTGCCTGTTAAAAACTAGCATAGATGAACATAAGGGGTCTTTTCTACGTGGAGGCATTATGGCATAGGAACTGGCTGTCATGTCTGGAAGGCTCTCAGGGCCAAGCTACATTTCTGTTGAAACATCCGCCTTCTGAGGCTCAACACTTGGTAAGTGGAGGAAAGGCATAGTCCTGCATGCTATGTCTGCTGGAATTCTCTCTTCTACACAGCATTTAAAGGTGCAGGAGCACAGTTCCCTTTTGCACCTGGGCATGCTATACAGAAGGCACACAATCCAGCAATTAATCAGAGGCAGATTTAGGACAGTGCTACTGGTTCTGCCTTTTGAATTATGGTGCTGGAGGAGACTTGAGAGTCCCATGGACTGCAAGAAGATCAAACCTATCCATTCTTAAGGAAATTAGCCCTGAGTGCTCACTGGAAGGACAGATCCTGAAGCTGAGGATCCAATACTTTGGCCACCTCATGAGAAGAGAAGACTCCCTGGAAAAGACCCTGATGTTGGGAAAGATGGAGGGCACAAGGAGAAGGGGACGACAGAGGACGAGATGGTTGGACAGTGTTCTCGAAGCCACCAGCATGAGTTTGACCAAACTGCGGGAGGCAGTGGAAGACAGAAGTGCCTGGTGTGTTCTGGTCCATGGGGCCATGAAGAGTCGGACACGACTAAACAACAACAACAACCGGTTTTGCTGCACTGGGTGCTGAGCCTAGGGGGCGCTGCAGGGCATTGCAACTATGGCATAGTGAATTGAACAGAATGGAATGCCAGAGGCAGGGGACACCAAATTTTGGCCTTGCACAGGGTGCCACAAAAATTTGGAAGACCAAAGTCTGCCCCTGATCTGTAGTTCCAGGTGGAAACGGACCTCTGGCCAAGGGATTTTGTCTGAGCAATAATGCAAAGCAGCAGCTGATGATTCCTGTCTTCTGCTAAAGAGAGTTCAGTGTGGAAAGCAAGGAACTTGGCTGCTGAAAGGTGACATGTAGCGTTTGGGAGCAAGTCCAGCAATGACTTTTTCGTGGTGAACTTGGATTAGTTGAGTGGAGGTGTTAAGAACATGAGGCTAAAGCAAAAAAATTCAATGAGCTAGTGTTAGGGTTGCCACCTTTTTTATTTTTCTGGCAAGGTTTCTGTGCCTTTGAACAGCTGCATGGACAGGAAAGAATTCAACATGGACTGTTTCCCCACACACCCAGCATGGAGAGGCTGAATAGAGCTTTATAAAATTATTATTATTCATTAATTTTATGCTGGTGTCAAACAGAGCCAAACAATGTCTGAAAGGCCACAGGTTCCTCATCCCCTCTCTTAGGTGAAGGGCTGTAGCTGAGTGACAGAGGACATGTTTGAGTAATTCCATGAATTCGTCAACCTACAGATCTATTTTTCATTTTCATATATATAGTTAACATGTTTTACGTCATTTTAAAGATAATTTTTCAACGTTTTGTGATCTGGCAACAGTTTTTCAAAATGGAATTTTAGACCAAAAGCATGACATGCAAGATGATTCAGAATTTCTGTATTTCCCACCCCACTAAAGTTCTGTTAATGACCTCTCCAAAAAAATAGACAAAAGGTTAATGACTTTTTGTTGCATTGATCGTTTTGCTTTCACATTTGATGAACTGACAAAATATGTTAGGAACAAAATCAGATGAGCTCACATTGGCTGATTATGTAACATTGATCACAAACCACACACAAATGAAAAATCTATATTTTTTTAACTTCGTTCTCTTTGATGTTCTTAGCATTAAGAAAATGTGATGTTACCTGAAATGTGTTTAATGGCAACATTTCTTCTGACCAATGTAACACCATTTTATATAGCATCAATGTGCTGCCATGTGTGCCATTTCAATCTCTTGCTAGCTAGGGCTGTCATAATTCATTCCTGAGAATGTTGTGATTCTTAGGCCTATTAGATGTAGGGTATTTTATGGAGTTTCACAAAAATAAACGGGTGTGAGTCATCAAGAGGCTTAAAAGATGACTAAACCAAATAATGGTAAGGCTGTACAGTATGTAGCTACTAGCTGCATTGACTACTGTATATTCTGCCTTCACAGTCGGAGAGAGTATACAGTGGTGCCTCGCAAGACGAAATTAATCCATTCCGCGAGTGTCTTCGTCTAGCGGTTTTTTCGTCTTGCGAAGCAACCCTATTAGCGGCTTAGCGGATTAGCGCTATTAGCGGTTTAGCGGCTATTAAAGGCTTAGCGGCTTAGCTGCTAAAAGGCTATTAGCGGCTTAGCGGCTTAGAAAAAGGGAGGGGAAGCGGAAAAAAATCTCAAGACTTGCAAGACATTTTCGTCTTGCGAAGCAAGCCCATAGGGAAATTCGTCCTGCGAAGCAACTCAAAAACGGAAAACCCTTTCGTCTAGCGGGTTTTCCGTCTTGTGAGGCATTCGTCTTGCGGGGCACCACTGTATATGCTTCTGAATTCCAAGTTGATGAAAATCACAGGAAAGGAGAGTGCTGTTGTGCTCAGATCCTACTTGCAGGCTTATCATGGGTGAGAACAGGATGCCTGGACTAGATGGTCCATTTGCTTGATCCAGCAGGATTCTTCTTATATTTTTATGTTCTGTAAGAACTAAAGTACAGTACTGTCCTTTGCTTCTTTTGTTTAGGTTTTGAACTTCACATGCTTTCACGATAACATAAAGTATGCTAACATCTTCAGTATAGTTCTGCTCCCAATTAGCCAGAAAATCCAGTACAGCAATACAGCCAGGATTTCCCCCACTTCTCAGCTCATCAGGTTTGTATCAGTTATGCTGAATGTAATATAAAGACAAGTACTGCAGTGCAGACTATGGGTAGCTGAGCTTTCAGGACCAATTCAAAAGGCAATTTGCAAAACTGATTTACAGAAATGGCTTAAGCATTCATCCTTATTGCCAAAGGATGCAAAAAAGAGATCAAGTAATTGCAAGGCAAATGTAATATTTCTGTGCCATCTTATGCAACATTGTATATGTAGTGCAACTGGCAAGGAAGAGCCTGCAGGGCAGCGGTTGAAGAAGGAGCAAAAAGGGTTTTCTTGTGTGTGTGTGTGTGTGTGTGTGTGTGTGTGTTTCTTTGTGGCTGATTAGCTGTTCTCCCTGTCCAAAGGTCAGAGGGGGCAGGGTTTCTGTTGAGGCAGGTGATTAGCTGTGGGAGGAGCTTATCAGAGCCTGCAGGGCAGCAGTTGAAGAAGGAGCAAAAAGGGTTTTCTTGTGTGTGTGTGTGTGTGTGTGTTTCTTTGTGGCTGATTAGCTGTTCTCCCTGTCCAAAGGTCAGAGGGGGCAGGGTTTCTGTTGAGGCAGGTGATTAGCTGTGGGAGGAGCTTATCAGAGCCTGCAGGGCAGCAGTTGAAGAAGGAGCAAAAAGGGTTTTCTTGTGTGTGTGTGTGTATGTGTGTTTCTTTGTGGCTGATTAGCTGTTCTCCCTGTCCAAAGGTCAGAGGGGGCAGGGTTTCTGTTGAGGCAGGTGATTAGCTGTGGGAGGAGCTTATCAGAGCCTGCAGGGCAGCAGTTGAAGAAGGAGCAAAAAGGGTTTTCTTGTGTGAGTGTGTGTGTGTGTGTGTGTGTATGTGTGTTTCTTTGTGGCTGATTAGCTGTTCTCCCTGTGCAAAGGTCAGAGGGGGCAGGGTTTCTGTTGAGGCAGGTGATTAGCTGTGGGAGGAGCTTATCAGAGCCAGTTTGATCCATCTTTTTTAGGGGAGCTAGTCTCAAACGTTTGTTGGGGGAGACCTAGGTTTTTTGTGGGGGGAGTTATTTTTCCTGTCTTCACGCTTTTTATGATGGAGGACCACTGTAGCCACCCCCAACGACACGTTCTCAAGATGGAGGGGGAGGGAACAGCTGCAGTCGCCTGCGGTTCCTGCGCAATGTTTGCCATCTTGCCAAAGGTTGCAGGCAGCTTTACCTGCAGCAATTGCATGTTGATTGCCCTCTTAAAAGACAAAGTCCAGCAACTGGAGGAACGTGTAGCTACGCTCCAAAGAATTAGAGAGCTGGAGCTCTTCTTGGAAGCAACAGAGCACACTGTCTCCACCAAGGAGGAGACAGGGGACTCCCCTGAGAAGGAGGCTAGTTCACCAACACAGGAGCCAGATATATGGAGAAACGTGACTCAAAGAAGTAGGAGGCCCAGGGTTCACTCTGATTGTTTAGAAATACACAATCGCTTTGAGGTCCTCTCCCCTAGCATGGAAGACGATGAGCAGACTCCATTTGAGGATCTCTCCCTCATTACAGTCGATCAGGTATATGAAGACGAGCAGCAAAGTCAGTCCTCAGGGAATGTGCAGGCGACCTTGGAACGGGCAGCTCACGGAAGAACCCCGACCAAACCTAAGAAGAGGCGTGTAGTGGTGATAGGGGATTCCCTACTGAGGGGAACAGAAGCAGTGATCTGTGGGCCTGACAAGATGTCTCGGGAAGTGTGCTGTCTCCCCGGGGCTAAGATCCAAGATGTAACTGAACGACTGCAAGGAATCATAAAACCCACTGACAAATACCCCTTCCTCTTGGTTCATGTGGGAACCAATGACACTGCAAGCAATAGCCTCCAGAAGATCAAAAGAGACTACGAGGCTCTGGGCAGGAAATTGAAGCAATTAAATGCACAAATTGTCATCTCATCTGTCCTCCCAGTTGAACGACGTGGCCCAGGGAGAGAGGGGAAAATAGTGGAAGTGAACAGCTGGCTTCGCAAATGGTGTAAACAGGAACGGTTTGGATTCTTAGATCACGGACTGCAGTTTCTTGAAGATGGACTTCTGGCAAGCGATGGGCTGCACCTCACAACGGTTGGGAGAAATGTTTTTGCCAAAAATCTCAGAAACCTCATCAAGAGGGCTTTAAACTGACTAATGTGGGGGAGGGAGACAGTGCTCCTGAAGGTAGGAGTCTATCAATTGATGAAGATGATCATCCAAATGTCATAGACCAAATGGAGCAAACAGCACACAGACCTAGTGGTGGGAGGAAAAAAATCATTAAATAAGAGACACGGGGGAATGATTAATGGACTTCAATGTCTGTACACTAATGCACAAAGCATGGGAAATAAACAAGATGAGCTTGAGCTCTTGGTACAGCAAACTAAATATGACATAATAGGCATCACTGAAACCTGGTGGGATAAGTCCCACGATTGGAATGTAATAATGGGGGGATACAATGTATTTCAGAGAAACAGACCAGACAAGAAAGGAGGAGGAGTGGCGTTATATGTCAGGGATGTGTATACCTGTGAAGAGATCCAAGATTTAGAACCTCAAAGCCAAAGTGAGAGCATTTGGGTCAAAATTAAGGGAGAGAAGAATAACAGTGACCTCATTGTGGGAGTTTACTATAGATCCCCAAGCCAAACGGAGGACATAGATGATGCCTTCCTGGAACAGATGGCCAAGCATGCAAAAGGAAGGGAGATAGTAGTAATGGGGGACTTCAATTACCCGGATATTTGTTGGATGTCAAACTCAGCCAAGAGCATAAGGTCAAACAGATTCCTCACTGGCCTTGCAGACAACTTCATTGTCCAGAAAGTGGGAGAAGCAACAAGAGGAACAGCCATTTTAGATCTGGTCCTAACCAATGTTGATGACCTGGTTAGTGGGGTAGAAGTGGAAGGATCATTAGGCGCGAGTGATCATGCTCTTCTGAAGTTTACTATACAGCAGAAAGGAGCAGCCAAGCATACTAGGACTCAATTTCTTGATTTTAAGAAAGCTGACTTCATAAAACTTAGGGAAGTGCTGGGTGAGATCCCATGGACAGTAATACTAAAAGGAAAGGGAGTTCATGATGGCTGGGAGTTTGTTAAGAGGGAGATAGTAAAAGCACAACGTCAGGCAATACCAATGAGACGGAAACATGGAAGGTGCCTAAAGAAGCCAGGGTGGCTATCTAAAGAACTTTTAACTGAGTTAAGATTTAAAAAGGATGTGTACAAAAAATGGAAAAGGGGGGAAACCACCAAAGAGGAATTCAAACAAATAGCCAGCACGTGTAGACACAAAGTCAGAAAAGCTAAAGCACAGAATGAACTCAGGCTTGCTAGAGAGGTTAAAAGCAACAAAAAAGGCTTTTATGGGTATGTTCGTAGCAAAAGGAAGAACAAAGAAACAGTGGGGTCACTCAGAGGAGAAGATGGTGAGATGCAAACGGGACACAGAAAGGGCTGAACTCCTCAATGCCTTCTTTGCCTCAGTCTTCTCCGATAAAGAAAACAATGCCCGACCTGAAGAATTTGGAGCAAATGATTCAGCAAAGGAAACACAGCCCAGAATAACTAAGGAGATAGTACAAGAATACTTGGCTAGTTTAGATGTATTCAAGTCTCCAGGGCCAGATGAACTGCATCCAAGAGTATTAAAAGAACTGGCAGATGTGATCTCAGAACCACTGGCAGTCATCTTTGAGAATTCCTGGAGAACGGGTGAAGTCCCGGCAGACTGGAGGAGGGCAAATGTTGTCCCTATTTTCAAAAAGGGGAAAAGAGAGGACCCAAATAATTACCACCCAGTCAGTCTGACATCAATACCAGGGAAGATTCTGGAGCAGATCATTAAGCAAACAGTCTGTGAGCACCTAGAAAGGAATGCTGTGATCACCAATAGTCAGCATGGATTTCTGAAAAATAAGTCATGTCAGACTAACCTGATCTCATTTTTTGACATAATTACAAGCCTGGTAGATGAAGGGAACGCAGTGGATGTAGCCTACCTTGATTTCAGCAAGGCATTTGACAAGGTGCCTCACGATATCCTTGTAAAGAAGCTGGTAAAATGTGGTCTTGACTATGCTACCACTCAGTGGATTTGTAACTGGCTGACTGACTGAACCCAAAGGGTGCTCATCAATGGTTCCTCTTCATCCTGGAGAAGAGTGACTAGTGGGGTGCCACAGGGTTCTGTCTTGGGCCCGGTCTTATTCAACATCTTTATCAACGACTTGGATGATGGACTCAAGGGCATCCTGATCAAATTTGCAGATGACACCAAACTGGGAGGGGTGGCTAACACCCCAGAGGACAGGATCACACTTCAAAACGACCTTGACAGATTAGAGAACTGGGCCAAAAGAAACAAGATGAATTTTAACAGGGAGAAATGTAAAGTATTGCACTTGGGCAAAAAGAATGAGAGGCACAAATACAAGATGGGTGACACCTGGCTTGAGAGCAGTACATGTGAAAAGGATCTAGGAGTCTTGGTTGACCACAAACTTGACATGAGCCAACAGTGTGACGCGGCAGCTAAAAAAGCCAATGCAATTCTGGGCTGCATCAATAGGAGTATAGCATCTAGATCAAGGGAAGTAATAGTGCCACTGTATTCTGCTCTGGTCAGACCTCACCTGGAGTACTGTGTCCAGTTCTGGGCACCACAGTTCAAGAAGGACACTGACAAACTGGAACGTGTCCAGAGGAGGGCAACCAAAATGGTCAAAGGCCTGGAAACGATGCCTTATGAGGAACGGCTAAGAGAGCTGGGCATGTTTAGCCTGGAGAAGAGGAGGTTAAGGGGTGATACGATAGCCATGTTCAAATATATAAAAGGATGTCACATAGAGGAGGGAGAAAGGTTGTTTTCTGCTGCTCCAGAGAAGCGGACACGGAGCAATGGATCCAAACTACAAGAAAGAAGATTCCACCTAAACATTAGGAAGAACTTCCTGACAGTAAGAGCTGTTCGACAGTGGAATTTGCTGCCAAGGAGTGTGGTGGAGTCTCCTTCTTTGGAGGTCTTTAAGCAGAGGCTTGACAACCATATGTCAGGAGTGCTCTGATGGTGTTTCCTGCTTGGCAGGGGATTGGACTCGATGGCCCTTGTGGTCTCTTCCAACTCTATGATTCTATGATTCTATGATTCTAAGGAAGTAAAGATTGCAGCTCAAGATTAATGGGGAATCCATCAGGAAATGACTAGCTACGTTAACTGAGTTCAGGTCTGCTGAATTACTTCCTAGGGAACAAAAAAAATATATCTTGCTATCAGAACCTTTTGAGAAATCTTAGAAAGCAGATAAGGTGTTACAGAGCTGGAGACAGACAGATGTCTCAATCTTCAGGAAAAGGTGATCCCAGGGAACTTAAGACCAGTCAGTTTGTCTCTGAAAACAAGGAAGATACTAGGAACAGATGACAAAGGAGTCAATTTGTAAGCATCTTATTAGTGGAGTGATTAGCAGGAGTCAGCATGGATTTGTTAAGAAGAAATCTTGACAGATGAATCTTATCTCTCTTTTTAAGAGTGCTTATTAATGGTGGTTCATCAACATGGAGGAAGCACAATAGTCTTCAGTGTTTTTATCAATGACAGCACATTTCACACCCACATCCTGAGAATTCTGATTCATTGTAGTACAATTCTCAGCAACCCTTAACAAACTACAACATGGAAATGGCTTATTGAATACTTACAAATACACTGTAAACAGATAAGAATATTAGCAGGATTATTGTAATAACCTGCAGTTTTATAAGAGTATATATTTAAAGTAGATGAATAAATGAGCAAATTAAGTTAATTTGGATATGCAGAAAATATTAAAAATAAATTTAAGGAACTGTGGAAAGAGGGGGAAGGAAGTCGAGTTTTGAAATGTTAAATTGATTGTAACATTATTGAAATGTATAAAACTAATAATAATAATAATAATAATAATTAATAAAAAGAGGTGGTTTATCAACAACTCTCATCATCTTTGATCATTGGCTAAACTGACTAGGAAGTATAGGAGTTCTAGTCCACATCTGGGGTCCCAAGATAAAAGAAAAAGAACACTGCCTAGAGGAGTGGTGGGCCCTCCTTCACTTGAGGTCTTCAGGAAGAGGCTGGATGGCCATCTGATGGGGACAGTAGCACCCTTGCGATGGGGCAGAGCTGCCCTCCTCATACTGGCAATGTTGCAACTTGCCTGGATGGCGATGTGGCAGGGTAGAACAAGGTTGATGAATGGGTGCACCGAAGGGAGTATCAGATTGTCTCAGCCAACGCACCCACTCAGCTCTGACATCCTGCCCTGCCCCACCTATGTAAGCTGCAGTCACTTTGGTGTCATGATGACATCTCTGTCCCACTCCACAGCCTGCTACCTGTTTTGGAGTGCTCTCACTTTGGATATGAGTAGGAGATTGGGTTAGGTGACCCACAAGGCACCCTCCAACTTCTGTCTTAAGTCCCAGTGGGGGAAGTTCCTGATCCCAAGAGGAGCTTCGTGATTCACATCCTCAGTGTGACTGTGTAGGCTGGTTCCCACAATAACAACATTTGGCTGAAAGTGGATTTGCACTTTTTTTGTAATGTAAATGCTTTGGCATGTGACCCTTAAAGTAGTTTCCGAACAAACCACAGTGGCTGATCCAAGAGAGGACTGTGAGAATCACATTGTGAAGTCTGTTTTTAACTTAATCTTGTGGGTTTCCTCCCCCACTGCATCCCGTGACGTCAATTATTATTTTGATATTGCAACAAAATTCAGCAAGTGCTGGGAGTTGTATGTCCACATATGAGAAGTTTGAGTTTGGTCCAATGGACTTTTATTAGTGTTTTAAAATGAAAACGGTTGTGAACTAATGAGTTCCCTTGGTACAGCTGGCAATGGAAAAAAATATTCTTATGTTTATGGCTCAACACAAAGCATTGCTGACCTCTGTGAGCACAGATGAATAGTATTATTAGAAGCTCTGAAAATCCTGCCCTACAGAGATGCTTCTCATAAATTTTAAGGCTGTATTTATCAAAGCATAGTATATGCTTCATCCATACTTGTTGCAGTTCTCTAGGATCTTACAGATGCTGGGTTGCGTTTGTTTTGCAGATATACATATGCTAATTCAGTGAGTGTAATCCAGATGTCATCCTCTCCATAAATACTTCCACTCCAGGAGAATGGCAGTTTCCCAGCACCAAATGTTTGCGGGAAACAATGGACCATATTCAACTATACAGTTTTGCTAGTGGGAGCCTGTGCAAGAAGTTCTACTAGGGCAACTGGCGCTTTCTTTCTCTCCTTCTCCCAGGTACACCCCCCATCATCTCTGTGGGGTTGGGAGATTCCCCCCAGAGCAGTGTCAGGGAGGAGGAGAAGGGAGATTGTGAAAATACTTGTGCTGGTGGAGCAGAGGCAATACTGCAACATTTACGTAATCTCACCTACAGATTCTTGCTATGGTAAACACAACAAAATTGTTAGTATTGAAGCAGTGGAATAGCACTTGTGTTCATAGCCTCCTGTTAGGCAGTGCCTCAGACATCACTGCAAGAAGCATCATAAGCCTACCTCCTGGAGCCATTTTAAAAAATGCATCATCATTTCAGAACACATTTTTGCTTCCCCCTCGCTACTCTTACCACTCAAGGATCTGTGCCTAGAGTTTAGACCTATCTTTTATGCAGGTTTAGAAGCCCCTCTCAAAGTGATTTCTTGTTTTGCCTTATGAGCAGTGTAATTTTAAAAGCTTTTAAGTATTTGAATCTGTGATAACTTGTAATTGAGTAGAGTGTTAGACTGTCCTATATTCTTCAAATAAATAAATAAATAAATAAATAAATAAATAAATTCATGTTTTGTAATATTTGTATTATTTACTCTTTTGTAAGTAGTCTTGGGAATGTCAAGTGGCCCTTGAAGGGTGAGATATAAATGTCAGAAATAACTAAAGTGTGATTAGACTAATCTACCTGGAACTAAGTGTAGTTACCCAGAACTCATGAATCGAAATAAAGATTGCAAGCACTTAATAGTTTAACTCCAGCAATCTTATTGTCGTAATAGTATGCACATTGCATAAACTTCTTAATTATTATTTTTTACAATCCAAAGTGATTCTTGTAATGTCCACTAGATTGTATGCCATGATACTGACTCATTATCTGAGTGCCTGTATAGCTAAAACATCCTTGCACAATAGTGGAAGTATCAGCAGGTTTATTAAAATGGAGAAGTGGAGGGGAATGGTAATGGAATGACTGGTTTAGTTGGAGCTCTCTGCATTGCAACATTTTGTTCTACGGCCCACTAGTGACTAGTCATTTAGATATCACATATAAGGAGAGGCAGAAGAGAAACTCGGCTTTGTAGAAAGTGCTTGAACAATCATTTCTGTAATTTTATTTGCATGTATTTATTTATTTATTTATTTATTTGCATGGAGACCTGTAGTTGTTGTTAAATTCTTTTTACTGTTAACCCATTTCTCTATTGTGTCATCTTAGTTTACCACCTTGCCAACTGAGCTCCATTTTCACAGCGCACGAGGCCATTTTCACTTAAACCAGATTCCCCCCACATATAATTCAACTGCAAAATGTTGGTTATTGCTAGAATGCAATTTCAGTCATGTAATATTGTAAATTTTTTTGCTTTCTATGCCTTGCTAACAATATTAACAAGTAGCATATTCCAGACTAAAAAGTGTTCTTAATGACACACTATGGAAAATGTCCTGAACCTGAACTCGAAGGATCAGGAAACAATACAAGGAATCTTTAATGTGTATAATTCGAGAACTTGTCGGTCTGCTAAATCCTGTTTGACATTGCTCTGTTGCCTTGTAGGTTGACAATCTATTGCTCAACTATTTATTGTAAGTGTCGGTGAGGTTGTAAGGTGAAATAGTTTGGACATGATGCTTGAATGCTGAGAATGTTGCATTGAGTAGTTTTGTTGTAGCACAGGGGTCAGCAAAGTACAGCCTGCGGGCTGGATCAGGCTCGCGAAGGTCGTTAACTCAGCCCGGCCGCTGTCTGAGCTCCTTGGAAAAAAAGACAAAAAAGAGCGAAGCTGATGCGCGTTTTCGCGCAAAGTCCTCCTTCAGGAGGTGCAGGAGGAGGAAAAGGAGGCAGAGTTGCCCCTGGTGGGAAAAGAGGCACCATCCAGGGTGGGGGAGGAGGCGAGAGATTTATGGGGGGAGGGAAAAGCGAGAGGGTGGGGAGAACAGGCAGGAGGAGCTCTCCCTGCTGGCTGTGTGGTGGCGATCTGGCCTCCACTGCTGGTGGGAGGGCCCCCATCCCACCCCCGAAGCGTGGAAGAGGTGCTGGCAGCAGGAGGCCCAGCAGGCCACAACATAGCACCAAACCCAGGCAAGGCCCCCCCCCCATCCAAACAATGACTATCATCAGTGCAGTGAAGAAAATTTTTATTTTTAATTTTTATCATCTACAATACTGTCTGGCCTGCCTGGTGATCTTGCATGGAATGTGTCCTTTTAAAATGCACCTGTGGGTTATTTGTGGGGCCTGTCTGATGAGCATAGTGTGCATAGGAATTTGTTCATCCCCCCCCCAATATAGTCTGGCCCCCCACAAGGTCTGAGTGACAGTGGACCATTTTTATATGTTGACAACAACCACAGCAACAACACCCTTCCTTAGGGAAAAACATAGTTCCCCTGATATGGTCATTGAATTGGTGTGTATGGAACAGCTTTGCTTTCAGCTAAAATGCAATATTTCCAGATTGTACAGTGTTAGGTCTGTTATTATCAGTGAGTGAATCACTGATCTCTTGGTTTTATAACTGATTTGCATACTACAATCTCTTGTATTCAAAACAGATAATTAAGATGACAAGGCATGGATTGCAAAACATTTTAATAAGGGTAATCAACTTATTTCCACATCCCACGCACTTTTCCAAGGTTTTAGACAATAAAATCAGAGAGCCAGCACTTCCTGGAATTTGAAAGTACATTTGAAATATAATTCCTCTGGTTATATAAAAAAATATTCAGAGCTGCATACTCATTTCGGACTCCTCTGCTGTCCCAATATGTCAGCGGAGCAATTTATGTATTTTATATCTTAACAAACCTTATTACGCTATAGGTTGAGATAAAAGTTCAGCTAGTAAGTTCCAGGGCTTTACAGTGATTCAGAGTCAACGTTTCTGACCAAGACCCGTCGCAATCCATTGCAGCTGGGACTCCCCAGTACGTGTTGGGTTTTATTTAATGCAAGTGTAGCTATATAAACAAATGTAATGGAAAACACGTGTCCAATCTCTCCCTTGCATAATTTTATCACAATTAAACTACCCCCCTGAATTTTATTTTTTTTTTTTAAAAAATACTTCTTTCATTTGTATTTTTAAGAACTGACAGGCAGGGCGAGGCGAGGGGAGTGAGAGAACAAAAATCACATCTCCTTTAAATGCCCGTGACCGCTTCCGGCAAACTGTGAGGAGAAAAAGTGCGCGCGCGCGTACCCGTCTGGAAGAGCGTAGGGGGCGGGAAATGAAGGACGATTGCCAGCCTCCTGGTGGGCGGCGCAGCCTGGAGAAACGTACTTGAAACGTCGGAAAGAGAGCTCTGATTGGCCGCGTCGGAAGTTAACGAAAAAGAAAGGCAAGAACGACTGGGCGGGGTAAAGATTGGTAGGATGATGGGCATGACGGGGGTGGAAAAGAATCGCTCGGCGGGGGCGGCGGGGGCGTCGCGAGCTGGAGCACGCCGGCGGTGTGGGCGGAGCCTGCGCGAACCCCGCCTTCCCTCCCTTGGTCGCTCCCCTCCCCTCCCTTAAAGCACCAGCCCGTCCTCCGCGAGGGCCGCATAATAGTGGCGGCGCCACAGGAGGTGCTTTGTGGTGCCGTTGGGGGGAGAGAGAGAGAGCGTGCTCCGTGACACCCGCCACCCCCCCTCCTTCTCGTTTCCTCCCTCGTCGCCTCAGCTGGCCCTGTGGCTGGATGCGGCTGAGCTCGGGCTCCCAGCCTCCGCGCCCCTGCCGCTGTTCGTGAGCCCGGCGCGGTCCAGACGGAGTCCCGGGCGCCGCCGCGATGTTTGACAAGACGAGGCTCCCTTATGTGGCGCTGGATTTGGTGTGCCTGATACTGGGTACGTCTCGGCCGCCCGGCCGCCCTGAGGGGAAAGGGGAGGAGGGAGGCGGCTGCGGGGAAAGGGAGGCTTGACGCCGGGGATGCTTCTTCGCTACGCGCTTCTTTTCCCTCTCCTGTCCCCCCACCCTTCACACGACACTCTTGTTTCGCGGGGCGGGCGCTGCTTTTTTGCGAGCTGCTTCGCGAACTACGCCTGAGAGCAGCATTCGCATATGTACATATATATCCCGTACCTATATTGATAACCGGTGTGTGGAGTTTCACATGCGGTCGAAAAAAACACTCGCGTTTAATACGCGCTTGAAATATGGGTCCGTGTGTACATACATATGCGATACGTGTGTCCGGGTCTGCTTGGCTTCCATTGCATGTCAAGGGGCTAAACTTCGCTTTTCCCACCCACCTCCCGCCGCCAAGGCTGTGAGGAAGGGTTGGAAAAAGAGGGCGGTGGGGCAGTGGGCTGCAAACACCGTACTTGCTTCCCCCATGTGCTCTGCCATCTTCCCTGCTTGCCATCACATTTTATTGTCGCTGCTCTTTTCTCCGTTTCTTCCATCCCTAAACTCACCTAAATTCGCAGGTCAACCCCAACCCCCAATTGTCTCACCTGAAGAAACTTGGTCACTGCAGCTTCTTCTGTCCATAGCAGGATTGTGTAGAGTGGACTGGTGTAAGAATTGGTTTGAATCACTGGTGTACACCGAAAATTAAGAAACCTGCCTCTGTACACTGATAGTAGGTAGGACAGCGCTGGTAGGGTTTGTTGTCATGTAGCTGAAGTTTACTGGAAAGCTGATGATATCATTTCCCTCCTATCTGGACAGGCTTGTATTTTTTTTAAAAAAGGAATAGCCGTGAACAGTTGTTCAGGTTGTTGATGTAAAAAAATGCAGATTTCCTTGATAACCGAGTCCAGCATTCTTTTCTATAGCTGCTGTTTGTCATCCTTACAAGCTGTGAAGAAATAGGTCTTCCCATTTCGGTCACAAGATGTGAACACTCATTTCTAGGCATTATTTTCTGAATATTATTTTCCCTTTTTCTGATGAAATGAGGAAATGAATATCCATTAGAGAGCTAACTGGAAAAAAGTGAGTAGTGTGCAGGTTTTCTTTTCTCAAGAATGGTAAGATTAGTTTGCTAGACACTCATCATTTAATTACTAGGAATGATGACTGATATCTATAGTTGATGAGTACTGGCAGTTTGACCAATTCTAAACATACAGATTAAACTACAGTAATTGAAAATTTGTCACAATGCAAGAAGAGATAGTGAGGGAACTTCTTGCTGTGTCTATTCTGGCATTTTAATTGAAAGAATGAGGGAATTTCTGTGCAATTGTCTTCTGTCAAAGTTAGCATAAGATCTTGAGCTATGTCTAACCTTATCTATTTGAAATCCTTTCCAGTTCTGACAGCAGGCAGCAAAGAGGCACCAGGCCAATTTCAGTGTGACCATTTTTCTGCATGGGAGAATATATGAGAAAAATCTGTACCTCTGAATACTGTAAACGAAAAACCTGCAAAGAGGAGTGAACAGGAAACTAGTATCCTGTTTGTGGCATGCTGTTATAAAATCCATGCAGGTTTCTTTCTTTTGCTAATAAATTATATTGCTAGTGGTTATGCATTTGAAAGGCCTTGGTTTTTACCATGAACCCAGTAGCTGGTTTAAGGCTAGTTTGTACTTAGGGAGTGGTTTATAAATCTTCTAAATAAAAATTCAATCTCAGATCTCCATCTTTTTTATATTGACCTACCTTACAGGGTTACTGTAATACTTTCAAATTCATGTATATGTGAAGCTTCTTGAATTAAGTGCTATACAAATGCTTTATAGTAATAATAATATACATTTCTCCCAATGGAGAAAAGTTTCTGGAACTGGTTTTATATCTGCCAGCTAATGCATCTAAATAAAAAAAGGATGCATGCAGCATCTTTTTTTTTTTTTTTTTAGTACACGCACCTTACTTGAATACAGTGTATAATTCATGGATGACCATTTAACCGAAAAAGGGAGAGTTCATGTGTGGTTTTCTTCAGGTTTAGTGGCGTTCAACATTTGGATGAAATAGTTGATACTTCCAGAAGCTCAATTCAGATATGTCAAGCCATGTTTAAGCAAGTTGAACAATTGTTGGCAGGGCATAAGCAATGGCTTCTGATGAGCTAGCAAACCAGAACTGGAAAACATGGAAAACATGAACCAGGGTTTGTGATAACGAAGATTGCATTTCCCCAAATATAGCCAAAGAGAAGCCCCAGCAGCAAAGAGTGGGCAGAAGGTAATACAGTAGTTATTTGCAAGCTGCAAACCTGAGATTCCAAGGGATTATATTGCAACAAAATTAATAATTTACCCATGTATACTTGAGGTTACGGTGGGTGATTTGAGAATTATATCTCAAGCGGTGATGTCAGTTGTATCTTGCATCATTCTGTTTCAAGCATCACATGTGGTTAAAGTGCTGTAGATTATCTCTCATGTCTTAAGAAGTGAAATGGTAGCTCATATTGGGTGGCACCACTATACAGGTGACACCCAGCTGTATTTCTTCTTGTCATCAGAATCAGGTGAGGTCATGTAGGTGCTGGACTAGTAGTCTCTGATCATTGTAATGGGTTGGTTGAGGGTGTATAAATTAAAACAGAATCCTGATAATACAGATGCTTTAGTTTGGTGGTTCCTGGCTCTAGGAATTATGTGAATGACCTGTTCTTGACAGTGCTGCTCTCTGTTTGAAAGAACAAGTGTGTAGGTTGGGAGTGTGTGTGCTCGCGCACTGTTGGATTCTACCATGTGACACTACATTGCAGCAGCAGCAGCAGCAGCATGGAATGCTTTCCACCAGCTATGGCTGTTTCTGCATTAGGGATACTCTGGCCACAGTAATCCCTGCTGTTAATAATGTCTCATTTGGATTACTATAATGCTGTCTGCTTGGGGCTGTTCTTGAAGATGACCTGGAAACTCCAAGTAGTGCAAAATGAAGTGGCTTGGCTTCTGAGTGGAGTTCCCACATCTGTTTTTAAAAGATTTGCACAGGCTGCCAATACATTCCCAGTCTCAATTTTAAGGTGTTACAGATGACTCATAAAGCCCTGAATGGTTTGGTATCTAAATACTTGAAAAAGAACTTCTCCCTATATAGTCCTAATTTAACAGGGTTGCTCTCCTTATCGTCCTGCTTGTGGGAGCTTTATAACTGGAGCTGACTTGAGGTGGTTCCCCTGCCTTGGAACTCTTTGCTTTATGAAATCTTGCTAGAATATTCATTGCTGTTATTTCAGTCTGAGCTTAAAACCTGATATATTTGGATTTCTGAACGCTCTGTCACAAGAGACTAGGGCCCTGCGGGACCTGACATCTTTCCGCAGGGCCTGCAAGACAGAGCTGTTCCACCAGGCCTTTGGTCAGGGCGCAGCCTGACCCCCTCCTCTGGCAATCTGCACAGAATTTTGCTTAATGGTTGCCATCAATTTGATTTTAATTAATTTTATAATGAATGTTTTTAGAATGTTGGATTATTTTGATTGTTGTTAGCCTCCCTGAGCCCAGCTTCGGCTGGGGAGGGCGGGATATAAATAAAATTTTATTATTATTATTATTATTATTATTTATTATTAAAAATTGAATTTTTACCTTCTTTTGTTATTTTATTGATGCTGATAGGGTTATTTGGCTGAATTTGGTGTTACCCTGCCCTGAGATATTCAGATTAAGGGCTGGATATAAATAGCCTAGCTATGGGTCTAATACCTGACCTGCTTCTTACATTACTTAATTTCAGAGACATGAAATAGCAGGATACCTATTTCTGTGTGCTCAAGAATACTGAAGGCTTTTTTGTTGTTGTTTTTTTACAAGAGTGGTTATAATGTTAATTCAAGAGAGTGGTAAGAGACAAAGAGCATAATAATAAGTGTTTGTTGAATCAGACCAAAGACCTACCTCACCCTGCATCCTGGTCCTCATAGTTGCCAGTCGCCCTGTGGCATGGCTTTCATGTAGTAGCTTGTAGGTGTGCATGAAATTCTTGTTGCTTGTCTGCCAGGCTCTTTATATTTTGGCTGCTGCCAGCAGGAATCTGATAGGGTGAAACCAGTGGGAGATCTGTGGTTGGTTTCTGTTGGAGTGCTTTGCACAGCAGTCCAAAAGGAAAGATTTTAAAAGACAGGATTGGTTAAATCACTTAGGGATTTTTGCGTTCTACAGGTTTGGAGTTCACTTTTGTGTTAGCCTCAGTCTTTAAACATTGATGATATTTTGTACTGCAATCTCATATTTTAAGTGTACTCTTACCTTTGGTAAGTAGAAGTAATTTAGGGCAGGCTCCACCAGGAATTACTCCAATTAAAAACTGATTATGGTAGGATTGCTTTTATTTTGTGTAGTTCTAAGTTAAAGGAGACCTTTGGCCAAAAAATATTCTGGTGGGTTGTGCTCCATGTTCATATTCTGTCACCCAACACCCAATCACAATATATTTTCCTTTCTGGAGATTTCCCCCCAAATATGCCTTAGTTGTTTGAGCTTGTTCCCTGGGTCAGGGACTGGCAGATTTCAGGTTTGCAGGATGTGCTGTGTCTGTGTCTTTCTTGTCTCTGTGTCTGTTTGTTTTTACTAGAACTTTCAAGATCCACCAACCACAGCCAAGCGCTAGGTAATGGGTTGTGTTGTGTTGTGTGTGTGGACATATATTTATGGGGGAAAGCCTTTTAGTTGTTGTGGGTGGTTTTTTTTAATAAAAAATAATACTGGGACTCAGAAACCCTTAGATCTACCAGTACATGCTGAACTGCCTTTTGATTACCCCTGGTCTGAGTAAAAAAAATCGATGCTGCTTATTCTGTGTTTTTAAATGGTATGTTCTTAATTGGAACATGTGGAAGTGGCTAATAACATTTGTGTGGATATCACCCATTAGGGCCATGTGTTAGGAAAGCTGTTTGATCAGCTTCAGTATCTCTACCTTGAAGTCTGGCCCTTTGGATTATTCAAAGTGCATGCAAAGTGTGTTATCTGCTGCCTTGTGGGACAGCTTTGGGAGAAGAAAAGGCTAAGAGTAAACTCTACAGAAATCCGGAGTAGAGTTTTTAAGGCGGTTGGATGTCTTGTACGCCTCCTTCTGGCAACTCCTGTAGCCAAGCTGGTGCCAAATGTATTGCTTTGCTTTGTTTAGGACCACATCAGCAAGGCTGAGAGAGGGGGGCATCTTGGTGTCTGGGTAACCTAGGACTTCTGTACACAGAGCCCAGGCCTCTGCTTCACAGAGGAGATGCACTCCATTGTCTCTCAAGACAGACAGGTGCCAACAACAGTGTGAAGTGTCTTGAACATTCAAAATGCTAAGAATTATAAGCTCTTAATTTATTGTTGAAAGACCGTATTTATTTGTAGCTGAAGTCGCATGTTACATATGTTGTTCAATAGGGAAGTTATGAATCCAGGATTTTGAAAGATACAAGTAGAATAATCCTATGTGCCATTTTCTAGAAAACCCAAAGACTCACACTATATTTAGCAATTGGGGCTATAGTTCTACCCTGTAGAAACACTTGGCTCTAGGTGCAATGAGGAAATACATTTTTACTATTTCCTGTCAATGACTCTAAATTACTGTTTTCCTAATGCAGCTGATGAAACAATTCTGGTGTTTAATTTACATTTGGCTTTAATTATGATGTTTGCTTCCAAAGCTGTGAGTAATTTAAGTTCCACTGCACTTCAGGTTTGCTTGCCTACTTTTTGTAAAAATGCTGCTGCAGGGTGACTAAGGCTGCGGTCCTATACCCATTCACCTGGAAGTAAGTCATACTGAGATCAATGGGACTTCTGAGTAGACATGTCTGGTGTTGTATTGTGGAATACTGCTGATGGGGCCCCAAAAACAGGTTGTAATCAAATGTGTGTTATGGCTGCCTGATTACCCTTTCAGGGGGTACAGTAAAGGAGAAGCAGTGGGGAGGGGCATCTAATCCTTTTCCAGCTAGTTGTTTCCCTTATTCTGCCTCCCGCCCCCCGTAACTTCTCCCATAGTGTGTTAAGTGTGTATGCCCCTTCCCATTTAAAATTGTGGCAAAAAAACAGGAGGTAGCAAAATTTAGTTGCCCCTACTTTCTGCTGCATTTCCACTCCCCAGCACTGCAACAAAAAGTGATTTCCTTCTTCATCTGAACAAGAGCAATGTGTAGTTTATGTCTCTGACATAAACATTACTTTTAGTTAGTTTGATCCTCCAGTCATTTGACTTCTTTTCTCTGCAGGTAGAAGGTTACAGCTTCAATACAGATCTGAGATTGCTCCAGTTCTCTGTGCTCCTGCCAATGCAGCAGTCCGAAAGCATACCAGTGCATGTAGATAAATAGGTACTGCTGCGGTGGGAAGGTAAATGGTGTTTCCGTGCACTCTGGCACTCATCACGGTGTCCCACTGTGCCAGAAGTGGTTTAGTCATGATGGCCACATGACCCGGAAAGCTGTCTGTGGATAAATGTCCACTCCTTTGACCTGGAACGAGATGAGTGCCACACCCCATAGCTGCTTTTGACTGGACTTAACTGTCCAGGGGCCCTTTACCTTTTTACTGTGACCAGTTCTCTGTGGGCCTGTAGACCAGTCTGCATTGCTTGAGTATTACCACTCTCCTTGTTCACTGTGAGTCCCAAGGTTCTGTGTAATACCACTTATCATACCATCACAGGGATAATAGACTTCTGAGGCAGAAAATGTTGCTTTCTTTTCTCTCTGAGCCTTTATAGATACACCAGATGACAGAACTCTAGATGTAGTGGTAGAACTCTAGATTTCTAGGTGTAGAAGCTGATGGCACTGCCAGCAGTTCCTAAGGCTTCTAAGAAGTTCTCTCTTTTGGGTCAGAAAGCAGAGCATAAATGGACCGTATAAAAGATTGCCATTTCTCTTCTGACAGGGTTTCTTCTAAAAGATACGTAACACACAGAAATGTTACGTTTAAATGCTGGGGGAAACGACAGCACTTAAGACATAAGGTACATGCCTAATAGTGGGACGCGGGTGGCGCTGTGGGTAAAACCTCAGCACCTAGGGCTTGCCGATCGCATGGTCGGCGGTTCGAATCCCCGCAGCGGGATGAGCTCCCGTCTTTCGGTCCCAGCTCCTGCCCACCTAGCAGTTTGAAAGCACCCCTAAGTGCAAGTAGATAAATAGGTACCGCTTTATAGCGGGAAGGTAAACGGCGTTTCCGTGTGCTGCGCTAGTGCCGGCTCGCCAGAGCAGCTTCGTCACGCTGGCCACGTGACCCGGAAGTGTGTCCGGACAGCGCTGGCCCCCGGCCTCTTAAGTGAGATGGGCGCACAACCCTAGAGTCGGACACGACTGGCCCATACAGGCAGGGGTACCTTTACCTTTACCTTTTTACATGCCTAATAAAGGTGGCAAACTAATTGTGCTGTTGCCCATGTGCCTTGTCATTCTTCTGCTGTCTAATGCTTTAGGCAGCCATTGTTTGTAGGATGCATTCTTGATACAGAAGATATCATAAACATGCTTTCAATGGACTGAAGTCAATGGGAAAGCTTCTTGGTAAATGTGTTGGTGATGTACAGTTTTTTTAAGATGGGGAGTGATCTTAAATTGGAAAGGCTTACTTTCAAAATATTGTTGTAAATATTCCCTAAGTTCCCCAAGGTATTAAAAGATCACATTTTATTGTGGAACAAAGCAGAAAGGCTTAAATTGCAAACAATCCCCTTGGTCTGGCATAGTTTCTCAGTGGTTGGTCATGCCTGTGATACTCTTGCTGCCAAGAACAGCACTGGGGAGCGCTATCATTGTGTAGCATAATGGCAGTCTACCATACCCAGGCCCAGAGGCAGTTAACCTTCATCATAATTCTGTTTGCTGCAGAGGAAGTGAAAGAAACCAAACTATGGTTTTACTAAGCCAGAGTTGGTTTTGGGCATCACACTAGTTGTTTTCTTTTGAAAGCAGGGCAATAAGACATTTTAGCCTGAAGTCATCAAAGCCTATCTTACCACCAATTAATTATAACAGTTTTCTATCTAATAGGAAGTTGTACAACTATACTTGAGGGGTTTGTAGCTTTTATTCCCATCTGTAACTCATGCATTAAATTGTTAAGGACTTAACTGGTGCTTCTGTTCTGGCTTTTTGTGTAGATACTCAGATTGCTGTGCTAGACAGTCCAGTTGTTCTATAGACAAATTTGCCCCTTTTATGGAGAAACAGCCCATAAATATGGCTTGGAGAAGAGCTGGAGGTAAGGGCAACTGAAACATGTTCTCAGAGTTGTTGATGAGAACAACTTTTACAATTGGTTGACTAAGGAACATATTTTCAATTGGCTTGACCATGTGGGAAGTATAGAAATTGCTTTGCCTCTTGCATAGTTTTATATACCCAAATCCGTTATCATGCAGTCTGGCATTTTTCTCTTGACAGCAATTATTTCAACCATATGAAACTTTCTTTGTATTTGCACGTGTGTTAAAAAGTGTAAAACAATAAATAAATAGCAACAAAAACAATGATATTTTTCCCCTTCCCCCAATTTTTCCCATATGGACCAAATCTGGATGACTCTTGATGCCAGAACATATTGGTGGAATAAACTTTGAATATGTAGTGGACATTTAAAACCCAGTAACTAATGTTGTATGTTTACAAGTAAAACCAAATGGGCGTTTTAAACCAATTTAAACAATGACCATTAAGTGATGTGACAAACTGATGAATTGTGTGATAGAACACTTTATGTTGGTTGATTTAGTTTAGTGCAATTAAACTGGCATTTGACAGTTAAGTGGTATGTTTGGGTCTGTGAATTAGGAGACAGTAAATAAAAAACACTGTATGGAACAATTTTGTCTGCTTTGTATAGTCTTCTTAGTATATGCTCTTAAAATATGAATAAAATCAGAAATAACTTGTGCCTATTCCAAATTTCAATGGTTTAGAGAAAACTGTGATTTAAATAGTTCTCTGATAAGCCTAATGCCATGCTTTATATTCGCGTGTGTCTAATAAGACCTCACAAACTGGTTGCTTCTGTTATGTTTTCTTGTAATACTGATAGTCCATCCTTGGACCATCTGGGAATCTCCTGACTTTACCTTGGAAGCAACAGCTTTTGTCATCTTTGTATTTAGTGGGTGCGTCTCTTCTTGGGAATGATTGAATGAGTCTCAAGGTGGTATTACTGTGAAAAAAATAAAACTCCAAAATGCCCCTTGACTCTTTAATTGACCTATAATTGATAGGATTTTCTGCATGAGCAGGCCTGTAGTAGTTTAGCTACATGTGTTGCCAAATGGCTGCAGTTAACTCTCATAAAATATAGTTGTACTGTCCTGAGCAGAGTCCTTATGATTATACTAGTATTTGCTACTATATTAGATCAGTTAGATAAGCTGACAGCAAAGATTGACAGTAATCCCTCATCTATGCATCAAGCCCAATTCCATATACATGAAAATCATATATAATCAAACCTTTGGAGCCACCCTGCAGTTAGCAGGTGTGTGGGGTGGGGGAGAGAAAGAGCATCCCCAGCACGCCCAGATCCAGTGCACTGAGTGGGCTTGTGAATGGGCTTTTTGAAAAGTAAGAGAAAACCTGGACAAAGTCTCCATCTTCCACACTTGTTGCAAAAATTAAAGGGTACTTTGACTGGCATAGTCAAATGTTTTTTAGGGAATTTTCCATACTCCATGAAATGATGGTTTGGATTGTTACATAGGAACTTATTGCTTAGCGTATATTCACACTTACAGCATAACTTCAAAAATGAAGCTTCTCAAGGAGAATTGCCATGTCCTTTAAAATACAGAAAGATTTTTATTCTACAGGAGATGGTTCTCCCTTCAAGAGTTCCTTGCATTTGCTTTGGCCAGAGCTGTGGCTTTTTTAAAAAAGAAAATTTTATAATGGTTATTCTCACATTTTGCTGGAAAGGATGAAGGGTTAGTTTTCCACCCAAGAAAAATCCCAAACTGCCCTTCACATTTGTTAAAATGTGTGTGTGTGTGTGTGTGTGTATGTGTGTGCGCGCACACACACACACACACACACATTTTAGGATGCCCTTTACTGGAGCTCTTTGCTACCTTAGAAATATGAGCACCTATATATATTCTATTAAAATATTTTACTACTTAAAACATACATTGCAATTTGGTTTATGTCCCACAATATAAAAATGACATGGTTTTAAAGTAAGTTCTGGAAATGTTTCCAGTCTTGCATGCTATGGAAACTCCAGTGTGCCAAGGGAAGGGATGGTTCCCATTATATCCAGAAGGGCTTTATGTTTAGTACTTTTGTTTCACGGTGCTCTTCATGTAGTATGAGGTGATAGTCTAGTCTAGTTCAGTATTGTGCCAACTCTGGCTTATGCTGTACAGTAATGTGGTTATGAAATGGCTATTAGTTTGTCTGTCCCCAGTTACCCACTCCCATAGGCCTATTGAAAGGAGAAGTATTTAAATGTTCTTCCTGTAACTCAGATGTTGTGTACAAAGTTCATGGTCATTCACTCCCTTTTACTTCTGCTTACGCAAAAGTGACAGTAGTGTAATACTTTCCATTAGGTACCATCAAAATGTTACAAAGTAGTGCACAAGCTTTCAAGTTCAGCTTTTCAGTAGTTGTTCAGTATTTTGTGATTTTTGTGATGCTTTAAAAGGTACTACACTCCTGTTTGCTTTGGATTTTCTCTGATGGACTGGCACAGCTACCAGTTTCTTTTTCTTTTTCATTCAGTGTCTGTGCACCAGTTTAGGGTGGAGACATGTTTTAAATAATTAGCTGATTTTACAGGCTTTATATGGAATAGAAAAATACTAGATTATAAAAAGAAGTCTTTTTCATGTGAGAAAGTATGCCTAATACTTGCTTGTCAACATAAACTTTCCAGTGTGAAGATTAAATTGTCTAGCATAAAATGAAATGTTTTTTTAAAAGGCCTCATTTATAGCTGTACTCCAGATGAAACCATGATGTGTGACTGATTCTGAAGTGCTTTGTAAAGGGATGCTCTCCTTCTCCAGTATTTGTAAAAAATATTTACCCACTCCACAGTATCTGGAATTCTGTAACTGATTTTTGCATTGATTTTTCTGCCATGGGATGTTCTGCCATAAAATGTTCTATATAATCTAGAGGCAGCCTTCTCTGAAGCCGCCTTATGAAGCTTTGTTTTACTATCCTGCCCTTTTATTTATTTTCTTTGCACAGTTGATAAGACTCTAAATAGCCATGGTGAAAGTACACAAGATCAAAGTAATTTTAAGCAAACAGACCTGTGATCGTTGGAATAGGGGGGGAAGTGGGCTGACCCTTTGAGCTATTGCATTGAGAGGGTGGCTTGGACAGGGCTGACATGTAAGTCCTAGGTTCAACATCTGTCATCTTGAAGAAAAAGGTATCTGGTTGAAGAGTAAGGAAGAGTTGCTTTCTGTGAAGTTTGAGACCTGCTGCAAAGCTTGGTAGATAATACTGGACTGAATAGATTAGTGGTCTGATGTTTTATAAAGGCAAAAACTTCTGTTCCAGGTGTGGGGAACCTTTGGCTTTGCATTGTTGCTGTATTACAACTCCTGTCAATCCCAGCAAACATAGCCGGTGGCCAAGGGTGTTGGGAGTTGTGTAGTTCAGCAACATGTGGAAGACCAGAGGTCCCCCATACTTGTTTTATTCACACAGTACTTAGGTAGTAACTTATTTATTTGCACTGGGGCCCAATCCAAGGGTTGTATCCAATGCTGTCAGTCCGCTGACTCAAAGGCCCTTATGCTAGTGATGGATTCCTGTGTTGCACAGCATTGAGAAATAAACCAATACAATAGGTCTGCTGGTGAAACCAATGATTTGATTAATTTATGTTGCATATACTGTAGTACTTAATAAAAGCAATCTAAGTGGTTTGCAAAGAAACCTACAGAGATACCCAGTAAATATTTAATCAAAGAACCATGTAATTCAATTAAATTAGAATGTGGAATAATTAAAATTGCACTAGTGGAAAGGGCTCATCAACCTTGGGAAGGTAGCTTATCTAGGAGAAGGAAACCTCTACTGCTGGAAGAAGTGCTAAGGAGTAAACCCTAGACAAATCTGGAGTGGAATCCCTAAGATGGTTGGATGGTGCCTTGTATGCCTCCTTTTGGCAACTTCGGCAAATTTCTTGCTCTGCTTTTCTTGGACCACATCAGTGAGGTCAAGCGGGGGTTCTTGTCGCCTGGGCAGCCCAGGACCTCTATACACACTGCCCAGGCTTGTGCCCCGGGGATGTCACTTCAGTGCAGCTAACACAGCAGTTTGACTTCACCCTTGGAGATGTACTCCATTGTCTCTGCCAACTACTACTACTAGTGGAAATATCGTGAAACTACTTTTTATTTTAGTGCCCTTATACATGCAAATGCAAGATTTTGGGAGAAGTCCTGTTGTGCAGTTGGGAAACAATGCTAAGACTGTATCTTTATTATTATTTCACAGTGTTTATGTACCATGTGATTGTAATAAAACCTCATAATTCAGGATTGCTATTTTAGCCTACAGATAAAGCAATTAACCACTTAAAAATTAAAATTTTGTGAAGGTAGCTTTAATTGATGGTACTGAGAACACACATGATTATTATTTTTGAGATTATTTTGTTTCTGGTGTGTTATATCTGAGAATGAAAGAAAATATGAAAGATGGCTTTATTAACATTACTGTGTGCATGCTTCAGTATGTAAAAAAAAACCTTTATTAAGAAAGCTGCAATATGCAATTTATTTAAATCCAACAATTAATTAGCTGTGATCACCTTTTTTTAGAAAAATATCTGTTCACAACCTTCTTATGTTTGGTTTTTAATTGCCTCTGCTGTGCTACTGCTGTAATCTAACTTCTTGCTTCCTTTAGTGATTTGAGCTACAGAATACTGTTTACCAGGAAAATATTTCTGAAACCAAAGCTCTCTTTGTATCTATTCAAAACAAAAGAAAATGCTTGAATCTGTGAGCAAAGTTGGAGGGGGCTCTATTGCTAGAGCCTGATGCTGTTCCTGCCAGATAGCATTTATGGCTTCTGTCTGTGTTCTGCAGTAGCTCTTTTCTATGGCAAAGGATACCAAGCTTCCTGCTAGAAAGCCACATAGCTGCATGCAAATTCTCTTAAATTCCGGAATACTCCCTGTGCACCCTTTGTACTTTCCTCTGTGGTTAAAAGCGGAAATGTGAGCTGATTTCACCATTGAAATGCCAACTGTTAATCAGTATCATGACAGAAAAAATATAGCATGGATCAATGTGGTGGTTTCAGCTATGAAGTTGGCTTTTGTATTTGCTGCATATGCAAGAGATCGTTGAGGGACATCATGTTATGTTAACAGAACATCTTGTTATGCTAATCGGGCATGGTTGGGCTATTTTTGCTGTGTGTGGTGCTTTTCCAGGGCTTATAAAAACTTCAATCTTAGCTGGAATATTTTCCTAATGTAAACCGATTAATTAAAAAACCAGGCATATTTTTGCCAAGGGAAGCACATTTTTCACCTTTGGATATTAACATGTTGGCACTCCTTTTCCTGTGGACTTTAACTTTCAGAACTGAGGATTTCCTTTTGGTTCCCCCGCCCTGCTTGTGTTTCCTTCCCTAAAGGCTTCTAAGCCAGGACAATTGTGTCCAATTCTCCCAACTGAAATGCTTGGCTTTTTGGCTAGCGAATGCTGTGGTTAGATAAACTGGTGTTAATTGACCGAAAGTTCACATTTGTGTTGGATATAATTCCAAAAGTTTTAATTCTGTAATTTATTTTTAATCTTGTCATTTGGTGCTTTGAAAAGGATTGTGATAATTTTTATTTATGTATATTAAGGTATTTTATAGGGCTTTTCAGGACTGTGTGACCCTCTCAGGGTGGTTCACTTAATAAAACAATAAAACACAAATATGTAGGCATAACTTAGGCTAAAAATCAGCAGGAAAATAGATCTCCCCATATAGCAGCAGGGAATAAATTACTTTTTAAAGCCTGGACCAGCCTCAAATAGGTTAAAAGTGAATGTAATGCAGCCAATTTCTTTAAAAGCCACTAATGAAAGAGCAAAGAGCACTTCCTGTGGGAGGGAGTTCCACAATGAGGATAACAAATGCCCCCAAATTAGGCTGGAAAACAGATTAGAATTGAACTAAACAATCAGTATCTTAGAGAAACACCTGGAACCATGAAACCACTCTTTCCAGTATCTTATTGAAGAGTGGAACGTGAGATACTGGCTAATAGTTATTAATAACCAGAGGGTCCACATTTGCATTTTTGGGAACAGGTGTCTAACCATTGTTCCTCTGAGATCAGTAAGCATTGCACTCTCTTTCAGAGAAGCATGAACTGCCACCAAGGTAAAGGTGATAAGCCCTAACCTGGCAGATTTTAATAATTAGGTAGAGTAAGGATCCATAGGTAGATGATAGGCCTTAATTCTCAACTCTCTCACATCACCAACTGGCGCAAGCTGTGAAAAGCAGCCAGCACCACCTCTGAGACTCCCTCTGTAAAGCTCAGACAAGGAGATTGTTACTCAGCAGGGCAGGTGGTACAGCAGCAGAATCCAAGGCTTATGTCTAGTCCTTGACACCATGTAGAGAGACTGAGAGCTGTCTGGACACACATTTGCTTTCCAGCCATGTTTCAGTAATGCAGCAAGAAGTTAACAACTTCCCATTAGTTGAGCTAACATTCACAAAAAGCACCTTGAAATTTGGGTGCCTAAAAAATGGAGAGGGAGCACAGATATCTGGCTCCCTTTCATCTACCACGTCTACTTCTCACATTGCCATAGCATCCTCTGCTCCTTAAAATCCAAATGGTGCCCTCTTCTTCCTGCCCCCACTTCATTCCTTATCCCTAAATTCATTTTAGCTCCAACTGACTTAAAATTCATTCCAATTAAATATAATTCCAATATAATTATATTGTTAACGTAAGTGAGAGGAGAAATAGTTTCTTTGGCTTTGTGGAGGAAAAATGATAAAGTTGGTGCAGCATCTTGCATTTGTGATTCTTCTCTCTTGTTGAGTGTTGGAGTGGCTAAGATATAGCACTCCACCGAGCCAGGGTATAGTCCCTTTAACCCAGAGCCTTCCAAACTGTGTGTTGCAATACAGTGTGTAGGTGTGTCGCATGAACACTTCCTGCACGCCTCCCAGGGCTAGAAAGGGGTTAGTTTAACCTCTGGTTTGCTAGTAAAACTGAATTACTTGTTTCACAAAATGATGCATGTCTAAAAACTGTGCCACCAACATGAAAAGTTTGGAAAGCTCTACTTTAACCCAATCTGCTTTGACTGACAGCAGTTGTTTAGGGTTTACTTATCCTGTGAGTTGGGGATGACAAGATGAAGACCTTCCTGAATCCAGAAAGTATGCCATATCATAGGAATCTTGTCTTAGTTTAGACAAGATGGATTCATGAGCCTGATGAAAATAGGTAGCAGCTTCCTTGTCCTTTTATTTGTCAGGTTTAATCAGACCACAAGGATTAGGTCTGTACCTCAAGGCTTGTGACTTCTAGTCTCAGAACTGACTGTATGCTTGTAATTTGGTTGTGAGCATTATTGACGTCTCCCCTATAGGTTGTGCCTCCATTCCTGAGAAATCAACACAATTGCCGCCTCCTCCATCACTGTTGAGATTGTTCATGAGCGTTAGTGGCTGTGTCATAGAATGGCAGCTGTGAATCGCAGACAATAGCTACAGTTGTCCATACTGAATGTCTACACAATATTTGGTGTATTTTAAAATATTGTGGTATTTTTGCCCCCCTCCTCGTAAAGGCTGCTTGAGGCAAATGCTGATGTTTTTTAAACTCTGATTTCCATGATTAGTGCTTCCTGCTGTATCACATAAGTAAGGGGTGTGAAACCTTTTTCAGTCTGAGGACTACATTCCCTTACTGGCAACCTTCCAGAGGCCACATGCATAGTGGGTAGACAAGTGGATTTGAATTTTATCTTCATACAATAGGCTGATTTCTACGCACTGTCTCACACCCCTCTCTATCTTATATCCAGGCAAAGAAGATTTAATACCACTTCAAGGACAAATTCCAGCCAGACAAAAACACTCAGAGGCCTAACTCCACAACCTCCTTTAAGGAGTGTGGCCTGCGGAGAGTCCAAAGGGCCAGACAGAAAGGCCTGGAGGGCCACATTAGGTTCCCCTTTCTTCACTTAAGTGATATTGTATCTTTCCTTTTTTTAAAATGGTAAACAAGGTCAAGATTCATTCTCTCCCTGATCAGTGTTCTCTTGTTTCCAGTACGTCATATGGTCTTTATTTTTAAAAGCTCCACAGCCACTCCCAGTTCATATTTCTGAAATGTTATGAATGCTAATATAGGACACACTAGAACTTGCAATGACTTGTTTGTAATTGCTGCTGCTTCTAGCTGCATATTGTTGAAAGTGAGCAATGTTCAATTTATAGGACCTGTCTCACCAAGCTCCTTTAGCAGTTCTATTTTCCTAATGCAAGATAGGCTTTTTATTTGGTAATTTAGGAGGGGCAAATAAGGCGCACCTTCTAGTAATTCATTGGCTTGCATCCAGAGATGTTTTCTGATAGTCGAAAGGCACTTCCATGTGCACAAAGCAGCCCTGCTGAATTCTCCTGATTCCCCGTCCCATTGCTCTTCATGTCCCATCAATCCCTGTTCCAGATGGTCCCTCAAGCTTCTGAAGTGGCTATTTGGGGAGGCGCATAGCTTGTAGTGGAAGAGGTCAGCAAGGTCCTCTTGTGCTAATGGAGTTTCACTTATCCAGCTCTGGCTCCAACACGTTATATGAAGTCTATTTTACAGTTTCCCCCCTCTGATTTAGTCTGTTTTATCTTGCTCAAGATCACAGAGTATGTGGGCAAGCTGGGGTTTAAACTTGAAGTTGCACCTGCTGTTTGAATGGAGCTCTGTACACATAGGATTTCCCTTTCTTTTTCACCTCACTGTACTCCCCCCTCCAAATCTGCTCTGAATAATCCCTCAGCCCTCTGGAATAGTTGTTGAGGGTGGGTGCGGGGCTTTAGGGGTGAGGAGGAAGTTCCATTGTGCAAGTGGAAGTCTGTTACATGAGTGGAATGGTAGTGTTGGATACCACTTTACATCTTGCACAGATCAACCATTCAGTCTGTTGGACTAGCTCTTATGGTACCCCAACAATCTATAACTTAAAGTTAATTAATTTTGTCCATAAACTTTTTTTTAACTTCTTAAAAAAATCTAATACAATTTTTAAAATCCTGGTTTTTTAGAGACAACCTAAGAAGAAAAAAAATTAAGCATAGGGATATAGAGTAAAGAGCTGTTGAGTTGCCTTACTTAAGGCCATTAAGGTCATACATGCCACTTTAGAGCACTTATGCAGGTATGTATTTATGTCTTGTCCTTCTGTTAAAATGTAATCAAAGGAGCTTACAAGGAGAGGAGATGTTGGGAAACCCCTGAAAGTTCAGCAAAAGGAAAGCAACTGAGCCTATCAGTGTTTTAAAAAGGCATTTGTGCACACCATCATTGGAGTGCGTACTGATATTTTAAGGTTTTTGAACCTTAAAAATGGAACAGTAGAGGTGCAAATGACAATATTAGTTGCCTGCTAAGTAGGTAATGTAGAGAGGCTGCAATATGCAGTTCTTCAGTTCACGCATCACACCAGCTATGGTTTTGCAACCAACACTTAGGGACTTGCAGATTTACAGCAGGTAAACTATGGTTTAGGCCTGTTTGTTTGTTTTCATTTGTTATCTGCTGAGCACTCCAGGCTCACTCCCATCTTCATGGTTCAGTCTCTGCATTGGCAGGAAAGACTGCCTGAGACCCTGAGGGACACTCTATTCTATAACTTCCAACATTTCTGTGATGAGAATAGGGACACCTCACTCCATAATGATGATTTTACTATTTATACCACATATATAAAAACCACAATAAAACATTTTAAAACTCCCCCATACAGGATTGCCTTTAAACAGCTCAGGGGTCAGATAGCTCCATACCCTCCAACATTGCTCCAAAGAAAATAGGGACATCCTAAGGAAAACTGGGACATTCCAGGATCAAATCAGAAACCGGGACAGCTTCTCTAAATCAGGGATGTCCCTGGAAAATAGGGACACTTGGAGGCTCTGCTATTCATATTTCTCCCAACATTTCCTCCTTCCATTTACCGGGGGGGGGGGGATGAAAAACATGATCAAATAGTTATTTTGAGGTGTATGTTTTGAGGCAATGTTTTATTTGCATTTTCTTTTCTTTTTGTGTGTTGCCCTGGAAGCTGTGCTGAAGGGTAGTATAGAAATCTTTTAAACAATTAACAAACAATTCCCATGGGCCTTGACATATTTGCAGTAATCTGTTAAAATTGAAGGTGTGTCTGAGTCCCATGGAAATTAATGGGACACAAGCACAGTGTTAAACACTTGAACCCAGTGACTTCAATAGAGCTTTTGTTACACCTGAGAAGAACAGTCTAGCTGGATCAGATATCCTTCAGTCATCATTTGGTTTCCATTAGGGAGCCAGCTAAATAAATAGGATCACAAAGACGATAACCAGCACTCTCTTTGACCCAGTATGTAGTATTGCAAAGAGAAGCATTCTGTTTCCCTATATGAAGGTTTCATTTAGCTGTCATGGTTAATTGCTTTTGATGGTTTTATAGCCACTAAAGCTAGTGGCCATCATCTTGTGGCAGTGAATTCCACAAGTTAATATATCTGTCAGTGTGTTTTCATATGCAGGATCCTACTTACAGAATTGGTATAATTATTCTCTCCTTAGTGAATATTTCTCCGTGACTGTCAACGACCCTGGTTTCTATTCTGTAATTTAGCCAAATATGAAGGGTGAACTTTCCAAGGCTGCTAAAAATGAAAGTACAAGAGAAGGGGTTACCCTTGAGAAGGAACATTGCAAGGCAAAATACTCCTGATAAAGGCTTACTGCTAACCATAAAATGAGTGAGTGTGGTAAAAACAAAAATGTTTTAATACTACCCAAGTTAGAATTGTTATCTTGCACAGACTTGAATGGTAGCCAGAGTCTTGTCCCTCCTTTGTCACCTTGGCATTATTTCTTTTCTGAATTGCCTTGGGGGAATCAAGTTCTCCTCCCTATCTAATTTTATAGACTACTGTTAACATTTCTAAACTTGCCATGTATGCTTAATAGAGACCAGACATCCTCATTACTGAGTTTTTGCTGTTGTAGCAGAAAGTACTTTTTTGCCCTTGGAAGACAGTGGAAAAAATGGTTGCGAAAAGCTAGGAACCCTGGCAGGGGCAGTTTGGCAAGGAGTGTTGGGACATCATTCAACAGAACTTTGAGTTGACTGGTAAGGGTGTTGTGGAAATTAAATGTGGGGCATCTGTGGAGCAGTTGGCATTGTGAGAGGCTGAGTATACATATTCAAAAACAGTGCCATGTTTTGAATAAACCTGTAACAATTTATGTGCCTGTCCATCAAATAGCAAATTCAGGTTGTTCACTTTTCCCTGAATGAACACTGACTATACTAACCCATAAGGCAATTAAAATGGAGCATTTGCAGATAAGCCAAGTTAGTAGCACTGTATGCATTCATGGGGCTGCAGTCCTATGTTCACGTGAGAAGTAAGCCACATCTAACTCCTTCTGAGTAAATATAAGCAGGTTCAGGTTGTAAATCTGCAGAAGTCACTCAGCAAAAATAGTGTTAAATCTAATCTTGGATTAGAGTGTGAATCATGCTGCCAGATCCTGTACTTCTAGGTAGTTACAGCTATAATTAGAGTAGCTTTGAACCAATGCTTGAAAGGACACAGAGAACATTTTATTTTTTTAACTATCCAGGAATTGGTATAGGTGAAGATTCATATTCTAATGCAAGGTAAAATAACAAACACTTGTGTAAGATTATTTCTTTTACTAACTTGGTTCTCTCTCCACCCCTCAAAAACTGCTAAATAAGTTGCTGGATAAAATGAGATACCATTATGCTTAAGACTTGACATGGGCTGCTTTCCATGTTAATGTTATGAGAATTGCTTTGAGTTTGCCACATCCACGACTTTCCGTTCTTAAAGTTCTGGTAAGCTGCAGGTTCGCCTCTGTTCATTTCATCCACACTGCTTTGGCACCCTGACCTGTCTTCTTTTACTCTCAGACCCTTTATCCCTCCACTCTGTTTGCAGAAATGGTTATCTAGGATTATTATTTTTTTAAAAAGGTTGGTGTTTCGATCAAAATGTACAGTTGCATGAGCAGAAGGCTATTTTATTATTTTTACTCATTAAATTAGTATACTGCCCTTTACCCGCAGTTCTCAGGGCGTTTACAACATAAAATCACAATATAAAATACCAAATGCACAATAAAATTGAAAACCAAAATAAAGCAATAACCCCCATTCCCTTTCTGCTAGTGCAACACCCTGCACTGTATTCCTTACTATTCTGTAGCCCACCCAACTAATTATAACCAGGGATAATCTAATCTCATTATAATCAGGGGTAATCAGTAGTTTTACTCTTAGGAGTAATACTCCCCATATATTACATGGCAAGGTGCTGAAGGCCTGCGAGAATTTATTTACCCTTTCCTTTCAAGGGAGTGTATGTGGTTTCTCCACCCAAATTCTACCTTTAAGAATAGCCCTGTGAGGTAAATAAAGATGAAAGATGGTGACTAACCCAAGGTCACTCAGTGAGCTTCATGGCTGAGTGTGGAGAACTTGGGTCTCCCTGGTCTTAGTTCAGCACTCTAACCACTGCACCACACTGGCTTTCGTGGGTCATGTAGGCTTTTGACGTAATCTTGAACCAAAAAGCAAGAATGGTTTTTATTTCTGTGGTTCGTATGACATTTGCAGTAGTGCTAATCCTGGGATTCTGTCTCTGGATAATGAATGGTAAGCAGCTTTGCTGCGGAAGTGATGGTTTCACTGTGGTATCCTGTAAATGTGTGGTTGTGATTGTGGGGAAGGGGGATGGGGAGAGCAAAGAGACTGAAGAAGTAATGTCCTATGGAGAGAGGGTTTTACCTCACTTACCTCACTACTATTCACAATTTTTAAAAAAATGTTGGTTAGGGTTATTCCTCACTTTAAAAAAAAGTTGGAGGAGACCTTTTTTGTACATCTCTTTTTGCTTTGGGCCCTTTGGTAAATTCTTTTTCTCATTTTGGAATTTACCTTGAGATTAGAGTCTGGTTCAAGCAGTCCTCAAATGATGATAATGCAGACATCAAATGTTAAGTTGCATTTTGATAATAAATAGCAGAGGCTGACGTGAACACAACACATAACAGCAGAGGCTGATCCTCTAACTCAATGTAGGACATTTATACATTCAGTTATGAGAGCCAGGAAGGCATGGGGATTAGTGCCTCTACATCCTGAGGCTCGCTGTACATCTGAGATGCTAGAAGTTAGAATACCACAAGGTATGGCACAAAAAGATACTGGGAGAGGGGGAGGAATAATCCTCAGCATAACAAATACAGGGCCCCCTTTCATGTTTTTAAGCTGGAAATTCTAAAAGGTGCAATGAATGATAAGAAGTGGGCTAAACTTCTCAAGCTGAGCTTCACTAACGAGGCAAATCTGCCATGGAATGAGGTGAGCAATGGGCCTACCAAGGTCTGGGTTTCTGCAAGCAGTCTTCCTTAGTGTGACAAATATATTAAGAATGACACAGGCACCATGCTTCTATTCCTGTGCCTGCAGCTCTGCCTTCTTGAGAGTCACAGCTACTGTCACTGCTGAGAGGAGCCTTGACCACCCTTTCATTGTCAAAGCTATAGGCCAAATAGGGGCCTTAAATAGGTCTCTAATTACCTCTTCTTAAAAGTTACAACTCAAACATCAGTGATCATAGGGCTGCAAACTATCAGAAGAGCTGAGTACCATCTTCCAACACTTGATCCCTCAAGACTAGATTTTTCACACTACATCCCTGTAATGAGTATGAGTTACTCGTGCGTAAACTGGTGCCTCTCTAGGCTAATTTGCCTTGTTAAACCTTTCTGACTGCACAGCCCTTTCTAATTGTGACTGCCTCAGTCGCTGGCAGAATCCGTCAGTGGGCGTTTCTTGAACCTCTTCCAACATAAAAGTTGTTTGACACCCAGTCTCCTCCTCCTCTCACTGCGCGGGAGTCTTCTGCGCAGGAAGGGCGTGGGTGGCGGAGGACCTGTCCCCTCCTCACTGAGTTCCAGTGAAGAGTCCTGGAGCCCTCTCTCCGATTCCCCCATCTGCCCCCCTTTATTCCTGGTGTTGCGCTTAAATGCTTCCCCCTCTACTGAGCTGTTTCTCCCCCTGCTGCTGGGTCCTTCTCCAGCATCATCTAGGAGCCTCCCCTTCGCCTCTCGCTCCGATGTCAGTTCCCTGACAATCCCCATCCAGACAATTTAAAAACAACAATTTATTTAAGGTTGCCACATGTCCCCTTTTTCATGGGTAGGTAAAATGAGAGTCCATAGTTAAAAGCAGAAGTCAGCAAATGTGTCCTCTTTTTTGCTCTTCAAAAAAGACTGAGGGTAGGCAAATTTAAAACTACAGAGGAGTTTGGGTACTAACCAGCATAATCCGCATTTCAGCATATTATAAAAATCTTTATGTAGGTGGACATGAAGGTGTACAGTCTGTGTGTGCTTGGGGCTGAGGGTTGTTCCTGCATTGAAATATGCATGTTGGGATGAATGTAATATTTAAATTGGAGAGTATATACGAGTCCCATCTCAATATGGAAAAGTGAAGGGAAAAAAACAATCCACAGTGTATCTCCCTGTAAAATATTTCACTGGGATACAACAATGTTTTGTTTTGGTTTTTTTAGTTGTAGCAGTTACTGATGTCAAGGAGTAAGCAATAAAAATAAGAAGAACCCATGAAACCCTATGCCCCCTCTAGCAGGGAAGAGTGTTTTCTCTTGATATATGCTGCATGTCAGAGAACCGCTAAGGTGTAGTGCAACTATAGAGAGGATTCCCTCTTCCTTCCAGCTTGCTATACTTGGGATGCAGGGTGCTCATCATGTGTGATAACTGGCTAGGATACTACAGTGATTCAATAGACACAGTTAGTTCAAATTGTCCTTCTACTCTGTAATTTCATTAATAACCAGTGTTCTTCATCAAGCTTTCAGGAAATTCTTCCCTTTTTTCCTGGCTTCAAAAAACATTGTCTCATAAAAATAAGCCCTACATTCCTTGCAGTCGTTCCAGTTCTTATTTATATTCTGTCCAAGTTTCAAATTCTTTCCCTTTTGATTATTTCCATTCCCACGTTATCAATCCAAATAAACATAGCAGCTAAATAATTTGCCTCATAACTTGCCTTATGTGGAAAGCATCATTCTGGTGTCTGAACTCTGCGCTATTCTCGCTTCTGCAGTTGGCAGGCCTGGTTGCTGGTATCTATGGGACAGATAGGTAAATGGGGCTTTGAAGTCTAGGCAGTTTGTGTGCACTGCATGATACTGAATACGCTACACTCTTGAGTTTTGCATGTTGCTTAGTAGTTTCGTCCATGCTTGATAATACGTATAGATAAAAATTTAACTGTGTATCTTTTTTTCCCTTCCCCCAACAGCTGGCTTACCCCTTGCTGTTCTAAACTTGGCAAAAATAAAGCCGTATCAGAGGGGCTTTTTCTGTAATGATGACAGCATCAAGTATCCGTTCCATGACAGTACCATCACATCCACTGTCCTCTACGCAGTGGGGTTCACACTGCCCATTTCCTCTGTAAGTAGCTGGCAGCTGTGTGGGGAGAGTCTGAAGTGTGTGCTGAGAGCTCATTATTTGACCAAGTCTTTGAGAAAAGAAAAGGAAAAGGCTTGGCTTAAATGTACTTGGCTGACTAAACATTTGTAGTAACAGAACGAGAAGCCTCTGTGAAACGCATTAATAAAGCAGGGATGTGAGCCTGCCCCATTTCAACTCTCATTAGCCCCAGTCAGGAGTGATTGGAGCTGTATTCCAAAACTTCTGAAGGACACCAGGTTGGGGAAGTTGCTCTATTTAGTTGTAAGGTAAAGGGACCCGTGACCATTAGGTCCAGTTGTGGCCGACTCTGGGGTTGCGCACTCCTCTCGCTTTATTGGCCAAGGGAGCTGGCATACAGCTTCTGGGTCATGTGGGCAGCATGACTAAGCCGCTTCTGGCGAACCAGAGCAGCACACAGAAACACCGTTTACCTTCCCGCCGGAGTAGTACCTATTTATCTACTTGCACTTTGACGTGCTTTCAAACTGCTAGGTTGGCAGGAGCAGGGACCAAGCAACGGGAGCTCACCCTGTCGCGGGGATTCGAACCGCCGGCCTTCTGATCGGCAAGTCCTACGCTCTGTGGTTTAACCCACAGCACCACCCGCGTCCCCTATTTAGTTGTAAACCAATATAATTGTTGGCACAATTAGTGTGCACTGTTAATATGTATGCTTCCTTGGGAAATGTGTGCATTTCAAAATGGGAAGCCACTTTAATCGTTTATTTGAATATTGTTGGGAAATTTAAATTGGTTATATTATTTAAATTTATCTTAATTGTCTTGATTTAAAGCAATTCACCTTGGAACCAATTAAGAATTTCTGCTTTGGTGTTGAAGGGACTGCTGGGTGGGTGGGTGAATGAATGAATGAATGAAGTGAGTTTAGAAAAATGTGTTCAATTAAATAGGTAGGCTTGTCTTTGTATTTAAAATTACGCTGAATTAAGAATGTCTGTATGAGGTACGCTCAGTTAAAATGACCATTTGAGAGCCTCAACACTTCCTTAATTTAAATGTAAGATGTTTAGCACGACCCCTTTGTTATAAGATTCACTGAATTAAGTTGTGTTTACTCCTAAATAATTGTATATGGGATTTTATCCTTGGGATCACGGGGGTGTTTGTGAGAGATCCAAATCCATTTTTTACTCATGCACAACCTTTTATCGTTGAAATACTGAGCTACAGCTATTGGAATTGCTCATTAAAGGCTCTTGCAAATATAGCAAAGTGTGTTTTAAGAGTCTTGCTGTTAAAATAAAATGAGGACCACCATTGAAATACCTTGAGCAGTTGAAATATTCCTAACTGCTAAGATCACACTAATTTGTTATAGTAAACCTCTTCTTGGAAGTAATATTTCATTTTCAGTCTACACTACCCAAAGTCAATAGTGCTCATATGTTTGCTCTTTACTTCAGACACATAACATTACAGTGTTAATACTCCAGATCTCTCTAAAAGCAAATAAAATTCTTGCCTCTTAAGCTTGTACATGCTGCTGACACTTAATACCCAAATAGTTTACTTCAGCTGAAAAATGCTGTTGGGATATAGGAATGTCATTTGCTTTTTTGTATAAAGAAAGCCACTTCGGTTTAAACTGTACATTAATGAACAGTCTTGCCAACATTATTGTGTATAAATACACACCTCTTGTCATATGTAAACCTAGAAAGTAAGAAAATGATTTCATCTTTGTCAAGAACATAGAAAATATCATTTAGTTTCAGTACAGCATATTTGGAAAACAAGATTATGCGCTGAAAGGATTATGTGCTATGAGGAGAAATACTATGCAATATCATGGTTCCAGTTACAAATGGGTAGCCGTGTTGGTCTGCCATAGTCGAAATAAAAAAATTCCTTCCTGTAGCACCTTAAAGACCAACTAAGTTAGTTCTTGGTATAAGCTTTCGTGTGCATGCACACTTCTTACATACACTGTGTATCTGAAGAAGTGTGCATGCACACGAAAGCTTATACCAAGAACTAACTTAGTTGGTCTTTAAGGTGCTACAGGAAGGAATTTTTTTATTTCGACTATGCAATATCATGTATGGGTCATTCCACGTCATGTCAACGCGGTCATGTCACCCACCATCTCAGATTTTGATGAAACTTGGTGTACACCCTTCCCTTATGGTTGAAAGAAGCCCCCTTAAATTTGCCCCCTTTATCTCAAATGGTTTTTAATTTTATAGCACTTCAAAGTTTCATGAAATCTGCGTTATCTGTCCCTCTTGAGACCCTTGGAACATGTACATTTTATGTTTTTTCTCCATAACCAATGATCAGATCTCTTCGAAATTTTACACAGAGCTCAATAAGAGGATGAGGATTTCAGGAAGAAAATACACCAGCACTCAAAAGATTTTACAAATGCCTAATTTTTTTTATATAAATGTACTTTTTTAGTGGAAAACCTTGGTTTAGAAAACCTCAATTTTCAGCTTGTGGGCATGATGGAACCCCAAGTTTTTGATGTTGAAAATTATTGCAAAAACATGCTCTTTCTCGACAATGAATGAAATTTATGGGTTTTTTATTCCTTGTAATGAAAATTTTATGTTTTTTGGACATTGTGGGGAAAAATGGCTACTGGGTACAACTTTCCTACAACCCATAGCTGTAATAGAAAAAAATTAATGAAACCAAGTTGTTCATTATAAAAATTAACATAATATTGGTTATTATAAGTTTTTTTTAAAAAAAAACACCCTTATTTTTTGCGTTCATTTGATGTGGAATGACCCCATGGATAAATTTGCTACATTATGTAGTGTAATAGAAAATGGATATAAATTATGCAATTAAAGGATTCTGAGAAGATAAAACTTAGCTAAAAACATCAGCAGCTGTCCTCCTTCAAAATATTAGCAAGTAATATTGTATTATTTTATTGTTGTTAGCCGCCCTGAGCCCGGCTTCGGCTGGGGAGGGCGGGATATAAATAAAATTTATTATTATTATTTATTATAAGTGTCCCTAGGTTCTGGATAGGCTTGAGCTCTGAAACAGAAGGCTTTCTGTAGTGGTTTACATTATAGTTGCTGTGACTTCTGAATGAGAATCAATATCGTTCAGCTCCTCACCTAATCTAAGGTATTATCCACACCATATATTTAAAGCACTCTTATACCACTTGCAACAGATACGTCTTCCCCCAAAGGACTCTGGGAACTGCAGTTTATCCCTCACAGAACTGCAGTTCTGAGCACTCTTAGCTACTTTGGGGGAAAGCTATGACTGTTAAAGTAGTACATGAATGCTTTAAATGCATGGTGTGAATGTGACATAAGATTCCCCCACCTCTTCCAAGGTAATGGAGAATAATGTCTGTGAATGTGTGGTTATGGTTTCTTAGCAATTCAGTTTAGAAAACAACACCAATGAGTGACTTGGATAACATAACATGTTTCAGATACTCGCCTATATACCCCATGGTTAATAACTTTGCCTTGTTCAAGAGCACCGTTAACTTTTCCCAAAGGGTAGCCAACTTGGCCTGTTGTAGCAAAAAACAAGAGTCAAGAGCCATAAGAGATGCGTTAGTCTTTAAGGTGCCATAGGATTTTTGTTTCTTTATCATCTTTAAGCTAATCTGACGTTGTGGGTTAGGTTTTCCATCAAGGCTAATTTCCAAACACGATCATACCAGTTACAGATAGGTAGCCGTGTTGGTCTGCCATAATCAAAATAAAAAAAATCCTTCCAGTAGCACCTTTAAGACCAACTAAGTTAGTTCTTGGTATGAGCTTTCGTGTGCAAGCACACTTCAGTGTATCTGAAGAAGTGTGCTTGCACACGAAAGCTCATACCAAGAACTAACTTAGTTGGTCTTAAAGGTGCTACTGGAAGGATTTTTTTTATTTTGATCATACCAGTTAGTTACTGTAAATGCCAGGGACATTTTCCATCCTCCCGCTACTGTCATTCTGGCAGCTACTAATAAAAGAATAATGAAGTCTTTATAGAGCACTTTGGAAAGGGAGAGTAAGGCTAAACAAGGATATCTAGGCACAGTGTGATTCGTGAATATAGGAAAGTGATTAAATCTTGGATTAAATCTTGGAGAGTAGTAAAGGATGCCAAGAGATAACATCTTGCTTCAGACGCTTCAACAGAGGATCATAATTGTTCCTTCAGAATTGGGCTAGGTCTTTGGTTACCAGAATTCCCAAATATTTGAAAAATGTTTCCTGAAGTGTAAGATTGGACTTTTGTGCAAGAGAGACATCATCAGAGACCTCATCAAACCTTGGGATGTGAAGGCACATAAGCTGGGATTTTATATAATTCACTTCTAAGCCATATTTGTTTGTCACTCAAGCAATGCAACTTGTAGGCAGTTTCTTTGCAAGTTTAATGGGAGGTCAGTCTGGGTGTGTTGATTGAGGGTTATTCCTAGAAAGTGTGCATAGGGCTGCAGAATTGGATATTTGTGGGGAAAATATCAATCGGGTATCCTGATTAAGCTAGAAATGAATAAAGATCAAATAGCAAAATTAGTCTCTGTGTTAAATCAAGAAACTTGGCATCTGCCTATTGAGCCATTGGCCAGTCTTTTTTACTATTCTGCCAGCATTGATTATAAGGCCATTCTCAGGTGCTGCTGAACCAGAATCTCTGGTGCTGAACAACTTGGAAAGCTCTTGATTATTGTTTAGCTAATACCTTGAGGCTTGGGTTTAGAATGCACTGCACATGAAAGTACATTCTGCAAAAAGGGGGGGGGGGGGGAGCATGGCGAAAGGGAAGGGAAGGATCAGTGATTTCCCTGGGGCTGCTCCTCTTTTGACTCTTGTACAGTTCAAAATGAGTCACTTTGCTATTATTCATTAAGAATTTGAACAGCTGAAACCATCTGTTTAAAATGCACAAACATGGAGCATTAAATTGCATGTTGTGAGCCAGTATAACTTGACGTTGATGTCTAGATGAGCCTATTTGAATGCTGTGGAGTAAACGCCCTCCTGAGCTAACGATGTCTTTATGTTGAACTAACCTTTATGTTAGACACACAATAGTGTGTGTAAATGATTAAAGGTAGCATTTTTTCATATAGCAACCTGGCAAGAACAAAACTGAACAAACATAATATCCTACCATTTTGCTGCTTCTTCTTTTTTTAAAGTTACTTCATAAAAAGAAGGCCTTTGTAAAACTTTATGGGTGTAATCTGTATATTGGGTGTATTCTGTCTTGTTCTTTATTTTGTTCATTATTATTCATCTGTGTATAATGAAAGGTTTTATATTCTGAGGCTAAAGCAGCTTCAGAGGAATGACTGTATGTTTGGGAAGGGCTATTCCCCTCCGGGCCCCACACTTGTGGTCCTAATCCTTCTTCCTGCCTAAGATAAATAGTGCCCCCTAAATCCTTCCTGTGTTAATTCCTTACGCACAGGTAACATAGTAACATGTCTAGTTGCTGTCTATGTTCAGTGCTAAGATAACTAATTCCAGGGACAGTACTTGTACACGTGTGACCTGCAGTAAAATGTAATAGAGTGTACGTTTGCACCATAAGAGGAGTGCCTTTCCCTTAGCAGGCATCCCATCCCTCCTGATTCCTCCCCCCGCCCCCATAGGAACGTTGACTGTTGCAGGTCTAGGATCAGGTTGAAACTAGGAAAGTAGCTTATGGTAACCCTGGAATGTTATCTGTTGCTTTTATCCCCTTTGGAGGCTGAGCCAAGTGAGTAGTATACAGCAGCCTTCACTAACCTGGTATTCTCCCGACGGTTTGGACTACAACTCTCATCAACCCCTGCCAGCGTGGCTGTGCTGACTGGGGCTTATGGGAGCTGTAGTCCAAACCATTTGGAGGGCACCAGGGTGGCAAAGACTAGTATAGAGCAACCCTCTGCATTGTAGTTTGCTGTTATGCAGCTATTGCTCATTGGGCTGTGCTGTGACAGTAGCTTACGGCAGCCCTCAAATGTATTCCATAGTTAATACTGGAGATCAGGGGCGGGCCTAACACTGGTTCAGAATCACAGTCAAAGCTCCCTCATGCCTCTCAGTTTGCAGCAAGTCAAATCTACTTAAATTGCCCTCTCAGATTTTCTAGCATGCCAAATCCAGCACTCAGTTGTATGCAGAAGCCTCACCCATCAATGACTTACAAGCAGACTAATTGCAGTTTTAATGTCCCAAAACGAAACATACAATAATTTTTTTGCACATGATGTAGAATCTGAGTTAGAGCAGAGTGCCTGAGTTTGTTGTTAACTTTTGTTTTCTCAACCTCCTCAACCACAGGCTCAGGAAACACACACATCGCAGATACACTGCAACGTTTTGTTGCAAGACCGCACTTGTATATACTAAAAATAAACTCATTCCCACAGTGCCTGCCCTTATGTGGCAAAATTGCATCACCCATGAATAGGAGGGAGGCATTGACATGCGTGGGTGAACCCCAAGGTTTGCAGAGGTACGAAAAATCTTTAGAAAAAACTCAAAAGGGGGCTGCCTCCCCCCATGGTTCAGCAGTGATTGATTTCTCTCCCTCCCTCTTAAAGAGTAATTACATTTGCTCTGCCTGTGGCAATAAAGATGTCTACTATTCTGGGACTTGCTTTAATTTATGAACTCTCATTCCTGTATATAAGATGTATGCTCACAAAATTGAATGTGCACATTACAAACCTCCCTTGTGCAGCCTTTTCCTAAGGAATTTAGGCTGTGCATTTAGAACCTGTTTCAGGGCTGTGCCAGGATGTAAACATTACTGCAAGTGGAAGTAGACTGGGTTTCACAGGTGAAGAGCAGGTTTTGTGGGAGTGGTGAAAACAAGATACCTCTTGGTAACATGACTGGCTTAAAAAAAATTACGGTACCTCTATTTTCTACTGCTTTGAGTAACTTCCTGTTGTTGTTGACCATAATGAGCTTGTGGCAGGCAGTGTAGCCCAATGCATAGAACAGGGTTTCCCAAACGTGGGTCTCCAGCTGTTTTTGGACTACAGCTCCCATCATCCGTAGCTAGCAGGACCAGTGGTCAAGGGAAGATGGGAACTGTAGTCCAAAAACGGCTGGAGGTGCACGTTTGGGAAACCCTGGCATAGAATAATGGTCTTGGATCTGAAATATTTGTTCATATTTGAACTTAGCTGTAATCTGCCTTGTATTAGTAATACGTATCTTTCTTTTCCTCCCCATCTCCCCCCACCCCAAAGGTATTAACATCTTTAAAGTATCAAATAGGATTTAAGGCTGCTCCACAGATTGCAAAGTGTGAATTCGGTACATATGGGTGATATCCAACTAAGTTATACTTGGAGTAGACCCACTGCAGTCAATAAATTTAAATAACTTATTCAGCTATGACTAATGCATCTGGAAGCAAGGATTGGCTTTAGCTCCCTCACTAGGTGTCAAACCCACGTTTGCCTTTAATGTGCGAAGCTGCTATTATTGTAAGGATAGTCCAGACAAGATTGTGTTTGGCACTTCATTTATTTTTCATTTTAAAAGTGCTATATAAATGATCTCAAAGCAGGCCTTGAAACACTTGTTTAGGCAGCAATGTTGAAAAACAAGTTTGAGAAGTTTAGATAATTAATGTGGTTAGCCAGATGGGCAGTATTGTGCACTTGTTATTGTTGGGTTTGCATGTGGCACACAAACCTAGGTTCAAACTCCTGCCTCCCATTCATGAGTGACCATATTTGAGTGTCTTTAGGTAGGTTACAATCATTAAGCCTAACCTTCACTATAGGCTTGTTTGTGAGGCTAAAACACTGCCTTGAGCAGAGAGTGGAATGCAAATGCAAAAAATAAATCTCCTAACATTTCCTGTCAAAACATTTCTTAATTAAGGAGTAAAGACTAATGCAAACAGACTTAAGCCTTACGTTTGAACTCCCTTTAAAATCTTTGCCAAACTAATTCAGTTACTGATTTGATCAGCCCTGATCCTCAAAAGGGCTTGTTCAAATAGAGCTTGTTGCAGCCTGAACTGAAGATGGAACATGCACAAAACATTGAAGTGCAAATAGAAAATGAATTTGAAAGAGGCTGGAGGTACATTTGCCATGCTGAGTATTCCAGTACTACTTCTGAACTAGTTTATTTTGTTCTGTGCTATCTGCTACTCCCTCCCCCATGATGAATGCAATAAAGTTTTCTATATCTAGGGTCTGGAAAATTATGCAGAGATCACAGAAAATATCAGTTTGTAATTGAGTGCAAAGTTTGGCATGAGAATCTAAACTCTAATTTTAAACAAACAAACAAACAAACAAACAAACAAGAAAGATAAGTTTTAAAGTGTATGAATAATGTACTTTAAACTAGGTGGTCTCTGTAAGATTGGCAGTGATCAGGATGGGTAGGTTTTGCATAGCACTTTGTTCCTTATCCACCCCCATGCGTGACTGCATCACAAAGCTGCTTCTGAGAATTTCATGAGTAGTTTTCATTGTGCAGTGTGTATGTATGTGGGTGCTGTACATTCTCAGACATCTCTTAGGGCAAAACTATACAAGGAATTAACATTACTTCATCTCTTTCCTTCTGTTCTTCATAATGCCTAAATCTATCAACATAGAATTAACATGTGATAGGATTATTTATTTTGTGGTTTTATATTCTGATTTTACACTGTGAACCACCCTGAGACCTGTGGGTATAGGACACTATATAAATTCCATAAATAAATTCATAAATAAATAAAAATAGGATGTGATTTGACATTGTGTGTCTTGCTCTGTCTCATCTTATTGACTGGTGGGACAGTGTCTGATAGGATGTTGTCATGTCATGCACTGGCTTGAATTTAGGCATTATGGGGAAGAGAAGGACAGAGGCTGGTCCCAGCTGAGAGGAGAGTCTCATCTAACTCCTTGTTCTTCCATAAGGTCTTCCTGGGTAATGGATGTTGAGAAGTTACTGACAAATTCCTATCCTGGGTAGATTGATTAATTCTGCCCATCTTCATTGGCAGGCCAGCTTTCAGCATTTTGGACAGAGGGAACATGAGTAAAATAACAGTTATTGGAAGATTTGGTACCATGCTGGAATATTTTCAGTGTTAGATTAGAACTGGAAATGTGCAAATCTCTTTTAAAGGCATGCTGATTAAAAACTTTGTGTGACTATGCCTGGAGAAATTAGAAACAAATGACCTTGTTCCCAAGTTCTTGGGCGTTCAGTTGAAATATGCAGATTATGACAGGAGACAAGAAAGAGATAACAGCAAAAAGAGCAGACGGTTCTTAGACTGCGAAGCTCCTCAATGTAAATTTGCAGAGCTCCTATTTGTATTAGTGAAGTTTACTTATTGCTTGGACTTTGTGCATGCCATACCAAACAAAGTTTGGTGTGCAACATGAAGCTGTCTTCCTGAGACTGTTTTTGTTTTATAAAAGTGTAGAAAAATTATAATCCTAAGAAACATGGAACAGTTTTGAAATCTCTGTACATTGTTTGCTGAACTGCTATGATTGATATAGTGGTGTGTGCAAGGGAGGCAGCAGGTTTAGTCTTCTGTGCCTACTTGTCTCTCCATCCTCCATTATAAATGGGAAGATTCCTTGATATAATTATTAAAGTAGATTAAAAGTGTTAGGCTTCCATGGCAGAGATTTTTGTTGTAGAATACATATATGTACCTCAGCTCATTGTTTTATCTGTTTACATTTGAGCTCTGTACTTTGTTTGCTAGGGACAGTTGATATTGGGCAGATTTCCTTCATTGGCAACCTTTTAATGTTTATTTTTTTGTTGACAAACAAAATAGGTTTCAGCTACTAATTAGGACTTTTTTTTTATCAATTTACCCCACCCTCTTTACTGAGGTGTTTAAAAAGTCCTGTTGAATAGGAGCCACAACCTCCAGCATTCCTGAAAGGACATATATTAATCCCTATATATTTCTGACCACCATAGAATTTTGCAGTTGAGGGTTTCTGAGGGCTGATCTGACACTTAATTATGGAACAACACCTACTTCTCTACAAAAATGTTACTTTTTGACATGTGTATCATAATGGGCACATTCTAATATTTGGGTTACTTGCATGGTCAATGAACCAATGTTTTCCTGATGTTTGTGCAAACAATTTTTTTTTAAAAAAAATATTTATTAGTAGTTTCAGAATTATAGAAAATAAAGAAAAAAATAAAAAACAACACAATAATACATAAAAAAAAGAGAGAGAAAAACACACAAAAAACCAATACAACAGTACAACAAAAAGATACAAAGAAAAAAGGAAAACAGAGAAAAAAACAAAAAAAACCACAAATCCCAAATTACATATCTATAACTTCCATTTGCTTGTTTCATTGACCTCCTCACGCCTCCCTTCTTGCATTCTAATTCAGTTAGTTATTTCAGCAAATTCTTTCCATCTTTCTCAATTTTTGTTACAAAATTTATCTTAACAATTTAACCTAATAATTAGCTCAACAAATCCTTTCCATCTTTCCCCATATTCTGTTATTCAAATTACCTTAGTTTATTTAACCTTATCTTACTCTAAAATACCTTAAAGCTTAAATCTTTAGTTTTCAAATATACATAACTCCTGATATAATTTCTGCTAGAGTCATATAGTTTCATTCCAACATTTTCCCTAATATTCATTAATTTTAAGCTAATTCCCTAAATAGAAAGTTTTTATTTATACATTTTTTCCAATCTTCATCCAACGTCTCTTCTTCCTGGTCTCGGATCGTGTCAGTCCTTACTGTCTATTCCATCTAGTCCATCAATCTGGAAGCCTTATGTCCGAGGCCCTTAAGTCTCTTCCATGTCCCTTCTGCAGTTCTTCTTCTTGTTTATACTTGCCCTTTTCCTTGTCTTTTGTTGGTCTCTTTCTTAATTTCTTTCCTTTCTCATTGAGGAGTAGGTCTCTGGGGAATTCCAACCCAAAATTGTCTCCATCTCTCTTCATCAGACCCGCCCATTCCCCACAGACCCATTCCCCACAGTCATCGCTATAGTCCAAAAAGTATTTAAAAGCATATTTCCAGGTCTCTCCAAAGTTAGGAACCTCCTCAGCTCCAAACTCCCCCTGGCCCACTCCAACTTCAATCTTCAATGACAGCGGCTTATGCTCCTGTAGGGCCTCGGGTCTCTCCATTTGTATTATTTGAGGTGCATCCGCATCCTCCTCCATTATCTTCTGCACTTGCCCAGACATTACAGGTTCATAAGTTGGTTCCTGAATGATTTCTGTATCAATGTTGCCTGTTTGTCCACAGTTATTAACCACAACAGTCATCAAATCCGTTTTCTCATTCATCAAATCCATCTTCTCGTGCATCTGTTCCAGCAAGGCACTTGTCTTGCATAGAGCAAGCACCCAATCTTCCTCCCAGCTCATCTTTAGTCAAGGTCAGAAGAGACTGGTCCCACGATCTTAATCTCACAGCTGTTGAGTCATCAAGTATACTGCAGCAACAATTTAACAAGCTCCCTCTAGAGGAGACAATTTCTATTTGTATCCATTTTTTTTTTAAGGCAAGTCCAACAAAAGAAAATTACTTTCATTTTTCAGATATTTTTCAGATATTTTGTTTCTTTAGAATGCAAAAGGCAACATTGGAATCAGTTTGTTTCTCTTCTTTAGCTATCTGTCAAAGTATTCCATTCATAGTCAGTGAACCTCTCCAACAATTTCTGTCTCTGACACCCCGTTCCCAGGTTAGAGACGGTGGAAACTTATACTTCTTCACTCCCTCTCCTGCTAGGGTTGAACAAAGCCCCCCCCCCCTTTTCTTCTGCTTCCAAAGGGGTTTCAGTAATTCTGAATGAAGGAAATTTAGACTTTTTTGACAGCTTTCCAGGCTTTAGCTTACAAAGTTTTTGCTTTAGTCTATATACAAAAAGCGGAAGGCGGACTTCCTGTTTTGAACCTTCCCGCTTCGATGCCAAATTGAGATTTTTTTTAATCCAATTTTCCGTTTCTACTCACGGGTACTTGTTTTAAATCCAATTGTCCACAGGAAAAAGTCAGCACTCTCCGGCAGTGGCTGTGCGGCTTCACTCCGTGAAAATAGCAATCAGTTCGCAGCACCGCGCCACTCACCCCACTTCGCTCCGGCGCCCCTAAATGGGGTTCCCGGTGAGTAGGGGGCGCTCCTGGTGCCCTGCCGTACCCCACGTTCCCAGGCTTCCTCCACCTGGGATTTCTAGCGGGTCCCCACCTTCGCCGCAGTGGGAAGACCTAGTTTCCACGGAGCCTGTTCCTCCGGTCGGAGGAACTCCGCCATTCACCGATGGTGCTGACCCGGAAGTCCTGTGCAGACAAAATTTTAAGGATCACAAGTGGAACTCTGTAGTCTTGGATTCCAGTAAAGCAGAATGTTCCATGGGGTTATGTCTTTGAAGTAATGTTTATGTTATTAACTGGCTTCTGTAGTTAAGTGTTCACCATTTTCAGATTTTGTCATTTTTTTTATTATCTAAGAAAAATACAAGTGTAGTTCTTAGCAGATTTAATTTTGATGTTCATGCTGAGCACTTGGTGCTAAGATAGATTCCTTGTAGTTTGCTGATAAGCTGAACTCCTACCACTTTTTCTTGCAGTATATCTCCTGTTCTTTAGGTTTGCTAACTTTACATGTTAATTTGCTCATAGTGTTCCCAATTCTGGAATTAGTTTTATCCAGTGCTTTTTTTCTGAAAAAAAGTTTAGGGGTACTCTCATTTTCCTACTCATATTGAAATACTGCCCCTCAATGAGGCCAAACTTAGATTCACAAAATGTTTAGGGCTATGCGTACCCCTGCACCTCCCCCCCCCAAAAGCACTGATTTTATCCAATCTCATCGCATTACATTCATCTAGAAATGTTGCAAGCCTAGATGTACATAACTGACTATGTGGTCTTACCTGCCAGCTTCATGGCAAATTATACCACCACTGAGGTAGTATCTGTAGGATGAGCAGGTCAGAATGTGCTTCTCGTCACTACCCCTCCCTCAGATTCCAGCTGCAGCAATGAAGTATGGAGCATCCAAAGTTTATAAGATTAAGAGACTAGGAGGAGTTGAAGCTTGTGTGTCCCTTTCATTCCTACATCTCTTTTGCTTATCATTCCTACAATCATTGTCTTCTGATCTGTTGTTTGGATTTAAACCTGAGTTTGCTTACTTACATTACTTACATCATTTGACAGTCTAAAAATAACTAAAAATAAGTTAAAATGTATTCTAGCTTAGGCTTTGAAATTCTGCTTTATTTTCATTGATGGTTATTTATGGATGCTTATGATGAAGATATTTTCATATAAGGTGAGTGTGTAGAAGGCAGAGTTTGAGGCAGAAGTCAGCGATAATGCTGGATGCTTTACAGAACAAGCAGTGACCAAGTTATACCAGGTTCCTCTACATTGTCTCCTCCTGCTTTGGCATCACTTATCATTCCATTTCACAAGTGTCCCTGTGTAGAAAAGCTGTCTTGGAATGAAGTTGCAAATCTGGTCTGCTTATGGGCAACAAGCTAACACTGAGGACACTGGAGTTGCCATAAAACTATCTTGAAGAGCGCAAATTTTACAAATTGAATGTGCACTTACCACACTTGTGTGGGTGGAGAGATGCTGGAAAGCTCTTCCCGTTCCCTTTGTAAAAATTTTATTCTGCTAAAAGCCTTTAATGCATCCATTAAATCAGCATGTAAAGGTGAAGTGGTACTATTTGCTGCATGTCTCCTTCACGCTCTTGCTTACTGCTCTGGATGGAAAGTGCTTGGGGTTAAACCTTTTTGAAATACCCTGTGTAAAATAATTATCTTATTCTTTTTGCTAGTTGGCTTGCCTTTTGCAATTCTGACTGCGAGGAACACTCCCTTCAAACGAGGAGTGTTCTGTAATGATGAATCCATCCAGTATCCTTACAAAGAAGACACCATTTCATATGAATTATTAGCGGGGATAATTGTTCCCTTGGATTTAATTGTTGTAAGTTTCCAGCTCATTTTCCTCCATTACATTGCATTTTGAAAAGTTGTCATACCTTGTTTGCTATTGGATAACATGATGTCAAAGGAGAGCCCTCTTCCTGACCTGGAAGAAAGAAGTTACAATTCTTATTGAAAGCGAAACCGAGCAATAATACTGTAATGACATTGCTCCATGGCTAAGCATTTATTTAGAAAAAATTGCCTAATTTAAGGTGGATTGACATTCATCTTGAGACACTGAAAAACAATGTTTATTAATGCTTTTTATCTTACTCATTTGCATGTAAAGCCTGCTCCATTCTAAAACCTCAGAGCAGCTAATGCAATATTTAAGCACCCACTCACATATAGATACATACACTATCTACTTTAGACTCCAAATGGAAGAATTGAAAATCAGGACCCACTGCTTGCTCTTAAAAGCCAGCTGAAATAGGATACCGTAATCCTGCTGTGTTTTCAAAGCATGGGTAAGGGAAGAAGTTCTAAAGTTCTGGGACATCTGGGGAAACAAAAACAGCCTCATGATAAGAACATGTTAAAACTGGATCCAACTAAAGAGAACAAAAATGAACCTTGAATATTTTGCTCTTTATTTAATATTTGATTGGTAGTCTTGAGCTTGATACAAACATTTTTTATCTATGTAGCCGTCCACCCTAATTCCATAACATTTCCATTAACTAATATATCGATCCCAACCTATCTTCCTATGGCTCCACACAGGCATGAGGAGAATACAGTGGTACCTCGAGTTAAGAACTTAATTCGTTCCAGAGGTCCGTTCTTAACCTGAAACTGTTCTTAACCTGAAGCACCACTTTAGCTAATGGGGCCTCCTGCTGCCACGCGATTTCTGTTCTCATCCTGAAGCAAACTTCTTAACCCGAGGTACTATTTCTGGGTTAGCAGAGTCTGTAACCTGAAGCGTCTGTAACCTGAGATACCACTGTAGTTTAAGCCCCCTAATGGCCCCCAAAAGACAGTTTTAGGCTGTTAGATGGTGCCCGTAGGCCAGTGGAGGCCAAACCTGGCCCTCCAGCTGTTTTACAACTACAATTCCCATCATCCCTGACCACTGGTCCTGTTAGCTAGGGATAATGGGAGTTTGTAGTCCAAAAACAGTTGGAGACCCAAGTTTGGCCACCACTGCCTTAGGCAGTTTGATTCTCTCTGCCTTGCCCAGGGCTACAGAGCAATAAGACAATTAAAATAAGGTGGACTTTCTGCAGGAATATACAGTGGTACCTGGGGTTACATACGCTTCAGGTTACAGACTCCACTAACCCAGAAATAGTACCTCGGGTTAAGAACTTTGCTTCAGGATGAGAACAGAAATTGTGCCCCAGCGGCGCGGCAGCAGCAGGAGGCCCCATTAGCTAAAGTGGTGCTTCAGGTTAAGAACAGTTTCAGGTTAAGAATGGACCTCCGGAACGAATTAATTACTTACCCCGAGGTACCACTGTAGGTGCCTTCTTTCTGGGGCACCTCAATTTTACATGGTATGGATTTACCTTGTATGCTCTCCCACAGGTCCGTCCCCGGCCCCCCCCACTCAAAAGGCCAGTTTGCCCACAGCTGGGGGTGTCAAGCCTTCTGTTGACAGGCTGCTTTCCTGATCTAAATCACTACCCAAAGCTGCTGTTCCCACTGCAGATGAAAAAATGCAGGGACAGCACTTCAACTAGTGTTCTCTACATCCCTGTAAAGCTAATACTGCTCATGTGATTTTATTTCAGGGAAAATGGCATAGAGGAAGGGTTAAACACGCCCCCCCCCAAGCAATTCATCAGGGTCCTCATGGTTGCCTTTAAAAAAAAAAGGACATCTTATCACATTTTTTACATGCCATATATGTTTGCTATAGACCAAGCTATTTCTAGTGAAGCTTTTCCTTTACTGGGAAATTGATTGTGCTATAGTTAGCTAGAATGTGGTCATTTGCCCAGGTGTACTGAGCAGTCAGTGCTAACTTGTAAAAGTAGAGCCAAAGTTGCTATTTTGACAAATTGCTAACTTGGTTGCAACACAGATGAGAAGGTGAGTTTGTAATTCTTATTTTTCTCTCTCCCTGCCCCTCAGTTCAAGCAAAAATAAACTTTGTCTGCAGCCTTCTTTGTTCAGAGAACTCATTTCCTTCCAGTGTCTCTAGTTATTTTTAATGCTCCCTGTTCTAAAAGCAGTTTCAACACTTTTCAGCCAAGGATGATCCTCAGTGCTCCATGGGCATGATCAAGAGTAGAGGAAGTGTCTGGTTATTTCTTGCTTATGCTAGACAATTAAAGAAACAAACCTGATAGATTTCTAGCCTTTTTTTGAAAAAAATAATGAAGCTTGAAATGTGTCAAGCCCTGATGACTTGTTTCGATCCACATGTGTTGGAGGTAGAAAACCCAGAGAGAGAATATTCTATCCAGCTCTTCATTGCAAGCAATTTCAGAGCCGGTGAAAAATTAAAAACCTAAAACACCTGCATAAAGCACTATAACAACAGAGCCAAGCAAATAATAGCCAAAATCATTTTTGGATGGAGGTGTGCAGCTGGTTCTGGATAGAGCTACACCCCCCCCCCGAAGAGTCAACTACACCACCTGGGACTTCTCCCAGACTCACTGCCTTCTGTTTAAGAAAGCACAGGTGACATTGGTGGCCAGAAGTACTTCTTACAAGCTTAATGCTGCACCTGTGAAATCCATGGATTTAGCCGGAGTGACATACATCTTGGTTATGCCCAGGCTAGATAGCTGCAATGAACTCTTGAATACTGTTTGGAAATAGTACAGAATGTGGGAGCCAAGAGTTTGGATTATATTACACCAATTCTGTTCTGGTTACAATATGAGGTAGCTCTGACTCATTCAGTTGGCTGCATCTTTCAGGTATTCTAGAATGAGTGATACAACTGCTAGGGCTTGCATATACTTCACAGGCAGGTTTAGTCATTGTTTGAGGACTATCCCTGCCTCCGGGTCTGGTCTTGACCGGACGGATACTGGAATCAGCAAGAGATACCCACATAATAATAATAATAATAATAATAATAATAATAATAATTTATTTATACCCCGCCCATCTGGCTGGGTTTCCTTCAGATCAGGTAGGTGGTTGGAAGATGGATGGCGGCTAACAGATTGAGGTTGAACCCTGACAAGACAGAAGTACTTTTTTTGGGGGACCGGAGATGGGGTGTGTGTGGAGGACTCCCTGGTCCTGAATGGGGTAACTGTGCCCCTGAAGGACCAGGTGCGCAGCCTGGGAGTCATTTTGGACTCACAGCTGTCCATGGAGGCGCAGGTCAATTCTGTGTCCAGGGCAGCTGTTTATCAGCTCCATCTGGTACGCAGGCTGAGACCCTACCTGCCCGCATACTGTCTCGCCATAGTGGTGCATGAATGAATGATTGAACTTTATTACGGTCACAGACCAGAATAAAAGAACAAAAACAAAAAAGCCCTAAATGGCCTCGGTCCAGTATACCTGAAAGAGCATCTCTACCTCCATCGTTCTGCCCGGGCACTGAGGTCCAGCGCCGAGGGCCTTCTGGCGGTTCCCTCGCTACGAGAAGCCAAGTTACAGAGAACCAGGAAGAGGGCCTTCTCGGTAGTGGCACCCGCCCTGTGGAACACCCTCCCACCAGATGTCAAAGAGAAAAATAACTACCAAACTTTTAGAAGACATCTGAAGGGAGCCCTGTTTAGGGAAGCTTTTAATGTTTAATAGGTTATTGTATTTTAGTGTTTTGTTGGAAAGCCGCCCAGAATGGCTGGGGAAACCCAGCCAGATGGGCGGGATATAAATAATAAATTATTATTATTATTATTATTATTATTATTATTATTCACATAATCCCCGTAGCAGAGGTTGCCAGTGTAATGCCTACAAATGCCAGTATGCTTGCCAGTACCTTCTGTGGTTCCTGCAAAAGGTCTTCCTAAATATCTCCCAAACACTTTACAATGCATGACTGTTAATTCAGTTCCTGTTTGTGCTTGCTCAGCCTTTCCTGCACTGAACATGTCTTCTTAAACATGTCCACATTTTATTACATACCACTAGCTATTTTGTCCTATGTGATGTCCCTTCAGCAGCCATTTTCTTAATGGTGCCCAGGGCACTTTATCAAAATTCCAAATGGGTTTACTGGCACAAAAGGTTGGCAACCAGTATCTTACAGCCTGCTATTCAAAACTGAGAACATGAAAACATTAAGACACATGGCATCTTAAAGCTTTTAAGAACTGATGCTCCAATTCTGTAGAGCCACAATTATCATTAGCATCACTTGTTGTCCAGTATAATTAGGCTTGCCATTGGGGCTGGCCTTACCATTGGGTGGAGTGAGGCCACTGCCTGGGGTGGCAGGGAGTGGCGGTGAGATGTTGGAGGACAGGTGTGTGGGCAACATTCATTGTCTTCTGTTGCCTAAGCTAACCTGCTGCACTCAAGTATTATCATCAGTGTTGGAGTAAAATTCAACAACCACCAGTTATTTTCTGTATATGGAATTTGTTGGGGTGCCATCCAGTCCCTGAGATACCAAAAATACAGTGGAACCTTGGTTGTTGAACGTAATCCATGCTGGAAGACCGTTTGACTTCCGAAATGGTTGGCAATTTCAATGGAGAAAATTGAGAAATTTGCTTTGGAAGCTGTTCAACTTCCAAGGCGCGTTCAAAAATGGAAGCAATTACTTTCGGGTTTTCGGTGTTTGTAACTTGAGGTACCACTGTGTTTACTAGGATTTGTTTTAGAAAAGCTAGATCTCTGACTACCCCCTTTTGCCTTTAACAAAGGTGACATTAATACACTTTGTGTTGAGAAATGTACCAGTACCATGGTATGTGCCCTTACCAAGCAAATATTTGCTGGTTTGATATTTGTTTTCAGCCCATGACTTGAACTGCTGTAGGGTATGAGCCAAATATATTAGGGAATCTGCCTGGTAAGGAGGCAAAGCTCAGAAGCCCCCTAAGATTTGAAAATAGCTACTGGTGACCACAGTATGTGGAAGGGTAGAGATTTAACTCTTGTCATAAGTCTGCATAATTACATTGAAATTAAATGTTTTGTTGTTTAGTCGTTTAGTCATGTCCGACTCTTCGTGACCCCATGGACCAGAGCACGCCAGGCACTTCTGTCTTCCACTGCCTCCCGCAGTTTGGTCAGACTCATGTTTGTAGCTTCAAAGACGCTATCCAACCATCTCGTCCTCTGTCGTCCCCTTCTCCTTGTGCCCTCCATCTTTCCCAACATCAGGGTCTTTTCCAGGGAGTCTTCTCTTCTCATGAGGTGGCCAAAGTATTGGAGCCTCAGCTTCACGATCTGTCCTTCCAGTGAGCACTCAGGGCTGATTTCCTTAAGAATGGATAGGTTTGATCTTCTTGCAGTCCATGGGACTCTCAAGAGTCTCCTCCAGCACCATAATTCAAAAGCATCAATTCTTCGGCGATCAGCCTTCTTTATGGTCCAGCTCTCACTTCCATACATCACTACTGGGAAAACCATAGCTTTTACTATACGGACCTTTGTTGGCAAGGTGATGTCTCTACTTTTTAAGATGCTGTCTAGGTTTGTCATTGCTTTCCTCCCAAGAAGCAGGCGTCTTTTAATTTCGTGGCTGCTGTCACCATCTGCAGTGATCATGGATCATGGAGCCCAAGAAAGTAAAATCTCTCACTGCCTCCATTTCTTCTCCTTCTATTTGCCAGGAGGTGATGGGACCAGTGGCCATGATCTTCGTTTTTTTGATGTTGAGCTTCAGACCATATTTTGCGCTCTCCTCTTTCACCCTCAATAAAAGGTTCTTTAATTCCTCCTCACTTTCTGCCATCAAGGTTGTGTCATCTGCATATCTGAGGTTGTTGATATTTCTTCCAGCAATCTTAATTCCAGCTAGCGATTCATCCAGCCCAGCCTTTCACATGATGAATTCTGCATATAAGTTAAATAAGCAGGGAGACAAAATACAGCCTTGTCGTACTTCTTTCCCAATTTTGAACCAATCAGTTATTCCATATCCAGTTCTAACTGTAGCTTCTTGTCCCACATAGAGATTTCTCAGGAGACAGATGAGGTGATCAGGCACTCCCATTTCTTTAAGAGTTTGCTATAGTTTGCTGTGGTCGACACAGTCAAAGGCTTTTGCATAGTCAATGAAGCAGAAGTAGATGTCTTTCTGGAACTCTCTAGCTTTCTCCATAATCCAGTGCATGTTTGCAATTTGGTCTCCGGTTCCTCTGCCTATTCTAAATCCAGCTTGCACTTCTGGGAGTTCTCGGTCCACATACTGCTTGAGCCTTCCTTGTAGAATTTTAAGCATAAAATTTTAAGCCCCTTCATGGATCACTGCCTTGCCGTGGCGAAGGGGCTTGAAGAACTCAGAGAAGCTATGAACTATGCCGAGCAGGGTACCCAAGATGAACAGGTCATAGTGGAGAGTTTTGACCAAACGTGATCCACCTGGAGGAGGAACCGGCAAGCCACTCCAGTATCCCTGCCAAGAAAACTCCATGGACAATTAAATGTTTATACAGCTACAAAACAATGGAGTGGCTCTGGTGTTAACAATTAGATAAGCACCTGCCCTGAAACCCTCTCAAGGTGGTAACCAAGCAACACCCAATAAATGTGACCAAGCACCTGAAACCAATCTCAGGTCAAGCACCTTGCCAGCTGCATTAAAGTTAGTGAGGTCATTGTATGTCATCAGTTTCTGAGAGGAGGCATCACCCAAGATCACATTGGAATTTCTTGGAGCAAATGTCCTAGGGTACCTACTAAACCAGCTTCCAAGAATTCTGTCTCGGATGACTGGTATGCATGTTACTGGAAGGTCTGTATACAAATGAGTTACCACCTGTGGGGCTGATGGAAGCACAGAAAGCAGCCGTGCTCAAATATATAACTGAGGTGGATTTTCTGACATGTTGCATAGCATATCACACCATGTTTTGCATAAATTTATCACTGAGAACACTGCTCCTGACTAATTTTAAAAGACTCTGGGAGGCCTGGGGGGCTTCTTTCTCACTGCATCAGTCAATTTTTCTCAGTGTTGTTGTGGTTACCTTCTTGTATGAGGCCTGGAATAAGTGCTTCCATTGCCCACCCACCCCTCTGAAAGAAAGGAAAGCAAAACTGGCTTTACAGAACCTATGGTATTCATCCAGGTCCTAGTTACACATATAAGGTCTGTAGGATGCTCCATGTTGATGACTGAATGTGAATTCGGAGAGATCTTTTAGCCATTGGGTTTTGTGGAAAGGCTTCTTATTAACGCTAGAATCCACAGAGATTTAAGTACAAATGGAAAACATATCTTCCAGTTTATGCCCTTATAAATGCAATAAATGCTATTCTTGGGCGGTGGTGGTGTCCCCTGATACTTAAAATCAAATTCTGTGGGACAGAGGTGCTATGTGGACAACATTCTGGATGTTGGTGTATAACCCACTGTTCCCTATATTCTGTTTCAGGCTCCTAAATATTTATTTAATCATATGCTATCTGCAAGCTTTTGGATATCTTAAAGGCCTAGTAAACATTCGTGATCCTATTGTATATGATGCCCTACTGATTCACTTGCAGCATATTGATATGTTAGTGATGGATGGCTAACCAATGTGCATATCCAACATTGCCACAGTAGGAATTGTATTCATTTTTGTAGAAGTAGATTTTTGTCATTTAGCCTTGGCTAGAGATTTTCATTAATGGGAAAATCTTCTAACCACCTTAACTTCTTCAGTCAGGTACTTATAGTCCATGCTGTTAGCCTCCAATTCACATAATCGCTGACACTGGCTAAACTGGCTGGGGCTGTTGGGAATTCCAGTTGAATTCCCACAGTTTCCCCATCCCTGCCTTAACTGGAAATTACCCACTCTTGTGATTCTCTAACCTTGCTTGTGGACCAACTACTGTTTAGAATTGTTTCCTATTCTGTTGTGCACAGACTTCTATTTTAAGAGGAGAAACTAAAATTAGTCCCAGTTATGAAACAACAAGCATGAATGCTTCTCATGCAACCAACTTGCTTAAATTTGAACATTACCTCCCCCATAACAGTCAAGTTACAAAGCTGTATCTTTCTGTAGATTTCCAAATCTAGCACTTTTATTATTGTTTCAGTAAAGCTTCACATCCTGGAGGAAGGATGCTCTTTCAGAATATTCCATTTTGCTGAAACATGGGAGGTTCCCATGTTAAAATCTGGCCTTTAGCAACCCTGGCAACTGTGCTCTCGTCTAACCCTTTAACTTGGTTCCTGAGTTTCCAGAATGATCACGTTCTTGGCAAAGAAACTATTTCTTTTGAGTAGAAGGTTAAGAATGAGTGGAAACGTGATGAGGAATAAAATGTGCTTTGTGCTGTGGTGCTACTACTGGGTCTTTTGTGAAGTAGTGTGGGAAAGGTTATCTCTGGAAAAAAAGGTGAAGGGTTGCCTTCCATTCATTCATTAAACCTTTGCTTCATAATCAAATGAGAAAAAAACAGAGGTTCCTGTTTACTTCAGGGATTTTTGGCTCAGCCATTCGAGACATCCTAATGATTTCCAGAAATTATTTGTTCTTTTTATTATTACTTAAAATTCACATAGTCAAAAATCAGATTTACCTATCCTGAAAATCAATAAAATGAACTAAGAAACCCCGCCATATTTACCCATGTACGGAGCAACTTTTATATCAGATATAACATTTTAATGGTGTTTCTTTAACTCATGTCTTTCTGGTTTCTTTTTTTCTATTTCAGATAATCATAGGAGAGGCACTTTCTGTGTATTACAACCGCTTGCACTCCAATTCATTTGTGCGGAACAACTATATTGCCGCTCTTTACAAAGCCATTGGGACATTCATTTTTGGCGCAGCTATTAGCCAGTCTCTTACGGACATTGCCAAATACTCTATAGGTAGATTGAGGCCTCACTTTCTGGCCATATGTGTACCAGATTGGCCACAGATCAACTGCAGTGCTGGTTACATTGAAAACTTCAAATGCCTTGGAAACAAAGCAAAGATTAATGAGGCGAGGTGAGTCTGTTAATTTAAGATATTTTGGCATGAAGACTTGTATGATGAAATTTCCTGGCAGAAGTGGAAATTCTAACTACTTTCTAAGTGGGGTACTGATCCCAGCAAAAGTGAGTTTGGTGGTGATGATGTACTTGAAGTATAGCTCAGTGTATGAACTCATATTTGTCTACTGTCAGCACGCAGAATGTATTGCTGAGGTAAGTGCTTCCATGAACGAAAAACGCATTTTCCTGAATTCATTATGTTAATTGATTTCAAATAATTACAAGCTGCTGTAGTTGCTGTTAGTCCACATATTAAGATTTCAGTGATGCAGCACTCTCAGCTGTACAAAGAGTGGGAAGCAAATCCTGTAACATTATTAAGGCTTGCATCAGTATTTTGGTCACAAGTTGTCCCTTTTGATGTAATGGCATCATCAAGAGCAGGAGGGCACAGGTAAGTATAGGATAAGCTGCAGCAAAACAAGTTTGAAAAATGAGAGGACAGAAGTTTGGGCAGAAGATGTGTGCCAAAAGTACTTCTTTGGATTACAGTTCTTGAAACTAGAATGGAGTTGGTTATATTTAACCTGGACAATTAGGAGGTGATATGATAGCCAAATGATACGATAGCCATATTTAAATGTTTGAAGAGGTGTCATGTAGATTGTGGAACTTTTTTTTCCTTTAGCAGGCTCAAATGAGTAGAAAGGGGATTTTGACTAAGCCTCAGGAAGACTAAAGCTGTTTGACTGTGGAAAATCATCAGAAGGTGGTGTCTACTCTACTCTTTCATTAGCAATTTTTAAGCAGAGGCTGGAAGGCCACCTATGAGTGATGCTTTGCAGCAGTTTTTTCTGCATTAACAAAAGGGGTATGTGATCTTTGAGGTGCATTCCAACTGTATGGGAGATTTCCACCATTAGTTAAAGTAGACCTTTTGAAAGCAATAGACTTAACTTAAAACATTGGTTTACATTAGGTAAGGCTTTGCAGTCCAAAAGTCTCTGGATCCTTAGGAGGATGTAGTCAACAACTGTAATGTCTTAGTAAATAAAGATCAGCATAATTTTTAATAATAAATATTGGCTGTTGTGCTTGCCAGTAAAATGAAGTTCATTCTAAAACAGGCAAGGGTTTCATGGTATAAAACTGAATTGAAATGGTGGCAGCACTTCAGTAAGGGGTTGGCAAACTGCAGGATAGCTGCGCTTGTGGGAACTGTTGGTTTCCTGTTAAACCCCAGCCAGCAGCCGAGGCATTTAAGTAGTAAAAACTTAATCATTGTGTTAAATGTTTTCTTCAGGTTAGACATATAATTAAATTAGTGGAACTATATGATTAGAAAGGTATGTGTACTCATGTACCGTTAGAAAATTGAGTTCGGATTTGGAAGAATATTATTTGACTTAACTCTCTGTCTGAATTTTAAGGATCTCTCTCTCTCTCTCTCTCTCTCTCTCTCTCACTCTCTCACACACACACACACACACACACACACACTGAAGGGAGCATGACTGGTTTGCCTGCACATGGCACCAAGTTTTGAGGGCACTGCAGCAATGACTTAGAACAGAAGGCAAGGGGTGGGGTGTGTGCTGAATACCACTGGTGACGTTTGAAAGCCCAGAGTCCACTGCTTCACCTAATGCATACTGGCTGCAATCATTTTGTGCAGGGGTTCCGTTCCTGGCCCCCACACGCATAATCTCATTCTGCCCTGTTACGCCCCCAGTACATTCTGTCCCGTTCTGCCCTCTTCTGGGTCCAAAAGGACCCACACATTGGTGGTTGTGTGTCAGTTGGATGCACGCTGCCTGTGTATATTTCATTTGATGTGAGTGTGTTATAATTAGGACTTTCAGGGAATCTGAACTGAGAGATGTAATGAGCCTTTAGAATCTTGTCTTTCTAAGGGACCTTTTGTAGCAATATTTTATATTTTAAGGGCATCATACCAGAGGAAGACTTTGAACTGATAGCTCACCTATTAACAGCAGCTTAAAAGGTGATTTGTCAAAACTGGAAAAGCTCTATGTCACCTTCAATCTTATCTAATTTGGGAGATAATTATATTGGGTCTTTTTTGGACTAGTGGACATATATTTTGAGTGTTGTGTGCCCCAGTCACACAATGGCTGCTACTGTGGAGAAGGGATGTACTGGCAGAAAACAAAATTAGAGTGCATTCATTGTTCTCCACCCCCATCCCTGGGCAACCTCAGGTTTACCACAGGAAGTCAGCAGTTAAAGGCTTAACAACACTGTTTTTGCCAACGCCAATCCTAAGCCAAAGGCTAGGCTGCCATCTTGTACAAAGACATTTATGAAGTAGCTATGTTTACCATTGCACTGTAAGTAACTATGCAGTTAATTCTTAATGAATACCCAGACATCAGCTCCTGTACAATAGGAGACATGTCCCAACTTCTTTGCAAAATTTTCGCGGTGGCCATTTGAGGAGAGGGTTCTTTCACATTCATCCATGCTTACTGTGTAAGTAGTTTCCTCTGTAGTGGAAAAGCACATTTCCCCCAGCTTTATAAAAATGGCATTCTTAAACATGAAGGAAGCAGCTTTGCAGTGTACAAGAGGGGATGTGAACCAAATGCTATTGGCTTCCAACTCTCATTAGCCCCAGCCGTCAGGGCCAGTTCACAGAAGATGGAATTTGTAGTTCATCAACACCACAGGTTCCTCATCACTTTAAATCAGCTACATATAGGGCACTCACTACAGCTACAGAGATTAGCATAAACTAATAAACATTCTCTTTTTAAAAAGAAAGAAAAAGGAGAGGTTTAATTAATGAGTATCTGGAAAGAGAATCATAAAACCAAGTGCTCAACCTGTAAAAGGTTCTGTGATTTCTCTTATCCAGGCAAGATAGTCCTCTGTGAGAAGAGTATAGATACCAGGGTAGCGTTGATTTCCACATTCTGATTTAGCACCAAAGGAGACAATGCCTCTTTGCTTCCCATTGCATATCAAAGGGCCACCAGAGTCACCCTGGGAAACGATTAAACGGAGACATGTTACCATTTTGAAAAATCCAGCTCTTGCATTTATTGAGTCTAAAAGAGTAGTTCAGTTCAGCATAATGTTATATGTAGTGATGCATTCAACATTCACATTTTTGAATGTCTGAAACAAATGAGAAGACTTCTATGAAACGGTTAGAAGTAAAAAACTGTAATCCAACATAATCATGTCCATGTTTGCCTTGAAGTGAGTTCCACTGAATTTAGTGTGGCTGGCTCTTAGTGTGGATAGGGGTGCAGCAGGACATAATAATCACATGCATATTTAATCAAAACTGTTTGCCTAACTTCAAATTTAGTTTGGAAATTCTTGAGTAGGGATCTGCTTTTTGCTTTCCTCCTATTCATGAGTTTTTGTTCATTAACTTTTAGAATTGCAACCCTAAATATACATTCCTACAAGTAAGCATCTCATAATATATTGGAACCTATTTCCATATAAACATGTAGATTGCACTACAGTTTATTGTACACTTCTTTCAATATCTCATAGACACACATGTGACTTTGATTAAATACAAATTTATTTATCTGTCAAACAGTAGATAGGTAGATGGTTAAGTTCTTTAATCAGTTGATAGCTTTTTTAAGGAAGACAGAATGGGTAAATAAAAACACTCTTACCACACAAGCATCTTTTCCTCCCTTGTCATCTCCTGCACACAACATGTTACTTGTCACATACATTGAATGCTTATAGTGTTTCTCATCATTGCAGACACTTCTCTGAATAACAGTGACATTAACTTCACGAAGCATAGTGGATATATTCCTGCTTTTGTTATCAGTAATTCCCCACCCAGCTACTAGACACTGGGTTCCTGCCTCAACATCCTTGGAAGTGCTAGGAAGCTCAATGCATTTGACATGTTGGTCAATCTTCGCACTTTTCTCCATCTTAAAAGAATAATAAAGGGAAATAGTACTTATAAACAGAGCACAATTGAATAATCTCATTTTAGACTTTCTTTTATTTTATAGTACATTGTAAGACCTATAACATATTTGTAATATAATGTACAACATTTGTTTCTCCTAATGATTCAGTGACAAACAGGTAGCGTTACTACAGATGATCAAAGAATTAACAGTTCCAAGATCAGAAAGCCCTACCTGCTTAACTACACACCCGCACCTGCACAATATTACTATTATACTATATGATAAAGAGTTATCTAAATGATTCAGCCTTTAGCTACTTAAAAAAATAATCTGTAGGAGAAACCAATCATCAGTCTGTAATGAGATGTCAGTGGCGCCCATTGGGCTTGGTAGAGCTGAGGGCTGGGAGACCAACAGTAGGTGGAGCCAATGACAAGCAGAGCCAACTAATTCTATTTTTGGATCAATCCTTATTGCTGAGTTCTACAAGGGCAATATTGAGACTAAAGAGGAGGAAGCTCTGCTTTATGCTTCTTGTAGAAGTTGCTTAAGCTCAGGCTTTGGCAAGTCTCCCAGGAAAACTCATATAACTAAGCAGGCTGAATAAGAACAGCCAGATGATGATCACTAATTTTGCCAAAGAATAACTAACACTTTCCTATGCTTTCTAGTTGAATAACCAACTAAGGCTGTATTATGTTTCCCATTGAACTCTGTGGGGCTTACCTCTGAGTAGACATGTGCATTGATTAAATTGTTGCCTATTTAAAATTTAAGGCACCCAATTCACTTGACAAGAAAGATATTTAGAAAGATAAGTATAAAATTTATTTTTTGCCCCCAGAATATTCACATTCCATTTAAAAGTACCTTCAAAAGCATAATATCATTTTCCATCGTATTTTCATTATATTGTGGGTGACCATATCTTCCAATAATTTTAATGCGTTGTTGTTGTTGTTTTCCAGTTAGTGAATGAGCACCAAGAAAAACTATTGCTTGTGGAATTGATTTTTTCCTTTCTTTTCTGAAAAGATAAAAAAGATCAAAGATTTGGTCAACATTTGCTTCTAGCAAGTACATTAATATTTGTTTTGCACTCTCCTGTGGCTTTACACAATATTCTTGAGTCTGTGTTGTCATACAGTACATTTCACACTCTGCATACTGCATACTTAGGCTGCAGTCTGAAACATACTTACTTAGGAGTAAGCCCCACTAGACACAATGGCCCTTCTGAATAAACGTGTAAGATTTTGCTGTTTTTTATCCATTTTGAACTTAATCGTCTATATAAATAGTACAGGATATAATACCCCATTGTTTACTGTGTGGTTGAGAAGCCAAAGTCTACTGGGCATTGCACAGAAAGGTATGAATGGAAAGCCAGCATTTGTTTCCTGATACAGAATACGTCATAATATCTGAAAGACTGCCTCCTTCCCAACAGATTCTCTTGGCTGTTAAGATCAGTAGAGATTCCTCTTGGTAGTGCTGCTGCCCTTAGAAGTTCAGCGGATGGTAGCCCAGAAGATGGTATTCACTGTAGAAGACCTTAAGCCAGAGGTTTTCAACCTTTTTGAGTACATGGCTCCCTTGACCAACTACATTCTGTCTGCGGCATCCCTGTGGGGCTCAGGAGCCCAGTTATGTCACCCTTGCCTGCAGAGCTGGCAGCCTCTCATCCTTTTTTCAAACACACTTCCTTGTGGAGTGTTTCCTCAGCCTCCTCCTCCCCTCTCCTTGGGAGTCCTCTGGGCAGCCACAGTTGCTGCCCCTGGTCTCTTAGCTGCTGCCCCCTGCCCCAAAGGTAGCTGCCTTCTGACACTGCCCCATAGGGGCCTGGGAAGCGCTCCCTGGCCAGCCCCACAGGCATCATTCACTGGGGGAGCTTGTAGCCAGGGCTGCTGCAATGATCAGCTGTGCAAGCCTTTGGGAGGCAGGGATGCAAGAGGGCATCAGAGGAGGAAGGGAAGGAAAGAGGGACAGAAGCCAGTGTTGCCCACAGCACCCCTGGCCATCATTCAAGGCACCCCAGGATGCCACAGCACACTGGTTGAAAACCACTGCCCTAAGCTGTGGAATTCCCCCTCAAACAGAGGTGCATCTGACTCCTTCATTGAATAGCTTTGGCCTTTGAATTGACCTGAAAAGATTTTTCACCTGGGGCCCTCTTGAAATATCCTGGCCCCCGTTTGCAGACACTGCTCTACACCTATCAAGTTAAGACTTCTAGAAGTTAAAAGCAGCTACATTCACTCAATATTTTTATAAAGTAGTTCATTAAATCTTCCCCACTGTTTTAACACTATGAACTTGGGTCCATAAAAGGTTCTGTTCCCCGGTCCTTGAAATCAAGCTCGAGGAACTCTGGAGAAGTTATTTGCAGGAGTTTGCTGGCTGATAAAACATCTTCACCACTTCTCTTGTAAAATAGCTGCCACAGCTTTGTACCAGTAAATTACCTACAGGTTTCAGTATATTGACTAGCACAATAACCGTGTGTGTGTGTGTGTGTGTGTGTGTGTGTGTGTGTTACATTCCTACTGGAATCATCTTCATCTTCCATCATAATGAAGTGTTGACTTGCACATGTGATGTGAGCCATTACAGATTAAACATCACAGATAAAGCGTACACATTGAGCTATGAGTGATCAAGTTAATCTTTCAAGCACTGGAAAATCAAATTTATGTGCATGCCTTTGTGAATCAGCCACAAATACTAAGTAGTCAAGGGACATGCAATTGTGTGTCCTTTGTAAAAGTGTTAACTTCATAATAATCTGCACTGCTTTGAACATGGGACCACAAAACGAAATGTTACCCAGATTTTCAATCTGCACTGCAATATCACGTTGCACTTAAGTCACGAATCCATGATTTACTGCAGAGTGGCTAACGCTAACCTGTGGCCTTTTGGATGTTGCTGGATTACAACTCGCATCATTACTGACTGTACTGGCCATGCTGGCTGAGGCTGATGAAAGTTGGAGTCCTGCAATATCTAGTCCTGAGTACCACAAGTTGCCCAACCCTGATCTACTGGATTTTCTTGCCATTCTCATTTTCTTGCATCTTACAGCAGGCAGCTACTACTAGCAGCTCACACTAGGAGGCAAAGGCTGTGACCTGACAGAATAACAACTAAAGGGCTTGCCTAAAGGGCCATGCAAAACTGATAGCAGGAAGAACTTTGAAGAATAGACATACTTCTCTATACTTACGGAAAACAATGAGCTGCTGTTAACACCCAGTTCCTTTTGATCAAAGTACCTCCGCATAAGGATGTGTTACCTTCAACATGTATAATGAGGGCAGCCATATAAGGTCTTGAGTGTGGAACTGATTCTTTGCCCCCAATTATATCTGCAGATTGACCTAAGTAGAAATAAGACACACTAATCAGCCAGGTTTTGCAAACTTGACAAAAGGGAGATAAGTCTTGTAGGATGCAGGTTGGGTGGGTATCGAGGGATATCAGAAAGCCCATGAATCTGAAACCAGTCCTGTTTTCCTTACACTGAATGTGTTGGGGAGGGAAGACAAAACAGATGTAAAATTAACTTACCAGTCTGAATTTTGAAGAGAAAATAAGCCGCTGAGAAGGACAAAACCAAGAAAAGCCCCATGGTGGTGGTAGCTGCTTTGAGTCCCCTTCAGAACATGTGCCTGCTATATATAGGCTGACTATCTGAAGGAAGTGAGCTGTGGGTTTTTGTCTCTTTCTCCTTGCCTTTCCCCCCTCAAATTATTCTACCTTTTGTCTCTCCCCTAGCCAAGATAATAATAGCAAAAGTATCACGCACAGTTGTGTGTGTGTGTGTGTGTGTGTGTGTGTGTGTAGCATTGTCCCCTGGGTTATATGGACAAATAAAGAAATTTGAGAAGGTTAAGGGAAGGGCAGACAAAAATATTATAAATTAACTGGAAAAACTGAGTCTGTTTTTCCTCTACTGGAGTAACGAAGTACAAAGTATTTGCTAGGGGACATATAGCAATATTTGTTGACAATATACATAAACAACTTTTATTACTCATGTTCCAATAAGGTGTTTATATTTCTGTGGCCCAAAATAGCATTTATAAATAATGAGATAATATTCACATATACAGTTCTGTAAATTTTGTTTGATGTTATATTTGTGTATCCAATTACCTTATATCTGCATTTTGTTTGATTTTTCTATTGTTCATAGCATTATTTGTAATATATAAACATTTAATAATAACAAAATGGGGGAAATGGGAGGTTTCCAAGTGTAATGGGGAAAGCAACGGGGATTCTTTCCCTGTGGGTGCCACATCCATTCTGAGCATCTTGACTAAACCTTACTTACATTAAAAGCAGTACAGGTGTACAGCTAGCAATTGAAATGCCATGCCAGTTAAGACAAATATGTGACTTGCTGCTGTGAGTCTCAGCAGCTGTTAATTTTAGAAGTGTCTGACCTGTGTTGCTTCACATAAACATGGGAGGCGGGGGGAAACAGCAAAGCACCTGGGTTTTTGCAGTGCCACATACTTCTACTCCTCCATCCATCTAGACTTGGCTGCCCATTAAAGTCCTGTGAACAAGAGCTGGTTGACATCTGTTGTTGGTGAGAAGCTCATTGAAAGGTGCTAAGGGCTTTGCAAGTGTGATTTTAACATTTTGCAACAGATGCCAAAATATCCAAGACCAGCACTGGCACTCTGCTACTGTGAACATGTAAATATGCCCACAGATGTCCAGGTAAATGAAACTTAACAGATGCTGGCACTTTAATGATTGCATTAGTTTTTCGCGGACTCTGGTTCATAAGTGGTGTATGTGTGTTTTATAAGATTGTATTTACACATTATTTACAGTTGAGTTTGTCCCTAATGCAACATTCAAAGCTGTTTCCCTCAAAGAGCATTATCCAACGAAAGTTAAGTTAAAGTCCAGTTTTCTGTTAATAGGATAGGTTTGCAGCATAGTCTGAAGCATCTTTGGCCAACACTCAAGTCCTGTTCACTAGAATTTACTCTCTAGAAAGTGCATAGGATTACAACCACATTTTTAATTCTTGTCCACTGAAATCAATGCGGAGAGTGCTTAACTGGCTGGATTGTGTCCAGAGTTACGATTCCTATGGGAGAAGCTGGATTGCTCTGTAAAAGTGAGAAGTTTTATTTGGGCTGTTTGCTTGTGTTGTTTCAGCAGCAGCTTTATGAGCACGTTGAGTGGCCAGAATATCTTAAAATTGTTACTTAAAGTAAGAAGCTGTTTTTATATGTCCATATAACACCAACTAAATGTTGGTGTCAGTTTCCATTTTACTCAAATCATTGGTCTATTTTTTTTTTTAAGTTGCTGTGCTAACGCGAGCTGTCTTACTGCAATTAACATACAACTTCAAACCTTACTGAAAGAGTGATTCCCACAACTGCACATAAATATGCACTTCTAAATTTAAATTGCCTTTGTCTGGCCTAAGGAAGGGCACTTGGTATTTTTAAACTAAAAAAAAAAAAAAAGCATCTAGGGAGCAAAGTAAGGTTATTTTGAAATCAGCCTTCAACAAATGTGTCAGTAAAATATAAATAGATTACATGTTAATAGCATTTTCCCAGGGTTGCAGTTTACCTGATCTAAAGAAAAATAACTGTGTTGCTGCCTTCAGATTCAGAACAAGTTGTCTAGTTTTTGTCTGTGCACAAGCTGCATTTAACTCCCTGTTCCCCCGCGATAGGTTCCATTAAGCTGGTTTCTCATCCGGTGTATATCTCAATATAATAAAAAATAATTTGTCATTCAAAGTGGCACTATGGTACTTTCTTTCTAACAGTAAGAGCAGATGTCTGAATCCAACAATAGTTGGATGAACTGTATATTTGCCTCTCTTCAATGGATCTTCCACAATACTGATAGCCTTGCCTTTTTTTAAAAAAAGGTATTTTGATTTGTTACTTTTTAATAGGGCATGTGCTGTACTTTCAAATTGGAGAAAGGAAATGTTAAAGCAATGTGTGGTAATATTTGTTAAATCGTATACTGCCTTATATTTCAGAGATGCCATTGCTTTTCTCAAAGTCACTTTCCAGGAGGAGAGGCAGCGTATAACATATATTCAGATCAAAGCACCAAATAGTTAATTTACTAAAATATTTAAATGGCTGCAATCACTAATAAGGGTGCACCACTAAAACAGCCACTTATTTTAGCCATAGCACAATACACCCACTTGGATGGTGGTGCATGATGGCTGTGCTTTTTCTTTCTTTCCCCCTTTTTTCTCTGTACCCATGGCAGGGAAGGGTCATGTGTGAAATGGTCATAAGCAAATGCAGGTATAAATGTATATTTTTAGCATAAGGTGCCCATCTGTTCATAATGTGTCTTTTAAGTTATTACAGGAGGTAGGGCAACAAAAGTTTAACCAGGGGAAAACTTTTCTATTTGTAGGTGAGGTTAGAGTGCTAACATCAAAACTGGAAGGAAGCTAAAATAACTCTGGCGTACGTGCTACATACACTTTAAAATATTTTTAGGATTTAATATGGGATTTGTATTGCCAATTGTATACGTTTTCATAGTGGAAAATGATATGCCCCAGTTCTTTTGTAGAAAGGTCAGGTAAATTAAGATGAGCATTCCTTGACTTGCTGATCCAACTTCTCAGCATAGTAACTATAGCACTGAAGGAAAGCAGAGCAGAAGCACTAGACTTGACCTTGTGTAAGAGCTCTGTGTGAGGGGGCACTAGTTGAAATTTACCCTACTTTTTTCTTATTTATCTTGTTGCACGTGCTTCCTAAGAAACAAACAAAAAATCCTGGGTGACATTCAGATGTGTCAGCCCATTTGCACAATGGAATTCTGCCTGTGCCAATGACATTTTCCCTTCCTTTCCTTTCCCCTGCTGCCCCCTCCCCCCAAAAAACCCTTCATTAAAATATGTCAATTCCTTCACATAAGGACACAGGAATCTACCTTATACTGAGTCAGGCATTGGTTTATCTAGTTCAGTATTGTCTACACTAGGGGTAGCCAACATGGTTGTATCCAACATGGTTGTAATCCAGAAGTTGTGGACTTCAACTCCCATCAGCCCCAGCCTACACGGCTGTGACCAGTAATGATGGGAGTTGTAGTTGTCATTGGCCTTTATTTGCATAAATTTAAACAACAAAATTATAAAATCATACAAATACATTAAGAATCCAAACACATACAATATACAAAAGACTAGATAGCCACAATTGAGTAAATCAGGCAACTTTAGATTTAGCTTTAAAAATCTCAGCTAAATACAATCTTGGTAGTTTCGGGAGTATTCTCCCTCAACAAATATTGGATTACAGACTCTTTGTAAATCAATATTTTAAGCTGTAAGGGAGTCACTAGGAGATCTCTGCAAAGGGTGTCAAGAGGGCAATCCAAAATTATGTGATGTATTGTATTTGGTGTTTTCTTATTACAGGAGCAGGATCTGTTCTGGAAGGGGATTTTTTGTAGTTCTATAACATCTGGACACAATCATGTTGACTACTTGTATCTCTGGTTTACATGGATGGTTTTTCAGACTGGAGACTTTACCAAGCCCTATCTGGAGTAGTCAGGGGTTGAACTGGGACTTTCTGCATTCAAAGTATCTGTTCTAGCAGTGAATTATGGACTCCCCTACTTCACAGCTTACTCTTCCGTAACAAATGTTTGCTGACAGTTTCACAGGGATTCTAGCATTTTGGAAGGCTTTTATGCCACATATCTCAAAACTATCCTCTTAGATAAATGTACTTAACTTTTTGCAGGATGAAACACTGAGATTCCAAAGGATTATATTACAACAAATTTAATAACTTACCCATGCAGACTTGAGGTTACAGTGAGTAACTTGATTACGGTAAATCAAGTGGTAATGTCAGTTGCTGTATCTTACAGTGTCCTGTTCTGGGTGTCATGGACGGTTAAAGTGGTATAGATTATCTCTCAGTTCTCAGAAGTGAAATGGTAGGTTAATAACTGTCACAATTGTCAGGCACGCATATATGCTACCAAATTTGGTAGCATATTGGGTGCTACCACTATACTGATGACACCCTGCTCTATTTCTCGTCATCTTAATCGGGTGAGGTCATGCACATTCTGGTCCAGTGTCTGGTCATTGCAATGAGTTGGACATGGGTGTCTAAATTCAAAACTGAATCCTGATAATACAGATGCTGTGTTATCCTGGGTCCAGGAATTAAGTGTTCTTGACAGGGTTGCATTATGCCTGAAATAACATGCATATCCAGGGGGCCAGATTCCACCTTTTGACTGAAACCCTTGTGTCATCAGTGGCGAGGCATGCTTATCCCCAACTATGGTTGCTGTTGGACGGAGATAGTCTGGGCACAGTAACCCATTCTCAAATAACTTTTTATTTAAATACATTCCAATCCGTCTTCAGGCCTGGCCATGGGACTGAGAGTGAGACAGGGTGTGTGTTGCCTAGCTGCTGCTGCTTCAGCTTCTTGATCTCTCTGCAGATTTCAATACCATGGTATCCTTCTGGAAATTGAGCACACTATGCTACAGTTGTCCTACCTAACCCACAGGCCCTTAACAGCTAGGGACCAGTTTACTTGCAGGATCACCTTATTTCATTTGACTGCTTTGATCTGCAGACCTGGCACTGTTACAGGTGCCACATGTGCCACATAAAACTACTTCTGCAGTTGTAAGAAATTGATCTTATAGTGTGGGAGCACCACCATTTTGAAACTTCCTTAGCTATTGACACTAGGCAGACACCTTTTTCCAGCACCTGCTTAAAACATTTTTGATCAGGCAAGCCTCTCCAGACACATACATGTTGACGTGTTGTAATTTTTTACTGTGAATTTTATTTTATTTTAATCTTTTAAATGTTTTTAATTACTTGTTTTTAAATGATAATTTAATATCTCTTGCAAACTACTTGGAGGTTTTATTACAGTCCATGAGTGTATGTGTGTGTATATATATATAGTTGAAATAAAATACTGTATATTATAAAATAATATGTATCATTAATATTTAAAGGAGGAATATAAATAGGAGAGGAATATGAAGGAAGAGGAGAGAGGAGAAGATTAACGAAAATTGAGGGGTAGGTTAGGTTTATTAGAAAAGAGGAAGAGCATGATGAATAGGGTGAGTGAGGAGGAACATTTCAAGTGGAAGGAGAGCTGGGGCAGTGGGAAATGAAGAAATCCTGGGGTTTGACAAGTAGGAAAAAATAGAAGGAATGGAATGCACTCTCTCTCTCTGTGTGTGTGTGTGTGTGTGTGTGTGTGTGTGTGAAATCTTCTTCTCCTGAGTCTTATATACCTGAATAACTCAGAATGTAATTCTGAAGGTTTTCAGAAAAAGAAGCTGGGGTATGGCTAGGGCCCTATCAAACTAGGCAGCCAGGGAGTCCTTTGGAGCCAGGGAACTGAGCTGTGCTGGGAAGCCTGGGTGGGGGCCAGCATTCAGCAGGCAGCTGGAGTCAGCCAGGAGTTTCATTGCTCAGCCATGTTCTCTCTGGCTCTGCTCCCCGGCCTGATTGCCAATCTCGGCAATGACCTTTGCTCGTGTGCTGCTTACACGCCAGTGTGTGCTAATGCTGCAGTTTGGTTTCCAGCTTGGAACCACTTGTGCTGCTTGCACGAAATGCCTCTGCTACTTCATTGTTTAAGAGGGATGATCTTGTCCAGCCTCCTTGAACTGCACAAGAGATTAACTCTCCTTTTGGTTTAAATCCAAGTCTCTTCTAGGGGAAAATGTGTGTGATTATCCATCTCTTCATCGAGTTAGGAAAATGTCCTTTTCCATTAAGTCTCTTGCCTCATTTTGGCTAGTTTGACTATTCTTAGGTCTCGCCTAATCCCCTCCCCCCAAATCATTCAAAGCTGTCTTTCTTGCTTTTAATTCCAACTAATGTTACTTTTAGTAATTGTTGTCGTTTAGTCGTGTCCGACTCTTCATGACCTTATGGTCCATTTACAAGGAACAGTTTGAGATTATTTAAATTAAAGCTGAACTCTAACAATTTGCTAACTGACTGATTATAGATAGATAGACGCTTCTCTCTCTCTCTCTCTCTGTGTGTGTGTATATATATATATATATATATAGTTAGATGTTTCTACCTATGTGTATTATTGCTGTTGCTGCTGTCCCACCTTTTAAATCTAAATTTCAGTTTAAATTCATTTGGATGCTTGTATTTATTTAGGATGATTAATGTTAAACTTGACTGTTCCAGTTTTAAACATGGACAAAATGTACATATTCAAAATAAAATTAATATGTAGTTGCATATATGGAAAAAGTGCTCCAAAGGGGGCTTTGCTACTTCAGACAAGTTACAGTTAAAGCACCCCCCCTTTTTTTGCTTTGTTTTCTAGAATGCATTTTTGAAGTTGGCTGTAGAGTAATGGTACATTTCCTTATACACTTCCCCTAATTTAATTGTTGTCACCCAGATATTTATTTTTCCAGCTTTGTTCAACAATGTATCTACCTCACGAGGTCTTATTTATTTATTTAATAATATATCACATTTAAAAATAACCTACTTTTCTAAACATGTTATATATAACTCAATATAGTTCCCAATTTAAAAACTTAATAAAAGGAAACACAGTGCAACTTTAAAAGATTACACTGGGCAACAATTTTTTACTTTTTGAATGTTGTCTAGATTTCTACAACTGATTTAGGGTATTTTTGCCCTGCTGAATCCGGAAATGGCATCCGTTTCTCTCCATCAGGTCAGGTTTACTGTAAACTGAATGGTGGGCATTGATCAAGGTAAGTACACGTAAATTGCATGTTGCTTCACCATTTTTCAAACTTCAGGGCTTGAACTTCCATTTCTTGGAACTCCTGGAATGCTCAGCGGCAGGGAGGTCTCTCTTCAGAGTCCAACAGTAGTCAGCCATCATGACTGCGTCCCTGCGACCCTGATACCTGGTCTCCATCTCTTTCATGTCCTGATGGAATCTCTCCCCCTGCTCGTCACTCATTGAACCCAGGTTCTCAGGAAACCGGTCTATATGTGAAAATAGGTAGTGCATCTTGACGCTCATGTTGCAGCCCAGGTTTCTGAAAGCAGTCAGCATGTTGTTGACAAGTTCTGCGTAGTTTCTGGCCTTATTGTTGCCAATAAAGTTTTTCACTACCAGAACAAATGCCTTCCACGCTTCCAGTTCTACTTTGTTCATTGAGTTTCCGAACTCTGGATCTCTGATGAGCTGACGGATCTGAGGACCGTCAAAGATGCCAGCTTTCAACTTCTCTATGGTCAATCCTGGAAAAGCCTGGCACAAGTAAGTGAAGCAGTCATCATCCTTGTCCAGAGCCTTGGTGAACTGCTTGATTAAGCCGAGCTTGATGTGCAGCGGTGGGAAGAGTATTCTGTCTCTGTCCACCAGAGGGTCATTGATGACGTTCCTTTCTTTGCAAGGCACCAATTCCTCCCGCACAGGCCAGTCCTTCTTCGTGTAATGCTGAGCACGGTCCCTACTATCCCACATGCACAGAAAACATGGGTACTTGGTGAAGCCAGACTGTTGCCCCAACAAAAAGTTCACCATCTTCAGGTCAACACAAATAAACCACTTATGCTGATCATAACCAATTTTCTCCAGCACATACTTCACCGCTTCATAGTTCTCCTTCAGTGTAATCGAGTGAGCCAGGGGTATAGAGGCAACTGGTTGCCGTTGTGTAGCAGAACACATTTCAGTGATCGCTTGCTGCTGTCAGTGAACAGTCTCCAATCTTTGGGTTCGTACTGTGGCACTCCAAGCTTGAGCAGAAGCTGCGCAATATCTGCACAGTACACCAAGTCCTTCTCTTCCGAGAAAAAACGGAGGTACTCTTAATGCCTGTTGCGGAAGAAGCTGATGCGAGCACTGTCAGAGAGGAGGTTTTTTCCCTTCAATCTGGATGCCAACAGTTCGGCAGAGTCCTTTGACAAGCTGAGGTCGCGAACTAGATCATTCAACTCCTTTTGGGAAAATGGATGTGGAGCATCATCTTCAAGAACCACTTCTTCTTCTTCATGTCCTCCAACACTGGAGGCATCTTCGTCACTAATGTCAGGAAGTTCTCCGAAGATAGGCACTGGAATTTCATCACAATGAGCTACAGGACGACGTGCTGATTGAAGATCAGGATACTTGAGGCTGCTCCAGTTCTTTCTGTTGATCCCAGCCGCACCAATTTATGGAAGATTTCAAGGTTTTATGACTTCAAACTGATCCCTTTTCGACATAATCACCCAGAACTATCAGACCTGAATACTTCTTGTCATTAAAATAATCATTTCCAATCAAAACAATTATTCGACATGGCATTTTACCCCCACCAACTTCTTCTAAAATGCTCCACACAAGCATACAGGTGAACAAAAACGTAAAAAAACGACATGTGGCCATAGCTTCAAATCTTGACCTGATTGAGCAAAACCAATGTGATTTTTGGATTCAGCGCATCAGATTCGTCCTAAATCAACTGAAAAAATGCAGACAACAAATTTGTTGTTGACCAGTGTTATCATTTTCAACTAACAGCAGAGTAAATTTCTCTGCTCTAATAGTATTCCAGCTGGGTATGTGAATATATAGCACTCTTCATAGTGGCAATACACCATCCTGTGCAACATATTTAAAAACAACAACAACATATTTTCAGAAGATGAAAGCGTTAAAAAGGACACAGATTTCTAAGATGCATAAAGATTTGTTAACTTATTTAATTTTATTATTTTTTCTTTTCCTTTTATATTGTTCAATAGAACCATGTAAGACTTAGAAAGACTGTAATTGTTTTGAATATCGTGTACTGTCAATCCATCAATTCAAAAGCAAACCTTGTGCGGTAGGTTAAGTTAAGAAACAATGACTGGCCCCAGGTCACCCAGTGAGCTTCATAACTGGGTGGGAACTGGAACCCTGGTCCCCCAATTTTTAGTCCAGCACTTGAACCACTCCACTGCACTGGCTATCTTGGATTACTTTATTTAAAGCAAACTGCTACTTTGAGTTCTCCACATTGTCTGTGACTTTAGTAGTGGCCTTGAATGAGAGTGATATCCATGCTGACATTTTCTCAGAAATTGTAACAGAAATCTTGGCTCCTAACAGCAGGAATTGCTGGACGCCCACCCTCCTATAATATGCCAAATTTCCACTTGAACTTGTGGAATGGTTTCAACCAGCACCTTGCAGATCTGATTTATGGTTGAATTTTGTGTATGGGAGTCTTTGAGGTGAGCGATGCATATTCATATATACCATGGGTGGAAGTTAGTATCGTTTGTGCAGGATACAATTTCACGGCCTACAATAGAAGGGAGCTCTGTCTTTCTCATCAAATGAACCCTGCAAAGGTTTTGCTATTGAGGTAATACATCTCTGTATTTTGGAAACTATTTTCAGGCGCAAGCCAAGATAGGGATAGAGTTTCTCTTTATACAGAGCACTGAAATAAGATCTTCAGATGTTTTCAAATTTGCTGTCTTTAAGTTGGAGAACAGAAAACATCGCTTCAGTTTTTAGGTTATATATGTTCAAAAGCAAAACAATCTGAGTAGTGGAAGGCTTGATTAATTGGCTTCTTTGCATTTAGTGCAATTGAGGCAGTACTTGGCAATCAAGCATAAAAATGGAGTTTACAATCCTGATCCAGCCTGACAGACTCTTAATTGCACCATGCATCAAAAAGTTTCTCCAGAGATAGCTCTGCAGAGTTGTTTAACCAGGTGTTTGGGTCAGTTTTGACTAGGAAGATGAATTGGTGGGTAGCTCATAACATTTTGCAAATATTTCAGTTTGATAAAGGGTTTGCCTGTAACTTCAGAGGACTTGCTGCATAGGAAATGGTGCCTTCAGAAGCATGAAGGGTGGTTTTCTTCCACCTCTTCTGGAATCACAAATGACAGGAATGGAACGCAAGTTTTTGAAACTGATGTTTTTAATAGAGGAGAACTCATATTGGTTACAGGAAGCAGCCAGTGCTGTATACCTGTTGCTTTGAGACCCAAGTAAGAAATTTTGAATGATCACCAGTAACATTCCCATTGAGGGTGGCAATATTGTCAAAGTCAATTCTGAATAATAGAATCATAGAATTGTAGAGTTGGAAAGGACCCTGAGGGTCATCTGGTCTAAATGCTTTTCCCCCCTGCCCAATTTCAGTTGCTGGATTGCATTTCCTAAAACTGAAAAGACATTGCAATGGTCATTAGTATGATATGGAATGTTGTAATGCCCTATACAGTGGTGCCCCACAAGACGAATGCCTCGCAAGACGAAAAACTCGCTAGACGAAAGGGTTTTGCGTTTTTTGAGTTGTTCCGCAAGACGAATTTCCCTATGGGCTTGCTTCGCAAGACGAAACGTCTTGCGAGTTCTTGCGAGTTTGTTTCCTTTTTCTTTAAGCCGCTAAGCCGTTAATAGCCGCTAAGCCGCTAATAGCCGCTAAGCCGCTAATAGCCGTGCTTCGCAAGACGAAAAAACCGCAAGACGAAGAGACTCGCGGAACGGATTAATTTCGTCTTGCGAGGCACCACTGTATATTGTAGATGGCTTTTAAGAAATAATAGGCCATTTACCAGTGTCTGCTGAAGACAGGAGTGCTGGGCTAGATAGACTGTGGGCTGATCCATCAGATATGGTCATTACTCAGAGCAAGCTGTTGTTTAATGCTGGCTCTTTAAAACAGAAACAGAAAAAAGCTCACTTAAGTCAGCTTCCTGAAATAATGCTTTTGGGGGGAAATTCCATGCTTTGTGTCTTCCGTTAGCTTGGATTGTGGTTATAGTTCTGGGGCTAGAACTACAAGGTTGCTCTAATATTCATGTAGTACATTTCTTATACTCTTTAATCTATCATGCACATGCTCAGAGGTGTTCTTTGTAGCAGAAATGTCATTTTAAAATAGATTCCACATGAGCTGTGGTTCAAATGTAAACCTTGGAAAGAGTACAAACTTCTCATATTTAGTAGTCCCATTGTTGATAAGCCACAGTACTTCCGTTTTATTTTAGCAGCTAATGGCAGTTGTGCCAAAATGAGTGCATGATGTACACTGAATTATAAACCCTTTGGGTTCTTAAAAATACCACTTAATCTTACTTTTACTGGGAAGATGTGAAAATAGCTTTATGCTTAGCAGGTTAGCACATTATTGAGAAAATTAGCATTTGCAGTCCAGCAGACCCCTGGTAACCAGCTGAACACAGCTTCTGGATGTGGTTGACAGAGGAATCTTAAGGGGAGTAATTGCTTAAAATGTCCTTTAAAAACAGGTGCCTACTTCCCACTGATGGACATCTGTAGGAACTCCATACTCCTGAAGCAAAATGTTTTGAAATGCTGTGACCAAATACTTAAACTGTGCTTGAAACAGTCCATGTTGCATATAAACATTCCTGTTAATGCAATTTGTAAGTTTTGTAAGAATTCGTCTTCTGGATCCAGTTACCTATATTTTTCCTTTTCTCATTGAGGGTGAGGTAGGGAACTCTGCTAGAAAGCTATTTATGGAAAGAAAACAAACTTCGTTGGCCATGTTTGCATAGGACATTAAACCAGACTTTCTGCTTTGTTATGATTTATTGAGAACAAGGAGCATGCAAGTACAATTGTTCCCACTTACCGTAACTCCTCCCTTAATGTGAGGAGCAGAAACAAACTAGGACGCATGGGCTTCATGTTACCTCCTAACAGGGATTGTATTTTGTTGTTCCCTAACAAGCTTCAATCAGCAACACAACAACAAACGTTGGCTAGCAATCTTGACTTGCTAGGGAGAAACAAACCATGATCCTGGTTCAGATGTAACTTCCCGGGATTTTTGATTGTTTGCTTGTTTTGCTCAAGGGAACATCATTGCTTGATGTCAGTAAACTATGATAAGCCAGAAAGGCTGACTTCTCATTTATGTTTGATACGACCATTGTGTTCTAACCTTTGCTTCATTGTAGTCTCTGTGTCCTTGGAAAAGTCATTTCTGCATTAAGACACAGAGGAGGATGGGAAGTCTATTTTCCACCCCAGAAAAGAATTGGCAATGTTTTCTCTTGTATCATGTATTGCTCTGATAAAAGTCACTACATCAGGAGATAGTGGGTGATTAGCTTGTTTTCTCTTAATGGATCTTAGAATACAGTTATAGAGAAACACTCTCTTTTTTTGTACACAAACAGCAATTGCAAATCTTGAACTCGCTGTGATACTCTGGTTATTTACAAATGTAAGTCAATACACAGAACATGAATTGAGAGTGGTTGCTATAGCTCTTCTCAGGAATCTGTGCTTGTACTTTGAGCGTAAGATGGCCTGTCCAAATGATTTAAGAAGAGAATATGCTGTGCAGTTTGTTCTTTTTAAGAATGCATAACTATTTAAATCATGTTGTGACTCTGAAAACCTGAAGAATAAGAAACACACATCTTTCATGTTTGGCTTTTAACAAAGGAATTCATACTCCATTCCTGTTGAACAAATTATTCCTGGTATTCTGTGGTACTATCAGTAAGTTGCAGAGATAGTAACCAGCCTGTCCCAACATAAGGACAACAATAATTCCAAGAGGCACAGTAAGGAGTGAACAAAGCAATAGTTGTATTGGTTAAGTTTCAGGAAGTATTACAGTTTGGCCTGTATGTTACAGCAACTGATGCCCACTAGATCTGGTGGGGCAACTAAGAGGTCACAGGGTTGTGGCCAAGTTCTGGTTTTCTCCCCCAACACCCTCCCTTGCAAAGATACTATAGTAGACATTTAAGCAGAGCTATTTTACAAACAGTTTACACCTTACTAAATTGGAAAGAAATGTTTTATTTTGGTTCAGAAGGGGTCTCTGCTGCCACAATTGTGTCTCTGCTGGGATAAAAAAAACCAAGGTTCTTTTTCACCTGTTCTGGTTCTTTTCCTATCCTACTCCTTTGCAAAGAAATAGTGGACACTTAAACATTGCAATTCTGTGAATACTTAGCACTAAGGGTTTGTCTTCAGAAGGAGTCCTTGCTTTCACAATTTGTAGTGTGTATTCATGCCGCAATAACTGTACATTACTCAGAGGGTAAGGCCCTTTGAATTCCATGGGGATTCAGCCCCCACCCCGGTAAGTATATACAGAATTGCAGCCTGAATGAGTTAATCTTAAAGGTACCACACAGGACTGGTAATAAGGGACTCCAGGCTATGGAATAAAATCCAGGAATATAAGTGGACTAGGAACTGGTACTAGCAGTGAGGGTTATCAATTGAAGTTGGAACATTCAGGATAAAAGGAAGTACTTATTCACACAGTAAATGGACTTTGCTATTATAAGGATGTAGAAATGGTTGCCAATTTAGATTGCTTTAAAAGTGGATTAGACAAGATCATGATGAGATGGCCATCATTAGCTGCTTATCATCAGTATCAGAGGCAGCATGCTTCTGAATACCAGTTTCTGGGGATCATGAGTTCAATGGAACTATCCATTACTGGATAGTTCAGTTGGTTAGAGTGTGGTGCTGATAACTCCCTAGGTTGCAGGTTCGATCCCCATAGGGGACAGCTGCATACTGCTGCAGGAGGTTGGATTAGGGTCCCTTCCAACTCTATGATTCTATAAAAACTGTTGTGCACATGCCCTACCTATGGACTTCTCATATATATCTGTTTGGCTACTGTGACAACATGGAATGTTCATTTGTGGCAAGCGTAGATTTATTGCAGCATAATATGCCAGATGGTCACTTGCTCACCTGCCCCATCTCACTATTCTGGAAACAGCTTGGAAGATCCACCAAAAATGTTTCTAATGTTGTTGCATCTGTTCCAGTCCTCTCACTTTCATGCCCTTTCTCCCTGCCCTGGATTCAACCTCTGCTCTCTTCTAATTGTGTGAAATGTGAGTTTGTAGTAACAGGCTGAAATGCTTAACATAATTGGGTCACATTATTACTATGTGGAACGTAAAGCTGTCAAACTCAGGTTATTTAAACAGAAAGCACGTGACATTTATGAAATGTCTGCAGAGCTTCTTCAGGGGATACAGAGCTTTACAGTAAAAACGGACATACCCCAGAACTACAAAATCCAGTGTGCAGACTATGTCAAGGTATTAAAATCCCAACTTCCCACTGTCTTGATGGTGCTTTTCAGATGGATCCCATTAGATGTTCTTCAACATGTTTATGTGCATGGGAAGAATCCATGCTAGATTATTTCCTGCTTAGTGGCCCCACAAATAGGTTTTGGTGCAAGTCATCCTTGTGTTAGAGGCTCCTTCACAGCCCTAAATAGCTTATTCTAAAAACAAGTGTCAACATTAGACTTAATGAGCCAGAGTGAGAAGTCAAAATAAAATATGCACTCTGGGTTTGTATTATCTGACTTGTTGAAATAAACCCTTCCAAGAGAAAAATATGTGAAGCCAGTTGTCATGAAACAATAATATACATCCTGACAGCTCTGGAGGCCTGATGTATGGCTGCTACTGGGATGATTTAAGTCTTTTAAGAATGTGATGAAGGAGAGGAGAGAGAGACAATAAAGTAAGGGCTTGATGTTTCCACCAGTGGGGTACTTTCACTTTGGGGAATGCTTATTTATCCAGTGGTGAGGCTGGGGACTGGTGGGTGGGAAAGGTGGCAGGGTGGAGACCAAGGGAGTTTACGCTCACCAGCACTGGAGTGGAGTCTGGAACGAACGTTCAGGCTCTTGGCTGGCAGGGGAGACGGAATGTTCCGAGTCAGAGCTGCTTTTGGAAGAAGGGGGTTAGCTGCCTGCAAAGGAATGTTTAGCAGGCCTTTCTATTGTCTGTTTCTCCATCCCTCTGCCTCTCTCTGTTTAATGTATTAAAACTGTGGGGCAGGAGGAGGGAAGAGAGAAAACAAATGTGTGTGCAGCTGACAGGTTAATAAGTGACAGATACTATTTCCAGCTGAGATCTGGATGGCGTAGTAGGTAACTTTTGCTGAAGCTGCACTGAGGGATATCGTTTTGGTCATAGTAGTCTGTGTGCCGGGACGAGCGTGATGTGTGTGTGTTTGTGATATGAATAAACTGAAGGACAAACATGGGAGGCCCTATAATGTAGTCAACACATGGATATTTATAAAGCAGAATGCCGTTTCTCAGTCGTGGCAAACTTGTATCCAAGAACAGAAGACTAATCATGATCGTCCCCAATTTTAGGCTTAGCTCTGTTGTGAATTTTCCTAGGCAAGCTGTTTGCCCTCTGCCAATCCCACCCCACCCCTCCACCAGTATTGCAAGGATAGTAAAACCAAGCCTTACCACAGAGGTCGGGAACCTCCAGACCACAGGTCCAGTTTGGCCAGCCAGGGGTCCCAGTTTCTCCCATCAGGCTATTCCTAGGAAACCACACCAACCTGCTCCACACCTGATGTCATATGTGGCATCATGTGTAGCGCAGGTACTAACGTGGCTTCAGAGGAAAAATTGGAAGCTTTAAATTGATATTTTCATGTTACAGGAACCATACTTTGGAGCTCCCAGGTGGGCACATTCACTGAACTCTTTTCTGTGCCTGCTAAAAACATTTCCACCCAGCATTTCTAAAAGCCTACTCAGATGTGTAAAATATTTCCATGTGTTTTTAATCTGCCATTAATTTTAATTATTTTTTCCAATGCTTTAATCAGTGTTTCTCAAACTTGGGTCCCCAGGTGTTGTTGGACTACAACTCCCATCATCCCTGACCACTAGTGCTGCTAGCTAGGGATGATGGGAGTTGTAGTCCAACAAACACCTGGGGACCCAAGTTTGAGAAATAACTGCTTTAAATAGTTGTTTTTACTGATAACCTGATTGTGTCATTCTTTTTGGAAACTGACTTGAGGTGTTTTGTTGTTAACAGTCAAACAGTATATACATTTTAGGGGGAGGAAGTAAGAGTGAGTTTCTGACTATTCCTTTGCTGGAGAGTGGCACACTCCCACTGCCCACCAGTTTATCCTAATGGCCATTGAGACCATGTCTTGCTCTAGGATCAGGAAAGGGCTTGCATTAAACCCCTTTTAAAATGGTTCCTCAGCTGATGCAACAGGCAGAGAAATCATTAACCCATCATCCATTACCCTCAACAATTTTCAAGTGGTCTGTTGGGGGAGGGGAGTTTGGGAATCACTGGTGCAGACATACTGAGCTCGATGTACTGGTGCCCTAACTCAGTATAAAGGAGCTTCCTGGGTGAGCTTTGCTGAAGCTTTATTTTGCAAATCAAAGGTGAACTTTGTTATACAATTACAGAGTGTCAAAATCTTAATGATGTATGTATAAATTGTAATAAGTATGTGGGCATTCTCTTGTTTTTCAGACTGTCGTTTTACTCTGGACATTCTTCATTTTCCATGTATTGCTTGCTGTTCCTAGCAGTAAGTATACTTTTTAGCAGCCAGTTATGATGGGTTGTTTTTTGTTGTTTTTGTTTTTTGCTTAAAAAATCTGTTTATGTTGCATAGCATGAAGCTGAAACATTTGCTGCATCAGCATTTCATTTGGGCTGTTTGTGCAGAGGAAGCATTAAAATGAAAAAGACTGGGGTGGGGTGGATGTTTGCTCTGAGATCTTTTCACTTGATGGTTGGAATATTTGGCCACTGCATGTTAGGTAGGCTTTTCCCTAAATTGTCCAGGGAGTCTTTGTGTGAAGGCCAGTTCAAGCTTTTCTTTTGCTACCCTAGGTGGAAGTCTCAGAAAGTGCACCCCAGGACCACCTGTGACATTACAGAGGGTACCAGGACGCTTTCAGTTAGTGTCAGCTATCAGCCACACCAGCAGTGATTCAAGACTGCACAGCTTCTAATGCACAGCTTCTGATATGGAAGGCACCTTTGAAGTGTGACACCCTAGGCAGCTGTCTACTCTGCCTGTATGGCTGAGCCTATCCTGAAAAGTGAGCAGCTCATAAAATGTAGCCGCCGCCATTTATCTGAACCTTAGGCACTTCAATAAGCAGCATGGCCAGGCTCGCTTTGCAGGGGGAGAGTCTCTTTTTCCCTTTCTACCTCTGGCAAACTAAGCTTGTAAGAAGCAGTAAGGACTCTTTCTAACTGATAGTCCTAGGCATTCTTTTTGTAACTTCATGCTTTGCTCTGGGTGATTTGGGTAGGCTTAGCATGAGGCAGGGAGTGTGATGCAGATGATGGTCTATCCAGCGCAACCAGTCTACTTTAAGCAAACAAAGCAAGGAAGGAAGCAGGAGATGGGAATCCGCCCATCAAATGTTTTACAGGCTTCAGCAACATAAATACTGTACTAATTTCTGACTGCCATCCAGTCTTGATAAGCTACATTCTAGCTGTTTGTTGCTCTTTGTTTTTGGCCAGGAGACAAGTAACTACCAAAGCAGATGGGACAATCTAGTCAAAATGGAGACTTTAGCTTTATGTCTGTGTATTTAAGCAACCAAACGAACACAAAAAAATGTCCACACTTTTTCAGTGGGGTGTGTAGGAATGAATATTGCAAGTTATTCCCAGCATAGTTCTGTGGACATGTAAATTTATCAGAACCTGAAAAACTAAAACTGTTAAAAACAATGCTTTAAAATTTTGCGTAGAAAGGTTTCTTGCTATAGGATTGTTCTCAGGAGGAAAATATTTGTGTTTTTTTAAGAGCACTTAATTTGCAGTGTTTGTTTTATTATTTCTCTGAAGCATTTCAAAGCTGCTTCAACTCCCAACAGAATGACAAACCTAATCATCTAGCCTGTAGTGACATTAATAAAAATACCTCCTTTTTTTTTTTTTTGGTTGGGAGCCATAGTTAAGCATTGACTGATTCTTTCCTGAAATCAGACCTCTTATTTTTGTTGTTGTTCTTGGAGCCTATAAATTGTAGGCTTCCAAGTCAACCTTCTTTACAGTATATGGAATAAAATTATCCAGTCATGGACAGTGGCAGTACTACTGACAGTGGTGTCTTAAAAGTCTCTGCTAGCTCTGACCGATTTGAGCTGTGCTATAGAACTGTCCTGTGTCCAGCTGCTCTGCCTGACAGCTGCAGGGAAATTTTCTGGCACTGCTACTGAAAAATCCATCAGCTGGAGATGTTTGGTACTGAAACCAGAGCCTTATGCGTGCAACGCATGTGCTCCAACACTGTCATTTCAATGCAAAGAACATTGATGCTTCAAATGCTTATATCTATCCAAGGGTGTATTAATTATTATTTAGTCTTAGAAAGTTGAGGAGTCAGCCCAAAATCAGAGGGATGAGTGACTCTCATTATCAATTTTGCATGGCAAAGTGAACAGACTTCACACTTTCAGGAGACTTTGGTGTGCTGAGCTAGTCTTGCGAATGCCTCCATGCATGCCCAGATCACAACTAGCCACATAAAACATTCTACAGAAAAATAGGTTGAATTGAGATGTACTAAGCTGTGTGTGGTATGTGCTGGACAATTTTGAAGACTGGTTTAGTTGTTCAGCATAACAGAGAAGTCTATCTTAGGTTGACTTTGGCACATTGGTGGGGGAAATGCTACCTTTACAAGCAGACCAATCTAATCCTTGACATCTTTATAATGTATTCTAGTGATGGTGTAGTAATTGGGTCTCTCCTACCCCACGAGTATTAACCAGGATGAGCTAAAGAGAGCCTTGAGAATTTATATGGAACTTCTCCCTGTTTGGAATGCTCTCAATCCTTAATGAGTTAGTGGCTATGTCTTGTGCAATAAGAAAGGGCTTACCCCAAGGCTGGTTCTGCCTATTATTGCAATTTGCTGCTTACAAGATACAGATGTGATCATCTTTCCCTCTACGTAGACATTTCATGGCTCCTAACTTTTCCATGCGGCAACACAGAGTTCTGCCAATGGCCCCATGTCAAGTCTTATGCATCTGATAACCTCCCCCCGCAAAAAACGTACTTTTTGACCAGCTTCAACTTGCCATTTGCATGCTTGACTCCAGCTGCAGTTGTCTGCTGCTCGTGACTCCCCAGTTCCTAACATGTGGCATTACTCACAGCCTGGGTTAATCATAACCAGACGCCTGAAATTTCAGCCTCCTGAGGGCTGGAGGAATCTGACTTATGTTAGTGTGACTGACTGCGCGTGCGCGCGCGCGCACACACACACACACACACACACACGAAAACAAAACCCAACCAAAAAGGCTATGACAGTACAGCCACCACATTGGCAACTGGATTACAGCTCTGTCAGGATGATTGGAGGAACCAATAGAGTTTCCCCAGACTCTCCTCAGCCCATTGCCATTCACTTCAAACTATACCCCTTAACTTCTTCCAGATTGCAATGTTGCAGCTTCTTTTCTGCGGGAGTGTCTGCTCTGGCCTTCAGGTAGATCCCACAGTTTGTCAGTTACTTAAATCAGCTTGCTGAACCACAAGCCCAGGATTGTAACAGCCACAGTCTGTGTCAGTGTTGATTCCTTTTACCCCTCCCTCTCCAGTAACACTGATGCTGCTGTAACAGGCAATTTAGATTTGAATTGTGGTCTTAGAAAAGCATTTAAGACCTTTTTTTTTTACACCTGGAGGTAGTCATTAGGGTGATAGGTTTCGACAGCAACAGTGGGGACACACCCACACATCTCCCTTGCATGTTTGCTTGCTTACTTCTACTCATTAGAAATATCTGGAGATATTTGTCAGTTGAGCTGAAGAAGTTTCATTTTCTGTAGTGTCCCCTTTTCAAGGGAGGTGACATGCTAGGATAAACGTGCTCACAACTAGGAGTAATCTCTGTCTGGATAGACTGAGCTGTTTAACCCTCTGCTCTTGAGTCCCTTCCACTGTTGGCTGATATATCCCGAGTTATTTATGTGTGACCAAGCAATGCCACAGCTTGCTTAGCTGATGTACTTGTGTGTTTCTGTTAATTCGTACGTTTTCTAAAATGCTTTGGATGTTCACAATAGGAAAAAGATAAGAGTGGAGTCCTTCCTCCCTTAATTAATCAGTTAATTCAGTTGAGACTTGTAACCTTAATAATATATTGTGTGTGCAACTATCCATGGCTAGCAATATCTGTAGCTCCAGTACTGTGGTTTCAGCAGTGAGTGTACCCATCTGTCAGTTTTCACATATACACATGTCACTCACTGCTAACATTCCTGCTTTGCAGGGGGCTGGACTAGATGGCTCTTGGGGTCCCTTCCAACTCTACAATTCTTTGATTCTATGATTCTAACAAAATTCGCTTGCTTTCTACCTGAAAGTGACATTTTTGTAGCTACGTAGTCGTGTGCAAAGTAATCCTTGGGAAGTGAGCCCGGGGGGGGGGGGCAGAGGGAACTCAGACCAACCCTCTCCTTTTCAACTCGCTCCCATAGGGTTTGGACTTGAGTCATTTTGAAAAAGTAAGCTCTCGCACAGCTCTCAGCCAGGTCAATCTGTTTGGCAGACTGGTGAGGAGCTAAGTGCAAAGTGAGGGAACTAGCAAAGACGCTTATGGGCTGGTTTTTATTTTGGCTATTGAATGTTCACAGATATTCTGTTATCAGTTATCTGGAAAGAATTTATAAAATTGCACGCTAGCATGCCTTGAGAATACTGAAGGCTGACAACTAATGAGTGAAGGTTGCTTTAACGGAGTGAGCTAATGATAGTCCATTACCCTCCCCTTTGCTTCCTTACAGGGCACAACTGGCTGACGGCAAGGGGTTGCATCTATTTAGAGAGAACTGAATGAAGGGAATGATTCATGTTTATTCCCTTGTGGACAGTTGAGAGAATGTAGTCTATTCTTTGACTGGTATAATGGGGGCAACAAGTGAAGAATAAAATGCAAAATTGACCTTAAAAAAAAAAAGATTTTAAAAAATTCTAATTTCTGAAGAAACGCTTTTAAAGGGGAAACATTAGCAAGATTTTAAGGTAAATAAAGTTGGTTTTATGATGTGGATTTTGATCCCGTCCCCGTTCTTGTTTGGAATCTAACTTCTGGTTAGCTGGGCAGCTGCCCTGAATCTTACTGACTCAGGAGTGGAAAGATTTACTTGACGTGGAAATTGGACTTGTCCTTTGCCTATGAAAATGCAGCTGTTGTCGTGTCTTTTACCATTTGCGTTTATTGAAAATGGCCTATCCCTCCCCCAACCCAGCCAAAGCGCGGAAAAATAAAAATCCTATATAGAGGTGATTCATGACTTGCTGTCCTTGTAGGGGTATCCCAGGAGACAGGGCTACACGGTCTTGTATAGTTCATGAAGAAGGTAGCAGTCAGCAAATAAACTGTACCTGGAATACGAGACTCATGTTGGACCAAATACGTTCACAGGCAGTTGTCTGCATATAAGCTGTTTGCTGGGTTTTGGAGCAGATATTTACATGGGGCTTAACCGTAATCTGTGCCGTTTGCATTGTGTTGACATGATCCCTTTGCTACAGAATTGCTTACAGACTTAAACTATGTTTAAATCTCCTTTAAACTTGTTGCCTAGCAATTTAAATAAATACTCCTATTACACACCCAATGGATACTATATGGCAGCATGTTATCAGGAAGGTTGGTAGATAACCCTGTTTTATCATTGAGATTGTTTATATATATGTCTTAAGATAAGCAAAACAACATTGCTCTGAGCTGCCATGAACCCTTAACTTACAAATAAAGCAATAAGAGAAAGGGGAGGGGATGCAAATCTCCCAGCTGCCCATGGAAGCAGCCAGTAAGACAGAGCAAATGTGTTGCTGTCCCATGTCTTGCCAGGGTCTTGAAGATTTGGGCCCTACACGCACCTTTTAGTCCAAAGGTTGCCATGCCATATTTTGTAGCTAGTCTTAACATACATACTGATGAAGTAATTTGTGGTATGTCAACGGCCTGGGTGGGGGAAATGGGGAGAAGAAAAAAAGAACCCATTCTCCATACTTATCCACCCAAACCTCCCTCCTTCTTGCTCACCATAAGTAAGCTGGTAAATAGCTGTTTGCAAGCCAGGTTCGATCTTTTTGCAGACAGATACATCTGTTCTCTGTTGCTAACGGGACTCTGTAAACAGATCCTTGAAGTTAATTTGGGAGTTAGCATGGAGGATACATGTTAGGAAAAGGTTGTCACTTTTATGTCCGTCCTACTTGCTGAGTACACAGAAGCATCTGGCTGGCTGATGCTGGCAATAGAATGTTGACCCAGGTAGGCCTTCAGTCTGACCCAGCAAAACATTTGTGGGTGGGGGTTGATCCATCATTTGGGCCTAGTGAGCAGCACTAATGCTTCAATGATGCATGTTTTCTCTAAACTGAGGTCCTTTCCTGTCAACCACGTACACAAGACATGAGCTGAAATCTTTGGGGAGCATAAAACCAGCCAAAGTCTTTGGGATTATATGCCCTGATGGAGACTCCCTTTCCACTGTATTACTTTATTTATTTCATAAAATTTACATACTACTTGATTGTAAAAGAACAACAACCTCAAAGCAGTTGGCTAATTGGAAGCAAGACAGGCCTACATTGTGCCTCCAGTCAATGAAGTTTAATTTCCCAGTACAGTGGTACCTCAGGTTAAGTACTTAATTCGTTCCGGAGGTCCGTTCTTAACCTGAAACTGTTCTTAACCTGAAGCACCACTTTAGCTAATGGGGCCTCCTGCTGCTGCCGCGCCACCGGAGCACAATTTCTGTTCACATCTTGAAGCAAAGTTCTTAACCCAAGGTAATATTTCTGGGTTAGCGGAGTCTGTAACCTGAAGCGTATGTAACCTGAAGCATATGTAACCCGAGGTACCACTGTATCTGTTAAATGGGATGCTGGGTCTTTGTGCTCTTTGTTACTCCTCCACCAAATAGTTGCTCTAGACTCATGCAGGTGTAATTTCATGGGATTGCTAGGAGAAATCCCCTGGGATTTCCATTTGTGGCTTTCTGAGTTCCTTAGTGGAAGAGGAAGACTGTACTTGGAGCATACAATAAAGAGCAACCAGATTTCTGTATCAGAAATAGCTTGTGAGTTGTTTAGGGTTGCCACACACCCAGAATTTCCTGGAATACTGCAGTTGGAAGCAGTGTCCAGGCATAAATCGGCAAAATGACCAGGAAAATCCAGATGTATGGCAACCCATGTGGGCAGTCTATTTTTTACAACAAAAGCTTTGTGTCCAGATTTTCGCTTTTTGAAATATGGCAACACTAAATTATGCAAATTTACATACATGGTGAATTTTAATAATTTTGTTTTTCCTGCACATGGGAGGGGGGAAATAAGCTCTATGGGGCACTAGTGCCTCATCTCCTGTGGTGTAATGATTCCTACTGGAATATTAGTACCGTATTTTTCGCACCATTGGACGCACCGGACCATAGGACGCACCGGATCATAGGAGGGGGGAGAACAGGGAAAAAAATTTTTTTTCTTGTTCTCTCCCTCTAAAACAAGGTGCGTTCAAGGTACCTATTTTTTTGGGGGGGGGGAATAAAGAAAAAAAATTCCCTCCCCAGGCACGGGGCAGGCGCGGGGGAAGCCCGAGCTTCCCCCGACCCCAGCCCCCAGAACAGCCTGCTATCCGCAAGCCTAGGGAACCGAGCCGGTCTCCCCAGGCTTGTGGAGAGGTGCGCGAAGCCCGGACGCGCTCTTCAGTGCGCACCAGGCTTCGGAATGCAGGCAGCTCCGCGCCACCCTCCCGAGCCCCGCGCGGCTTCACGCCGGGATCGGGAGGGTGGCGCGGAGCTGCAAAAAGCCCTGGAGCTCAGGCAGCTCCGCGCTACCCTCTGGAGCCCCGCGCAGCTTCGCGCCGGGATCGGGAGGGTGGCGCGGAGCTGCAGGAAGCCCTGGGGCGCAGGCAGCTCCGCGCCACCCTCCGGAGCCCCGCGCGGCTTCGCGCCGGGATCGGGAGGGTGGCGCGGAGCTGCAGGAAGCCCTGGGGCGCAGGCAGCTCCGCGCCACCCTCCGGAGCCCCGCGCGACTTCGCGCGGGGGTCTGGAGGGTGGCGCGGAGCTGCAAAAAGCCCTGGAGCGCAGGCAGCTCCGCGCCACCCTCCGGAGCCCTGCGCAGCTTCGCGCGGGGGTCTGGAGGATGGCGCGGAGCTGCAAAAAGCCCTGGAGCTCAGGCAGCTCCGCGCTACCCTCTGGAGCCCCGCGCAGCTTCGCGCCGGGATCGGGAGGGTGGCGCGGAGCTGCAGGAAGCCCTGGGGCGCAGGCAGCTCCGCGCCACCCTCCGGAGCCCCGCGCGGCGGGTGGCGCGGAGCTGCAAAAAGCCCTGGAGCGCAGGCAGCTCCGCGCCACCCTCCGGAGCCCCGCGCAGCTTCGCGCCGGGATCGGGAGGGTGGCGCGGAGCTGCAGGAAGCCCTGGGGCGCAGGCAGCTCCGCGCCACCCTCCGGAGCCCCGCGCGACTTCGCGCGGGGGTCTGGAGGGTGGTGCGGAGCTGCAAAAAGCCCTGGAGCGCAGGCAGCTCCGCGCCACCCTCCGGAGCCCCGCGCAGCTTCGCGCGGGGGTCTGGAGGATGGCGCGGAGCTGCAAAAAGCCCTGGGGCGCAGGCAGCTCCGCGCCACCCTCCGGAGCCCCGCGCAGCTTCGCGCGGGGGTCTGGAGGGTGGCGCGGAGCTGCAAAAAGCCCTGGGGCGCAGGCAGCTCCGCGCCACCCTCCGGAGCCCCACGCGGCTTCGCGCCGGGATCGGGAGGGTGGCGCGGAGCTGCAGGAAGCCCTGGGGCGCAGGCAGCTCCGCGCCACCCTCCGGAGCCCCACGCGGCTTCGCGCCGGGATCGGGAGGGTGGCGCGGAGCTGCAAAAAGCCCTGGAGCGCAGGCAGCTCCGCGCCACCCTCCGGAGCCCCGCGCAGCTTCGCGCCGGGATCGGGAGGGTGGCGCGGAGCTGCAGGAAGCCCTGGGGCGCAGGCAGCTCCGCGCCACCCTCCGGAGCCCCGCGCGGCTTCGCGCGGGGGTTTGGAGGGTGGCGCGGAGCTGCAAAAAGCCCTGGAGCGCAGGCAGCTCCGCGCCACCCTCCGGAGCCCCGCGCAGCTTCGCGCCGGGATCGGGAGGGTGGCGCGGAGCTGCAGGAAGCCCTGGGGCGCAGGCAGCTCCACGCCACCCTCCGGAGCCCCGCGCGGCTTCGCGCGGGGGTCTGGAGGGTGGCGCGGAGCTGCAAAAAGCCCGGGAAAGCCTGCATTCGCTCCATAGGACGCACACACATTTCCCCTTCATTTTTGGAGGGGGAAAAGTGCGTCCTATAGAGCGAAAAATACGGTAATTTTAAAAACTTAGCATTTTTGAACCATGTAGATAAAGTTGTGTGAAGGAGCCCAGTTTGCTCCCCCACCATAGCATGTAAATCAGTGTTCTTGGAAAGAAGAAGCAGGACTGAGTAGAGAAATCTCTCTTCTCTTCTGAGAGCTAAAAAGGAAGTACGGTATAGAAGGTTACACTGTGTGGCTTCTTCTCTTTTTTCACATGCTGCCCACAAACTCAATATAAGTGGGATATGCAACAAAATGCCACAAGCTGCATCGAAAGTGGCCTTTCCCCTCACTGTTCCCAGTATATTGAAGAGAAACAGAGGTGAAGCATTTGCTGAAATAAGCTGTTAGTGGATTTGATCTGCACAAGAGTCAAATGACATTTTTGATACAGGATGTAGCAATCTTTAATTTAATCCACGCATTAGTTGGAATTTTACACCTTTATCTATGGTCTTGTGCTTGTAACATCTGCCAAAATATTAACATGATGTTGGCAATCCAGGCACCCACTGTGTCCCTAGTTGGTGCAGAAAGAAGCCATCTTATTTGCTAATGGGGATTCCTCCCAACCCCAGAACCAGCTCTGGTGTAATTCTATAATCTTCAGCTGCCCTTCAATTTAGATGCTCAAAGACTTGACAGGTTTGCTGTTAACCTGAAGGCATGGGAGTTGCCAAAGAGATAGATGGCCACATCTTTCTAGGCTGTCTAGGTTTCTTTTTCCTTGAATGAAAGAATATTTCCCCCACATCCTGCTCAAAAGTAAGATGTAACAGTAGCTTGTGGGGCATTTTAAACAAAACTGAAAACCACCTCCCCAAGCACAACTTCTCTGAGTAAAATTGAGCCCCAAGCAGCTGCTTTTAAGTGTTCCTTTAAAAGAGAGAGATGCAATCATGGCTCTGCTGTGTCATGTCTCTTTTGGCCCTAAGTGAAACAGAGATCTGTATCTATTTCCGTACTGTAATCTTTGTCTAATGGTAATAACCATTACTTATTAGAGCCTATAAACCATGTTCTGGTCTTATTTGTAGTGCTTGAGGAGGCAACTCTGAATAATGATCATTTACTACTTCCACATGCATAAAATATATCACAGTGGTTACGTTCTGTCTAATTGCTGGTTCAAAGCCAATTACTGAGCAACACAAGACCTAGTTTTTGCACTGATTTATAAAGAGTACATAAATATTCTAGGTCTTCGTTTTCCGCATGATGACTTTTTAAAACAGTACTCGTGTAGGAAAACCATGTACAAATTGTGCATGTAACTGCACATGTAACATTTTTGCTATCCTTTTCTTTGTGTGAGGTACCAGGCGAAAATGTTTTTCTATAGCCAGGCCTTTGGCTGATTGAATATTCTATGGCAGGGGTCAGCAAACGTTTTCAGCAGGGGGCCAGTCCACTGTCCCTCAGACCTTGTGGGAGTCGGGCTATTTTTTGTTGTTGGGGGGGGGGGAATGAACGAATTCCTATGCCCCACAAATAACCCAGAGATGCATTTTGAATAAAAACACATATTCTACTCATGTAAAAACACGCTGATTCCCGTACTGTCCGCGGGCCTTAGTTTGCCTACTCATGTTCTATGGCCTTTTAAACGTGTTTGTGGGAAGGGGGTTATTGGTTTGTGTTTGCGTTTTATTACATATTTAATGTTCTCATCTTGTATTTTTATGTTGTGATCTGCCCTGTGATCTTCAGATAAAGGGTAGTATACAACTTAATAATAGTAGTAATAATCTGTTTTCATGTGTGACTGATGGACGGTGCACAGAAAGCTTTTTCATTTTCCTCGTTTGCACTTTCCCTAGCAGAAAATAGCTTATGATGCTGTCCCATGGTGCCTTAGGAGGCTGCCTTGTTTCAACTTGAAGGCCATAGTTTCCTAGTCACAGGAAGTAGAAGCCCTACTTTATTCTGCATCAATCAGACATCCTCTGGAGTACTGTATCCAGTTCTGGGCACTGCACTTTAAAAATGGGATATTTCAAGTAGAAATAGGTTCAGGAAATGGCAACAAAGATATTCAGGGTGTGGAAAGCAAGTCCTATAAGGAAATGTTTAAGGAACTGGGCATGTTTTGTCTTGAGAAGGCTATGGGGTGGGGCTGTGGAAGACCTAAAGGGTTATCACATAGAATAGGTGCCCCAGATCTAATAGGCTTAAGCCAGGCATGGCCAAACTTGGACTTCCAGCTGTTTTTGGGACTACAATTCCCATCATCCCTGACCACTGGTTCTGTTAGCTAGGGATGATGGGAGTTGTAGTCCCAAAACAGCTGGAGGGACAAGTTTGGCCATGCCTGGGCTTAAGCTACAGGAGCCCTTCAGTAGTGGAACCAGTTGCCTAGGGGGCTGGTGGGCTGCCCCTCACTCAAGGTCTTCAAGCAGAGGCTGGATAACTATTATAGTTCTGGATTTCCTGTGTCAATATAGGATGAACCTATTTTCTTCTGGAATTAGAAGTCTTGGTGCTGGAGGTGGAGAACTTACCTGTTGCATTATTGTAACTGAAAGCAATTTTGGTGTGCTATATCCAGCCCTCTCCCAAAGAACTATGTGGTCTGACAGACACAGCCTCTTCATCTTTGCAGAAAATGCTCTTAAAACTACAGTTTTCTTGCTGTTAATAATTACAAATAAGAAACATAAGGCCACTTTTAATACCGCTTACAGTCATTTTTGCGGTTTAAGGGAACAGCACCCCACATGCATTTATTTCTACTCAGAGCTGAGGGAATGAAAACCGAATGTTTTCCTTTTCAGGCAAATTGGGAACCTTTTTCAAACACAGAGCTGTATTCCCTCATGGGAAGCTTTCTGGGGGCTAGAGGCAAAAGTGGGTGGAGCAGTGGTCATTTATTCACTACATTTATATCTCACCTTTCCTAAATCTGTCTAGTCTGAGTAAAAGTCAGTTGAATACAATCCATTATAACCTGTTACTGCAGCTATCTTTGATTTTAAATAGAGAAGAGTGGGCAGCAGTTGCATATGCTCTCTTGGATGGGTGGATCTTGGTCTAAATATTTTAAACTCTTAAAAAACACGCTTATAAATACCTTTGCAACCCTGCTAGCAGCAGTTTTTGTCTTTTGGGAAAGGATGCAGTTTCTAACATTTTTGGTTCCTTCTTCTTTGGACAGTCAAATAGCACTGGCAAGCTTTTATTTTACTTGATTGCCCACATTATAATTTGAATTGCTCCATCTGCACAGCTTCCTAATAAAAGCATTTAGCAATTATGTTAGTATTTTATTAGCTGCCCCAAGAGTTACTGTTCCATGTAAGCATATAAATTGTAAAATAAACTAAATAAATATGGCATGTAAATGTAGGATGTTTTATATTAGAGTGAGAGAACAGAGTGTGAAAGACTCGCTCACCTGCCCTATAGGTCCCATCATCCTTGACCATTGTTTATGCTGGCTGGGGCTGATGGGAATTGTAGTCCAACAGCCTTTGGTGGGCCATAGGTTTCTACCCTTGTCCTAAAATGAGGTGAAGTGTATGTAACTGACAATGAATACTCATCTTACTCTTCAAAGCAATAGCATGAAGCTCTTACATGCAGCTCTGCACTAAGTGTGTTTCTGGACCTAATTCATGAAGTGGCTTTGCCTGGAGTGCCCCATGAGTTCTTTAGCACACTACAGCCTATATGCAGTGCTACAGCAGCTGCAGTTGGGTATACAGGCTGACAGTGACTGTGTACACACAATGCCTATTCATTTCAACACTAATTATACTTAAGCAAAATTACCTGCCATGGTTGTCATTGCAAAAGATGTGCCTATGAAATAAAACAACAACAACAACAACAATATTTATACAACAACAACAACAACAATATTTATACCCTGCCCATCTGGTTGGGTTTCCCCAGCCACTCTGGGTGGCTTCCAACAAAATATTAAAATACAGTAGTCCTTCAGATATGAAAAGCTTCCCTAAAATATATGACCTCTTCAAGTTAAAAAATATATAAAGGATTAATGATTCTCCAGAGTCGTGGCTGTAAACAGCAGGCATGGTCTGACACACTGTCTCCAGTAGTTCTGCTTTTGGTTTGTTTGTAACCCCTATGGTGCTATAGAGAAGGGCCCAAAACCACAATGGATTAATTCTTAAGAAAAACTTGAAAGCTAAAACATTATCTTGTACACCCCTTAATCTGGGCCCAGTCCCCTACACACATTCATTTTCTCCCCAAAGTTCTGCCTTTCACTCAATCCCCATCAGAAGAGTTCTGAAAAACCTAAACTTAACGTTAAGTTCACACTCAGATCCAGTTTTATAAGCAGATGATAAACTGCCCCCTTTCCTACCTTCATGTAAGAGACTCATGAGAACATATCTCATCAGTGTTTGTTCAAAATACTTGTATACCACCCTTCATCCTGTAGATTCCATTGATTAGCTTACTTTATTCCTGTACAATCAGACTGGATGAGATGCTAGAAAAATAGGGTCCCTAGCACAGGAGAGAAGGTACTTCCTTTGTGAATTAGACACATGTAGAGCAAAGGAATCTCTGGAGGCCAAGTCACCAGAATTTGCTGTAAGGCAGGGTTGGCTTGGGTTAGGTCTGTTGAGGACAATGGACATAGGTGGAGCCAAAATGGTGCAGGCCACCTCCTTTGCTATTGAACACTTCCTCCTTCTAGCTTTCCCCATTTCTTCTCTGCTTGTCACCCACATGAAATTACTGATGGCCCTCCGTCGGGTTGCATGATGTAGACTGTGACAAAAGAACATTTGGGGAGGGAGAAATAACACTCCCCTCGTCATGGCTGGAAATAATTACTTGCTTACTACTGTTCCTCTTGTGATCAGATCTTCTAGAGTATTAACAGTGACTCCCAAAATCCATTTGACTGCAACCTCTGCTTGCTGCAACATTTGTAAATGCCTTTCCAAAAGCAATTCATTCTCTGCTTCCACTTGGGTCTGTGGCTTCTTCTAAAAGGTGGCGCATGTGGAAGAAGTGGAGCATTTCACCAGAGAGTGGGAGGAACACTGCGCTCAGGATGTATGTGGTGAAGAGGCTGTGTTTTCATTATGAGTGAAAGCTTAACCACATTCTATAAACACATCTCGAAGGGAGCTGCGGGGTTCTAATTTAGCAAATTAAAGGCACTTTTAAGCAGAGACCACCAAAGGTAAAAGCATCTGATACCTAAGGAAACGGCGGCCTTCAGAGAAGGACAAAAATGATAGTGGAGAAATTCAACTGCCATGCTGCTAATTTATTAATGTTCCTCCCTTTGCTCAGGGCCAGGCTGCATGTTACAGGGGCCTTGGCATTTGCATCTCTATGGCAGGCACTGCTGTAAGCACTTTCCACATGTAGTGATTTCTGTCATCACTTTTCTGCTAGCAGGCTAGAAACGCATCACATTATTACTTTGCATCACATTACTTCAGTTCGTAAGGCAGTGCTTCTTAGGTCAGGGGTGGGTGACCTTTTTTAAAGGTGATCTTTTAGGCTCTGCTAGCCAGCATGCAGCAAGTGCCTCAACTTGTGAGACCCAGTGTGGGACCTTGTTAACTTCACAGGCTGAAGGAGTTTCTCTTCAGAACTGGGATTGCCGGGCTCCAGTCCTGCTTGCTACAGCTGTTCTGCCGCTTCCAAGAATTTTCTTGCATTAAAGATATATGAAAATATATCATTAATTATAGTATTGTACTTACTTTGATGATTCTGGAGTACCGCTTATATGTACGACATGCCTTGTAATAGCGGGTACATTGTGACTAATACAATCTGTTGTACTTTGCTTGCCATGCATTGTCTTTGTATGCTGGCCTGGACCCGTTTTTTCTATTTGTGTCTGTTGTTATACAGTGGGTTCCTTATTTTTGTGCTCAGTTGTCACCATGGCAACCTCAGATTAGAAGGTCCAATCTTTTTGCAGGGCTACTCTGAAGTAAGCCCTATGGGTTTTAAAGCATTACTGTTGAAGTACACAAATACTTTTTTTAGTACAACAAAGCAAAGTAGCTATTATTTTACTGGAAAGCAAGTGCCCTACCAGTTTGTTCTGGGACTGTGGGAATGGTTTTTCTCCTCTCCAAACCTAGGGAATAGGTTGCCCTATTCATGTTGGGGCACTTACAGCTTGTAGTGGTGAAACTTCAGTCTGTTTAATGAATAGCTTTGCAAGGGGGCAGGGAGAGGCAAAACGGGTGACTTAATGGAGGCTACAGGACTGTTTGTTGTTATGTCAAAATGGGCACATAACTAGAACTAGTTAGCCGTCTTTATGACTTGAAGCTGCCAGATCACTTGTGTAAACAATAATAGAAGGAGAAAAGGGCTGCCAATTAATGAATTGCTTGCGTGCATGTCAGCCTCCATGCATAAGTGGGTGTTTGTTTCATAGAATGCAGGGAGGGAGCGGCTGCTGTTGCTCTTTGTGATGACAAGGTAGGGGCCAGTCAAGCTCAAGCTGTTTATCTAAATTCAGAGAAGGAAGCAGTTAACCCGTCCTATCAGCTAACAGGCATGTAAAATGAAAGTATGTATGTGCAACAAACAGCAGCAGCTGCTGCTCTTAAAGGAAAGTTGTCAAGTGACAGTGTTTGGTGTAGAAGGCTCTTGTTAGCATTTGTCTGTCTCAAGAGACAATGGGGTACGCTGCTGGGGGTGAAGTCAAACTGCTGGAGAATCACAGCACCTGCTGTGACTGCAGAGACCAGTAATTGCATTAGCAGCAACAAAGTGATTTCTCTGGGGCTGCCCAGATAACAAGACACCCTCTCTCAGCCTCGCTGATGTGGTCCAAAGGAAAGCAGAGCAATGCATTTGGCACCAGCATGGCTGTGGGAGTTGCTGGAAGGGGGCATACAAGACACCATCCAGCCGTCTTAGGGATTCCACTCCAGATTTGTGTAGGGTTTATTCCTTAGCCTTCTGAAGATGTCCCGCAAGGCAGTGGGTATGGATTTTACTCAGGGTTTACTCCCAGTTTCCCAAATGAGTATAGTCGTAAGGCAATGGAGGTTTAGGATCAGTTTCCTTCTCCTCGATTGGCTACCTTCCCAGGTTGCCAGGCTCCATCTGTCCCCCACTTCCCTCTACAGTACATGCAGAAACTGCTTCTTGGCTGTATAGTTACTAGTTCTTAGCCAGCTGCTTCATACAGCACTTGAGATTGACTGAGGTGCTTATACAACTTGAAAACTCACTGATGTGGACTGTCACCAGCATTGTCCAGAAGAGGTGAGCATTTGGATCCTCTTTTTCCTTTTGGACTTGTACATCAGCATCTTTTTTTGTTGGTAGAATGAACAGCCCAACCTGTGCCTCCTGTCTCATTGCAGCCTAGCTCCACATCTTAAATAGCTGTGGCCCAAGTAGCTACTTTCCTAAAGTCCATGAATAAACATTAAATCCGAGTTTCCTGTTTTGCCATCTCAGCCTAGTTTTGTAGATACATTTCTGTTTTGGGGACAGCATTTTAATCATCAGTTCAGTTTTGACAGCTTGGCAAATAGCACGAAATCCTACCACCTAGATTTGTGTCCCGGGCCCTCAAATCTCTTTGCTTATGGACCACAATCTTCTAAGGGACTGTCTTAGGTCCCACCTTCTCTCCCACTCATAACCACATATACCACCTTCCCTCTTATGTGTATAATGTTCCTCTGCCAACTACAGCAATTGCTTGCGTGTGGAAAAACCTTATTAGCAAAGGAATGCATTTTTCAATGTCTTCAGTGGAATTCCTAAGCTGGAAAGAAGGAAGTATGCCAGCTCTGTATTGCCAGCCTGCTCTTTTTAGACCACCAGCATGACTGCTGTCTCAAGTTCTCACTGGGACTAAATGATTTACATTGCTGTAGAAGTTAGTCTCAAAAACAAGCCTTGAGGAAACACAGTATTAGCCTTGAAACTGTACTGTGTAATTTTGCTATGTTGGACTTCAGCAGCAGCAGCAATTACCTACCTTTGCTGTTGATAGTGAACACACATGTATACATTTCTGAAAAATACGCCTGCAGACTGTCTTAGAAACTTCAGTTTTCTGTCAACAAAACATAGCTGGAATACAACTTCGGTCTGTGGAAAAACCTTTATCTGGTTTTCTAAACATTGCTCCATGCAGCTTTAAATTCAGCTTTTTTTTTTAACCAGCAGAATGAAAGATTTGGATGCCAAAACTATGATGTAATAGCTGCTTTGAAAAACCGATTAGGCATTCCCCAAATATTTAACTTTGGAAAGTAGCACCTACTGCTCACATAGAGCATGCTCTGTGTATATATTCATTTACACAACCATAATGGTTCTAACAGGTACAAGGAATGGTTGAAGTTGTCTATGGGAGTGCTAGCCACAACCTGCATCCCATCAAGTCCAGTTACTGCCTGTTTTAGAAAAGGTTATGCCTTTGTTACAGGTCAGTCTGTGGATTATCCAAAACTTGATCTAGTCTGGTTTCATGGATTTGTTTTATTTTGAGTTTCTGCAGCATGAGGCAATAGATAAGGTACTTGGCTAAGTGCAGCCTCCTGTCTGTATTGTGGCTCATAACATCAAGCAGGGAGGAATTTGACCAGTTGAATCCAGAGTGTAGTTAGTTCTGCAGGTGTCATCAGTGTGGTGTCCTTCAGATGTCCTCTACTTAACTCCCATCAACTGCAGCCAGCCTTGCCAGTGGTCAGGAGTGATGGGAAGACACCTCGGCCCTTCTCCTTACCGCCATCATCACCAGCTACAGCTGCTTCTCCTCTTCCACCTTACTACCACCTGCTTGCTTGCCAAACAGGGAGCCAAAAAGGAAGCAGGCAGTGGCATTTGCTCCTCTGTTCTCTGGGCCACAGCAAGAGGCAGGTGAACAGAAGGAGCAGGTCCACAGAGCTCTTGGCAGGGGGCTCCTTGCTAGACTATAGCCCTTGGTAGATGCTAACCTGTGATGGCTCTGGAAATAATGAATTGGTGTCTGGCCTTAGTAATGGACTGTAAGGGATAAAAAACAAAACTCATTTCAGATCAGAGGGATATGCTATTGATCCCAGTGCTGATGGACCATTTGTCTGCCTGGGAAAATGATTTGAGCAGGCTGAGTTTGGGGATAAACTTGAGCAGCTTTGTCATACTAGCTGAGGCTGGTGTGCCAGCCGTGACTTGTCTCAGACAGACAGCTTGGCCATTGTTATCTATGCTCCAGTAACCTCCATTTTTGATGAATGCATTGTAAGTGGAGTTGCTTTCTAAGACTATGGAAACTTCTGTTAGTTCAAATTCAGCTGCTCTGTTGATGACTGACAGCAGGCAATGGTATAAGGTAATGCAAGTTCTTAAACAAGTGTACTGGCTCCCAGTGTATTTCTACCCACACCTTAGGAGGGCTGATTCTTGCCATCAGCATCTCTGAGATCTTTCTTTGAGGCTTTCCTGAAGGTGTCTTGGCCATCAGAGATGAGGCAGTGGTGATTTGAGGGACAAGGGGACTTCTCAGTGGAGGCACTGTGGTTGTGGAATTTTCTCTGGAGAGAGCATCAGCTTGTACCAACTCTACCACTTTGGCAGTAGACAAAGAACTTTTTTATTTTGCCAAGCCTTTTAACTCCATTTCAACTGTACGGTTTTATGCTGGGGGTTTTGGCCATGCATTTTATTCTGTATTTTACTTTGTATTTTTATTTGTAATCCACCTTGAACATTTTTATTGAAGGGAAAGTATACAGATTATTTAAATATGAATTTATTTCCCATCTAGGCATTTGAATACCTGCCTGTGTTTAGCAAGGATCTCCCTACTCACAGCTACTATTGAAGTAATGAATGGTTCCTTTAGTGCTATAGCTGATAATTAAGGAGAATATGCCTCACATATTATGAAACATTGTGCAGCTTGAATCAAAAGGTGGATAATATGCAATACACAATATGATCCAATTTGCAAGCTCAATAGAAAGGGCATCTGTAAAATTAGGCCACAACTCAGCACAATGTTCATTATGGTACAAAAGTATTGCACTTAATGTTGTCCCTAGCAAATCAACAGAATATCAAGTTAGAACTACTGTATTAAAAAAAGACCCATCCTATTTCTGCCCACCCTGTTAACTAGCTAGACTTCTGTACTTCTAAACTTTTGTCCCTTTGGTTTTAGCTTTATCTTCAGGCCAGAATGAAAGGCGATTGGGCAAGACTTGTGCGTCCTACGGCTCAGTTCGGTCTTATTGCAGCATCCATCTACGTGGGCCTCTCCCGTATTTCTGATTACAAACATCACTGGAGTGATGTGTTGACCGGACTTATCCAGGGAGCACTGGTAGCTATACTTATTGTAAGTCCATGCAAAGTTACTCTACCATTTGATCAATATAGCTTTCTGACAAAACTATTTTTGCTGACTTGATGATGAAACGGGGTGGAGGGAGGATGTCTGCACACTCCTGACGAGTTCAGTGCTGGCTTCCTGTAGTTTCCATGGGACAGTGGTGAGATGGGGAAAAGGTAGTATATTCACTACTCCCAGTGTCAATGTTTCTTTTTCCACTCCTCCTTTAGAAACCATGATGTATGGCTGGGTTAGGGTACATCTCTCTTCCCAAAACTATTTACAAAAGTGAAAGACTTTCCAATTGGGACTAGCATGCATAGATTATTGGCACTTGCCCCACTTCCCTTTCTGACAACAAAGATGAAAGAAGCCTGAAGTGCCTATAAACATGCTGCAGAAGTTAGGCATTAGGACTGGGCAATATGTGGTTTTCAACATCGTGATATATCAGCAGTTACCGTATTTTTTGCACCATAACACTCACTTTTTTCCTCCTAGAAAGTAAGGGGAAATGTCTGTGCGTGTTATGGAGGGAATGCCTACGGGTGGCGGGGGGGGGGGGGGAATCTGCTGCAGTTGTGAGCACAGGATCCATGGTTCCCCTTCGTTCCCTCCTTCGTGGCTCGCTTTGAAACAGCAAAGCGGGAGAAGAGCTGCTGAGTGGGGAGGAGAGAGAGACAGAGAGCCTGCTTGCTTTAAAGGAGCAAAGCGGGAGAGGTTGGTTCCTTTAAAGCAAGCAGGCTCTCTGTCCCTCTCTCCTCCCCACTCAGCTCGCTAAATAGCAGCAAAGTTTTTCAGCTCGCTAAGCCGGGGATGACCGGGGAGGAGGGAGAAAAGCAGAGCCTGCTTGTTTTAAAGGAGCAAAGTGGGAGAGGAGAGGAGCCTTCTCCTCTTATACCCCTCTCCTACATTATTAGCAGCATCCTTCTCCACCCACCCCACGCGTGCTTCTTCTCCCTTGAGTGCTTTTCCTTCCCTCCCCACTTAAAACGTGGTTACAAAGCACTGATCCACATGGATCCTCAGGATTTTTGCACTGGGTCACCCCAAATTCACCATCAGATTATATAGCATGTCCATGGCTACAGCTTGCACCAAAAAAATCACGCACCCACTGTTGCCTGGGGCCGCAGTGGTGCAAAAACGTGGTTACAAAGCATGGATCCACATGGATCCTCAGGATTTTTGCATTGGGCTACTCCAAACTCACTGTCAGATCACATGTCTGTGGCCACAGCATGAACCACAAAAATCATACATCCACTGTTTCGTTTAGAATATTTTTTTTCTTGTTTTCCTCCTCTAAAAACTACGTGCGTGTTATAGTCGGGTGCGTGTTGTAGAGCGAAAAATACGGTAAATACCACGCTATATTGTCAACATCATGATATATCAGCATATCTCAGCTGCTGCTTTCTCCCCACCTTAGGGGATGAAGGTTCAACCGAGATACATTGCCTAGAGTGCTGGGTGCCTCTGCGTGTATGGAGGCTTGATCAGCTGCGGGGTGGGCAGCCTCCCACCCATCCCTCAGCTGATTAAGCACCCACCCTCCGGCTCACGTAAACCAGAGGCAGCCCTGCAGATGAAGTGTGAGAAGGTTGTAGGCAATCACCTTCTCAAGCTCTGTCTACCTCTCTGTCTGAAAGGCAGGCAATTTGAGCTAGTCAATACCTGTTTTCCAACACTGTATATACCACCAACTAAACTTCCTGATACGGTGGTATGTTACAATGTTGGAAAGGAGGCAGGGAGGAAGAAGGCAATTACTGGCCATGGAGACGATTATTGTCATGGTGTGCAGTTTCTGCCTCTTCCTGTCGGCATCGGGTGGGAAAAACTGCTTCTTCCTCCAACGCCTGGCGCCTGGAAGGAGTAGTCCTAGCTCCACCTGTGCCAAGGCAGCCCTGTGAACACTTGCCTTGGCAAGAGGTAGCCCACCCACATCCCTGTGCAAAGGCGGTTCAGACGCACAGCTTCTTTAAACTGCTCTGCTGAGGGAGCGCACAGCTGAGCCCCCACTCTGGCTTGTGGGGACTGTTTAAGGAAGCCTGCTTCTCAGCTGAATAAGCCATCCACCTCCAGCTTGTGGGAGAGTGGAGAAGTTTAAAAAAACTATCTGCTGTATGGTGGCAGAGGGACTCAGGAGCAGTGGCTGCTTCACCTGCGATATACCACCAGGTGAAGCTACCATTGTGCTGTGGCCCTCAGCTCCCCAACCACCACAATGTATTGCCAGCTCAAAATGTCTGAAGCCGGTATGGCAATCTGATTGCCATACCAGTTTCAGACAATTTATTGGTATACTGCCCAGACCTATTAGGCATATTTAAAGAATCATTTTGTTGTACTGTCTCTCTCTGACAGCTGTCTCACTGCCTAATGTGTTCAATTTGTCTATCCAGGTTGTGTATGTATCTGATTTCTTCAAAGACAGAGGTCATACATTTAAACAGAAGGAGGAAGAAGATTCACACACAACCTTACACGAGACACCTACCAGTGGAAATCACTATGGCAGTAATCACCAGCCATGATAAAGTCAACAGCTATTACCCTGTGGAATCTCCCCTTCTATAAAAAGAAAACGTCAAGCATTTCTGACCTATGTAAAGAAATAAATTAAATGCCTCTTGAAGGGACTGCTGCTGCTATTATACTTCTTGGATGCTCACTTTACATGTATATAGTAACACTTAGGTATCTAAACTTTAAATCTCTATTGGTTCAAGCTTTTGCTTTAAACACACAGTATTCTGGCAGTTTTTTTTAATTAAAAATAATGTGGTAACACTTATGTACAAACAGCAATAGTATGTAATATGCTTGCTAGCATGAGGCTTATGGTGAAATACATACAAGAATGTTAAGCATCTCTCCTGCTTGGGAAGGATTGGCAGATTCTGTTGCTAACTTTACACTTCTGGCTCTGAAGAATAATGAGTGATGTTCAAACGCTGTGCCAGGACAATACTTATAGGTAAAGACTTGCAGCAAATACAATATCTCTCTTGATTTTGGTAATGCCTGTTAAGGGAAGAAAATAATATGTCATAAGAGTAGCTGTACCTATTGCCGATACTAGCAACAGGGGATATATTAACAATGCACCTGAGTTGAAGCTCAGTATCAATTTCAAATTGAGTATCATTTCCCCAGTTTCCATCTCAAATGTGTGTATAACTAGTTTGAGGGGGCTGTGGAGACATCAAGGGCTTTCCAGTTATCTGCTCCATAAAGAATTGGATCACAGCAGATAAAGGATACATGGAACCTACCATTAATACATTAGGGACACTCTGACTTGTTTAAGAAATTTAAAATTGCCTGTGAAAAGACTCTACATTTCAAGATGCATGCAATTTATAAGAAGCTGAACATACAGACCTTCTGCAAATTTGTTTTCCAGTTCTGTGTTTCCAATGGCCTTTGCTGCTTGACACATCTGTCGAAGCAATTCTTCTAGCCGCCTCATACAGCGTATTATGCTCCCTGCATGAGCAAAAAAGGGCTTGCAGTAAAAGCAGACATTTTCTAATGAGGAATAGCAGATCCTTTTCTACCAGGTAGTTGTAAAGCTGTCTACTCAAGCAGGACTGAAACATCTCAGTCCTATAGTTTCCCCCCAAACAGATAATCATAAGGTCATGAATATTAATTTTCCTAACTTGTGTTATCAGAAAAGATGGGTTCCAACTAACGTTATCACCTATAAGTCAACCTAAGGCAATGGTTTTAACTTATTCTTCTTGCACAGACTTCTCATTGCAGTTCTCAGACTACCCCATCATAAGAAGTAGGGTACCAAGCTTCCTTCTTCCTAACCTCCTGCATATTTTTGTAGTGTGTACATGAAGAAAATGAATGGCTTCATTTCAAAGATTATGGGATACATTTAGATACATGGTGGAGCAGGTATAAGGTGTGGAAATCTATAGGCTAGGAATGTGTGTTCTTCTCAGTTTGTAAGTTAAAAAGAAATGAAATCAAAGTTTTATCAGCCAGTCTCAGCAAGAGATTAAATTTAATCATTTGATTCCGGATCCAGCAACTCTAGTAAAAAGCCACCTGGAGTCAATTACCAAAAAGACAGAAGTCTGAGCCAAAAGAAGCTGGGATATATCCTCCAAGGGTTTGCTGCATGCTGTATTCTGAGCAAACCATCACTTTGGTTGTATAGACTGACTTCTCTTACAGGGCTCATTATGAAAATGCAACCAAGAACACTTTTACATCCACAGAAGCATTTTTGTATAGTTAAAACAGAGGATGTGTGTATGGAGTAAAGGACATTTAAATATACTCCATCTGCCTTTCTGCTAGACATACTGAACTATATGAACTTTCTACTTTCCAGTCTCTCAACCACAACATGATGTACATGGCCACTGAAATTTCACTTAAGATGGACTTTGTCATGACAAAGAGAAAAAGTGCCTTTCTCTCAGTATTTACTCCTTCTGTTAAAGGGATTGCTTATCTGCCATATGGAAACAAGAATGTGCCATTTACTCTGCGTTTGCAAAAATGGGTGTGATGGTGGTTTGGGGTTATGCTACTATGGTCAGTGCCTTGTCTGTGTTTTATATAATTTCTACCCTACCAATGAAAATTGCTACTGTGGGCAGCTTACAAAGCTTAATTATCCCACCCTGCCTGATGCTGCATGTCAAACTTGGCCCATCGAGCAAGTCTCCGTCTCCAGCTAGCAGCAAAAAGTTCACTTATTGGGCAAGACTTACTGCTACTACCTATCTGCATGGGAAAGGAGGGTGGGGGACATTTTTATTTGGCATTTGCAAATGCAACCATCCACAGAATTGATTGCCTGCTTCACTGCAACCAAATAAATTGTGTATATGACACAAGTGACTTCAAGCCTCTCTTATTCTTTACCCCCAATAACATTTCTGCTGCCTCCAAAGTGATGACTGCTACAGCACACAATCCATGCCATCAGTGCAAAGATAGCAGAAATGGCTAGTGGCTGGGAAGCAATCAAAGCACCTGGGACAAGGTGCAACAACAACTTCTCATTCTCCCTCTTGTACCAACCACACAAGACAGTTAAAAGACAGTTTCGATCCTATGCATAGTTGACATTTGAGTAGGCTTCACTGAATTCAATGGAACCAAGGATCAGGCTGTCTACATTTATGCACATTGAGAGATACAGAACACAAGGGACACACTGGGGAGAAAGAGAAAAAAGAATAGGAGCAGAAAGCATGCCATGTGGAGGAGAGACAAGAGAGAAAGATTCTCCCACAGGCTGCTGATTAGGAGGCCTCAGTGGAGGGGACTGTTGTCATGCAAACAACTGTACTATCCTACCATCCCACACCTCTGATGCATCAGTAGTAATACAAGTGCACGCACCTTCAAAGACATCTGTCATTTTGCATATGTGAGCAAACGTTGCTCCATTGGCCCATGTGTGCACGACATCCATCAAGTTCGGCCTAAACGAATTCAGGTAGTTTTCCTCGTCAATTTCCAATTTAGCTTCTGCTGACACTTTAGCGATTCTTTTTGCACATTCCTTTAAAGAGACAAACCAAATGAAAGTTATCTTCCTGAAATATGCACGCCAGACAATTGACTGTTAACAAGCTGAGATTATTTTTTTCAGTGGCAGCAGCGCTAGATTTATATGGCCCGCTTGTTCCGCAGGTAGCTTACAAAAGAACAAGAAAATGCAATGTTCAAAAACAAGATTAAAAACATCATTTCTGATAAGGGAAAATACAACTGACAAGAAGCTCAATTTGAAAAAGAAAACAACTTGCACCGAAAGCTAAGACTCTGTTGACACATTAGTTGTATAAAAAGCCTGAAGAAATACAAAGGTCTGGTGCTAAAAAGACCATAGAGCCAGGAGAGCTGCTCCATGGAGTCAACTTCCCAGTCAGGGTGCCATGGGCAAGAAGCTACACTTCCCAGCTGCCACCCACTTCACCTCATTTCCCAGGGCCACCTAGACCAAGGTCTCTGTCGAGTAACTTAAGGCCCACGCAGGTACATGAAGGGAAATAAGAAGAAGAAGAAGGAGAGGGAGTTTGGATTTGATATCCCGCCTTTCACTCCCTTTAAGGAGTCTCAAAGCAGCTAACATTCTCCTTTCCCTTCCTCCCCCACAACAAACACTCTGTGAGGTGAGTGGGTCTGAGAGACTTCAGAGAAGTATGACTAGCCCAAGGTCACCCAGCAGCTGCATGTGGAGGAGCGGAGACGCGAACCCGGTTCCCCAGATCATGAGACTACCGCTCTTAACCACTACACCACACTGGCACATTGATTGTGTTGCCTCATACATACCTGCTTCACTCCTCGCTTCAAACAAGTGAGCAAGCCAGGAACACATCAGATAGTGATCATTTTCCTTTACATCAAAACCAGAAAGCTATGACTAACGGCATCCAAACAAGTTAGGACATTAAGACAAATTTAAACCACCTTGGTTTGTTCATTTATCATACCTTCCAGTTTGGATGTAATAGGAAACTAGTTAACTGGAGATTTCCTGGCTCCTGATGAGAGGAGCAGAGCAGCTGTGTGTGAGATGTATGAGGGATAATTGTTTTGCAACATTTATAGACGGATTTCTGATTAAAAATGTCCAGGCAGTTTACAAAGCAGTATCTTGGTTTGTTAATCTAAATGCAGCCACTGAGGAAGTGGAGACTGCCAGGCAGATGTCTTCATGGGCCTTCATAAGTAAACATAGAAGAAAATGCTAGTTTAACAGGCTCATGTAGCTCACTGGTATACAAAAACCATATTGGATAAGTCACTAGTATGCAAAAACCCTCATTGGATAAAATATTCCAAAAGCCCTCCCCTCACCCTCAAGCTATCTTAATGGTGTTAAAATTTAAAGACAAACTTTAAAAGATATCAAGAAAGATTTTGGATTATATCATCCCAAACACCCCATAAAATTTAATTTTTAAATGTACCAAGCTAGCATGATGTGTAGGCATGTCAAGAGCTGTGCCGGTGCAATATCTCAAATACATACTATGGAGTACGTTTAGGTTGCAGAGCAGGAAAGGGAAGGTAATGGACTTTTAATGGCTTGTAAAACCATTTAGTAATGAATGTGGCATTTCCTATGCCAGAAAAATCTGCTGAAGTTTACCTGCATTTGGCGAAGGGGGCCTGCCAACTGTTCTGTTAGTTTGGGCATTTCACTAGACTGAAAAAAAGATGAAGAAAGCATCAATATCCATTCATTTGGCATTATTTAATTTATAATTTTTTCTCTAAAGACCACAAGTTATGTAGCTGGTGCACAAAGTCTGAAACAAGCAGAGAATGTGTGAGATCAAATGCTTGGTGGAGTGTGCTCATCAATCCTTTAACACTCCTAAGAAAGCTTCTTTTACAGAAAATAGACCAATAATAAGAGTAGTGCCAAACTTCAGTCCAGAATATGGGCCTCTGGACTTCTTTTCAGTGAAATATTATCCCAATGCCAATATATTACAACACATCTACTTGGAACAAAAATAAACTTTGAGATTACCACTGAACCACAGAATTTCAAAAATGCTCTTTAGATATTTGACATAGAAGCCAGTGATTACAAATAATTTATCACTGAAAAATGCAACTGAATGACGAGGGGAAAGAAATACTGAACACTGGCCATGCAAAAGTAGAACAGCCTTCACCTTCCTCTTCTATGCAGCCTGCCACATGCCCTCAGTACCTGCTCCAGATGATTAGGGGACCCCTCCAGAGCAGATTCTGGGGGGTGCGTAGGGGGCTGAAGTGGGAGGAGAGGAAAGCAAAGTCACACACTGAGAAGAAGTCCACCTGCACAACAGTGGATTCCACCTCAGTTTCTGATACTTATTTATTTGGCATTTTCATTTCCGCCTTTCAGAGAAGTGTCATTTTCCTCTCTACTGAATATATGCAAAAACTTTGGGTGTTTCATGGGCACATCCACTTCCGCTTATGTTCTTCAGAGGGGCAGGGGCTCCTTTGGCAGCAATATGGGATGCAATGCAGGACAACACAGTTTTAGGGTGTGGGGGAGAACAGAAACCAGAAACTTCTTTGTGAATGTACAGAACTGCTTTCTTCTCATCCATAAAACTTTCTGGATCCTGACCAATGACACTTTTGGAATGCACTTTATAATATAGGAAAATTAAAATAAAAACAGCTAGGAAAATTAAAATAAAAACAACTGAGTTTTTAAAAAATCATTTTGAGACAAGGAACTCAGTAGAAGAAGATGTCTTGATTGTTGTGGGTGCCATTTAAACTCCTTTTTCTCTGCTCTGGTTCTGTATGTTGACCGTTTCCAGCTTCCTCTGGTGTTACTTATCAGGAGGAAATCTCAACCCAGTGAAGGTCCAGCACTCTCTTGCCCTCCCTGCATGGTAGTGTCTGATCCTGCATGTACCATGCCCATTTTTGTAGCTTAATGAACCTTGAATCTAGGATTGTATATTAGTTTTACAAATGCTTTTTAGCCCCCTTTTCTGGCTAGAAAGCAAGGTAGAACAAAACATTCATTTAGATATAAATTACGGCTGATCAAATTTAGGTTTTTCTGGTTATGCAAACTGAACTTACATTTTCTTGAAATACAAAGCAGCTTAGTAAAGCAGTTGCTTGTTCTGCAGATAAGTCATTGAAAAGACCATTGAACATCATTTCCGTCAGCAAAAGCTCATCAGCACTGGAAGAGGAAATGCAATCGACAGTGTTAGATATTTCTTCGGCTTTTATACATTTGAAAGCAATTTTCTGGAAAACTGATCAGTAGCTTCTGTTCAAAAGGCAGAAGAATTAATAATAAAGACATTTAACCCAGAAAGTGCCCTTCCACTACCAATGAGAAAAAGAGAGGGAGCAAGCAAGCAAGCAAGCGAGGAGATTAAGCCAGAAGAACAGAATCTACACTGCACTTTGGTGCCAGAACTATGGGGGGGTAAGGGTTTTGGCTTGCTAGATGGATCGATCCCCGCTAGCCTCCTCCCATGTGCTCCTCTGGAGATTCACCCAGCCCCCCAGCCAATGTCTGGGGGTGCTTGGGGAAAGAGGAAGGGGCCAGTGCATGAGCAGAAGCCCTGGTGCAGGGCCTCCACTAACAACTCACCAGCTGAATCCTGCCCAGTGTATTTTATGAGACTGAAGGGAATAAACAAACTTGGCTAAGCATGTTTATTTGGAGAGAAAGAACAAAATTTAAAAAGGACCATATACCAAGCTTCTAAATAATTTTCTATGCTCTAATGGTTACTATTACAAACATATATAGGGTTAATTCTGCCAAGCTAAACCAAGATACCTTTTAAAAAAACACTTCTGATTTTCAGATGCAAGTTAATATACAATCATAGATTTGGAGGGGACCCAGAGGGTCATCTAGTCCCACCCCCTGCAATGTAGGAATCTCAGTGAAAGCATCCATGACAGATGGACACCCAAGCTCTGCTTAAGAACCTCCAAGGAAGGAGAGTCCACCTCCTGTAATGGAACACTCTGGAGAATCTAAACACTGAACACAAAGAAGTCGCATAAAGTTTCAGATTTCACATTCTTGTTCTGGGTTTGCAGCTTTTTTGTACCAACTGATAGTGTTGAATATTCAAAATATGTTAAGGTGTTGCTATCAGAGAGTGAGTGCCACTCCTAGATGATTTACACAAACACCATAATATTTGTTTTATAAACTAATATAGGGATCTAAAGAGTAGATACCATGTATCTTTGACATCACATTTTAAAGTAGGATCCAGACAGTGGTTTGAGGTATGCTCACAAACTGGGCCCACCCAATACAAATTTTGACTTTACTTCCTTTGAGCAGGAGATACCTGGTGCCACCCTGATAAATGGTAGGGTAAAAGTATTTCAAATAAACTGCTTCAAATAAACAATTTCCAAAGTAGTTTGCTTAAGTGGCTATGTGGGGGCTGCTGTTTGGAAGAACACAAACCAAAGCTCTGCTGGATTCATGGTGTTCTCTGGATCCCAGCCTCACTGTGCTTTTCTGTCCTTCAAACTTTTCCTGTGTTTTACTTTCAATAACCTAGGATCACTTCAATACCGCCCCCCCCATATGTTTTAACATGAGATTTTTCCTTAGTGTCAGAATGTCCCACTGTATTACACAAAGATAAGAGGAAAACTGCATACAAACATCTGTTCGCCTGTCTTTTCTACAACAGTAACGTATGTTACCTGCTGATTTCACAAGCGACTCGCCCTTTCATCTCTATGACGTCCGAGGAGGTTGCAAAACCCAACCTCCTCAAAACACGTTTACGACACTTGAGCTCATCCATTTGTAAAACAGTCCTGGCTTTCTTCAGCTCTCGTTTTGCTGCTTTAATGTCTACAGCGATCTGAAGTTAAACACAAGCAAAGAGGTGTTACGAGAAATCAGGCATTAAGACACTTTTGACCCTGCTTCCTAGAAAAAAAACAAAGTTTATTGTGAATGTAAAACTTCAATCTCCACAAGCCACATATCCACCCATACATCTGTGAAGCAAAGGGAGAAACAGATTTGTGAGCAACAAAACAAAAAAAGTTGAAGAATTTTTCACAGCAAGAATGCATTACTATCATAACTACTGATAAGATTTCTAACCCACCCTTCCCCATACTATCCCAGGGCAGGTTACAACAGTGTGAAAATACAATATTAAAATCAGTTAGAACAGCTTACAATCAAAACAAAGTCGGTACTAGAAAAATATTTCCCAGATGTCAATGTCAGAGTAAAGAGGTGGTCCTGAGAATAAAAGGGCCAAGGAACCACTCTGTGAGGAGGGAATTCAGAGCTTAGGGACTGTCTTCTCCTGGGCAACCCCCCCTACTGGAACTTCAATGGGTGGCAAAATTACCTAAAGGGACCCATCTGCCAATCTCAATCCCTGACAGAGTATGTAAAAAAGTAGGTGGTCTTTCAGATATTTGGACCTAAGTTATTTAGGGCTTTGAATGCTGACATGAGCACTCTGAACTGGTCCCTGAAATAAACTGGTAACAAGCACAGCTGTTTTAAAGCAGGGGTTATATGAGTTCTAAATGATGCATTTTGGACCAGTTAAAAGTTTCCAAGGGGAACCCTACGTGGAATGTGTTGCAATAATCCAACCTGGAAGTTACCAGAGCATGGAGCAGAGTGACCAAGTCATTTCTGTTGAAAAGGGGGAATAGTTGCTTGAGCCTCCAGTGAGAATGCTGGATCCAGTAGTAACCCCAAGAGGTCCCTTTCAACACTGTCCAGAACAGGCCATCTCCCCACCTAACAGGGAACTCAGGACACATAACACCCATGTTGTATCAGGATTCAGCTTCCACTTATTGGCTCACAACCAGCACATCTTTTTTTTTTTTTTTTTAATATTTATTGGGGTTTACAATAAAAATAAATATAATAAACAGTATAACATATATCTTAACATAATTTCACATTTTCTTTGGACTTCCTCACATCTCCCGCTCCCACTTTCATCGTTGTAACTTTTTGCCAGCAATTTATTATCTTGTTTGCATTCTTATGTCCCATCTGTATACTTATAGTCTTATAATTCTCAAAAAGGTTTATATTTTCTCAATCTCACTTATTATCTTAAATCATCTAATTTGGTGGTGCTCAATTATTTATAATCTAGCATCCTGCTTAACATTCACACAACCAGCACATCACTGCTTCTAAGCACTGGTCTGATGGGATGGAGCAAGAGATGTATGCTCAAGTATAAGACTACGATTTGAGAAAAAACAAAACAAACCCAGCTGGAATTCTTAGCCCTGTAAAGACTAATTGACACTATCCAGACCACAGGAGGCACTACACCAAGATGCCTGCAGACACACTTCCATCAAGGACAAGAGCCTTGTGGGAAAGTGAAAAGACAGTCACCACCAGCTCGAAAACCCTAAGCCTTCCCAATTCTTTATGCCAATCTGATCTGGAAGAATATCAAATGCAGCAATTTCTCAGAGCAGCTCTTATGATAATGTTTATACAACTGGTTCTTGTACTCAAATGCAATATTCACATACATGCTTGTAATTACCAAACATACACACAGACATAAATTGTGTCTTTTTGCTTTTAATGTTACTCAGAGTGGCATTGCCCTGCCTGCAAGCATTTTGAAGGCAAAAGTCATGGTGTAGACATGTGAGCACCCTTCATGTTAGATGAGATGCATATGTTTTGCTCTCATTTTAGAGTAAGACTACACAGTGAATCTGCCTTGAGCTTCTGGGTATGAAAGGAAAATCCAAGTCACAAAAGTGTTTCAACAATGTGTTTCCGAGAGATATTCCATCCTCAAATTATCTGGAACTACCACCAATTTACCTGTGTACTTATGTGGCCCATTGCTTGAAGGCTAATGGAATGATTGACAGGACCGATAACCAGGACAGATTCTTTGACCACCTACTGCAATATTATCCACTATCTGTCAGCAGATTGGCCAGATGTCTCTCACTTCACCCACCACCTTTTTTTAAACTGAAGATGCTGGGGACTGAGTCTGGGATCACCTGTATGCAAAATGGGTGCTCTTATCACCCCCTTATTGTCCCTCCAAAATAAGATGCACCTGAAAAGCTTTTCCTTACCTGTGCTTTTCTTTCACAAAGTTTGTACACAGTTTCCAAATTAGAATCATTGTGAAGCGGGTGAGAATACATCCTGTGCTCAAACGCTTCTATTTTTTGGATTACTTTCTTCAGACCTGGATCTTTAATGCCCATGTCATCAATAGGATCCAGCAAAGGAACGCCATCAGGGAACCGTTTCTGCACTTCCTTAAAAGAAAAGACAGATAAAAGCAAATGTTTGTTTTTTTAAAAAAGTGTTTAAAAGTATGATCTCTATTGCATCATGGCATAAAGAAGATGTTTTCAGATCTCTGAGAGTTGATATCATGTATTGGTTAACAGACTGGGCTACAAATAATGAACGATCGAGTTTGAATGTTCACCTGTGCCATGAACTTCACAGTGGTCTTAGGTATCTGATATGGGCAATAACAACACTGACTTATCTTACAATAAGGGTAACAACTAGATCATGAATGTGAAGTACTTTGTTTTTGGAAAAGAAGTGCTATGCACTTTCAGCTTTTCAAAGTTATAGTACCTGTATTGACTTCAGTACGCTCTGCCTGTTATCAAGAGGCCTTAGGTCTTTGGGAATATATAGGCGAACACTGCTGATTGCTGACAGAAGATGCACCAAAACAGGAACAACCTATTAAAACATATGGTGATGGATGAACTAAAAATGCACATTAATCTCAGATTGCTAAGCAGTTATATTGTTTTGTGCACAGCATACATTGAGCATAGCCTAGACTTCTCTACACGTAGAGTTTTCAGGGATCATGCTACACATGTGTATTTAAATAGTGCCTATTGCATGTGTTAAGAACTACAGCATTCATTTGAGCATTGATTTCCTACGTAGTCTGTTCAATTAGCTCCACAAGTAGTTTTCCTGAAGAGGGGAGGGGGAGAGGCAAGCTCCAAAAATAATAAATTCTGTTTTAAGATATATTGGAAAATGATGACATCTAAATGATGATTTTATATTTACAACTCTGCCTGAAAGGAGAACATCTCCAACTGACCCAAATGGAGTCACTACAATTATCTTCTAACAATGCTCAGTGACAGAATGTGCCTAGCTTGGGGCCAACTGGAATAGTTTCATTATGGCAAAGGCACTTTTTTCTTCTTCTTAAAGTCCACAAAATAAATTGTCAACTCTGTGTTGGAATGAAGTGAAGGGAAAATGTCTTTAATGTTTAATGGCTGCATGAAAAAGGGAGCTTTTCTCCTGTCAAGCCAACAAATAGTTTAACAGACTCTCAGAGCCCGCCTAAAAATAAATAAAAAGTCAACAGAATATTAAGGGGCAGATCTTGGGATTTACCACTGAAGCCTGCTATAAGCTTGAATAATCTTTTTTTTTTCAGGGCACGGGGAGATGGGAGTTGAAGCAACTTTGCTACGGTTGCTTTAGCCAAAGAGTTCTAAATCACTGTTATGCACCCTCTGTTCTATGTAAGCTCACTGTTATGCTGTCAGAGAATGGTTAGGGCAAAGAAAAAGGAAGGAAGACAAGCTATGGATGTAAAAGAATCCATCTAGCTACCTAATAGTTCATGCAATATTTCTAAGTCTTGGGATAAAATACACAGACTATAAATTATAGGCCATTTCCCATTTTTACAAATCACTTGTGAATATAGCTATGTACATTTGAAAGTTAACCCCAAATGATGGTGGAAAATAAAGAAATGAAAATGTAACAGTTTTTCATTGGCTAAACGTATTATTAGCCAGGCAAGGAATTGCATACAAGATAGGGGGAAAAGTTATTATTATTATTTTTTTTAATCCCAAGCAAAAACCAATGCATTACATTGCAGAATTGCATGATCAGCTCAAATCTAGTTACCAACTGCCTCTTGGAGGGTGGAATCAGAAGAGTCTGTCAACACTTTTGTGCCATTTTATAGCAGTGTTTTAACATCTGCTACTTACTGCACATGGCCTTGGGCCGTTCTTTAGAAAGATGGCTGGGATATTTTCAGAGCAAGCTGAGCAGCTCAACCCTCATGGATAATAGCTGGGTTTATCTTAATCTTTTTCCATTTGGTTGTACACCTATTGCATTTATTGTACACAGCTGCATTCCTTCCTACTTTAGGGACGACCCTTATAGTTATGTGAATAACTTGATCACCCATCTACCCAGCAGGGAATGCTGCAAGATGCAATTTCATTGAGTTAGACTTTCACAACCCAGAGACCACTGCACCATCTTTTACATCAAAACCACTTCTGTGATTTCCACTGAGAAGCAAACCACTCTTCAGCAAACGTTTGAGTCCACACTTATCCCCAGGCAGTGACATGGGACCTACTTGTTATTATCAATGTATGTCTATCGTTCTTCCATACTTAGGGTTGCCATATTTCAAAAAGTGAAAAGCCATACAACTGTTGTTTTAATTACTTTATGGGGGGGGGGGAATCTCACCTGCATCTCCCCTTTTTCATCGGGTTTTGCTGGTTTTGCAGCTTCAGTTGCAGAATTTTTTAAGCTTTCTTTGCTACAGTGCAGGAGGACTTCAGCAACATAGAGTGGGTCCAGCTCACCAGAGTTAGGCTACAGTGGTAGCAAGAAACCAAGTTAGTATGAATAAGGAGTTATTCTTTAACACTAGTAAAAGAAGCGTGAGAAACAAGAATGTTTCCATTAGTTAAGTTCTAAATATTCTTTGACTAATATCAAATTATATAGCTCCACATGTTGTTATTCTATATAAACCTGAGAATATTGATATAAATCCACAATAGCTCCTTGGCCGAGGTGGACTATAAGGCTCTTGATCAAATGAAGTCAATCTTTGCTATGGCAGGTTGTTAAGAATTATTAGCTTTTGTTTGCGAGCCTCTTTCGATCCATAGCTACACAGATCACTCAGTCTATGGCTCTCTGCCATAATTTGACAGGAAATCTGAAGAGGGTCAAAACTCCAGAAAGCTTGAGGATTATTCAAAATCACAACAGAAGCTCAGTTAGTATACTGAAGATCATGAAATGGTCTAAAAGGATACTAGCATAGTTAAAGAACAGAGTCAAAGAAGCTCTTAGAGGCAAGAAGGTTTCCTTCATAAAACGTATAAAAGCTTAATGAATTATTTGCATCTTTCTTCACTGCGGAAATGGAGGGCAAATTATATAACTGCCAAAATGTTTTTTCCAAGAAGGGAATCTGAAGAACTGAGAACAGCAGTTTGTGATGAGAGCTGAAGTTCTAGAGCTAGGGCCTTACTGACAAACCTAAAACTGACAAATCACCAGGTCTAAATATTACCCATCCAGGAGTTTTTAAATATACAAAACTGCTTAACTTCTAACAAAAATTATGGATAAGGAAGGACAAAATCCAGTAAAGCAGATTGTTTTAGCAAGCCTAATATGTAGCAATATTGCTGCTTCTCCTAAAGTGACCTGAGTTGTAGTTTTGGGCCAACTATTATTTGTGGTAACTGCTGATTTTTGCTTCCCCGACCCCCAAACTGACTGGCATGCGCAGAAGGCTCAAGCAAGGAACTGGCCTCTCTTCCCACACTGATTTTGAGGCACTCATGAACAGTAAGAATCTTTCACAGTATCTTGGAAGACCTCCTCCTTCCCCCAAGTTCTAATCCTAAGAACTTGAGAGATGGGCAACTGTTGTCTCTCTCAAGTCCCAACCAGCACAGTGTGAAGCCAATTCAGAGTTCTCCCTGATGCAAAGAAAACTTGGAAGAGGCGGGGTATTTCGCTCTATGCTGGGAGGCAACCAGGGGCAGGTATTTGCCAGAAAGGGACCTGTGGTTGCTCACCTAGACCACAATTTAGTTGCCAATGGCTGCGTTTCAAGTATTTATATATAAAAGGCAGATACAGCAAAAGCCTGTTGGCAAAGGATCAAATCAGAGGGCAAGAAGTGAAACACCTCACCTCATCATACGGCATGCTATGGATATTTGCGTCTCACTTCCTTTTGAGAAAAGAAAAGAGGCTTTGCTTGACAGGGGGTAGCATGTGAAGAGGACTATCAGAAGACACTAGAAGAATTTCACACTGTATCACAGATAGCTTTAAAATGGCCAGTTGTAAACAGAAACACATGATTTGTTCCACTATTAGATTACCCAATAATCAAAGTATTTATTCATAAAGACAGTTGTGGATAATACCATCCTATTTCGTACAAAAGATATTTACAGCAGCTGTTTTAATTTTGGTTTAAAGAGCTCTGTTTACTTGTGTCATCTGAACTACATTTGAAAATGCAACCCATATGTGGAAAAGCAGCTTTAAGCCAACATGTTAAAACATGTGCTGTTTACTCAAACTTGGAACAGGCTGACATATGCATAAAATACTCTAAGGGCACACAAAACAACCAATACCCGGTTACATCATCAGTACTGGCTGCACTTTAAAACAGGTAGCCAAGTATGTCATGCAGAAAACTCCAAAAGGGAGTCTTTTTTAAATTCTGTTGGTAACATACAGCGTGCGTTACACAGGGGAAAAGAGAAAGATGCAAGTTAAAATAACAATACAAAGTTAGCCTGTCACCATTAAAAAAAAATATCCAAATTATCTGGGTCCCATCAGTATCTTAAAAATTAATCAAAACAGCAAGTGAGAGTAGGCAGCGCTAGGAAATCTGAGGACATTATTCCTATTTTAAAGTAACAAAGAGTTTACATGGCATCTAAATATGAAAAGTTGTTCTAATACTGGCAATAAAAAAAAGCACAGGGAAATACAGGATTCCTTGAGCAGATTGTAGCATATTAGTTATGAACTCTGAAGTGTCATTTTAAAATATGGCTTTTTTTCCAGTCAGGTATATATTTATCTACCAGTGGAAGAAAAGGCCATCGGATATTGTTTTACCTTCACATTTGATTTCTTGGAGAAGTTCACCACCACGCCCCAGCCAAAGTCATCATCTTCATTTTTCACCTAAAATCAAAATCAAGCTTGTATATAAAGCTGCATCTGAAACAATAATTTATAACATATTCTGACCTTAAGGGAAATTACATCATTTGTAATACAGACGGTTGCAAATGATCACCAAGTCCAGAAGTGAATTTGGAAAGAAACTTGGTAATTATATTGTTCACTTCAAGGACAGCCGAGAAATCAGTGAAAATTGCACACGCCAGCCGCTCTCCCTGCTCCAGCAGAAGCCCTTCTGTTTGTGGGGTGGCAAATGTGGATCCAAGCCAAGAAAATTAACAATCAATAAATGTAACAGCCACATGTGTAAACAGCTGCCAAACTGCAATATGCTGGTCATTTGGGCTGGATTTAAGTAACTAGTCCTGTTAGTGGAAGTCAGCTACTGCAACAGGGTTTTCCCTGATTCTTTTCTCTGCCCCACAACCCATTTGGCTGTGGAGGGGGAGGATAACCCCACAAATAGTGGGCAGTTGGGTGGGATCATTTCATTATCAGTTTTCAAGATATATCACATTAATCTCCTATGTAGTGCAATGCCTAGTATTAGAGAGGCAGCAATATGACCCATACTGGAGCTAGTTGTGAATGGGTGACAGTAGGAAGGTATTTTCTTTATAAACAAGACTAGAATTGACTTTTCCAATTTCAGGGGGGAAATGACGAACTAAGATTTAGAAATAATATTTTTTTCCTAATCATGCTAAATGTCCCGAAACAAACAGATAAAGCAAATACTGCACATAAAGCAAAACTCTCAGAAACATACTCCTAACAAAACATAGAATTTATATGAATGAGGGAGGGGGGAGGAAACTCTAGATAAAACCAGAACAGAACAAAACACAAATAAAAACAAAATTTACAATGTGAACTTCGGAGATACCTCTTCTTTCCTGTGGTTATTTTTCTCGGTATGATGACATGTTTTGATATTATTAATACTTTTATTATGCTGCACTGTTTCTGAAATGTTTCATTATATAGTAGTTATTACTATTACTTATTGTTAATAAATGTACCTTGTGCATCTCATTAATGGAGTGTTAAGACCCACAGGTGCAAAACCCCAACATTATGGTGGCACAGGAGCCTCGAAGAAGAAGAAGAAGAAGAGTCTGGATTTGATATCCCGCCTTTCACTCCCTTTAAGGAGTCTCAAAGTGGCTAACATTCTCCTTTCCCTTCCTCCCCCACAACAAACACTCTGTGAGGTGAGTGGGGCTGAGAGACTTCAGAGAAGTGTGACTGCCCAAGGTCACCCAGCAGCTGCATGTGGAGGAGCGGAGACGCGAACCCGGTTCCCCAGATTACGAGACTACCGCTCTTAACCACTACACCACACTGGCTCTCTGATCCAGAAGAACTGGATGGTAAAATGCTTGTGTTTCTACTTTAGCAGAATGCACATTACAAAAAACACAGAAGTGGGGGAGGGAAACAACTTACTTTTACCAGCCTCCCTGGCTGTAAAAAGGGCAAGCAGTACTTTGGCTTGTGAATGTACTCTTCTATTTCTTTACCCAGTTTAGCCAGCTGTTGCCTGATTTTATAGTAAATGACCACATTTTCCTCATTTGGAATTTCAATCTCATTGTACTGCTGTTCCAACTTACTGACCTCTGCAAATAAATATTGTAAAATAAACAGATTATATGAAGCGCACGATATTGTAGCAAACCATGGGCAAGAGTATTCCTCAAGGAAACACACTATCCATATGTAGAAGAATCCCCCCCAGAGCATCTCGTTTCCCCCCCATTTCCTTCCTCTTCCTGGCAGGGGCCCTCAACACCCCAGGGTGTTACAGGGAATAACCTGATGCAGTGCCAGCATGCCAACTTGGGGGGGGGGGAGACAGTGAAAGAGCATTCTTCTATCCTCTATGAGGCTGCCTCTGGGTGTTGCACCCATGCAGAGAAGGGTACTGGCTTACTATTAAAAATTATTTTGCTGGAGAATATTCGATGCTCACTTCCAAGGACTTCTTTACAATTTAAATGCACACTCAAGATATGCTAGAAAATATAATACACAAAGTGTGAATGCAACAGAATTTTGCCAGCAGACAGATGCACTGTATAGGGATGCTTGTCAGAAAGCTGCATTTGCAGCATTCAACACTTGGTTTGTTAAATATTTGAACATCTGAAACCTTCCTTCAGCTATACTCAGTGCCTGGGGATCTGACAAGCGGGCAATAAGTCCTGTACTGTATATCCAAGGAGATTTTGGGCTTGTGTTCTCTCAACAACTACCTCCTGCCTCCGCCCACTCCAGATGCAAGATGGCAAATTCCTTTTGAAAGGGAGGTTACTCGCAAAAGCAGCTTATGATTTGGCACGGGCACCTGTTATTAAAAGAAAATAAGACCGAAAAATCCACGGAACATTCCCAAGCTTTTAGGATCCTGGCAACTGGGGCAAATGATGGTTCTTGTCAACTAAGTTCATATTCATTAGAAACAGGCCAACTGGCTCTGTGGCGAATACTGTGCAGGTAAGCCCATGGAATATAAATCACGGTCGGCAAATTGACGAAACAATTAAGTATTTCACATAACTTACTTTCAACTACTCCTGGAATAGCTCTGTAATGTTGGAATTGGTAAAAAGATTTCTCTAACATGTATTCTGGGTTAATTTCTTCCACACGCAGCAGATTTAATACCATGTTGTATGTCAAATGGAAAGCACTGTTTAGAGGGTCAGCAGATCCCTAAAACAGAGAAATAAGATGAGCAAAAGCAGGCAGCATTCATGTTTAAAACATTTTATCTTGGGAATACAAATGGAAGCTTGACATTTCAAATCCCCAAATTATTCTTTACAGTATGTTCACATGCAATTTATATTGCAAGAATCATGCAAGTGTTCCAGGATGGTATTTCAAGGTAAGCGTTACAGAGAGACAGACAAACCTAGTGGATCTCTGTAACGCTTACCTGGGAATGTGTTGCCTATGGAGCAGCTGCCATTCCCAGAAATGGGAGAAATTCATGTGCAAAGAAAAGTTGCTGGACTAGGGCCTATGGCTGCAGTGTTCCTTTCGCACTTGAGAGATCATGTTAATCCATCTAAGAAAAGCTGAGAAAAGTCTCACAAAAAGTAAGAATGTCATCCTAACACATACAAAGAGAAAACTACATCTGAACTTGAAGTCAGTCTTTCACTTGCATTATTTAATAATGATTCCACCCTCTTAAAATATCAGCTTAAATATTTGATATGTATCCAACTAAAAGAACAGAAAGGAACCATTATGAATAATCTGGATAATCTCTAAGGAAATTAAAAAACACACAATGCAAAGGTTGAATGTATAGCTTCAACTTTAAGTGACTGTATTCATTTTTTGAAGGCAGGGAGGAGACAACAAAATAGAAGAATATAGGATTACGAACCAGGGAAGATTTAAAAAACAAAACAAATTTAAAAACTAACCCACCAATGACAGACACTTGCTATATTGGTATAAAAAGAAAATTTGAGTAGCTAGGTTAAAGCTAATTTAGCAGCTATTATAGATTATGAATGACCGGTTCAGAACAACTTTTGATTTGAGGGACCAAACATTAAGCATATTGCTGCTTCCAATAATGGCAGCTGTACAGAGAAGCTAACCAGTCCTTATGATGGAAAGCTGCTGCCACAAGGAGAAATTGTGAGCTTCTGCTCAGCATTATTTTTACCAAGAGGCATGTCAAGTGTGGAAGAGCTAGCAATATTGGCTCCACCCCCTGACACAGGCAAAGGGCTCTTTAACCCACGGCTCCTCAGGGTGATCAGCAACAGAGGCCTGGGTAGAGCTATCCCCTTACAAACTTCAACTGCTCCAGGGTACTGAGCTGCTGCAATGGTCTTTTATCAATGCTTGCACTGTCTTGCATGGAATAACCTAGTTTGACCTTTCTGTGTTATCTGTAACTTCCCAATTGTGAGTCTGCTACTGCAGAAATGGTGGTTTCATATCCTAGTTAAGAAACAAAGATTACAGTACAGTTCACACATTTGGAACTAAAAGGGAACTGTGGTTTAAACAAACCATGATAGAAACAATGAACTTAAGCACGCAAAGGAAAGAGAGAGGGGAGATGAGGGTCAATGATAGCTCTCAGCTTAATAATGGTAAAAGTCGTTCTTTTCTTCCTTGAGGGTGAAAGACTTTCCCATTGATGTAGAATGGAATACCAATCATTGTCAGCTAGTTATTTTGTAATGCTCTAAGAAGGGAGTCTATTTTGAGGCAATTTATTTATTAAATCCCATGTTTCCTCAAGGCATTGTTCTCTCTTCTGTCTATCCTCACAGCAGGCCTATGACGTACTTTACAATGAGAGTATAGGGCTGGCTCAAAGTCACCTAGCATCATTGCTAAGCAAGGATATCTGAATCTACATCCCCACAGTCCTATACTCCCAACTATTCAATGAAGGTTGGACCATACGTCAAGGATTTGCTGGTACTCAACAAAAGACAAAGCTGGTTCAAGACATAAGTCAAGGGTGGCTGTGTTGGGACGGAGGTAGAAGCCGCCTCAAGCTTGTGTATTTATTCCTTCCCTCTGGGGTGGACATGAGCTGGAAATCATTCCAACCTCATAAAACTGTGGTTAAACTTCACTATGGTTTGAAACAAATCCAACTTGTTTCATATCATGGGTTATGAAGTTGGTTTATGAAACAAACCATAGCCAAGATTAGCCAAGGTTGAAATATAACACTAAATTACAGTTAATAAAGAATGGAAGCAAAAGCCTCTCCTCACAACTGTGCTGGGGGCAGGAGAAGCAGGTGACACAAAGGCTTATTGAAACTTGTTTCTGTCATGATAAACCATGAGGTTTACCATAAGGACTGAACTGGCCCAAAGTTATATCAAAACACTTGTCCCACCCCCTTTGTATGGCTGTAGGATGCCAATTACAAAGTGTTACTGCAAATTGTAGGAGATGGATAGAATCAGATTGCCAGCTGTAGTTTGTGACTTCAAGGAACGTGTCAGTGAAGGAAGAAAAATAAAGACTTGAATTCAGGGCTTTGAGATGTGTTTTATTCAATGTGTGCATATTGCATTACACCTAAAACTGATGACAGCTTCCCAGGAAGTTTCCCATTTTCGCACACACTACTTGTTGTTATGGCCTTAATGGCTAAAATAATAAACATTTAACTAACACTTTTACTTTAACATCCTTCCCACCCAGTTTTGTTTTCCTTTTTTTAACTGAAAAGCACGCCATAAAATACTGCACTATGACCAATTTGGCAAACACAAAGCAGTTGCCAAGGAACTTAATTTCGGCAATAAAGCAATCTGGCACCTGCAGAGTGGGCAAAGAAAAAGGGGAAATACTAACAAGCTCAACATTTTCCAGAGATGGAAAAGCACATCAAACATAGCTATGTAGGCTTCAAACTGTATGACACAGGGTGGACCAACGTCTATCTTGTATGGTCTGTTTTTTCTTCTTCTTTACAGGAATCCCTGTATTTCGCTGCTGGGCTTTACATTTTCAGAGGAAGAGTGAATGCTCAGGAACTCCAAACCTCCTCCCCACCGACCACTTGAAATTTGCTAATCCTGCCTGTTGTTCAGCAACTGTAATAAAATGTGCTAAAAGCTACAGTGCTTTTTGAAAGACAGATGGAATTCAAATACAGTAAGAAATAAAAGAAGCAATAAAATACAATGAAAAACGAGTATGACTAGTACACAGGGACATGTGAGAAGAGCCTGCTGGATCAGGCCAATGGGCCATCCAGATCTCACAATGGCCAACCAGATGCCTGTGGCAAACCTGCAACCAGGGTCCAAACACAAGAGCCCTCTCCCCTTCTGTGGCTTCCAGCAACTAGCATTCAGAAGCGTACTGCCTCTGAGTGGGGAGGCAGAGCTTCTAACATGGAGGCAGAGAGGTTATTGCCCCCTCTCCACTCACCACAAGACTGTCCTAATGAGCAGACAATTTGCTTTGTCCTCATCATGAGGCTGGGCAGTGGTTGAAACCTCTGCACCCTGGTGGGAATGAAAATCACCCACTTCAAACACACCCAACTCAAGCATCTGATGAGCAGGAAGAGAGTAATGAGAAGTGCTTGGATACAGGGAAGAGGCTGAAGAAACCCCCAAGAAAACCAGGTGCTGGCATAGCCACCCCTCAAGTTCCCTGGCACCACTGCTCATGTGTGCTGCGTTCCAGACATTTCCTCCCACTGCAGCCACCTTCTCTATAAGACTTGGAGCCATCATGTGCTTCCTCCGCCTCCCAGCCCTAATCCTCAATGTGGAAGAGGACATAAGGACATGTGTGCACTTAAGCAGGCCTACTCAGACGTAAGTTCTCTGGGCACAGTGTTGTCACTGTTCTGAAGCCCAGAACTGCATTTATTACCCACCCTCCCTCTTTATTTCCAAACTCTTACAGGAACAGCTGGTTATCACCACTACAACACCTAACTGCAGTTTGTGTGAAAGGGAAGGCAGATGCAACCTCTTTCGGTGCTGTTTCCCAGAAGGTGCAAATGGCAGCAGCTCTAGTAATGCTGGTTCTAGCACCTCTGCCAATTCCACTGTGATTAGCAAAATTGGGGGGGGGGGGGAGCGGCAGATCCAGCCCACCCTTTGCCACCACTGTTCTAGAAGGACTGAATAACTGCTGTAACTTCTTAATAATAATAATAAAAAATTTTATTTATATCCCGCCCTCCCAGCCGAAGCTGGGCTCAGGGCGGCTAACAACACTAAAATAGTGCAACATTATAAAAACATTATAAAAATTAATTAAAATCAAAATTGATGGCAACCATAAACTAAAGTTTTGTAAAGATTGCCAAAGGAGGGAGTCAGGCTGCGCCCTGACCAAAGGCCTGGTGGAACAGCTCTGTCTTGCAGGCCCTGCGGAAAGATGTCAAGTCCCGCAGGGCCCTGGTCTCTTGTGACAGAGCGTTCCACCAGGTTGGAGCAGCAGCCAAAAAAGCCCTGGCTCTAGTTGAGGCCAGCCTAACCTCTCTGTGGCCTGGGACCTTCAAGATGTTTTTATTTGAAGACCGTAAGTTCCTCTGTGGGGCATACCAGGAGAGGCGGTCCCGTAGGTACGAGGGTCCTAGGCCGTATAGGGCTTTAAAGGTTAAAACCAGCACCTTAAACCTGATCCTGTACTCCACAGGGAGCCAGTGCAGCTGGTATAGCACTGGATGAATGTGATCTCGCAGCGAAGACCCCGTAAGGAGTCTCGCTGCGGCATTCTGCACCCGCTGGAATTTCTGGGTCAGTCTCAAGGGCAGCCCCACGTAGAGCGAGTTACAATAATCCAGTCTGGAGGTGACCGTCGCGTGGATCACAGTGGCTAGGTCAGGGCGAGAGAGGTAAGGAGCCAACTGCTTAGCTTGGCGGAGATGAAAAAATGCCGCCTTTGTTATAGCTGCAATCTGCGCCTCCATGGAGAGGGAGGTATCGAAGAGTACACCCAAACTCTTAACGGACGGTGCTGGCACTAATTGCACCCCCGCAAGAGATGGGAGTTGCCCCTTCAATCCCATATCGTCCCGTCCCAGCCAGAGGACCTCTGTCTTCGAAGGATTTAACTTCAACCGGCTCCCACATAACCATCCAGCCACAGCTTCCAAGCATCTGATCAGTGTGTCTGGGGCCGAGTCAGGATGGCCATCCATCAACAGATAGAGTTGGGTGTCATCGGCATACTGATGGCAGCCCAGCCCAAAACTCCGGACAAGCTGGGCGAGGGGGCGCATAAAGATGTTAAAAAGCATCGGGGAGAGTATCGCACCCTGGGGCACTCCACACACCAAGGAGTGGCGGGATGACAATTCCCCCCCAAGCGCCACCCTCTGTCCCCGACCAGAGAGGAACGAGAGCAGCCATTGAAGGACTGTGCCCTGGATCCCCACGTCGGCAAGGCGGTGGTCCAGGAGTTCGTGATCGACCATGTCGAAGGCTGCTGACAGGTCTAGAAGAATCAGCAGCCCCGACCCGCCTCGATCCAGCTGCCTGCGGAGATCATCTGTTAGGGCGACCAGAGCCGTCTCAGTCCCATGACCAGCGCGGAAGCCGGACTGGAATGGATCCAGAGCCGATGTTTCATCCAGAAACCTACCAAGCTGTTCAGCAACCACTCTCTCAATCACCTTACCCAGGAATGGAAGATTCGAAACCGGGCGGTAATTGGGTAGATCTAAGGGATCTAAGGGATTTTTCTTTAAAAGCGGGCGCACCACTGCCTCCTTCAGTTCCCCTGGGAATGTCCCGGTGCCAAGGGACAAATTGATGATATCCCCCAGGGGGGCCCGCACCTCGTCTGGACACGCTCTAATCAGCCAAGACGGGCACGGGTCGAGAGAACAGGTGGTGGGCTTTCCAGCTCGGAGGAATCTGTCCACATCGGCTGGGGATATCCGGTCAAAGTGGTCCAATACTGGACCCGAGGACAGTCGAGGGGCCTCCAGTTCCTTTATTGTATCCAAATTGGCAGGGAGGTCATGGCGGAGCAACAGGACCTTCTCCACAAAAAAGCTCGCAAATGCCTCACAGCTGTGTGTCAAATTGTTATTTAAATTTGGCTGTCCTTCGAGGGACGTTAAAAGACCGAATTATACTAAATAATTGCGCCGGGCGAGAGCTAGTGGATGCAATGGAGGCCGAGAAGTAGGACTTCTTAGCGGCCTTCACCGCCATCTCGTAGGTTTTCATAAAAACCCTATAAGATGTTCTTGAGGCTCCGTCACAGGCACCCCGCCATACTCGCTCTAGCCGTCTGAGGTCCCGCTTCATTTTCCGGAGCTCCTCGGTAAACCAGGGAGCCCGGTTTCTGCGGGGTCACAGAGGGCGCTTAGGTGCGATCTCATTGATGGCTGCCAGGAGCTGGGTATTCCAGCCTCAACAAGCTCAGTCAATGAGTCGCCAGGGGGAGAAAGGTCCCGCAAGGCTTGACGGCATCTATCAGGGTCCATCAGCCTCTGCGGGCGAGCCCAAATCGGCTCGCCACCTAAGCAGGGTGGGGGTGGAATGTCAGTCCTGGCTTTCAGAGCATAGTGATCAGACCATGGCACCTTCATCGAAGGAAACATGATCACATGATTCCTTCATCGAAGGAAACATGATCACATCTATACCGACGCCAAAGATCAAATCCAGCGTGTGGCCTGCTTGATGTGTGGGGCCCGAAACAAACTGGGAGAGCTAGTGTCACCATGGAAGACACCAGGTCCAGAGCCTGTGAGGAGGGAGTGGCATCTTCTGTCTGAGGTGAACAACACTGCCTGATGTGTTTCTTTAGGGGCAACCCTGATTGCAAATAATTGTAAAAATTTGGTAACAAAAACAACCTATAAGATACCATTGTCAGAATGCATGTAATTCTACTAGGTAGAGGAACTACCGGTACATACAGATTTAAGGACGTGATACTGTAGTTTCCTGAAATGCAAGTCCGTGATATACTGCCTGGTAGATTTAAGCCTAATGTAAAATAAGCCTGCCTGGAACAAACGTTTAAAAATGGGTTTGAATTGAAATTATTCTAGCTGCTGTGCTCTGAGTAGCAAAGCATTGAACATACTGACTGCTGCTGAACTGCCCTGGCTATTCATCCATGCCAGGCTCTGGGCTGGCAGGTCACATCCCTTGGCAAACTGAGGTCAGTTAAGTTTTCAAAGCCTGCCCACACATGGAGATGCTTGGAAACATATGCGAATGAGCTTGATGCAAAACCAGACAAGCCTGCAATTAAGTCTGTGTGTTCAGCTGATGTTTACACATGGGCTCTACACAGCTGGACAGATTCCACTGGCAGCAGCTTGAAGGTTTGTGTCTCTGTCTTGTCATAAACACAGAGATCAAGAGACGATTTCCAACAAGAGATTAGCTTTGGGGGTCAACTGTAAAATATAGGCTCCTCCAGTAAGAAATAACATGAAGGAAAACTGAATGAGAATGAATACAACAGAGCAGCAGGGGTGGCTAACCTGTGGACCTCCTGATGATGTGGGACTCCCAACTCCCTCCAGCCACTGCCAGAATAGCCAATAGCAAGGGCGGTGAGATATGTAGTTTCGCAACTGGTTAGTAACCGTGTTTGAGAAGTGCTTTTGTCATGAAGTATCCACAGCGTTCTTCACAAGGGCAGCCAGTTATTTAAGAGGGAGCATCTGGCAGACCGAAGCGTGGGAAGTGCCACAAGTTGTGAGCCAAAGAGGTCACAGAATCAAGTTCAACTCCCACAGGTTTCAACAGATTAAAAAGACATATGTTCAGGATTCCAGCCTAGGTAAATTATATTTCCAAATGAATTGTCATTTTATAAAACTAAGCTGCTACAAATGAAAAGCCTGCAAAAAAACCAACCATGGGAAGGTTTACCAATTACTGCATGGAGTCAAGGCAGTGCACAGACATCTGCATGTGTACTAGAGCTCTTCAGGACTGCTCTTCTTACTTGTGTCCCCTGAAAAATCACTCCTCAAGCTTAGGGGGGACTTTTGGGAGAACTGTTCAATGAGGCACGAGGCACCATGGCCTTCTGAAAAGCAGGATCTCCCACCCTTCATGGAAACGCTTGGCAGGCAGGCAGAGACCTCTTGGGATCCCAGTCTATAAAATGAGCAATTTAGAGATCCAGGCTTTCTTTCATTTTGCCAAACTTCTTAGGACTCAAACCTGCATTGCAAATTAAGCTTTCCAGCTGAACTTTCTTGAAACAGTCTGTTAATTGAATGGAAGTAAGATAATACTGCTCTGTTTTCCCCAATCTGGAATACATTAGCCACAACTAAGATTAACCATAAAAGTTTGTTGTACTATAGGATAAAGTATTGGCCCTTAATACAGTTTGCTATCTAAACCAGGATACACATAAAACCTGCTCAATTTTACTTAATATACGTATTTTTCTGTCTATAAGATGCCCCCATGTATAAGACACCCCCTATTTTGGGGACTCTGATTTAAGAAAATGGGGGGAGATGGCCCCCATGTATAAGATGCCCCCAAATATTGGACATTATTTTTAAGGGGGAAAACCTAATCTTATACACGGAAAAATACGGTAGTTTAAATTTGGAATTACTCCCATAACCACCCCCTTCTTTGCTCACTGTCACGAAGCCTTTAGAAGCAATGCACCTCATGGATTCAAGGGACAGGGGAAATGCCAATTTCTGACAGTTTCCCACTACAACGATAGTTCCAAATAGTGGTTCAAATCAGTTAGTTATTTTAAGCAGGTGCATTACAGAGATTAATTGAACCGTATTACTGGCATCTTCCAATGAAAGCAACTAGAGTATACAAGGTGCTCATTTTCTGCCTTACAAGGAAGCACAAAATGCTGCAATTAACATGGGTCTGCCACCAAAGATGGCAGGCCAGCATAAAGTTCCTCCTCCTTCATAACATGTAGTGCAGATTATTCCATTTCCCAGCATCTTACCATGTATTTCCTCACATGACACTTGTTGCCGTTGGTGTAGAAACACAGTGGACAAAGGGTGAGTTGTATTACAGATGTGGAACTGCAATGTGTACTGAGGTAACTGGGAAACTAACATTCTCTTTTGTACAATGCATTCTACGCCCCAGGGAGAACATTAAAAACCCAAAACCAAACACTCACCACATTATGCACAAAATGGGCCACATCACTCTACTCTGAATTCACTCTTATCTATAACAAGAAGTTACTAAACGCCTGCTTTGTTATCAAATCTGGAACCCTCCGGTTATGAAAAATGGAAGTCTAGCGCTAGCTTCTGATTCCCATAAAGATTACAGGTTAAGATCTGTACTTCAGCTGACTGGAGGATGGGGGACCAATGCAAAAACCAACCAGCAGCATAACCTTGCACAACTATTATCCTAAATGAAATACAGGATTAATATATCACTATAGTAACTACTGTTGGAGGAAAGTTAAAATTAAAGAGCAGTATTTCACATTATGCTCTTTATACACCTTTAGCAATATTCTTGTCAGAGATCAAGATACCTTAAGAAGTTGTTTTCCAATTGTTGGGCTCATCTTTTCATCCACCATCAGAATAACTATTCCCCTATCATCCATGCCTCGACGTCCGGCACGACCAGACATCTGAATATATTCACCTGAGGTGATCTGAAAGAATAACAAAATTAGACAAATAGACATATGTGCAAAAAGAAGTCAAGGCTCTCAGTCCAAATGGGAGGGAAGCTACATGAGGGATGATGCAGGAGGAGGGGATACAAAGGCTGAGTAAGAAGCAGTATTTTTAAAACATTTTTTGCATATAGGAAGTGACTGCGCTAACAGTATTTCAGTATTCCAAAAGTAAGGTAACTAACAGAGAGAAGGGAGGCAACAACAGAAAACTGAAGCAGCAATCTTAAGGTTTGTGAAGTAACAAAGAACTGGTGAAACAAAGAAAGGGTGTGTATAAAAAAATAAACGGAAGGCAAAATCCAAGCAACAACATGTAAATGTTTGGAGACAATGTCTTTAGAATCAGCAACAAAGGAAACCCTGAAATTAAGCTCAGCATGCTAATGGTAGCTTTCTGTACTCAGACTGATGGGTCATAAACTTAAGTGACTTCAACTATGTGTTGCAGCATCTTGCTTATCCAGCATGTTGTATCTGCTTACCCATCGGAAATCCTTCCCATCAAACTTTCGGGCACTTGTGAACAGCACTGTTCTTGCCGGCATGTTTATTCCCATAGCAAAAGTCTCAGTTGCAAATAAGGCCTACGGAAGCAAAGCAATGAATAAGAACAAAGTAACTCTGTTTCGGAACATGAGATGAAGAAGACTGAACTAAATTTCCCTGCATTTGGATGGTCTATAACCCAAGAACAAAGCTAGGCAACTGAAGGCTCAGGGGTATCTGGCTTCCAGACGTTTACTACCTGACTAGCATACTACCTCTGATCCCAAGGATATATCTTTATTAGCCATGCCCTTCTGTATCAGAACAGTAACAGGCAGAGGGCTCTTTAAGCTATTCTGTAGCATGGGCAACAAAGAAAGGTAGAGGTGTCTGTTAGTTAGCAGCTGGCTTGAATGTGAGAAAGTCACAAAAATTAAGCGAAAGGATCTGTCAAAAATTCTCTTGCTCTTCAAGTCAAGGAGGAAGTTGTAGAAAAACACTTGATTCTTACAGTGTTTGTCAGCAAGAATGTTCCTTCAGCTCTCGCTCAACTCATGCCTTTGGCCCCTTTGCAATATTTGTTGCTGAGTAGGACCTTACAATATTGTACACATTAGTTTAGTTCAGAGATAAATGCCTTGTCCATATGACTGCATCACAAAACCCAGCAATTAACAACTAAAAAGCTCCTAAGAAGCATTTTATGAAGGAATTTGCTGTGGTTTTTAATTTATAATCTGGTGTTTCATGGTGCATTCTGTGGTGACAAAGATCCAATGTGTAATGACACTCATAAAGTGAAGGAAATTACCAATATATGCCTAATAATACATACCTTGATCAATCCTTCAGAGAAAAGTATTTCTATGGTTTCCTTTAGAATAGGAAGCAACCCCCCATGGTGGATTCCAATGCCTCGCTTCAAAAGTGGAAGAACGTGCTCAACCTGAGAACAAATATGGATCACATATTTCACCCACAAAAGTAGGGATCAAACCTAATTACATAGATTTATCAGGCTTGTAAGTAGTCACTTGCCTAACTGCTTGTTGTAAGTAAGTATTTTCTCCAGGCTAAATGAAAGGATTTACAAAGACTAGCTGTTTTGAGTCCACAGATCACTAATTTAGGCATGTGTGGCTACATGAAATTTCAGTGAGCAAATGTATTCATGGATTTCCTTGTAAGTCTAAAAGAGAGCAAACTAAGAGTCAACTCTTACATCCACTGAACACATCATCAGAACGTTGCTTTCCAGGGCAACAAAGTTTTGTCTACATTGCCTAGGATTCCAGACAGGCCATTCAACATGATAGAGCGCTTTATTTTTCTAAACTCATTTATGAATGTTAAGATGGAAACAGGTGTTGGACATTACTTTTTGGTGGCCATGTAGCATAAACTCACTTTAACGTCCCACTTTCAAAATGGACAAAATGCACAGTCTAAGAATTCTGAACAGTCTTAATTATCCTTAAGCACTCACTTGAGGAAGTTTTTTGTCTTCATCAGACAAACAGTCAATTGCATTATTAAACACTTCTTCAACCATCCTTTTTTCTTCATCTGAAAAAATGAAAAAAATCTCTGCATAAACATTTTTGTTCTATATATAAAAAATCATGCTTGTAACCCAAAGGATACAAAAGTACCACCAAAAAGCCCCCTAAAAAAAGTCTATGTACAAAATAACTTGACTCATAAATAGTAATGGGGATGTGGGATAAATTGGTAAGATGTTTTTCTTGCCATGTTACACAGCTCAGAGGCTGCTCTGGGTTCTTTAAAGAACCCTCTACACCACACCCATTATAGAACTGTAAATACAGGAAACATAAATAAGTCAGATTCTGGCACTTTTAATAAGTTTATATAAGAATTCATTAAATGTTAATTATACGTAACAAGAACAGACAAAAATTCTGGGATCGACCATTTTTTTCATCTGTCAAACAATGAAATGTTGGAGAAATCATTAAAGAATTGGCAGATTACTTTTGTCTTCTGCAGTCCAGCGTTTGGTGGCCAAAGAGCTCTCCAGGGAGCATGACACATATAGCTCTTACTGTGGAAAATGGGCTCAGCAGCAGTGTGCTCTTGCAACGCTCCAAGCACACAAAGAGATTCAAACAGTAATTAGTTTATTTAAATAAAATTTTATGAGTAAAGTGCATAAATTAAAAAGACAATTTTATTTTGCAAACTGTACTACTGTGAAAACAGACACAGCATTCTTGCAAAAAAACACTGTCATGTTGCGTGCCGAAATCCACAGTAACATGATCCAAACTCTGTGAGTCAAGGGGACTAGTTTCTGTCTTAAACAGCAGTTCCATATTCTACAAAGCAAACTGCTTTTGAATCGGAGGAAGTCTCAAAAGCCATGTTTTTGAAATAAAAAGGGTTAGCACACAACACTTGACTTGAGACTAAGTTATACTCAGAGGAGACCTATTGAAATGAATGGACCTATGTTTATAATAGACATTCATTTTAATGAGTCCATTCTAAGAGGAATTTTCTAAGAGGAATTTAGTTGAATACAACCATAAGCAGCTTAGATCTTGGTCGTTGTTAAGTAAACCATCTATTAGAAGTATATGCAGGAAGAAGTTAGTACACACCTGTATTGAAGTCCAGTTTTGTCATTTGAAGAGCATACGCTTCACAATCTTTCTTACTGAAACTGAATATAATTACTGGTTGAAAGTTTCTTTCCATTATCATCTTTACAATCTTAAAAACATTTGACGGACCTACGAAGACAGCACAGTCAGAAATAAGTATAAATGTTGTGGAAGGATAGGAGGAAGAATATATTAATTTTCACTGCTGTTTATCTGACAACACATTTTACACTGAAATGTTTATACCCACCTTTTGTTCCTCCTTTTCTACCTTTTTGGTCCCCTTTAGCTAAGTCACCTGCATCTCGAAGGACTTGCATGGCCGTGTTAAAATTATCTTCTCTAAAATCACCCTGGGGGAGGGAAAGTGAACTTTATTGACATGTAAACAACACCATCTAAATGCAAGAGAGGTGTCACCAGGTTCAGAGAAATCCCAAGGTTTGCAGAACTACAAAAAAAAAACCACCTCAGAAAAAAGCCTATGAACAGGGGAACAACCCAAAACAGCCCATTGAGCCCTGAGCATGTGCAGTAGCCACCGTATCCCAAGAGGCTGTTGGAAGAGAAAGGTGGAAAACCTCATCCCACAGAAACTAGAAAACCCTGTATTTTAAAAATCACAGCATAACTTACACAACAGCACAGCTCCCTAGAGCAGTGTTCCCCAACCTGTGAGTCATTAACTGCAAGCAGGATTCAGGCTTTATAAGGAAATCCAACATAATGACTGCTTTTAGTCCTTAATGTCCTTAAATGCCATGATGATACAACTTGGTTTTGATGGCACATTATAATGTGCTGTTGACGCTTTTAAAGTTGCTCTCTGGCAGCACATCCAGTGACAGCTCACTGTGTGAGGGCCTTGTGGCAAACCAAGTTAGTTAATAGCTTAATCAAGGGTGATTTGAAGTTTGCTTATTCAAAATTTGTCCAATGCTTTTCTGCGGAGAAACTTGAGGGGGTGTGAAACCCATTTGCAACTGATGTTACAAAGTTGTCTTTATAAAAAGAACAACTCATTGAGCTATCATGTGATAGGACCCTCAATAAATTTTTTTTAGATGTGAGGTTATAAATAAATAAATAAATAAATAAATAAATCTGAGCCATCAGGCTGGGTTTCCCCAGCCACTCTGAGCAGCTGTATTATCTGAATTTTGGCTTCATGTTAACAAAACTACTGAATACTCTGATCTTGCTGATGGAGCAACACCTGTGGTGCTGCCATTTGGTATCTTTGCAAAGCAGGGTTTCCAGCAATGACTACTATGAGGATGAAATACAGTAGCAGGCTATGTGTCAATAATGATCTGAGGCTATGTCTGACAATCATCTAACCCCGTATTGACCTACTCATGGCAAAATGCAAGCTCAGCCATGCTACTCATGCATGCCAAAATAGCCCATTCACAGTTTGTTATAACTAACGCTGTTTGTGAAACTCTATGTTTTTGGAATAAAATTTTAATACTGTAGCTGATGCAATCAATGATTGGTGTTCCTACACTCCCATAAAAACTGTGATTGACTTTGCAAGTACTATCAATCTTTCAACAAAACTCCACATTAATATGGATGCTAAGTAAAGTTTTGCTTGTGTTACTCAAGTAATGGTTATAAAATAGGCAAGCTTGTCATTAAAATACATGAAACTGATGGTCGTCGAAGACCCTAGCTCCAAAATTTATGTGACTATAAATCAATGGGTCACTATTCCAAATAAATTTGGACTTGTGGTCACCATACTGAAAAGGTTCGGAACTGCTGCCCTAGAGACCCAGGGCAGTTACAATGAAAATGTATTATACACTCAAGAGGCTGAAACACTATCATATTTTTTAAAAAACAAAACAAAAACCTTAACAAAGAATTCAGCCTAAATAAGAAAATATGTTCTAATATTTAAGGAGCCCCACACTGTAGGATTATTTGATACAAAAAATACCAAACTAAACCAAAGACTCTATATCTATATCCTATATCCTCTCTATATCCTATTCCTAGCACTGGTCCCTACCAACCAGGCAGAAGAGGGAGTTATTAGCAAGCCTGGAGGAATCTCAAAAATATTTTCAGATTTCTGTTCTTCCATGCTGCATGGCAAATCATTTTGGAAACTAGGAGGGGTATTCAAAAGCAGACTTTGCTATGACACAAGATTTATGTGCCATAGATGCACATATGGCACAAGTTTATGCTTATAGCTCAATATCTGCTGTTCAATTTTAAAAGTATCAAATCTTGTAGTAGGCTTTCACAAACCTTTGGATGTGCCTACTGGCCCTTATTCGTCACCCCACATCTTTCATTTTTGAATTTGATATTACAAGTACAGGCATCACCAAAATCAATTGAACAATTCCTTACATTTTCATCAACTACAAGATGGAGTCCATCTCCCCCTGCTGGGAAGATATAATGTTGCAGCGGAGTGGGTCGATAATCTGTGTAAATCACATGACAAGGCTGGAAGAGATAAAACCATTATTTACAGAATTTATAGTGCCTTTATAAGCAGTACACAGTGTATTTGACACGTTCAACTTCTATATTACAACCAGCTGAGCTAGGTTACCAATACAGTCTTCTCAACAAGATGAATGACTCCCTTCCTGTGAAGGCAAGCTCAGTCACAGGATCTGCCCATTACTTGAAGTTAGGGACAATTCCTGGTTCAGACATTAAGTAAAAGTGAAATAAACAGCTTCTTAACTCCTCCAAGGGGGCAGGGGGTGATGCATGCAAGCCAGGAGGAGGTTGGGCTCATTCACATAGCCCAAACCACAGTTTAACATCCAAATGAAGTCACTGAATAACGAGAAACTTCTGAGGCATCATTCTATAGAAATCACTGCCTTCTAATGCAGTATGATTCCAAAAGTTATTCCACATATAGAACTTTACCTGTTTGTGAAGATGGCATATCCATTCAGCAAACTGGCGTGCATTTGGAATAGTGGCAGAAAGGAACACATAGTGAACGTTGTCCGGGAGTAAAATGATGGTTTCCTCCCATACCACACCACGTTCTAGAAACAGAAAACCCACAGGAAACGTTGTAAGACAGCACACCTTCACATTATTTCCATCTGGTTTCTGCATGTATGAATCCATACACAAATCCATACGCAAAAATACAATACCTGAATCCCTCATGTAATGAATTTCATCAAATATAACCCAAGCAACTTCACGCATGACCTCAGAACCTCTGTAAAGCATACTTCTCAAAATCTAAAAAGAAAAAGAAATTTCAATTAGGAAAGAAGACTGTGACAAGACCACTGCCATAATTCACCTTCAGCCCACAGAACAATGCATATAATGCATTATAAACAAAAATAAATACATTGGCCAAAATTCAAGCCCTATTTACAAATAACACTGTGATGCAAGATTTCTTTGAGGCCCAGGGTCCAAAGTGAAATTTCATGAATCTTTTACTTATAAAGGATTGCAACTGCTGTGAGTGCTGGAAGGAAGCCTGCTCCCTCCTGCAAGTCCCATTTCCACCTGGCCGAGGAGGCGGGGCCCAGACTCACAGCCACTGGGACACTGCTGGAACAACTCTTGGGTTGGGGCAACCGGCTAAAAAGGTTTAAAATGTTTTAAACGGTTCTAATTTTGGTTCCTATGTTTTGTTTTTGTCGGGTTGGTGTTGGTTAAATGTTTAGTTGGGGCTGACGGTTATTTTAAGTTGGGTATAACTGTAAACTGTTATTATTATTGTTATCATCATCATCGACTTTTATTGCGCTAGCCATAGACCATGGAATCATTCAGAAAAATAACAAAAGGAAAAACTGAAACAGCAATAACCATGAAAAATCATCAGGCACCACACATACAATATAAACCACGGTCACAACTACTAAGATTGTTTGTTGCATAAAATAGAATAGCAGAAGATTCTCTAGTAAAATGTGCCAAATTGAATATCTGAATCCCCTTTGAAGTTGACCACTATTTTATCTAGTTCTTTCCTCCTGATCCTCTTAGCTGCCAACGCATAGAGTGCTACTTTATAAGTTACAAAGTGACTTCCGGGGGCGGCGCGAACGGCAATGGCGGTCCTCTTCTAACCGGGAGAGGAGGCTCCGCAGACACTGGGTCGTCCGCTACGGCGAAGCGGAGACCCACTCCGGAAAACCACAGGCGGCAAGAGCCTGTGGTCTCGAGGCTCGGTGGGCGCCTAAAGCGACCCTCCAAACGTCAAAGGAACCCCGTAAGGGGCTCCGGAGCGTGGAGGGGGGTTGCGGCGCTGTGAGCCGTTTCGCAATCTGCGGAGCGAAGCCGCGCTGCTGCTGCCGGTGAGCGCTGATCCCTTTTCCTGTGAAATTCGGATCCGGAACTAAAATCAACTTACTCGTGAGTAAAGACTGAATCACTTGAAATTAGAGACTTTAAATTAAAAGATTTGAACTTGGCCGAGAGCGGAGAGACGTGGAAACAGGAAGTCCGTCTTCCGCTGCCATTGAACTTGAAAAAGCGAATAGCTGGAGGAGTGGAGGCTGAAAAAAGAACCTTTAAACTTTACGGATCTAAGCATCCACTGAACCTGCAATCTAAAGTAAAGACTTTAAGTTAAAGATTTGGAATTATCATTTGTATTTGACTTTCCTCCTTTTATTGGATTACAATTAAAAGGTGAAACCCAGGGTCCGGAGCTGCCTGAGCTTTGAGAGACTGAGCTGTCAGTATTGCAGATTTGGATACTGTATATTGGAACTTGCAACAATCTGAGGGTATTGAGACTTTCTAATTTGAAACATTTCTTTGGAGACAAGTAAGCACTGCTTGTAACAAAGTGATTATTAATATCAACTCTGCTAAATATTTGTACTTGAAGGTTCCTGGATATTAAATTAGACTCTGAAAGACATTTTAAGCTCCCTCTAGAGGATTGGATTAAAACAGTGACTTTACATTTACTTTCGATTCCCTGGCTGTTTGCTTTCTCTGGGCCTTTCTATTCCCATGGGAATAACTCAGTGTGACCTTGACTGATAGATAACGTTGGAATGAGTGGCACAAGAAGAAGAGGAAGAGTTAGACAAACAACTTTGACAACTCTAACCTCAGCCTCACAGACACGCAGATCATCTGTACCTACTTTGCCTTCAGAAGTAGAAGTAGAAGAAGTTGCCTCGTCACAGGCAAAAGAGGGAGAGGGAGAAATAGAGCAGTTACAATTGGAAGATATGGCCTCAGGAGCATCTGCTTCTGTTTTAGACAAAATTTTTGAAAAATTGGAAGCTTTGGACAAGAAAGCAGATGAGCAAACAGCAAAGATTGACCAAAATACAGAATGCCTAAATAAATTAACTGTACAAGTGGCACAGAACACACAGGCAATTGGACAGTTAACGGAGGCCACAGCAGAAAATCGGAAATTGGCTGAGGATACCAGACAAAAATTAGAAAATTTAGAACAAGAGGTAAGACCACTCACCAAACAAGTTGGGGAACATCAGATTTATCTTTCTATGATAGAACTGCGAAATCGTGAGAATAATTTGAGGATTAGGTCGCTACAAGAGGCAGAAGAAGGAAATCTAGCTGAGTTTTTAACCAAAGAATTCTCCAAGTTCTGGAATTTGGAGGAAAAGGACTTTAAAATTGTGTCAGCTTTCAGACTTGGAAGATTTATAAAGAAGGAGAGGCCCAGAGACTGTTTGATAACATTGAGATCAAAGGAGGAAAGGGACAAGATTTTGGGCCTACACTACGGAAAGTCACTGGAGGTTCTGGACAGAAGAATTGAAATTTACAAAGATATTCCAAGACAACTGTTGGACCTTAGAGCCGCCTATTCTGAACTTGCCAAATTACTAAGGAGCAACGCAATTGCATTTAGGTGGGAATTCCCCCAAGGAATATCCTTTACCTTTAGAGGGAGAAAGGTCAAAATCAGAACATCGGAAGAGAGAGACAAATTTCTGTCTACATACGGAGAGGACCTTCAAAAAGGAATTGAACTACCTTCTGGGCCTGGGGCAACGCCAGTACCAACACCAGCACCTGGGGAACCTGAAGATTCTGTGAATAAGATACCACCCCTGGAAAAATAACCAGATTAATTCAGGATGTCTCTGCAATTGTTGAGCTGGAATATTAATGGTTGTAACATTCCGGAAAAAAGGAAGAAAATATTTCATATATTAAAAAAAGAACAATTGGACATTATCTGCCTACAGGAAACACATGTGACAAGGCTCCACAGAAAAGTGTTAATAAATAAAAGATTGGGCCAAGAATTTATATCGTCGGACAAAGTTAAGAAGAGAGGTGTGGTGATATATGCGAAAGAGAGCCTGTCACCTAAATTCTTATTTAAAGATGAACATGGAAGAATTTTGGCAATTGAGATACAACATCAAGGAGAGAAATTGTTGATATTAGGAATCTATGCACCTAATGAAGGGAAATCGGAATTTTACAAGAAGCTGCAGGAGACAATGCTGGATTATCTGGACTACAACAACATCATAATGATGGGAGATATGAATGGGGTCGTATCAACTAACATGGACAAGTCACAAAGTCAAAATGTTACAAAAGACGGCAGACTACCTAAAACCTTTTTTGAAATGACAGACAATATGGATTTGATTGACATCTGGAGGACAAAGAACCCACTAGGAAGAGAGGGAACATTCTTTTCTGAAGCCCAACTGACCTGGACAAGAATCGACCAAATATGGATATCTAGAGGCCTGGCACCTAAGGTCAGAAAAGTGGAAATCTGCCCAAAGACCTGCTCCGACCATAATGCAGTAAAGATGGATATGACACTACTACCAACTGGATCCTTTAGATGGAAGATGAATGACAATTTGTTCAGAGATCAGGAAATTACCAAGAAGGCCCAAAAAGTTTTGAAGGATTACTTTGAGATAAATATGAATACTACGGTGGAAAAAAGAATCGTCTGGGACGCAAGTAAAGCCGTAATGAGGGGATTCTTGATACAACAGAATGCAGTAAAGAAAAGAACACAAAATGAGAAAAAAGATAAGATCTTGGATAAAATAAAAGAATTAGAGAAGAAGTTAAGAGTGAATCCGAAGTCACAGCCAACTCTGAGAGAAATTAAACTTTATCAAACACAATATTCTAAACTGATAAACCAGGAAATTGAATGGAAGGTTAAACTAATGAAACAAAAAACGTTTGAGTCGGCGAATAAATGTGGAAAACTGCTAGCTTGGCAGTTGAAGAGAAGACAAAGATTAAATACGGTTACAAACTTAGAGGTTGAAGGAAAAAACATTCAGAATCCGGTGGACATTAGAAAGTGTTTCCAGAGATACTTCAAAAAACTATACACCCAAGGGCCGCAAGACGAAGTTGAGATTAAACAATTTTTGGCAAAAAATGGACTATCTAAATTGTCACAAGAAAATAGGACAATCCTGAATTCTAAAATAACACGACAGGAGATTGAACAAGCCATTCAGAACACGCAACTGGGCAAATCTCCAGGGCCAGATGGGCTGACCTCCAAGTACTATAAGACATTAAAAGACTATTTGATACAACCTTTGATGGAGGTCAGCAATGAAATTATGGAGGGGAAGAGGGCTCCGGAGTCGTGGAAGGAAGCGTTTATCACATTAATACCAAAGTCGGAAGCTGAAAAGACACAACTTAAGAACTACCGTCCCATCTCCCTTCTAAATGTGGATTACAAAATATTTGCAGACATTTTGGCAAGTAGATTTAAAAAAGTTTTAAATGAAGTAATCCATAAGGACCAGGCAGGCTTTCTCCCAGGTAGACATTTGTTTGCTAATACAAGGAACATTATTGACATTTTGGAACTTTTGCAAACAGATATAAATACAAAAGCAGTTTTAATCTTTATAGATGCGGAGAAGGCCTTTGACAACATCTCCTGGAAATTTATGATGGGAAATTTAAAAGAGATGGGAGTGGGACGGGGTTTTGAGAATGGGATTGAGGCGATATATTCAGAACAGAAAGCTAAACTGATAGTTAATAATGTGGTTACAGAAGAGTTTAAAATTGAAAAAGGAACACGACAAGGTTGCCCTATCTCCCCTTTGTTATTCATTTCGGTTCTGGAAGTGCTATTGAATATGATTAGAGGGGATCGGTTGGTGGAAGGAATTCAGGTCGGACAGAAACAATATAAATTAAAAGCTTTTGCAGATGACCTGGTTTTGACCTTGCAGAAGCCAGAGCCTAGTACGAAAAGAGTATTACAACTGATTAATGACTTTGGTCGGGTGGCTGGATTTAAATTAAATAAACAGAAAACTAAGGTTTTGGGAAAAAATTTGACAGATACAGAGTCAGAACGGTTTCAGAAAGAGACGGAACTTAATGTGGTTAAAAAAGTAAAATACCTAGGGGTAAACATAACAGCAAAAAACCTAAGTCTATTTAAGGATAATTATGAAAAATGCTGGGCAGAAATTAAGAGAGACTTAGATAGTTGGTCAAAATTGAAACTTTCTTTGTTAGGCCGAATTGCTGCTATCAAGATGAATGTATTGCCAAGGATGTTGTTTTTATTTCAAACACTTCAGGTTTTGGACAAGACGGAGTGCTTTCAGAAGTGGCAGAGAGATATTTCTAAGTTTGTCTGGCAGGGCAAAAAGCCCAGAATTAAGTTTAAGATATTAACTGATGCAAAACAAAGAGGGGGCTTTGCCCTGCCAGATTTAAAGTTGTATTATGAAGCCGCAGCGTTCTGCTGGCTAAAAGACTGGCTACTTCTTGAAGACACTGATGTGTTGGATTTGGAAGGGTTTAACAATGCTTTTGGATGGCATGCATATTTATGGTATGACAAGGTTAAAGCAAATAAGGCCTTTAAGAACCATATTGTCAGAAAATCACTGTTTAATGTCTGGACAAAATATAAAGACTTGCTGGAAAATAAAACCCCAAGGTGGCTTTCACCTTTGGAAGCTAAGGCCCGAAAAAGACCCAATATGGAGGCCAAATGGCCAAAATATTGGGAAATTCTAGAAAAAGATGGAGACAATTGGAAACTGCAGAGTTTGGAGAAAATGAAGGATAAAGTGCGAGACTGGTTACATTACGCTCAGATTAAAGAAGTTTTTAAAAATGACAAGAAATTAGGGTTCCAGGTGGAGAAATCGAAAATAGAAACAGAATTGTTAGAACCTAAGAGTAAGGTACTTTCAAGGATGTATAACTTGCTGTTAAAATGGAACACACAAGACGAAATGGTTAAATCGGCTATGATAAGGTGGGCGCAGGACATTGGGCATAATATTATGTTTGAGGACTGGGAAAGGTTGTGGAGTACTGGATTGAAATTTACTGCATGTAACGCTTTGAAAGAAAATGTAATGAAAATGATATATAGATGGTATATGACCCCAGTCAAACTTGCAAAAATTTACCACCTGACTGACAATAAGTGTTGGAAATGTAAAGAGTGTGAAGGAACATTCTTCCACCTCTGGTGGACTTGCCCTAAAGTGAAGGCGTTCTGGGAAATGATTTATAATGAACTGAAAAAGGTATTTAAATATACCTTCACTAAGAAACCAGAGGCCTTTCTTTTGGGTATTGTCGGCCAAGGGGTGGTAAAGAAGGACCAGACATTTTTTATGTATGCAACAACAGCAGCAAGGATACTACTCGCAAAGCATTGGAAAGCTCAAGATCTACCCACACTGGAAGAATGGCAGATGCAACTGATAGACTACATGGAACTGGCTGAGATGACCGGCAGAATTCGCGACCTGGGAGAAGAGAGGACTGAGGAGGATTGGAAGAAATTTAAGAATTATTTACAAAAACATTGCAACTTGAGTGAATGCTAAACAGGATGCTAGATCAAAATAACTGAGCACCACTAATTTAGATGATTTTAAGAAAATAAGTGAGATTGAGAAAATATAACTCTTTTTGAGAACTAGAAGATTATGAAACATAGAAGGGATATAAGAATGCAAATAAGATAATAAATTGCTGACAAAATGTTATAACGATGAAAGTGGGAGCGGGAGATGTGAGGAAGTCGAAAGAAAATGTGAAATTATGTTAAGATATATGTTACATTGTTTATTATGTTTATTTCTATTGTAAAACCCAATAAATTTCTATAAAAAAAATATATATATATATAAGTTACAAAGTCATCAGTATTGCTCAGCAGCCATTTCACCCTTTCCACCCTATTCAAGTGAGTTCCATTCGGAAACAGGGTTTTATGAATATATGGGTCAATATATAACAGGCACTGCAATAAATAGTGGCACAGGTCCTCTACACAGGGCTGCCCACACAGACAAAGTCTCTCTTCATAATGTACTTAATTGTTATTATTATTGTTATTATTGGTTTCTACTGATTTGTTTGCTGCTTGTATAGGATATTCTCTTTTTTATGTTTTGTTGAATTTTTATATATGTTGTAAGTCACCCAGAGTGGCTGGGGAAACCCAGCCGGATGGGCGGGATATAAATTTTAAAAATTATATTATTAATTATTACAGTGGAACCTTAGTTCTCGAATGGCTTAGTTGATGACCAAATCGGCTCCCAAACACCGAAAACCTGGAAGTAAGTGTTCTGGTTTTCGAAAGTTTTTCAGAAGCCGAATGTCTGATGCGGCTGTCGGCTATTGTTTCCAAGGCCCCTGTGCCAATCAGAAGCTGCACCTTGGTTTTCAAACATTTTGGGAGTCACAGATTACGTTCAAGAACCAAGATTCCATTGTATAATAAAAAAAATAGTTGCTATATGGGAACTTAAGGCTATAAACAAGGAAAGGTGCAATGACAGAGGGAAGTTAAAATGGTTCAGCATAGTATATTGACTTTTCATAGTTATTTTTGCTATAGACAACTATTTGTTTTATCTTCAATAACACAAATTGGGTACTGCTCACTGTAATCCTAAACGCACTTACTAAAGAGTAAGCCCCATTGAACACTGTGGGACTGACTTCTTCGTAAACATAAATATGAGCCACCAACACTCCAGCAGAGAAAACCAGTGTCAGGACAGTGTAACTCCTAGACAAACTTACCTCCGTTGTCATTACAAGACAAGATGCTGTTGGATTGATGGTGACATCCCCTGTCATCAGACCAACATCTTGAAATTCTTCATACATCTCACGATATTTTTGGTTACTGAGAGCTTTGATGGGACTAGTAAATATCACACGCTGTTTTTCCCTTAAAGCCAAAGCAATGGCATACCTGCAGGGCATATGCGATTGAGCATTCATTAAAAACAAAGATACTTCAAAACACTTTTCATTGCTATTAGATCTATCAATAGATTTGTAAAGGGGACACATTTAGAAACAAGCTACAGGCTGAAATCCAATAAATGCAAATAGTAGTCCAGTCAATGTAAAACAGGAGAATGGATGAGAAAACCTCAAGCAGTCCAATTCCACACTCTTTGGTGTTTCTACAACCTGCTAGCAATCTGCCCCAAACACTTAACAGCCTAAGAACTGCAGATCTATAAAAATAAACAAGAGACCAAAGGATCAGATCCAGACTTTACCATCCATGAACAGAAAGTCGTCTTCTGTCCACAGAAAGCTTTTGACCCAGTAGAGGGATCCTGCTGGGGAATTCTGTGATTCCCCCTCCCTCTACAACCTCCAATGCCACCCCCCAGCCCTCCAAAACAGTGTGGGAGGTGATACTAGGGACTGGCAAAAATCACTTTCCCTTCCCTTCTACTGGCAGCCGTCCAAGAAAAAAACTTTTGGAAAAAACGAATTATGCTTTTCCAAGTGGTACAGCAAAACTATCAATGCAAATAAAGAGTCAAGACACTGCCAACACCCAACCTCTCTAGACTCTCTCCTACATCCCAATTCTCCCGCACCTATTCATGCAGAGCAACCTTTCTCAACCTGTGGGTCCCCAAATGTTGTTGGATTACAACTCCCATCACCCCTAGCTAGCAAGGCCAGAGCTCAGGGATGATGGGAGTTGTAGTCCAACAACATCTGGGGACCCACAGGTTGAGAACCGCTGAAATGCAACTGCCAACACCGTGAGCAACAAAACTGGAGAGGTGATATACACATTTAAAAAGCAGCCCAAGATCACCCGGTTATCTGCAAGTGATTTTTTACTTTCCACCACTGAGTATTTTGGGGAAACTTACAATAAGCCCCCCCCCCCCGGCATTTATTTTTAAATTCATCTCAGAATTACTTACTCTGCACACACAGTTTTCCCTGCTGATGTATGAGCAGACACCAGCACCGACTGATTGTTATCCACACACAGAATAGCTTCTCTTTGAAAAGCATCGAGAATGAATGGATATTCCTGGGGGGATAAAATCAACACATATACCTTCATTTTTGTCAAGTATTTTTGTAGAATGTAACTTTGTATTAAAATTTTAGAACAATTGATCATAAATCACTCCAATGTTTCTCCTGAATTCATTATAGAGTGGAGCCATTATTATTATTATTATTATTATTATTATTATTGTTGTTATTATTATTATTATTACTAAAGGCTTTTCACGTATGTACTTCAAACTCCAAAACATAGGAAACTACACTCCTGATACTAATCCCCACAAGCTGGCACATTTGTGCAGGCTGTTTTGACATTATAAACATTGTACATCTCTTGGGATACTGAAATGAATGCAACTGCTAAACTATGAAACTGATATCCCCGTGTATGATGGAAATTACACTTAAAAAATCATTCTGAAGAGAGCTTTGCCATCTTGCTTGTCTACATGGAATTTATGACTAGTTCAAATTGAAAAATAGAGCACTTTTGATAAATACATTATCGCTGCCTAAAAACCTCCATCCTAAGACTTCTGTTATCTGCTAACCTTCTTCTAAGAAGCTGCATTAATAGATTTTGCTATACTTCATGTTAATGAAGAAACACACAACAAGAATGTGAATAAAAACCTTCATCCAACCCATAAGCAAAGGAAATATCCCAATGCTAGAATGAGATCAAGAGTCCCAGCTAATAATATTATTGCTATTCTCATTCCAGTGTTAAACTGAGCTTTCCAACCAATTTTAACAAAAAGGCTGGTCAAATGAAAAGTCTTAGGAAGCAGCCTTATACAGAGTAAGACCACTGGTCCATCTAGCTCCATACTGTCTATTCTGACTGGCAGCAGCTCTCTAGGGTTTCTTAGCCCTATTTGCAGATGCCAGAAATTGAAACAAGGACCTTCACAAAGAACTCTGGATAATGCTTTTGTCCAAAGTGCCTTGAGCAAACAGAGTGATTCATTGCATCATCTTTCTGCAACGCTCAAAGAGTATCAAACCAAATATATGTTTAAGGCCATACAAGTAATCCCCACAGGAAATCTGGGATGCAGTCATGTTATTAAATGTTAACCTGCTTGAACTACTTATATACCCAGCAGTTCCAGCCAGATATCCCTACTGCATGTGCTATAACATTCAAAACACAAACCTTTGCAGCTTTTCCAGTTCTTGGCTTTAGAGCTATAAAATCTTCATCTGCAGGAAGAGCAACCTAAGGAAAAAATGTTTTAAATATTTACACTAGTAGATGAAATTTATTAACTTCCTGCACATTTGCAGCTACCTTTCAAACCTATACTCCTCTCCCACCACCGATATTCTAAGACATTTTACAATTAGCAGAAAAAGCAAAGAACTGAATGAAGACACTGCTAAAACATTGCTCAGAAAGTATGTTAGATTCTCCCTCAGTAACAAAGCTCCCAATGCCTTTGGGTTGTATCCAACAAAGTTGTTTAGTCAATGAGAACTCCTCTCCAACTTCTCTCCCCACACCCCTCCCAAACAGAATAGAGAAGCACAGGAAGAGAAGATGAAGTCCCAGTGTGCAGGTGTAAGTCCTTGTGCTAATGGGACAACTTTGTTGCATACAACCCTTTGTTTCAGAAACAAACCTGTCTCAAACAACTTATTCATCAATAAATGCTACCACTAGCAATTGGCTCTATCCAATGCCAGTGCAATACCTCTTTTAAAAAATAATAATTAACTTGTTATTTAACATCCTAGCTACTCCAGGTATATTTCAAATAAAATGGTAACAATTATGATATTGTTTGAAGCTAAAATGTGACAATTGACTCTAATGGAGAGGCAGAGGAAAAACATTGAAATGTTGCATTTTTAGCCCTATGAAAATTGTCCCGTCAGTTGGGGTTTGACAGATTTGCTGCAGCAAATTAGAACGGTGAGATTTATGAGTGCATTTTTTAAAAAAGCAAGTGATATAAAGCTTAAAAACTTTGCCCATTTTTTCCCTGTTTAACCATTAATATCTAAAACAGCCCCCAACATCAATTATATGTATATCAACTATTTACCTATATAAGTCACTTTCTGTTCTCCAGCATATTCTAGTTTAGCCAATAAATGAAACGAGGACACAAATATATAGATGAAGGCTGGGGGCTATGAAGACAAAGGGCAGCTCAATTGTTTTCATTTTCAGACACTTAACATCAAGGAGCACACATCACTAAGACAAAGATAGCCCTCATTGCAAAGGCGTCCAACTATATCCTCCTTTAATTTTTCCCAATGTACATGAATGATTTGCTCCTATAGAGAAAAGTGCAGTACTTCATTTTAAAATGTAACATCAAAACATTACTAAAAGCAGAGTTTTTAAAGTATCTACTATAAGAGTCAGGAAATTCATACAAGTAGTAGCACACGCAACAAAATATGACAACCACTGACATTAAACTCACCTCATGTGTACAACCTTCAACAGTTTCAACTGCTTGTACCTTTATTTTTGGCATCAGGTCTGCCAAACTGAAAGGAAAAGTGCAAATCAATACTAGCAATCATTAACGAAATACCCCATAAATTTATGAAGGTTGTTGGTTTAAGTAATTATCATGATATCCTGACTAAGCACTATGAAAAAACAATGCTTGTCAATCCTTTAGCTAGTACAATCATTATTACACATTTCCCACAATATGCCAATTCCAGAACCAGCTTAAAAAACTGCAAGACAATTTGCTACTCATCTTGTCACCTGGGGCAAGTAATGAATGCCCCAGGCTCAAAGCACCATAAAAAACTGTGCTACACACCTGCATGTTCTCTGCTCTTCCCACCCCCACTATCATCATAGTAGTATCTCAGTTATCTGTCCTAGCCTTTTAAAGATGGGTAAACATTTGTTAATTATTCCAATGTACACCCTGTCCCTCAAACATTTTATCAGAAAGGCTAATCACATAATGTTAAGAACATTTAAACTTAAACAGTAAATCTTTAAAAGCAGCAAGAAGATCAAAATGTTCAGAATAAAGCAAACTAATCATCCTGGTCTTCAAGGAAACAACAGTACAGAGTCATACTCACTTTCCCCTCATCTTTAAAGGCCTGGGGTAACAGTCTATGATATTTCGGGGAAGAGGAAAGCCAAGAAGAGAAGTGGGCAGATGCCCATGCAATAATTATTCATAGGGCTAACATTAGGAGACTGGAAATTTAGTTGTGGTAAAGACTGCACTATAAGTAGCTTGTCTGCTTTAGATCAGCCAGGACAGGAGAACTCCCTTCAAACATTTATTAACGCAATTGATTCATAATTAGGAGGCTACATCATATATTCATTTACTTAGTTCAAATTTATCAGAAAACAATTATACTTATTTGGCATTTAAGGGAAAAAAATGATATGTTTGAGTATCAGCAACAAATACTAATTCATGAGTACCTAGCCAAAATATTAAACAAAGACAAAAGAAGCCTCAACCAGAGAACTTATGCCTTCACAAGTTTGCAAGAAAGGTGATTATATAAATGCAAGAGATAAAAACTCAATTTGTTAGTCAACAAAACACAACAGAAAAAGTATATCACAGCACTCAACAGAAGCAGTTTCAACTCCAAAGTCCTAAAATTCCAAGCTGTGTCTTTCCTTTAGGTTAAGCAAGAGGACAAGTATTCACGGCACAAAGTTTTCAAACATGCTTTCCTTCATATGATTATTTATGGCAGAATAATGTTATATAAGCAAATGCTTACAAAACACTTATTAAAGCTCAATTATGGTGCTTGTTGTAATCTTTTCTGGCCAGTTATCATGCAACCATTCAAGCCTCTAACATGCTTACCTGAGATCTTCTGTGGTGGTATCTTCCAACTTTGGCTTCTTTTCAAAAACTGGAATGTCTGTGCTATCGACCTCTGCATCTCGTTTAGTTTTTGTTGGAAATTTAGCGGATGCTGCAGATTTGCCATCTGATTGTTTCCTGAAATACAAATCAACAAAAAGGGTCATTGTTAGTAAACTCTCAAAATCTAAACAAAGCTCAACAGATTTCCAACAGGATATGAAATGTTACATTCCCATTTCTTTAAATGATGCTTCATGCTGAGATTCAGATATGAAGTTCTCTCTGTAATAACCACTGACTTTCGCAAATGGTAAAATTCATGTGGAAGGAGGGAAGCTGCCAGATGAGGCCATGACCTGGTGGAGTTTACATGCACTACTCCCAGAACAAGCAGCAAAAACCCAGCATCTCCAAAGTTGGTTGGCTGTGGGCCCATCACTTATCTGACACTACTAGAGGCAACAGTGCCAGTTGTTGGTTTTTTTTAAAAAAAATATTTTTATTGGTTTTTCTATGTATACATCCCCTAACAATATTTCTCAATATTGTTGAGAGATTATTATTAACAATTTTTCATATTTCCCCCCTCCTCCCCGGACTTGGCCAGCTGTTATAACCTCTATCATCTCTACCAGAAGGAAATGTCTCATCTGTTATCCCATACCGAGCGGATTGCATAAACCTTTCAAATATGCGCAGAATTCATTCCAAATTTGTGGTTATTTGCTTCAGGCAACACAGTCTGAAATAGGACAGGGAAGCTAACCCTTCGGTGTCAAGCTTCAAGTGAGGCTTCAGAAAAGTTTATTGTGAGGGGGAAAGGGAAAGGCTTCCACATGTGGGAAGCTCCTCCGGTGCAATCATATAGGCGCCAGGCAAAAGCTTCCCTCTATAACCAGGCCTGTGGCCTTTTAGAAATTTGTGGGATATTTTTAATGTATTTCTTTCCCCCGCCCCCCCCCCCGGCTGTAATGTATCGATGTGGGGTTTGTTTGTAAGTAGCTTTGGGGTGATGTGCGGTGCTCCCAAAACTTTATTCAGTTTGCAAAGAAAGTTAGCGATCCCCTATCGCGGAGAAACGTTTAACAGGAACAGGGAACTACAGCCTCCTCCTCTAGTTGTCCCTCGGGGCACTTCGAGGGCGACCCTTTGCCTGCGTCCAACAACCCGCGAAACGGCAGCCATCTCCATAGGGACGGTCGAACTTTGCCCTTCCGCCTCTCCCTCTCAAGCTCTCCCCTGGATCCTCACCCGGCCTTGCCTACAGCAGCGGCAGCGGCAGTCGCCTCAGCTGCCCCCTTCGCCTTTTTCGAGCCGGAAGCGGCGGCAGGGTCTTCTTCGAACACGCTGAACAGCTCATCCCCAAAGGCGTCCGCCATCTTTCCCACTCCCCGGCAAACACACGCGAGAGGCACTCCCGCCACGCACCGCGCGCAGGACGATAGCGTCGCGCGCCCTAGAGCGGCCTTTTAGGCTGAACTTCCGGCGGACGTTGAAAGGGCCCCCCTGATCCTCAGAGATAAAAAAATTTAGACGCGCAGGGCCACTTGAAGGGAGCTGCGTTATTCTGTTACACCAAAAGTAATAGAAAGGTCTTTTTTACGCCTTTTTTATTTATACCTAAAGGGTATAAATAATAAAAGTAGTATTATTTTATTTGGCTACATTTGTATACATTCTTATCTTTAACTGAACTGTCACCGTCTGCCCCTCTTGCCTGGGGTTGCCTAAAGTATGCATTTAAAGCACATTTCAAACACAACCCATGAAAGAATTATGGGCACTGCAGCTTAGAGGCTGGGAACTATATTAAATGAAAGGTTGCTGGAATTATAGCTCTATGAGGAGCAAACAACAGTAGGCAGATACTTTTGAGCGAAAGAATGGGCTTCGAATATATGGTGTTGTTGCTCAGCCTTATTCATTTCCCTTGCACGCCTCTGCTAACACCACAACCACCATTAAATCCAGTGGGGATAGGATCACAACTACTTTAGAATGTCTCCGTTTATTTCTTCGAGCAGCTCTCCCATTCCGCCTCGCGGGACATTTAAAAATATTACAGTATTTGCATAGCTGTCAACCTTCCCTTTTTTTGCGGTAAATCCCCTTATTCCAGCGCCGTTTCCCACTGCTTCCCGCTGCTATCCCGGATTGTTAGATATGCCGTAGACCGTCCCCGGGACAGGTGAGGCTGCTGGTCCCTTATTTTCAAATCTGGAAGTTGACAGCTATGAATATTTCGTCTTTTTATGTCAAAGTTAACATCCACCTTTCTTCCCCAAAGGGATCCTAGTGCGGCTCCCAATAGGAACCACGTTACAAGAACTGCGACACGTTGCACAAAACAGTTAAAAACCAGCTGAGAACCAGAGAACCACTTTACAACGACTCTTTACTTTTTTATGTCTCTGTGTGCGTAGAGACAGAAAAGCGTTGTTGGTGTTTTGTTTTTTAAGCGGAAGAGGAGCTGGGAGGTGGGGGAAGAGAGCAACCGGAAGTTCTCTTAGAAAACGGCAGGAAGTGGCGTGCGCCTTAGGGCGGAAGTGCCCGTAAACACGAGTCAAAAGCTTAGGACGTGCCCGTAGCTGCCTGCGGCCCAATCAGAGCGGCTGTCCCTGCGGGAGGCTTGCCGAGCCCGGATGCCAGCGGAGCCGGCGCGAGGTCTTTGTGCGGGTTCCGCGGCGGAGAGGGGCGCGCGCGGGCGTCAGGCATGGGCGGCAAGAACAAAAAGCACAAGGGCGGCAGCGGCGCCGCGGGGGCTGGGGCGGTCCATCCCGCCGCGGTAGCCGCAGCCCGGGCCAAAGCGGTGGGCGCCGGCGCGACCGAGTCCGGAGCCGCCGGCGAAGCTGCCGGCAAGAGAACCTCGGCGCCCCGCCCGAGCCCCGCCGGCAAGGACCCGCGCCTGAAGCAAGGTACCGCCGGGGGAACCGCCGGGTGCAGGGATCTCCGCACGCCTACTCGGAAGCCAGCCCCATCGGCTTCGATAGGACTTACTCCCGCGTTGCGTGTCGTGTAGGATTTCAGTGGGCATCCATTTAGCTTCCCCTCTGCTCGTTTAAGGCAGAAATCCGACAGGTGAAGCGCTTTCCGTTGCTGCCTCCCCAGGCTGCAAGGAAGGTTGGGACGAGCCGCGATGGCTACTTTTCTCCCTCCACCGCCTCTGAAGGCTGGTTGCTGGGAATCACAAATGGGGAGAGCGCTGTGGGGCTTGGGTCCCGCCTGAGGGCTTCCCCAAGGAGCTTGTTTGGCCGCTGTGAGGATGAAATGCTGGACCAGATCGGTCTTAAGCCTGATCATCTTACCGTATTGCTTCTTGTAACCTGATTTATGCTAAGGAGGCAGGCCATGTTTGAAAGCCCATATGTTTGGATTGCTGTCACGAGCTGTGGGTGGAGCTGCCACTGAAAAGTGTTCAGAAACTTCAACGGGGCTCAAAGAACAGCAGTTGGGTGGTTAACAATAGCTCCACTAGCTACTGGTCTGACTCCAGGCGCAGTTCAAAGTGCCTGTATAGCACCAAGGTCTGGGCTATCAGAAACACCACATTCCTACATACAAACCTTCCCATGTTTTGAGATCTTTAGGGAAAGTCCTTCTCTCTGTCCCACCACCCACACAGGCACGCTTGGTAGGGTAATGGAAGAGGGCATTCTTGGTAGATGCTCCCAGATTCTGGTTCCCTCTCTGTTATCCTTCCACCAGCAGGTGAAGACCTTTGTATTTCAACAGGCTTTGGGGAACTGACTGCTTTTAATAAAAGGGTTGATGATTTGCTGTTTTTATTATAATTATCTATCTATTTAATCATATATATTAGTTTAACTTAATGTTTTCTAATGATTCATGGGAAAGGTGTATAAAGAAATTTGTAATAATGAATTACCCATGTAAGCTTTCCATATGTGATTCTAGCCATGTTTAAGCTTCATGTCTGCTAGACTATTCATGTGTTTTTGGCATGATGTCAGTGATATATCTGCCCATTCCATTGCTTGCTTGTGCTCTAAATTCAGCATGGTCTAGTATATGTAAAAGGAGTACACTGATAACAAACAAGTATTCCAGTTATTTATATCAGGAAAGCAGTGTTTTGACTGTCAGTTTTGCCTCTGTATGATATTACTCAAATAATTTTTGTTTGGCTACACAGGTCCAAAAACCTACAGCTTTGGTTCATCATCTGACTCTGGTGCTTCCGCAAATGCAGATAAATCTATTCTTAAGGTAAGGGCATCTGTTAGGGAAAGACGCATGTTTTATTATGTTAGACTAATCTGAAGTGAAAGTATTGTACATAAGTAATATTGAGCATTCCTTCACCTTTAAAACATCACACGCTATTAAGTAATTTCTTTACATAGATGCATATTTAGTACATCAATCTTTTCATGTAGTAATCTGAACAATTCATGCCTCAGTGTATATTCTGTTTCAATGGGCTTGCATTTGTGCTCGGCTATTAATGCACTTGCAGCTAACAGTTTGCAAGAACTTGTTCTGGTTGTAACTATTTTTTGCCTTCACAGGTAGTGATTAACAGTAACTTGGAAAAAAGAATTATTGGTGTAATCAATGAGCATAAGAAACAAAGTGGTGAACAGGGAATGATTTCTAGAAGACTTACAGCAAAGAAATTACAGGTGAAATATGAGAAACAAATGTAGTAACAAATGTTTGGGAATGGGGGAGTCACTGAAAAGGTTTAATCATAATTCAGTTTAGTTTGATTTTTATAATTTCATGTGTCTTTTTTAAAAAAATATTCATTGAAATTGATAGTGAAGACTTATTTGTTGTATTCCGCTTTGTTGACTATCCTACTGTTCATCAGCAAACAAGGAAGAAAGGAAACCAGCCTTAGCCATTGGCCTATCTAGTTCAGTATTCTGTACATTAACTGGCAGCAGTTCTCCAGGTTTTAGGTAGACATTCCCCCCCCCCCCCCAGCCCTACCTGGAGATGCTGAGCATTGAACCTGGCATTTCCTACATGCACTGAGCTATGGCTTTATTTTGAAAGATATATACAAGAATGTATTTGTGGTTGAACTCAGTTTCCTTCTGAAGCATACATTTCCAAACCATTTCCTTACTGTACCAACCTTAATCATGGACAATGCAAACTAAGATTCTAAATCAGTTTTTGAAATCAGAATTTGAAGCTGGCTAGCAGGCCTTGCTTGAGAAGGGAACACAGTTAATGTTAACCATAGTTTCTCAGTGTTGGCATTGCCCCTTAAGTCTGGTATGGGTAATTTGTGGTTGAGGGTAGACGGGTGGGGGAAGGAGTACATGATCTCACAGTTCACTCCAATCGCTATACCATAATTAAAATGTTGGGTAGCATTGCCATAAATCTGGAATTTCCCAGACATAGCTGGAATACGGCAGTTGGAAACAGTGTCTGGGTGGAAATAGCTGAAACGTCCAGAAAAATCATGACACATGGCAACAGAAGTCTTGATTTTGGAGAACTTCCTTAAAAATAGACCCAGAACTTCAAAGATCAACAACTTTGGGCAAAACTAAAAAAAAAAAAAAAAAAAAGCTCACCAACCACCACCACCACACCACCCAAAAAAATTTTGTGTTCAGATTTTCACTTTCTGAAATATGGTAACCCTGGATGTGAGGGCGATCTGGCTGCGACATCTGTCACCCCATTGATCGCCAGGGTTGATTCGGCTGATCTGGCTGGCTAGGCGGGTGTCCCCTTCCTCCCTCACCGCTCCATGTGCGTCCCTCCCGAAGCTGCGCGCTCGGTGGAAGAGGACGACCATCCCAGATAGAAGGAGTGTACCGTTCTTCGGTCAAGGGTATACGATAGCTGCGCTCCCCTGCTAGAACCTCCAAACAAGCTGAAATATGGTAACCCTAACTTTGGGTTACTCTGTAACATCTCAATACTAGCTGACTACCTCTTTGAACTGTTAACTTTGCATATTATACAAAACTTTTGGGACTGATCCCAAGGAACTCTGATTGACACATGTAGCTTCCAGTGAGTATGGATTTCCTTATGCCCTACGCATTGGGAACAGTACTACACTTCCAGTGGTATAAAACTACTATGTAATAACAGTAAATGGAGATTGCTTTTTCAAGTGTTTCCAAGATAAAAAGTCTGGGGCAAGTAACCTCTGATTCCTTAACATACTGTTCTTTGTAGGATGTGTACATGGCTTTGCAAGGATTTTCTTTTAAGACTGAAGATATTGAAGAAGCTATGAAAAATACTATTTTGTATGGTGGTGATCTGCATTCTGCATTAGACTGGCTGTGCTTAAACCTTTCTGATGGTAAATATAAAGGAAAAATCTGGCTTTGAAGTTTAAGAGTGCTGCTTGAAACTGAAATTGACCTTTTCCTGTCTTTATGTATTACTCCTTTTACAATTTGTTAAGAAAGTTATAGAAGCTTGCATTCATGCTAGTAATTTACCACTTGCTTACTACTTGGAACTACCATGGGGAATTACTTTACTGCAGGCTTCCTCAACCTCGGCCCTCCAGATGTTTTGAGACTACAATTCCCATCATCTCTGACCACTGGTCCTGCTAGCTAGGGTTCATGGGAGTTGTAGGCCTTAAAACATCTGGAGGGCCGATGTTGAGGAAGCCTGCTTTACTGTGTTGCCCAGAGTTTAACTGCTAAATAAAAAATCAAGTAGATGTTACACATATTAAAACAGGCAGTTTCAAGCTTCAGACAACATATATTTGCCCTCATTTAGTTGAAATAGTTAATATAGGGCATAGGTACAAAGGTTTTCATGAGATGAGCAGGAGGAGAATAGTGAATATATATTTGAACTAAGTGCACTTACTTTGGGACCAAACAATTAGTGTTGAAATTATTATTGGAGTAAAACTCAATGAAAATAATGGGAGGGTTTAAATTCCTTTTTCTGTACTGGAACATAGCAGTAGTATGCACATGTAAAGAACATGTGCATAAGCATTATTTAAATTTCAACTTTTCTTTTAAAGATGCATTGCCTGAAGGTTTCAGTCAGCAGTTTGGGGAAGAGCAACAGAAAACTAGAGCAAAATTCCATTCTCCTTTGCCTCGAAGTGAAACTCCCCAGGCACCAAACAATAAAAAGAAGGAAGACGACAATGAAAAAAAGGTACTTTATTGGATAGGGAGAAACCATGTGAAGGGTTTTTTGAAGCCTTAAAAAATACAGAATTAATGAGTAAGGAAGCTACTTGTCAATTTTCATTTTTTATTGTATGATTGATTTTTTTGCTCTAAATAGTAGTGTGAGAATATTTTAAAATAATATATGGGAAAAATTATCTTGCAGGAATTAAATCAAGAGGTTCCCTTACAACTAATAAAATATTTTAGGTTTTATTACTACTTTTTGATATCTCATATTTTCCTAGGCCATGTTCCTGTTTACAGTTTAATTTAATAAACCCTTAGGCTAGCAATCCTAAACTCACTAATAAATAATCCCTGTTTGACACTGTGGAACTTCATTCTAATTAAATATGCAAAGGATTGCACCGCTTCACTCTAATCTGTGGTCTGTTTTCGCTGACTGAAGTGGTAGAAACAGGTGTATCAGTATCAGCTGATATTTAAAGAAAACCTCTCTCCATTCATAAATAGATTGAGAATAAAAAAAAGTAGGACTATCTCTTTATAGAGAGCACCTGTCTCATATCAAGAATGGCTAATTATAGAGAGTGAATAATTCATGTATATCCTCCTTATCAAATTATTTTTACACTATCCAAAGGTAAACACAGGAAAACACAAGGATATCAGCATGAAGGAATGGATCTTGCAGTATGCAGACCAACAGAGTGACGAGGAGAACAGCGAATCTGTGAAAAATTCAGAGGAAGAAAAATTTGATCCGGTAAGTTTATAAGCCATTTTATATAGATCTTTGTTTGCTGAAAAGCATGGGCAGTTTCAAGTTTAACAGGCACCATGTTAGGTGAAATACTTCTTGATTTCAACGCAACCTCATTATGTTTACATCTACTCAAGTATCCATTAAAGTATGAGTCCTTTGTCATTTATATCAAGCAGCTCGTTACATAATTCCAGGCCTAAGAAAACTGAAAATGCTTTTCATAGTTCTAGAACTCTACTGTGAGTGCTTAAGAGCAACTTTCTTGAGTTGATGCAATACAATATGCTTACCATCATCTTTCACTCTTTGTAAGTTAAAAGAGCTCTAAAAGGAAAGTCGCTTCTCAGCTGATGTTGTGGAGATGAGCAGAGATTAAAGATCAGAGTGAGATTGTCACGAAGAGACTCTGATCTTAGTGTGTTGTGGAGGGGGGTGGAGATTGTAAATGCTTTTGTAAGTCTTCTCCCTCTTCCCATTTGAGATTGGAGGGGAAGTCATTTTGACAGGTGAGCATCCCCACCCAGCTGTCAATCATGTCTTGTTATAATGACACCATGGGTAGACCACCTGTTAGATTTGGCCCTATGAGGCCAGTCTGGCTCATGGAGCCAAAACTGTCCCCCACTCCTGTTGTAGACTGTGTGCCATTTAATCTGCACTTGCATAATAACTAAGTAGCTCATCTGGAACAGAATGAAAGATATTTACACTTGGCTGGGAAACTTGTGGAAGCAAAAGAACAAGCAAGTTCTTCCAAGCAAGACAAAAACAAGCAAGGACAGAAGGTGGCGCAAGAGAAAATAAGGCGCATTCAACAAGGTAGGAGCACTCAAAATTCATTTATCTGTAGTACTTTGGGGAAAAAACACTATTGGTATTGAATGTGAAGAAGCATGTTTATTGTTGGTGCTATACAAACATGATTGACTTTTTTATTTCCATTATGAGATTGATCAAGTTGTGTGTGCAAAAGCGCAATTGCTCCCATTCCACTTGGTACAAAGGAAAGCTAAATAAGTTCCATCATACTTTCAGATTCAGAATCCAGAGCCTGGCCTTTCTGTGTTACACAAATGCACATAGGGAAGTTTTCAGAATGTGACTGGCAAGACCCGTGTCTCATGCCCACTTGGCACTTCTCAAACATTACTAACATACATAGGAATGCGAATTTTCTGATCTTCAACCCAAAAAGATATTCCCCCAAGCCATTTAAAGATAGGCAATCCACTCCCTTCTCTTTATCCTTCCCACTATGGTAGCCAAGGCCTTACTTAACTTATGTTTCCTTCTTGGCAGAAATGGCAGGACTGGAAGAACACCCCGTGTTTAATCCTGCAATAAAAGTTACAAACCAACCAAGTGACAAGAAAAAGGTTCCTGTGCCTCTTGAAGTGGGTGGTGCATTGAATTTGCGCATGCTTGAAAAACCTCAAGCTCCTCCTGAGGAACCAAAAGGTATGGAGCAGTTTGTTTAAAACAACATAAAACCTTTATCAAGAATTATCTAGAATAAATTACCATCCTTGTGTAGAAATGCAAGGAAGAGAATGCCTAAAATGGCATGATGTGATTTTCTTAGGTAACAGGTTTTCTGGCATGAGTCTGCAACATCTGCAAGACCTGTCATTTAGCCTGATGTAGGTTTACTACCTTGAGCAGATCTGGGAAACTTTTAGGCCTCCAGATTTTGCTGAACTGCAACTCCTTTCAAACCTATGGCCAGGGTTGATAGAACTTGTAGTTCAGCGGCATGTGGAGTGCTCAGAGGATTACCAGATCTGATCTTGAGTGTGTAGTAAGATTCTGAAGCACTTTCTCTAGTGGCTTAGTCTCAAAACACATCACTGCTTTGCCTTTTTATATGCTCCTGAAAGACAAACAACATGGGACTCAAACAACTGCACCTTTCTTGGGAAGGCATGTTGCATATGGTTTCACATTATAATCATGTGAATTCGCACATTCAAGTAAAGCAAAAGCCAATATGGTTAGGTAATAGCTCCACATGGTTAGACAAGTCCTGACCTCTTTGGGAAGGGAAGAACTAGAAGAAGAACTAGAGTTTGGATTTTATATCCTGCTTTATCACTACCCTAAGGAGTCTCAAAGTGGCTAACAATCTCCTTTCCCTTCCTCCCCCACACCAAACACTTTGTGAGGTGAGTGAGGCTGAGAGACGTGTGACTAGCCCAAGGTCACCCAGCAGCTGCATGTGGAGGAGTGGAGACGCGAACCCGGTTCACCAGATTACGAGTCTACCGCTGTTAACCACTACACCACACTGGCTTTCCCACACAAGACCCTAAATACACGCTAGTCACTAGCTTTAATTTAACTGAATGCCCTGGTTTTTCATAAATGTGATATAGGACAGGATTCTACAATTTATATTCATCTGGATTCTTGCACAGTGTGGCATCCTAGTGTTAATAGGATTATTAAGAAGTGGTGCTGGAGGTAATCACTGTGTTTTGTCTTCAGAATTAACTGTGCAAGTACAGTGGTACCTCAGGTTAAGTGCTCAATTTGTTCCGGAGGTCCGTACTTAACCTGAAACTGTTCTTAACCTGAAGCACCACTTTAGCTAATGGGGCCTCCTGCTGCCGCTGCACCGCCGGAGCACAATTTCTGTTCTCATCCTGAAGCAAAGTTCTTAACCTGAAGCACTATTTCTGGGTTAGCGGAGTCTGTAACCTGAAGCGTATGTAACCTGAAGCGTATGTAACCCGAGGCACCACTGTACAAGCTTTCTCCACACCCTTTCCTTTGAACTAAGGGAGATCCTTCTATATGCATGTGTTTAGAGGCTTAGCAGGGGGCTGTATATAAATCGTACCACAGTAAGAGCTGTGTGGAGTCTGAATTAGTGGTTGGGATTGAACAGGTAACACAAGAATCAATCAGTGCTGTGCAGTATAAATCAATGCTGACTCACATAGTTATGTGTTTAAATCATTCATCCTTTAATTCTGGTAATGACTTCTGTGTTGTCATGCAAAATAATGAATGGTTTATTGATTGATGTTAGTGAAAAAGAAGGAACCTCAGGACGTGAGGAATTTTGATTATACTGCTCGAAGCTGGACTGGGAAATCTCCCAAACAGTTTTTGATTGACTGGTGCAGAAAACATTATCCCAAGTGCCCAAACCCATCTTTTGAAAAAGTTCCAGCAGGAAGATATTGGAAATGTAGGTATGTACTGATGTTAACTTTCTTTTTGACTTTGCTTGATAATTTTTAATTCCTTTCCCATTAATTTTAGTATGGTTATGAATGGATACTTAATGATTTGCTATATGTCTACTGAATGCACATAAAATGCCCATCTTTAAAACAGAGGGACTTAACGCTGGTCTCGTTCATACAATAGGTATTTGAAAAAGGCTTATTTTTTTTCCAGTTGGAAAAACTGAGGCAGAGACAAAACTGTTTGCCTGAGGCTATAGTGAATTCATAGTGTGGAACAAAGTCTTTGCTTATGCCTTTTTTTGATAAAGGTGATCCTGAGCAGCATCTCACAGTCCCTAGTAAATAGCCCAGAATGCTTCTGTTAGTGTTCAAAGTACTATGTTCATTCCACCCTCCCTTCAGTTTCAATTTTAATTCCTATCCATCCTCAGCCAGTCAGCATTTGGTACAGATTAAGTAGTTTGATGGAGGTGTTTTCTCTCTCTTAAGTATGGGCTGGATTAACACATATATGCCCTATCACAGTTGTATGAAATTCTGCTGATGGAGGCAGGTGAAGAGGCAAACAGTGTACCATTCTAAACATCACCACCTTCAGCCATCAGCATAGGATTTTATTAGGAGGGAGTTGCTAAGTGGGACCCGTCGTCCCCCCCATTATTATTATTTAAATGAGGATGTTTGTTGAAACACAGTAGAACAAACACATGACTATACGGAGTATAAAGTGTGGTAAATCGGTTTTTGAACGTAATCCATTCCGGAAGTCTGTTCGAGTTCCGAAACGTTTGAAAACTGAAGGCGGAAGCTTCAAAACGGAAGCCTCAATACAGAAAACTCAAAACGGAAGCCACGTTTCCTGTTTGACTTCCGAGGCACGTTCGAAAACCGAGGCATTTACTTCGGGTTTTCAGTGTTTGAGTTCCAAAACGTTTGACTATGGAGGCGTTTGAAAACCGAGGTACCACTGTACCTCTGTGGTATCACTTACAATCCCAAATGTGTAGAAGGGTTAACTTTTTGAATCTTGCAGTTGAAAGCCATCCAAAGTAGATATGATTGCGGTGTGACTTAAAATGAATTTATACACTTTGATTTAACTTCTTAAGGGTGAGAGTTACCAAGTCGGCTGATGAAACAATGACAGCAATTCCAACAATCCTTACAGAGGACAGCATGCAGGCTCAACACCTGGCTGCTACATTAGCACTTTATCAATTAACCAAAGGACAGGTGAGGTTTTGTATATGATTGAACTCTGAAAACTGTTCCTAGTGCGGACAACATTTAAAATCGTTCAGTTGTATTTATTATTATTTACTAGATTTATATCCTTCCCTTCCTCCCAAAGGAACCCAGGGAAGCACACCTAACAGGAGTTGGTTCATACTTGCTGATTCACCATTTGGTAGCTCGTGTATGTGAACACGTAACCTTTGGAGGCTGGTGGATCAGTAAACATGCACACTGTATACGTCCTGTTACCAGGTCCAGAGCATATTTTCCCTAGTTAAAGTTGTTGGTTTTTTTGTCTCTTCCACAGTCAGTCCATCAGTTACTTCCTCCCACATACAGGGAGGTTTGGCTAGAATGGAGTGACACTGAAAAGAAAAAGGAAGAAGAAAACAAGATGGAAACCAACAAACCCCGTGACCAGTTCATTGCTAAACTGCTAAACAAGCTGAAACAGCAACAGCCCCAGCAGCCCCTGGAAAGCAAGCCCCAAATATTGGAAGATGCAGAAGACTCTTGGGAGAACTTGGTTTCTGAAGAGGACTTTGGTGGTCTCTCTCTCGACAGCCCAGTTACAGATGACCTGGAACCTGCTAGGACCCTCTTTAAGAAACTGCAGAATACGCCTAGATACCAGAGGCTTTTAAAGGAGAGGGAGCAGTTACCTGTGTTCAGGTACCGACATGCCCTCATAGAGACTCTTAAAAAGCACCGAGTTGTGGTTGTGGCTGGCGAAACAGGCAGTGGCAAAAGTACCCAAGTTCCACATTTTTTGTTGGAGGACTTGTTGCATAACGAACGAAATCTGAGTAAGTGCAATATTGTTTGCACCCAGCCCCGAAGGATCTCAGCAGTGAGTTTGGCAACCAGAGTATGTGAAGAGTTGGGCTGCGAAAGTGGACCTGGAGGAAGAGTAAGTTGCCGTGTGCCTTTTCAAATTATCAGTTTATAATGGGACCTCTTATCATAGGGATTTCAAGTAGAGCCCCTCCTTGCTGTGGATTTCACTTGAAGCATCTCTCCTAATGACTGGCCTACTGCTATACTGTTCATATTCTGGTATTCTTTTGCAAAAATGATTAGTACTGCAGAGAGAAACTATTGCATATCCTTTAAGAAAGCATCACCAGGATAGACTAGCTCGGAGTCTGTATTTAGCACAGTAAACCAAAAACCAAACCCTACTGAAAAACCATCTTGCATTGGCTATTTAGTGTTTAAGGCGACTTAAGTCCAAGAGTGCTGTGTTTTTGTCAAATAGGTAGACTCTATAAAGCAATCACTTTAAAACTAGATCCATACAATTTTTTCCAGGAGTAAGACTTTTGATTCAAAATACAGCACAAAATCCAGCCAGTAATCAGTTTACTACAGGCTCACCCTTTGTATACTAATCTGTTTTTCTTTCTTTTTAAATTAAGAATTCCATGTGTGGGTATCAAATCCGTATGGAATCCCGAACAGGCGAGGCCACTAGATTGCTTTACTGTACAACTGGAGTTCTTCTTCGAAAGCTGCAAGAAGATGTTCTTCTTTCTAACGTGTCTCATGTTATAGTAGATGAGGTTAGCAACACTTTCACAGTTACCTGCAGAAGACTGGAACAGTGCAAAGCAACATGTTTTATAGAAAGCCCTTGTTTCTGTCTCATTCATTAACTCGCTTTCCATTCTGGTTTTTCCAAGGTCCATGAAAGAAGTGTTCAATCAGATTTCTTGCTAATTATCCTAAGAGAGATCTTGCACAAGCGTTCAGACCTGCATCTAATTTTGATGAGTGCCACGGTAGACAGTGAGAAATTCTCCAGCTATTTCACTCACTGTCCCATACTAAGAATTTCAGGAAGAAGTTATCCTGTAGAGGTAAATATACAATTGCACTCATATCTTGGGTGTGCTATTAAAATCTAATTTTGCTATTCTTGCAACAAGAGGCTATAATTCTGAGTCCTTATTTGAAAAGACTCTTTGTTTAAGAAATCTTCATAGGAAACCATGTGTCCATATTTCTTTTATTCTTTCAAAGAAGTGCCACATAACGTTTTCAACTTATACCTGAACCAAGTAATGTATTTTTGATTTATTTTTGCTTGAACCCATGTTTTGAGGGGAGAAAATGTTTAACATGAGCTGCTCTTGTATAGTTTCACAGCACAACAAGGCAGAGGAGGCTTGTGCCAAAGTTTAAATTATCCATTTTTCAGATCAGCCTTTATAGGTACCTATTTGAACAAAACAAAAAAAAGCTGGTCCCTTCCTTTCATAATACTCAAAACCCTGCTCAGGTTTGTTTAAAATAACGTTCAAAGCATAATTCGTTTTTTCACAACTCTAGGTTTTCCATGTTGAAGATGTGATAGAGGAAACTGGTTTTATCCTTGAGAAGGATTCTGAATACTGTCAGAAATTTTTGGAAGAAGAGGAGGAAATAACAATAAATGTTACTAGCAAAGGAGGAGGAGTTACAAAATACCAGGTGAGACGCTTTCTTCACAGGTGATTAAGTTTCCTTTCATGAACAGTATTTCAACATCGTACTGAAAACCCAGTGCAGAACAGTTAGAAAGTGGATTCTGAACATGCAGTTTAAGAACCCCAAAATGGGCTTCTCTGAACTTGTTACGTAGAGGATGAGTGTGTACGATAACCATGCTACTGATACACTTGCATCCCATATTCTTTTCAAAGGGAAACATACATGAGGTTGCCCCCTATTTATCTTCATGAGGATCCTGTGTGGCAGGCTGTTTGAGGGATAGTAATTGGCCCAAGGTCACCCAGTGAGATTCACGACTCATCAGGGAGCTGAATCCAGGTTTCAGCAGTTCAAGTCCAAAATTATATCTGCTGTTCAGCACTGGCTCACTGGCTCTCTTACTAAACCCTTACAATAAAGGGTCTTTTGGGACCGCTAATGGTTTCAGTCACATTGTATCTGTGGAATGACATGTTGGTCCTTCACCCACTGTGTAAGCCAAGGCAGATCAGAAGAGTTAAACCATGGGTAGGCAAACTAAGGCCCGGGGGCCGGATCCAGCCCAATCGCCTTCTAAATCCGGCCCACAGACAGTCTGGGGATCAGCGTGTTCCTACATGAGTAGAATGTGTCCTTTAATTTAAAAAGCATCTCTGGGTTATTTGTGGGGCATAGGAATTCATTCATATTTTTTTTTCCAAAACATAGTTCGCCCTCCCCCACAAGGTCTGAGGGACAGTGGACCGGCCCCCTGCTGAAAAAGTCTGCTGACCCCTGAATATCAAAGTAATTTGGAGGTTATGCATTTTGACTTACCACAAATGTTTTTAACCAGAAGTATCATACCTGGTATTGCTTGGGAATTCTAAGAAACCAAAAAAATTAGTGCAGTTTTGAAAGATTCAGTCTGCCATTGTGATTCAAAATGGCATCCAACTGTATCCAAACATAGACCAAAACCTTGATCTCAGGAATCATTGTGCAAAATTTGGTTGCATTATCCTAAATGTCCAATTGCTTACGGAACAAACAAGCGCTTTCCAAAATATAGCATAGCATGTCTTTGATCAGTGTCATTTGACCTCAGTTTCTAGGTAAAGTATTTGTTTTATGTAGTAATCATAGTTAATACAGCATTAATTATACTGTTTTTTGCATTTCTATGTTTATGATTTTGTCATCCATGTTGCAGTATTATAAAACAAGCTATAAACAAATACCCATTTTGTTAACCCATTTCAGAACTTATATTTCCAGTGTTCTTTCTCACCCCCCCTTTCTTAGGAACATGTTCCAGTTCAGTCTTCACCAGGTATTGATTTAGGACCTTACTACCAAAAATTTAGCAGTCGAACCCGTCAAGCCATTTTTTATATGAATCCCTACAAGATAAACTTTGACCTCATCTTGGAGTTGCTTGCATTCCTAGGTATGTCTTTTTAGAATTCTTTTTAAAGCTGTTAGAAAGTTACAGACCAAAATGTTTTGTTTAATGCCATATATTAAGGTTGCTATCCTTTATACATGTCCTTGTGGGACATATTCAGGGCAGGTGGAGACTAAGGAGTAAACCTTACACAAATCTGGAGGTCTTGTTCTCTGGGCATCCCAGGACCTCCATACTACCGTACTTAAGAAGGGTCACTTAGGTGCTGCTAATGCAGCAAAAATGGCAGTTACGAGTTACTGATCTCTGCAGCCACAGCAGGCGCTGCGATTCTCAGCTTTGACTTCACTCCCTGAGGCGCATACCATTCTCTCTTGAGACAGACTGATGCCAACAAGAATCCTATGTATCAGGATTGGTGAACCTCACACCCATTGGTCAAATGCAGTGCTCTAGATGTCTCTTTCGGGACCTTGGTCACACTTCCTCACTGGCCCTGCAGCAAGCTCTTCTTGAAGACGCTTGCCTGTCATAATGCCTTTTCTTGCCTGGATGGAAGGAGTGTGTGTGTGTGTGTGTGTGTGGAGCTTAGAAACCTTGGCTTTGCAATGCAGGAACACAGCTTGCTGTGCAAAAGGAACAGCCACATCCATCCCTCCACTAACTTAGAGATAAAACTGCTTAGAGCTTCTTGTAAATTGTCCTGACAATTTAGCAGTATGCAAATGCTCTTAAATAAAAAGGAATGTTTGCCTCTGACCACGCTCACCGTTGCCACGTGGCCCCCAGGATAAAAATAAGGACCTTCTATCCCTGCCATACCCTCATCTGGACATAAAAAGGTAAAGGTACCCCTGACCATTAGGTCCAGTCGTGACCGACTCTGGGGTTGCGGCGCTCATCTCACTCTGTGGGCCGAGGGAGCCAGCGTTTGTCCACAGACAGCTTCCGGGTCATGTGGCCAGCATGACTAAGCCGCTTCTGGTGAACCAGAGCAGCGCACGGAAACGCCGTTTACCTTCCCGCCGGAGCGGTTCCTATTTATCTACTTGCACTTTGACGTGCTTTCGAACTGCTAGGTTGGCAGGAGCTGGGACCGAGCAACGGGAGCTCACCCTGTCTCGGGGATTTGAACCGCCGACCTTCTGATCGGCAAGTCCTAGGCTCTGTGGTTTAACCCACAGCGCCACCCGCGTCCCTTATACAAAAGATGGCAACATCTGGACATAAGTCTCATTAAACTCCATGTGACTTCTGAGTTAACATACAGAAGATTGTTCTGTGTATGAATGGCCACCCTGGGCTCCTTTGGTGGGGAAGGGTGGGGTATAAATTTAATAAATAAAATAAATATGATGTTGAATTGTTTGCTTTCCTTAATGGTAGAACAGTGTGTGTCTAACCATGGAGTATTGGCTATTTTTTAAAAAAACCACAAATCTGAATGTGAATTGTTTCCTTATTGTTTCCTCTATAGACAGAACTCCCCAGTTCAAAAATGTAGAAGGAGCTGTCTTGATTTTTCTGCCAGGCCTTGCTCATATCCAACAGTTGCATGACCTCATTTCAACTGACAGAAGGTTTAATCTAAGGGAGAGGTAAACTAATTATTCTTGGAAAAACACTGATTAGTTCACATGGGAAATAGGTGCTGTGTGTATGTTTGTAATTTTAAATAGATTATGGAAAGGCTAAACAAATTTGCTAGCTGCAAATATGAGCCTCACTTGTTTAATGGATAAATTTTTAAGTGCTGCACAAGTCAGGACCCAGAATTCCCCTCTCCAGAGAAGCCCCCTTTGCTATCATTTATTCAATGGACAAAAATATTCATGTTTCTGCAACACTTTTAAGGAACTGCTAATGTAACCATTGTTCACTTCAGGTGTGGGGAACCCTTGGCCATCCAGATTGAGCTGCCACTGTTGAACTACAACTCCCATCATCCCTGGCCATTGCCCTTGCTTGCTAGGGCTTACAGGAGCTGTGGTTCAGCGATATCTGGAGGGCCAAAAGTTCCCACCACCTGCTGCAGACCATGCTGGATGAGTCGGGGCAATGGCTTTGTGTGTTGGAAGAAGGTTGAAGGTGCTGAAAGAAATATAAGCCTGAAAATACGGTAAGCTGTATGTGCATGGGATTTTGCCTTCCCAAACTTTAAGAAGTCATCAGTTGGAGCAGCATTCAAGCCGTATTTTCTAAAATGCAGCCATGTGAGCCTTTCTTGGGTTAATGCTAAAATGGGTCCACATATGAATTTGTGAGGAGAACCTGAGCTTACAGGGTTAAACAGCTCAGAGTGTACGCCCTGCCTACTGTTGGGAGGGGGGAACTTCTGCGTCATTTCCGAGAGCCTCAAGCCTTTGTTCTCTCTACTTTCGCTTTCGAGGAGAGAGGACGTGTTTTCACGATGCTGTTCGCTGTGATAGATAATGGATAGTCTGCTGTAAATAAAACTGCTTTTAGCTGCTAAGATCCTGAGTGGACTTTATTTAAGCACACTGAAGAATGCACTGGAGTTTTTGCAGCTTTCTCTTGCCGCTGTTGATCTCTGCTTTGCTCAGAGCATCGGAATGTGGACTTTGGAATGCAGAGGCCTGGCCAGCAGAGCTGCACAGTGGGAAGCGTGCTGGACGTCAGGCTTATCTGAGCAATAAATCAATCTGCTCAACAGAATTAGCATAATGACCATTGTTTACTTGTTATATGCATGCATGCAGTCTTGGAAATAAACACAATGCCTCATTCAGTGTTGTTGTTTTTTACACAATCCTTTCAGGCACCAGTTAATAGCACTGCATTCTGTTCTGTCCACCCAAGACCAAGCAGCTGCCTTTACGTTGCCCCCGTTTGGTGTTAGAAAGGTATGGTTTATACAAGTCTCTACACTCTAAGGATGTCTGCCTCATATTGTGTTCCAGTTTGATGTTTCCTCCTGCCTTTATTGGCGTAACAGACTGCCTTCACATCTTTCGAAACATGATTGATGCTGCCAAATTGTACATATGCTGCCCGCATCCCTTTTATGCTATAGAATCGTGTCTGCCTGTGCACAAGGTGTGGGTAATAAGCAAGATCACTTCCTCAAAGGTGGCAATCTTTTGCACCTTTATTTGGAACCAAGTCCCTCTTAGCAAAATGGAGCTTGGTTCTGAATAAATATGCATACAATTTGATGGCAATTGGCATGCATAATTTTTCAGAAGTAAGGGATGGTAGTTACTGGGCAAAGTAATGTTTCTCCATGAGATGGAAAGTAGGTGTTCACAGTGCTTTTAGTAAAGTCTTCAGAAATGAATAAATTGCAATGCTGAGAATGTAGAAGATCATCTGTATTGATTCATGATGAAATACAGAGTGGCTTTACCTAGATTCTAGAGCATGATGATTTGCTGGTCCCTAGACCCTAGTTTGAAAGCATCATAATAAATCCATCAGCTGTTGTGCTGACAAAACAGTCATGTGAAATATTAACATTCCATCCAACGTATAAAAAGCAGGACACATAACAATGGAAAACTTTGGCAGCACACTAACAATGAAACACTTAACAATTCTTTTGTTTCTTTTACAGATTGTTTTGGCCACGAATATTGCTGAAACAGGTATTACTATACCTGATGTTGTTTTTGTAATTGACGCTGGAAGGACAAAGGAAAATAGGTAACACTCAGTGTTGACCATTGGTATTGAAGTGCTTTTGTAATGTGAGTGCAGTGCTCAAAACTCCCATTGTTCCAGGCACATTTTGCGACAGGGAATTTCATTAGCGTGAGCAGTTTCTGAGCTCTGGGTGCAGTACTGCGTCTAAGATTTCAGATTAAAACTACAGAGTTGAAGGAAAGGAGGACCTTTTTCTGCCTACCCACTTCCAGCTACTCTTTGAAGACTAGAGAAGAGACCCTCTTAAGAATATTAGGGGGGTGGGCAAGGGAACGACTAGAGGATTTGAAAAATGAACATAATATTTTGGCTGCAGTTCATTCATTTTCAGCTTTGTATTCTTGTTATAAAAAAGTGTGCCTAGCCATTCCATTGTTGCACCCATAACCTAGGTTAAAGGTGCCATTTAGCTCCTAGCTTTCATATCTCAGTTTCTAATACTATGTGAGCATGTAGTATAAAGTGCCAGTAAGTAACCCAAGAAACTTTTAATTCCTCAAGAGGCAACATGAGAATGGGCCTTTTCTGCGGTGGCTCTCCATTTGTGGAATACTCTCCCCAGTAAGACTCACTTGGTGCCTTTCTTGCATATCTTTAGGCACCAAGCAAAAGCATTCCTCTTCTCCCAGGCCTTTGGCTAATTAAATAATGTATGGCCTTTTAAATTTGTGGATGGTATTGTTTTTATTGCTGTTATGTTATATATTTCTGCCTTCTTGTATTCTAAAATGTCCTGTGATCCTTAGACGAAGGGCAGCCTAGAAATTTAGTAAATAAATAAATCTGATTAAAAGTGATTGGTAACATGGAAAATGCACGATTATTTTCATGGCAGGACTTGATTTCTGTAACCAGAACCATGCAGTTGTATGCTGTGTCTTGGGAAAGCAGTGGTTTTTGTTTTGCTGGTTGCATATTCTGTGGCATGGAGTTGTATGTAAGAAATATGGAGCTCTTTTGCAAGAAAATCAAGATTCTACAACTAGCATGCATAACGGATATTTGCATGTGCTCATTTTTGTTATACAATCCCCCCCCCCTTTTGTAAAAAAAAATCTTTGCTGATTGGGTAAGAAAAAACTTGGTCCTGGAGGAAGCTAACAGGTGCCCAGACGATGGTGCTAAGGAAGGAACTAGGAATTGTTTTTAGTGAAATCCAATATCCTGTCTGCTATAAACTCTAATCTCAGTCCTCTCACAATTTATAGCAAAACTGCCTCAATTCTTTTCAAGTTATTCTCTTTAATACTGAGTATTGTATTTGTATGCTAAGGTTGTAGAAGAAAAGGTTGCAGGATTCTGAACAAGTTGCCATGTTCCTACACTAGAGTCCACAGCCAGTACTTCTGAACCCAGTTTCAGCTATAGTGTGAGGTTGTCTAGGACAATCATCAGGTATTTTCGAACTAAGGACCATTTTTAAAATCCTAGTTTGCTACTTTGGACCCATTAAAAATATATATATATTAATACATTTCCTCTCCTTGCTGCCGCCTCCATCTAGCTTGCCTGGTCTCTCTGCTTATCCATCCTATATCAAATCTTTTCTCTTGGGACTCTTCAATTAAAGACCACTGCTCTTGTTATCTTCATTGTTCACAGGAGCAGAAGTTTCTAAGCTACTTTGATTTCTCACAGTAATGTGAGTTTACTTCCCAGAAAATCAAATCACGCCATACCTTTTAAAACACCATGCTCCGTTTTGAGGTAGATTCTACGAAGGTCAATAGGCATCTGTGATTGCAACTAGTTTGATGTGACTGCAGAAATCTTCCACTTAGAATAAAAGGTGAAGCAGACCTTGCAGAATCTGCTTGCAGATCTGCTTACAGAGAAAGTTCTGAACATGGCTTTAATGCTGAAGCTTTAACAGAAATTTGTGTTTCATTACCTTTAACCCAGATACCACGAAAGCAGTCAAATGAGCTCATTGGAAGAGACGTTTGTCAGTAAAGCTAGTGCACTACAACGTCAAGGGAGAGCTGGTCGCGTGAGGGATGGATTTTGCTTCCGAATGTACACCAGAGATAGGTAAGGCTGTCTTGGCCTTCGAGATTTAGACGCTAAGCAAGTAGTACTGTGTTAGCTCAGAGCCATCTATTTAAAGTGCAGCGCTGAGATTGGCTTAGGTTTATTGAATTTATGCATCTTTTCCCACAGCAAAAGTCCTGAAGCTCTTTACAATGAGAATAAAGAATAAAAATAAAAATACTTAAATATATTTAAAGCCTAATGATCGCAAATAATCTATTATGGTACTTCACTTGGGTGTTAAATGACTACATGTATTCTGCCCCCAAAATATTTCTCTCCATAGTACTTAAGTGAAAAAGGCCCTTTCACCCACAATGAGTTTCACAATGGACATTGAGAGGCGTTCGATAGAATTAGCAGAGCCCAAACTAGTCAGATCTTGATTAGAACTAACTTGCCTTATTGTTTTGTTTTCCAGTATCCTCAGTCAATGAAATGGCTGCCAGCTTAGTTAAGACTGTGTTACGCCTGTGTACATAATCACATGGCAGATTTAGCAGTATGAACCACATCTTACTGCATCTCTCCTTTGTGTTTTTTGCAGATTTGAAAGTTTTGCAGACTACTCTGTTCCAGAAATATTGCGGGTGCCCTTGGAAGAACTGTGCCTTCACATCATGGTATGAGCTTTTCTGTTTCAATTATTAATACTTCTGATTTATCGGGAAAGCATAAGAGGCTGGGTTTGATTTCTGAAGGCCTGCAGAAAAAAATGGAAACGTTTATGTCTTAAGCACCTATTTGATCCGTGCAGGGAGAGGGCAGGAACAGATGTTGAGGTTTCATATTGCCATGCGCATGAATGCAAGTACTGTAAAGAAGAATATTTTTGAGTAAATGTGTATTTTGGTGGAGGACATATATCCATAAAGCTATACTTTATTATTATAGGATGCATTATAGGATGCTATTAAATGCATTTATCTCTTCCTTGCTCTTGGGTCATCTACAGAAATGTAATCTTGGATCTCCTGAAGAGTTCCTCTCCAAGGCCTTAGACCCACCTCAGCCTCAAGTAGTTGGCAATGCCATGAACGTTCTACGGAAGATTGGGGCTTGTGAATTAAGTGAGCCAAAACTGACTCCTTTAGGCCAACATCTTGCAGCATTACCAGTCAATGTAAAGATTGGTAAAATGTTGATATTTGGTGCTATTTTTGGCTGCTTGGAACCAGTGGTAAGTTGACTGCCATTACATTGACTATTTTCTAAACTTCAGACAGTATCAGTGCTTGCAAAATAATTGTTAATATTGAGGACCTGTTATGGTCTTAAGGCATATATCTATCTCTATATCTGTCTGTCTATACACACCACTTTAGCTGTTTCAGGGCAAACTGGAGTGAAAATTGTAGCAATACCCAAATAGGATGTATTTTTCAATAATATATTTGAAACATTGCTCAATTAAGAGTCTGGTAGGATAAAGAAAATAACTGTCTTCATCATGCCTTACTTAGGAGGTTTCAGAAATTTCCAACTTGGCATTTTTTAAAAAACAGAAGGTTGAACGAGATGGATCTGGGCAGCTTTTATGTGCCATTTTCTTTCACTTTCCAAATCTTTCAGAAATCTGTGATCACATATAATGCTAACTCCTTGCTTTCATTTTTCCACTGACGAATTATAGCTCAGCTGGTGAGAGCGTGGTGCTGGAAGCACCAAGGCTGCAAGCTCGATCCCCATAAGAGACAACTGCATATTCCTGCATTGCAAGGGGGGTTGGACTAGATGATCCTCAGGGTCCCTTCCAACTCTTTTAATTCTTTGAATTGTGTAGCAGAGTTCTGTGGTGGTGTAATCACTTTGGTTCTTGGTCTCATGCAAACTTAATGAAATAGATACTGGTGGGAATAAAGATGTAATTGCTATTGGATTTAATGTATCATATCTTACTATGGTTTGCAGGCCACTCTCGCTGCAGTAATGACAGAAAAATCTCCGTTTACTACACCAATTGGAAGAAAAGATGAAGCAGACCTTGCGAAATCATCTCTGGCTTTGGCAAACTCAGACCACTTAACAATTTACCAGGCATATCTGGGGTAACTCAAGTATTCTTTCCTAAAGCATTTTGATCAAAAGAATGCATTCTGTGATAAACCTTTCGTTATTATTTATTATCCAGACTATACAAGGTGCTTAAAAAGGTAAAGGTAAAGGGACCCCTGACCATTAGGTCCAGTTGTGACTGACTCTGGGGTTGCGGCACTCATCTGCTTTACTGGCCGAGGGAGCCGGCATACAGCTTCCGGGTCATGTGGCCAGCATGACTAAGCCGCTTCTGGCGAACCAGAGCAGCGCACGAAAACGCCGTTTACCTTCCCGCCGGAGCAGTACCTATTTATCTACTTGTAATTTGGTGTGCTTTTGAACTACTAATTTGGCAGGAGCAGGGACTGAGCAACGGGAGCTCACCCCGTCGCAGGGATTCAAACTGCCGACCTTCTGATTGGCAAGTCCTAGGCTCTGTGGTTTAACCCACAGTACCATCCGCGTAGTTTACAAGGTGCTTAGGGTTAACTTAACAAGTCTGCCCTCCCATTACTGTCATAGTGCTATGCTACACTTTTGAAACTGGGGAAGTACGAAGTATACAGTGTTATGGCAGCCGAATTCTCTGCTCACTGTGTCTTCTGTTTCTGAAGAAACTGCCTTTAGTGCCAACAGAAATGGTCTATGTTGCAAATGCAGCTGTCATAGTGCTAACCTGGGAAAGGGGGCATTTCCAGCCAAGGAACTGCAGCAGTGCTCTAATACAACACCCCCAAAAAAGAGGGAAGGTATCAAGGAAGCACAAAGGTTTGCAGAGCTGCAAGAACATTTAGGGAAGGGAAAGGGGGGACCCCCAAAACAGCCTCATGAGGACTAAGCATGCTCCATTCTGAAGCACTACTTCCCATATTCCTTGACTGTGACTGTTTTGTGTTCTTACATCATGAGTTTTTATATTATAATAATTAGGAGAGCTGGTTGTTGTTCTTTTGCCTAGATGGAAGAAAGCTCGTCATGAAGGAGGATACCGTGCTGAAATGACTTACTGCAGGAGAAATTTCCTCAACAGAACTTCGCTATTAACTCTGGAGGTACCAGCAACAATTTTGCCATTTAAAACACTTCAGCCTTATTTAGGCATTTATAAGTGGCTTAAATGAGCACACAAAGTGGGGAGAACACCACATGTCCACACACATTATTATTATTATTATTATTATTATTATTATTATTATCCTGCCCTTTTACCTAATAGGATTCGAGGCAGCTTGCAGATAAAAACTACAACTGCTAAAACCATTGACAAGAAAAGCATTTTAAAAAATGAAAAATCAATATAATTAAAACCATATACATATAAAAATATGTTTAAAACATACAAATAATTAAAATCAAAACAGCACAACACCAGCGCTTTCATTAAAAGCAGTCAATTCCGAAAGGCCTATTGGAACAAGGTCTTCTCCTCCTCTTTACCCTGTGCAAAATGTTGTGGGTGGGGGCTGAGCTCATGCGCTCATGCCTCTTTCCTACCCATACATGTTCATTTAAGCCACATGCTCAAGTGGAGTGGGGCCTTAATGTTCTCATCTGGCAACTAAAACGACCGTAACCCTAAACGTCATTGGAAAAAGTGGTATCTGTTTCCATGCAAATAATGCAAAATAGATGGGGCTAAACTCCATTGTCTCTTTCTGATTGGTGTGGAACCCCTTTTGCAATCAAGGCTCTAAATTGCTGTAGTAATACGTGATATTTGGGCCCTGAACTTTATAGGCTAATTACTAAACTAATAATAGAACCAGCATGCAGAAATCATAAATTTTATTATCTGTTTATAATATATTTAGAAACTAAAATGAAATGCAATCAAGTTTCTTTTATGTAAATGTGTTTGGTATCTTCATTAATCAAGTGTAGTTTACCTGATAAACTAAAAGAAAATAGGCTGCCGTTGTCAGAAAATCTGTTGTTGAATAGTGGTTGAATTGTTAAAATGTTGCCATTTGCATCTATTTCAGGATGTTAAAAAAGAGCTAATCAGGGTGGTGCGGGCAGCAGGATTCGCAGCGCCCTCCTGTCACCATGAAGGCACACACGCCCTTTCGCTGCAAGAAATGGTCCTCCTTAAAGCTGTGCTGACTGCTGGGCTTTATGACAATGTGGGGAAGATAATGTACACCAAGTCTGTAGATATCACCGAGAAGCTGGCATGCATAACAGAGACTGCTCAGGGTAAAGCCCAAGTTCACCCTTCCTCTGTGAACAGGGACCTGCAAACCTATGGGTGGTTGATATATCAAGAAAAGGTAAGATCTGCAACATTCTGCCAAGCAGAGGGAATGGCGCAACAAATCTTGAGTTAGATGTCTTGCAGTGCTAGGAAAACGATACAGTGGTGCCTCGCAAGATGAAATTAATTCGTTCCGCGAGTTTTGTCGTCTTGCAGTTTTTTTCGTCTTGCGAAGCACGGTGTCGGGAAAGTTTTGGAAAAGCTTCAAAAATCACCAAAGTCTTTCAAAACCTCAAAAAAGGCTACCACACCGCGTTCTATCAGTTGCTCCTCGGAGTCAAGTCGCAACTGTATTAACGGTGTTAAGAAAAAGGAAACAAACTTGCAAGACGTTTCCGTCTTGCGAAGCAAGCCCATGGGAAAATCATCTTGCGAAGCAGCTCAAAAAACAAAAATCCCTTTCGTCTAGCGAGTTTTTTGTCTTGCGAGGCATTCGTCTTGCGAGGTACCACTGTATGCTATTTCTCGCCTTGGTTTAAGTGGGCATGACCTACAACATCTTAGATCTATGGTACTTTATAAAACAGTGATTTCCAAACTATGGTCCACAGACCACTAGAGATCTGCAAGCTTCATTCAGGTGGTCCACAGCATGTCTGCATTAAATATTCTTGTTGATTTTTAAATGTATTTTTATTGCTTATTTTATTGCAGTGTGAAATTTATGGAATTCAAATTGAATACAATAAAATACACTATAAGAAGTAAAAGAAGCAATAAAAAACCAATTAAAAACCATACAGCATCTAGCGTAGTGCTTTAGAATTGCCACAAGAGGAAGAACAATCATTAAGTGGTCTGCCCATGACCTTCATCAACTTTCACATCATCCGTGGGAGAAAAGGTTTAGGAACTGCCACTGTCAAATTTTCATTCTGGCCTATGGCATTTGGTGTACAGTGGTACCTCGGGTTAAGTACTTAATTCGTTCCAGAGGTCCGTTCTTAACCTGAAACTGTTCTTAACCTGAAGCACCACTTTAGCTAATGGGGCCTCCTGCTGCCGCTGTGCCGCCGGAGGACGATTTCTGTTCTTATCCTGAAGCAAAGTTCTTAACCTGAGGTACTATTTCTGGGTTAGCGGAGTCTGTAACCTGAAGCGTATGTAACCCAAGGTACCACTGTAATTGTTCCAACATGCTTTCAAAGAGCATGTGTAACAATTCCCTGTGGCAGAACAATGATGTACTGCTATATCAGAGGCAGCAGTTGAGTCAAGTAACATAATTATTTGTGCTTGTGTTTTTCATGCAGATAAGATACGCCAAGGTGTACTTGAAAGAAACTACTTTGATTTCCCCCTTCCCAATTTTACTTTTCGGCGGAGACATAGAAGTATTGCATCGTGAACGGCTTTTGTCTGTTGATGGCTGGATCCATTTTCAGGTATGTTTAGTTCCCCTTTTATCCACCCAGCTTGGGAGAAGGCTTCCAGTTTGTTAAAACACATATTCCCATTACATCTGAACCAGAAAACCAGTTTAAATGCTTCTTATAAACCTGCTTTACCAATCAGATAAAATCATCCTGATTTTGGATATGGCAGGAAATTGATATAGCAAATCAGTTTTCTCTCAAGCTAGGCTACAAAAGAAGGAGGGATGGGAAGGTTCCATCACTTGTTCTCACTCCAGCAAACCATGGTTGGTTTTGAACAGCAGTTTTATGTCTGACAACATCTGACATAACTTATATTTTTGTATGTGGGAAATGTATTTTTAAGATCTGATATGTTATTAACAAACTGTTCCGAAGGGGAAATGTAAGATTTAATATTCCTATTTTTGCAGGCTCCTGTCAAAATCGCAGTGATTTTCAAGCAACTGAGAGCACTCATCGAGTCTGTTTTAAAGCAAAAACTTGAAAACCCTAAAATGTCACTTGAAGGTAATTCCCCAACCCCAGCGCAGCCATAAAAATATTGAACTCAGTATATGTAAAATTTGTGGAATAGCAAAACATATGCATCATTCTCTTAGATTTTATGTATGATGGATAAATATCATATACCACTAGGGGTGGGGAGGTCACTTTTTTGCACAGTTTTCTTCAACTCTGAGCACTTTCTTGGTGTAAGCTAGTGCGTTGCAATGTTTCAGTTATGTTTGGATGCAGGAGTCCCCATACATCCATGGAATTCTCCCACACTTAAGGATTCCTACATTTATTTCAATAAAGGAACCTATCTTTCATACACACAAAGGAATGTGTGCTCAGAAAGGGTCCATCTGTTGAAACAAATATGTTGCAGCCTGTATGCCACAGAGATGCAGCTAAACATTAGTGTGAACTTATTTTTGCATTATTGGACACGGGTGGCACTGTGGGTTAAACCACAGAGCCTAGGACTTGCCAATCAGAAGGTCGGCGGTTCGAATCCCCGCAACGGGGTGAGTTCCCGTTCCTCGGTCCCAGCTCCTGCCAACCTAGCAGTTTGAAAGCACATCAAAGTGCGAGTAGATAAATAGGCACCGCTCCGGTGGGAAGGTAAACAGCGTTTCCATGCGCTGCTCTGCTTCGCCAGAAGCAGCTTAGTCATGCTGGCCACATGACCTGGAAGCTGTATGCCGGCTCCCTCGGCCAATAAAGCAAGATGAGCGCCTCAACCCCAGAGTCGGCCATGACTGGACCTTAATGGTCAGGGGTCCCTTTACCTTTACTATTTTTGCATTTGGTATTGTGTCTTTCGTTGAACATGAGTAGAGTAGTGGATAAGTTACCAAAATAAAATACAAAACTGATTAAGGTAACCTCTTACTGAAACAAGATAACTATAAACCTTAAAAAAAAGAAACCTTCATTACGCAGAATAGTGACTTAGCAGCTCAAATTTCCAGTGTAACAAGCACACTAGTGCCATTTCTGATTTTGCCCTAGTCACAATGAGTTTATTTTAGCATGAGACACACACAATGCATTGTGTGTACATAGCATGGCTTCAGCTAACAAGGCCTTTCATCAGTTCACTTTCTTTCATGTTTAACAGCTTAATGTGTCCAAATTCCTTGGCACGCTTTCTAAATTTTATGCAAGTTTTTCTTTCTGAGCAAAAACTGAGGGAGTCCGGACATCATTGCAAACACTAAATAACCATAACAATAGCTTAACAATCTGAATGCACAAAATGGTTAGCACTGGCTGCTGTAGATGGTTATCTCTCAACTACTTTAGGCAAATACCTCAACATAGGAATCAAGCTGTGAATCAATGTGTGGCGGGATTTAAAATGCGGCATTTGGTGATCGATGCTAGAAAAATTAAATAGATGAACTCACTGTTAGAAATAAAAACATGATAGCTCTCGGGATTATATTCCAACCTATTCTTTTAAACACAAGAAGGGGCATTTATGGGTTTTTAAACCATAACCTGAGAACTCTATATCTATGGTCCATGTCTTTAATTGTGTGCACAGTTCTAATTTGAGAAAACTCAAGCGACCTCAGGTACATTGATATCCCAGATCTGAAGAGGCTGAACTTCACTTCCTTATCATTTCAACCCTCATGATATTTTGTGCTGCTTTTAGCAGGCAGGGTGCAGAGTGACAATCTACAATACACATGATTATAATTCTTGATGGGGTTGGGAAATATGGCTGAATTTTCCATTCTTTGGCACTTACTGTCATTCTGTTCCCCAGATGATAAGATTTTGAACATCATCAAAGAACTGATAAAAACAGAAAACACTACCTGAAACAAGAATTTGGCTGCAACTACAGAACCACAATAATTGGAAGAAGAAATTTATATCTAAAGTAAAGAACATGCTAACTGTAAAAGCATAATACTATCATGTGGAAACTGTTTGGACTTTGCATATATTTTCTATGTCATTCTGTGAAGAATAGGAATGCATTGTAAAAATGACAATAAAATTGGGTGGCCCTTGTTGGAATGTTTTTAAACTGTGGCATCAACATAAATGGTTTCAGTATTAATGTGATATATGTCAAGCAGAAAGTGTGAACTTAACTTGATTATGTTTTCAAGAGCAGAATTTGAATTTATGGAATAGGCTTTAGTTCTCTTTAGGAATATGCAATTGGGGAGCAGGAGACTTTTCTTTGCCAAAGTATATGTGCTACATAATTATCAATAGGATTTTTATCTACATCATGGTAATTTGATGCAATACATTTTACAAAATTGCTGTTCTTTGATTATTACTCATGCAGTGAGTTTGAAGAGAGCAAATTACAAATCAGTATTTGTAGAAGCCGTTAGTTCTGGAGTTCCATTAATCCTTTAGAACCCTTCCTCTTTTGCATTGACATCATGTGCCTGAATTGAGTATGTACCAAACCTTGAGAGAGAATTGTTAAAGGTCTTTTACAAATAAATATTTAGCATTGCACATCAAGAATTTAAAAGTATGTGCTTCAGAAGAAAAGATGTAACGAGGAAAAATAAAATAACCATTACTTTTTAATAAGCCTAAATCTTAGAGGAACTTCTCTCCTGCAGAGTCTTCCTCTTCCTAAGCATCCATTTGCCTTCACCTTCTTTACAGAATTTGACTTCTCTCCCTACTTTTTAAATGTACTGCAGAAGCTACAAGAACTGTGTTCAGTCTTTAGATACCAGCAATGAATCTATAATCCAGCCAAATAAAATATTTTCCACTCATATTCAGCTGAACTTTCAAATCATTGTTTTGGCTCAGACAGCATAACTGGGAAACAAAATATGAATGTATTACATTTATCTGACCAATATTGAAATATATAGGAAAGTTCCTGATAAGATTGATCAAAGTAAAAGATAAACAGGGTTATATTGCTGCATCATCACAACAATCCTGTGGTGTTGATAAGGTTGTGAGAGTTATTTGCCCCAGGGTCACCACAATGTGAACTCAAGGTTCAACATTGGATTGCAATTTATGTTCATATAAAATTAACAGCTGCATGAGCTCCTTGTGCAATTTTCTGTTCTTATTTTGGATGTGGTATTTTGCAAATTGAGATCTCGGTTTCATTTATTAGCTTTAAGTAGGATAAAATATTTTGTTGCATATACCATACGAAAAAGGTCTTTGGAAAACTTTTAAGAGATTGCAAAATGTGACGTGTTTCCCTTTCACCAGCTGAAATTTCCAGTTTTCTCATCTGGATAAGTCGTTGGTGATGAACCCTGTTTTTTTAATGAACAAGTCCTTGAAATGATTGAGATCTGTAATGTAGCTTGGAATGCAACAAATGAAGTTAATATTTTGTTCACACATGATGTTAACAATTATTAACACTAAAGATTGACTTTCTAGATAAATTAAGGCACTACATTTCATTTTTAGAGAGTTGCACTGAAACTCATTTGCAGCTACATATGTACAGTGGTACCTTGGGTTAAGTACTTAATTCGTTCCGGAGGTCTGTTCTTAACCTGAAACTGTTCTTAACCTGAAGCACCACTTTAGCTAATGGGGCCTCCTGCTGCTGCTGCGTCGCCGGAGCACAATTTCTGTTCTCATCCTGAAGCAAATTTCTTAACCTGAAGCACTATTTCTGGGTTAGCGGAGTCTGTAACCTGAAGCGTACGTAACCTGAAGTGTATGTAACCCGAGGTACCACTGTACCACCAATTTTGTTCTTATTGTTATGGTAGTTAATTGTTTGTTACTGACAAGCTGTGGTGCTTGGTCAGTGCTTTACATATATTGAGAATTTGCCTTTGCCCCTTTAGTTTTATTTACTTGTTTTTGGAACTGAGGCTGATTAAAAAACAGTGTCGAGAGTCAGAGGGCAAAGAACAGATCAGGGTTCTGGTTGTTGTTACCTTCAAGTTTTAATTCTCTTATGACAGAAACCAGTCTAAAAATATAAGAAATGAATCATTTTTCTGCATGAACACAAGACAGACTGGGAAGTAAGGTCTCTAGCACTGGTAATAGTTGCTTTCTCCTTTTTCTCATACAAAAATTGCCTTTTAATAGGAATTGCAAAGTAGTATGCTTAAAAATACAAGGTTGTTTGGTAAACAACATGCATCTTAAATTGAGGCGGTGTAAGCATAGTCAGCGCTGTGGGTTAAACACAGAGCCTAGGGCTTGCCGATCGGAAGGTCAGTGGTTCGAATCCCTGCAACAGGGTGAGCTCCCATTGCTCAGTCCCTGCTCCTGGCAACCTAGCAGTTTGAAAGCACGCAATGCAAGTAGATAAATAGGTACCGCTCTAGCGGGAAGGTAAACAGCGTTTCTGTGCACTGCTCTGGTTCACCAGAAGTGGCTTAGTGATGCTGGCCACATGACCCGGAAGCTGTATGCCGGCTCCCTCAGCCAGTAAAGCGAGATGAGCGCTGCAACCCCACAGTCGTCTGCGACTGGACCCTAACAGTCAGGGGTCCCTTTACCTTTAGCTTTACGCTATACATATATTCTGGGAACCGAAGGAAGGAAGAAAAAGAAAAAGATAGAAAGAAATTACTAATTTTAATGTAGAGGATTGTAAAACGCAACATACAAAACTAGTCTGATAGCTTGCTTCATTGATCCAGCAGAGGGAGTAATTTGCCTGAATAAATTGCATTTCAGACATTAAGCTAAAGAAACTTCACATCATAGGTGTGCTTTTTAAGTGACGGGTTGCAACATGGCATGTTTCTCTGTTCTATATAGAGGCTTGCTTATGGGGGAAGTTTATGGTTTCAGCATAATGTCAAAACTACCACAACCTATAAGAAACTTTCCTCTTTAGGATAGCTCTCTGAAGTATTTGTGACAAAAACACTTGTTTTCCATTTTGGAACTCTTCACCCCATTTTGCTGAACTTTTCTACCTTGCAGGAGAGCTCTTGGTACTCTTTTTAGAAGGTCTTGGTAGTGTTTGTAATTCTTCGTGTCTAACGGAAGTACCAGTTGGAACAGATGCACACATCTGTCTGTTAGGGTCATAACACTGTGATCAAGAAAAAATTCATTATGCAGCTAGTAGCAGTGTTGATACTTAATTACTAGTCACCTGGAGTAAAGAACAGTTTATGATTAGACAGCTAGGAGTAAGCTAGCTTTTTAATGGTTGAGATCCCCAAGGGAAAGAACAGATTTAGTTGCTGCCCTCATAATATCCCCCTGCACTTTGAATCCCTTTACTTTCTCCTCCGTAAATGAATGGTTGCATTCATTCCTAGGAGTATGATGTAATATGGCAGAGGATATTTTGAGGGGGACACCTTTCATTTCAGTGGTAAGCAAGAAGAATATAATAGCAGGTCATGGCAATGTTTGGGAGGGGGTGCATAGAGAGTAGAAGATCTGGGGAGGTGTAAGACAAGACAAGGACACCCCTAGTTTTAACAGACACTCTTTCCCATGAAATTTCGCAGACTTGAGTATTTGAATATATAAAAATGAGTTCTCTCCATCCTGCTCCACTCTCCCAAAGCAATGAACAAGAAGCTGTCCAGAACAGGGCTATGCAGTTAAGAAAACAACTTGATTTTTGATGTCTGGGGTCTTTAGGGCAGAGCTGATGCACATATATCAATTTATGATGGACTTGCACTGCTCATACATGCAAGTTCATTGCACCATCCACATAACATTGTCCTCATCAAAATGCCACCCCAGATTTACCATTTTGTTTTGGAAAGTGATTCCACTTTACTTCCTACTTTAGTTGTGAGTTGCCTTTTACTCATATCCGAAAGAATTAAGTGCTGTATTTTGGGTACATTGTTGCGTTGAGGGCAATGTCTGCCCTACACAACTACATCAGAAGACCAAGACCTGTGAAAACTTGCTCCTGCCCTATGCTCCTTTTTACTTGTTTTAGCAGATGGCATATTGGTACATTATCTAGTCAATTTAATAACAGAGATAATTTTCTCAATATAAGGGCTAGTGAAATTGTTAGGTTAGCTACAACCCTGACATTTCAAATAATTGTGCATTTGTAATCCAAGGCACTGTGTTTAGTAGGAAAAAAACCTGAAAATAGGACATTTGCTAGCTCTCAAAATGAGTTCAAAGTGCCATGGATAAGGTATTTCAAAGATACGCAACGTTGAAACGTGGCACACATGTAGTGCAAAGCACAGCAGAAAAGTCTCTCAAAACATGACATTTGTGCACCTAACAGTCAAAATATTGATAATGATTCCTCTTAATAGAAACTACCATTCCAACATTCCAAGCAGCACATGTGATGGAATGATTAGAATGGCTTGGATTTGGGGGCAAGTTCTAGTAGCAATTAGAAAGAGTTGTACCGGTTGGATACAGGGTCTTGCACATTTCAGGTGAACCATTGAACCCAATGAGACTTCTGAGTAGACAGTGCCAGTTCCCACTGAAATCTATCAATCTTACTAACTTTTCAAGTTGACTTCAGTAGAATCTAACTGCAACTTAGTCTGGATCCAAACTTGTGCTTGCAGGAAGCTTCCTTGCCATGAATGTATGTATATATATGTATGTATGTATATATGTATGTATAACATTCTATTGAATAATGCCATAATCCGCAGCATATCCAAACAACAAGAATCAGCATGGGACTATGTACTAAGGAGCAAGACATTGCTGACAACATAATCATCCATTTGCTTTATTTCAGCCATGTGTTCCTGTGCTACTATTAAAGGTAAAATTAGAAGGAACTTTGTGAGGGCCTAATACACCAGTATTAGGTCCGTATAGTTAAAGCTATGGTTTTCCCAGTAGTGATGTATGGAAGTGAGAGCTGGACCATAAAGAAGGCTGATCACCAAAGAATTGATGCTTTTGAATTATGGTGCTGGAGGAGACTCTTGAGAGTCCCATGGACTGCAAGAAGATCAAACCTATCTATTCTTAAGGAATTCAGCCCTGAGTGCTCACTGGAAGGACAGATCCTGAAGCTGAGGCTCCAATACTTTGGCCACCTCATGAGAAGAGAAGACTCCCTGGAAAAGACCCTGATGTTGGGAAAGATGGAGGGCACAAGAAGAAGGGGACAACAGAGGATGAGATGGTTGGACAGTGTTCTCGAAGCTACAAACATGAGTTTGACCAAGCTGTGGGAGGCAGTGAAAGACAGGAGTGCCTGGCGTGCTCTGGTCCATGGGGTCATGAAGAGTCGGACACGACTAAATGACTAAACAACAACAATACACCAGTAACATATAAGCTGCCTGGAAATGCTTTGATGTGGCAGTATGGCTTACATGTAGCAGTGACTCTATCCTGGGGGGCACCTGAAATATAGAGGCACTTTCCTGAATCGCCTGGTATCTTTGTGTTACCACTGCACATTCCTTGTAGAATTTCCATGCCATTTTTGGGACCCAATTTGCTAAGCAACTATTTTAACAACAGCTGTCAACCAGTGAAAGTTTAAAATGGACTAATTAAGTATATTAAATCTAAAAACAAATAACACAAGAGCATTGTCTTAGGAGAGACATTCCCTTCTGTGTAAGGGGTGGGGGTGGGGAAGATGCCTCTTCTAAGGTGGAATTTTCCATCAGCAGGCTTTTTAAAAAGGTCATCCGATTAACAGACGGCACACCTTTTTAGTGGATCAAAAAGTTTATCCCCCTGGTGTAAAGCACTTCAAGTCAGGCCTATTTTTAATGCAACTTTGGTAAGCCATCTTGAACTTTTAAATGGAAAAGGTGGCTTCAAGGTGGCCTGGAATAGACATCTAAGCCATATGGGGCTGCCACGGCTTAGCAACCTTTCTGGTGGCTTTCATGTGGCAGATGGACCCGAGTGCAGTAAAACCCTGGGTGCGTGTACCAGTTCGTCTGAATGAACAGAGAATATAGCTTGTATCGTGGAGTGGGGATACTTGGCAGTTAGGTTCCGTGGCTGTGAGGGAAGATGGCGTCGTCCTTGTCACCCTTTTTTCTTTTTTTGCTCGCACGCGTTTGTGAAGGGACCTTCTCTTTTTTGCAGGCCAGGAAATCCCACCCGCTTGGCTTGGGGGGGCGGGGAGACAAGCCAAACGTGGGGAGCTGCTAAATAAACGAATTAAAAACACAAACGACCCTGTTTTGAAGTGTATTATTGAATGTCTGTGCTTAAATCGTGACTATTTCGATGCCCATTTCGAATGGGGAGATCAGACGAGGCCCCGGTGGGGGCAGGAAATAAATATCACAACAAAATGGCAGGCGCCTCCTCCACTGGGGACGGCGACCCTACGGGGAAGTTTATTTGGAGGAAATAGGAGCTTCGCGAGAGGTGGAAGAAAGGCCCTCTTGGGTCCCCTCGGCGCTTGACGGGCGCCCCACACTCTTCCCCCGCCTCCAGGCTTGCAGCAGTTAGTTACACAAGCGGGAAAAAGGCTGCCCGCCGCCGAGGAACCGAGAGCGGTTCTTTCGCCGGGAAAGCCGTCGAAGCGGAGGGCCGGGGAGGCGCTGCCCTCGGCGGGCGGGACCAGGGGCGGGGCGTCGCTCCCCAACATATAGCCGGCCCCGCGCGCCTCCTGCTTCTCGGCGCTGCCCGGGAGGCGGCAATAAGCGCGGCAGTAGCAGCCGGAGTGGCAGCATGGTGACGACCCTCCCTAGCGAGGCTCCGGGCAGGCGGCGGAGCCCTCCGCTCAAGCGGCAGCGGGCGGAGGACGTGACCCCCGAGGAGCGCCCAGAGGCCCCCGGCGCCGTCGAGGCCGGCCTCGGGCTCCGCGCGCCGGTCAAGAAGAGCAAGGCCCCCCCGGTGGGGCTCCTCTCCGGCCGGGCCGGGTCCCCGGGTCGCCGCCGCTGCGAGCCCATGCGAGCCCTGGAGAGGCAGACCTTCCGCGACTACGGGCAGAGCTGGTACCGCTTCCGAAAGGAGCTGGAGGGCAAGTTCCACCCGCTCGACCCGCTGGCCCAGCAGCCGCAAGTAAGCGGAGGGTGGGTGGAGGTGGCGGGGTTTTGCTTTTTTCACACACACACCCCGAATGAAACACACAAAAGGGAATCGCGGGCAACTCTTGGCGAGGTTAGAAAGTGAGCATCTACTCATGTATTTTGTACACTCTTGTTCTCAACTTTTTCTGACACGGAATCCTGTAAACGTGGGAGCAGAATTGTGTCCGCTCTGACAGGGCAAAGTCCCAGCTCCCGTGTACAGTCTTCTTGAGTACACTTAGTGCACAGGTAAGATATTTTATAGGTTTTGGGGCGGAGACAAGAGGTGCGTTTCCGCTCTTCCCCATTATGCACATTTAGTGTGATGTATGAAGAGTCCTAGATTTCTTCTTTCCATTGTGTTCCCCACCCCCCTAACTTTGTGTAGGAAGCAGTATAAAACTGGGTAGATCGGCATCACAGATACACGTGTTTCAGTGTTTATACATACATAAGCTAGAGAAAGCTGCTTTCCAGCTGATCCTCACACAAATACCATGGGTGTGGGGGGGGGAGCTGCCCCACCCCCCTAAATCACACAAATCAATAAAAATAACTGAGGTTCTGCCCCCCCTTAACATAAATCTATATATCTATAACCACATAAACCAATAGATGTGGTTGTCACATAAGATGGTCAGTTTTCATGTGTTTTCTGTGCAGAAAACAAATGCCTGAAGGCTTTCTCTTTTGTCATTATAAGCTCTTCAAGACAAAAAGCAAAGTGAAAGCACTTAATAACATTTGTAGGTGAGAAAAAAAGATCCCTTCATTCCTGATTTAGCAAGGCACCAGCTACACGATCTTAGGCAAATTTGGGATGACAGAACCACATGATAAGATAAAGCTTAATGCTCCTGACAGGCTGACCCTGAGAGACATTGGGAAGTTATGATCAGAGGCTATTAGGCAGAGCTGTCAGTGGAGTGGAACCTGAACTTAAAAGAGGTTGGACATTTAGAGGGAGTCTCAGAAAGTACCAGCTATACACCATGCTCTGGGTTGTATCTAGAAAATACATTCTGAAATATATCTTTCATTTTCCACATCCAACATCACCATCTTTGTTACACGTACTGTAATTTTTTTGCATGTCTTTGTCCATTTTGGCAACTGCAAAGAACAGCATAATTATCTGCATATAGTTGTCTGGCATACTGTGCTTGTGCTCTGCAATCTCATTCTACCTCTGGCACATTGCTTTCCTGTGAGCATCTTAAGCTGATGCTTAACATTTGTAAAGCATCCCACATGCTGCTTTGAATTTACTCAGTTCTCAGTCATTTCCTGCTTTTTGACTCCAGTGAAGTCTGTGGAGGCTTCTGAAAAATAAAGTATGAGTGGCTTTATAACCTCATGAAAGCATTTTCACACACAAATACCTTTTCACCCTTTCCTGGATTTTCCTATACCTTTCACACACAATTTAACTACAAAGGAGGGTTAGGGGGAAAGTGTGCACCATGAAATGTGTGTGTCTTTTGTTGCACGTAAATGTTTGGTAGGTATTGTACCAAAATAGATGTTTGTACACCCATCACGTGAGCTGTGCAATGGAGTGGTGACAATAAAGGGCAACTAGGATCCCATATATAATATGGTGTAATTAAATATTAAATACTACCAATGTTAAATGACAACATTGGTTGCGAATTATAAATCACTCATAATAACTAGGGAAATGAAGTTCACAACAACTGCAAGCAAGAGATCATGGAATAGAATTGGGCTTAAAAAATAAAAGTGCATCTGAACACTTGGAGATGGTATGTGGAGAGATGAACCTAGGAAACCACCAAAATTGTTGAGCTTTTTCGGGGAAACTTCCCCCAAAAATAAGCTTTTGGAGCTGTTTCTACCACTTTTCCCATCGCGTTGCCATACATCCAGGTTTTCCCTGACATTTTGCCGCTTCGGCAAAATCCACCCCCCACCCCCAAAAAACCAGGACATGTCAGGAATTTTCCTGACATATGGCAAGCCTAGATGAACCCCATTACTACTTTTCACCCTCTACCCCAATATGTGCATCATTGTTTCTATGTGGGAGACACTGAAGAAAGAGTAGTACATCTCCGTACATGCCTCCCCTGAGAATATATTTTCCCATTGTTGTGTACAGCAGTCTGCTTCCATTTGTGAAAAGGTTGTATGTCTACTTTCAGCATTTATGCAGTCCTTTATAACTTCTCTATCTGTGCATGTGAGACATAAGTTTTATGTTGTAGCCTTGCGCATGATGGTTTCTGCAGCCACCACAATAATTGCAAAAATCTTGCTGCCTTAAAGCAAAGTAAAAATTAACTCCATCATGGCAGCTCTTTTGATAATCTGGTTTCTTTGATTTCTGTCACTGGTGTTCACAAAAATCATTACACATGGGAGAATAATTTTGTTATTTCAGTTGAAACTAATACATAGGCAGGAGTAAGGAATTCAGTAAATGTCCTAAAACTTTGATGAAATATTTTGGTTCTCATTAATAAGAGTCTATAATACAGTAAATGGTTGCCTCTATATTTCATTATTGCCTCTTTTCCCATCATAACCTTTTCTCTTCTCTGCTTCCCAGATAACTGCAGAGGCTCGGTGCAAACTGATCAGCTGGCTAATTCCAGTGCATAAACACTTTGGCTTCTCTTTTGAGTCCTTATGCCTGGCAGTAAACACTCTAGACCGCTTCCTTACCACCACCCCAGTGGCTGCTGACTGCTTCCAACTCCTAGGGGTCACCTCCCTCTTCATCTCTTGCAAACAGGTACAAGGACTTAGAGGCTCTCCCCTTTGTTTTTTATGATTATGATTAATTCAGTTTATATACTTCCCTTTATTAAAATATCTCAGGGCCACATACAACATTAGAAACATGTTACAAAACATTGAAGATAAAAACTAAATTAAAAAACATACAGATTTCCTAATAGTAAAATAATCATAATAATAACAGCCCTCTCCTTTGTTTAGGTAGTATGGTTTGTTATTGCTATTGAATACATACTTTAAGAACAGCTTATAAGAGAAGAGATCTCTGAACCATAGTGATTTAAGAGGCTCCAATAAGTTACATGGGGTTCCTGACTACAGTTGGGTCACTTGTATGTTTCATGGTTTTGTACTCTGATACTAAAGATCTGCTCATAAATTCATAAATCTCAACCCATTTCCATCCTAACAGATTCATTTTTATAGGAAAGAATGTAAATAATGTGGCAGACATGTAGCTCAGACTCTTAGGGCCTTTTCAGAAGGTATTTCACTGCTAACAGCTTGCTATCCCTTGGATCCTAAGATCAGATAAGCTAACTTAAGGAAGTTCACAGAATGAAAGTTTCCTGTTCCTTCCTTCTTCCTTGCAGCCATCTGTGCCCCTCAAAAAGCCTATTGGAAAGATCAGGAGTCCTCCTGCACAAAGTGAGAAAGAACATGTGAGGAGATCACCAGAACTCATGCTTGGATCATAAGATATCATAAGGACATTTATAGAAAGTTTCCCATCTCCTCCTTTCATAGGCAGCCCCTCAAACTCCCATCTCATTTAGTTCAGGAAAGACCCTTGACCCTCCAAGAGAGGTTTTTATGTGGTCACAGGTAGCTGCAATTGGGAGGAGAGAACAGGAACTTTTAGTTCTGTGAAGTTAAACTAGCTTAACTTAGGATCTAAACCACTGTGTTCACCACATTTCACCCAAACAGGGAAGGTGTGCCCCGCAGTTGTAGAGATGAGCAACAACCTTAAAAAATATAATTGTGTACGGTCAAATTGAGGCCATTTAATTCTCTTGTTTTGAATCAGGAGTTGGAAGCTTTTTCTGTTAAGCACCATTTTTCCTCAGGAGTAATCTGTTGGCGGGGAGGGGTAGGCCAGAGGTCCATGGAGCTGGTGGCTATAATAGGGAGAGTTAGAATCAAAGGTAGCTAGGATTCTCCTTTCTTTATTTCTACTTCTGCCACCCCTCTGAGCATATGTGTGCTTTCTCTCTCCACATTCCCTTTCTCCCTGTTTGTTCTTTCCTCATCAGGCACATGAAATTAGGCCACAAGGTTCCCGACTCCTAATTTAGCTAGAAGAGAGTTAAGCTTACGTTAAACTCCCACCAGGCTGGAGGTAGGCTGTGTTCCTGTTTAGTTGCATTGCATCTGACCTTGACTAAATTACAGGTGATAATGAGAAGTGCTTTACCTTTGGGAATATAATAGCAGTAACACATTTGTACCAGTTCTGGAAATACCCACAGGCATTGTTTTCTTTTATATTTTGTGCTAATGGTGTGCACTCTTTCCTTTGCTTGTCTGCCTTTCAGGTGGAAGTGCACCCACCCAAGGCGAAACAGCTCCTCGCTCTTTGCTGTGACACTTTCTCTCGCCAGCAGCTCTGCAACTTGGAGTGCATCATTCTGAACAAACTCCACTTCAACCTGGCAGCCCCCACCATCAGCTTCTTCCTGGAACACTTCACACATATGCGGATGGAGGCCTGTGAAGTTGATGCCTGGGAGGCCAAGAATGCCAAAGCTCTGGCCAAAGGTGTGGCTGAACTTAGCCTGGCCGACTATGCTTTTAACAAATACATGCCTTCCTTGCTGGCTGTTTGTTGCTTGGGCCTGGCTGATCAGATGTTGCAGCATCAGAAACCGCTGGACTTGCAATTAAGTGACTATCCAGAGGGGGTTTTACAAGATTGCTTGGACAAGCTGCACTTACTGGTGTCTTTGAATGAGGACTCTCTGCCTCTGGTGCTACCCCCTGAGATTTCAGATCAGTGTCTGCACTTAGAAAAATGAGCCGACCAAACAAAAATACTTGAAGACCATGCATTTGGAAGTTTGTCCGATTTTTCAAATGCATGTACAGAAGGACCACTGATAGTTGCAATACCTCTAAAATAACAGTATTCTCTTTTTAACATTTGTTCAATAGTCTCTTCAATGAGTTTTACATTATATTTATTTGTAATGGAAGCTATGTTGTTGGTTTAGAACGTAATCTACTAAGCACTGGCTTCTGTAATCTTTTAAATGTAATTTCAAATTCTTATTTGCACAGTAAACTTGTCTTATATTGCACTTGCATTATTTTAAGTAACAAATTGAAGTTGTAAACAGTGTACATTATGCCTGCTTGTATTTATTTGAGATGATAGTTCAGTGCTCAGCCATAGGAAAGACAACAGTACTGTAAAGGCATTTATCTAATAAAGCTTTTATCAGTAATTGTCTGTAATGGCATTGGCATGTCACCTTTTCTGTTTCCTCTTATGTGGATTGAGGGTTACAGGGAGGAAGAGTTCAGCAACACCTCCCTGCCTACCACACATCCCTCAACCCACCCACTATTTGACTGTGTTTGGTGCAACCAGCAGGTATTAAAAACGATTCAGTCCTATATTGTGTCCCTTACAGCACAATACTGTGCATGTTTACTTTGAAGTAAGTCCCCTGTGCCCAAGGAAGCTTACCATCTAGTAAATGTGTTTAGAATTGCAGTTTTGGAGTTAGACCCATGTCTTGGCATTAAATGTTGAAAATCAAGGATGTGGAATCTCAGGTCTGGGGGCCAAGTGCAGCCCACAAGCCCTGCTTTGCACCCTCCTGGCTGATCCCCCCCCCCTCAGATTGAATGTGTTGAATGTGTCCTTGAACTCTGACAGTACTTCTCACTTTCCTGGATGGAGGACAGAGATGGATGTGTGAGTGTGTGAAGAAACTAGACTATTGTACAAAGCTACAATTCATATTTACAGTGGTGCCTCGCAAGACGAAATTAATTCGTTCCGCGAGTTTTTTCGTCTAGCGAATTTTTTGTCTTTCGAAGCACGGTGTCGGAAAAGTTTTGGAAAAGCTTCAAAAATAACCAAAAACCTCAAAAAAGGCTACCACACCGCGTTCTATGAGTTGCTCCTCGAAGTCAAGTAGCAACTGTATTAACGGTGTTAAGAAAAAGGAAACAAACTTGCAAGACGTTTTCGTCTTGCGAAGCAGCTCAAAAACCGCAAAACCCTTTCGTCTAGCGAGTTTTCCATCTTGCGAGGCATTCGTCTTGCGGGGCACCACTGTATTGCTCTGCTCACTTTTGCCCTCTGGCCCTGTCTACCATTTTGTCCACAAGGGAGTGCTGAACATCTTCACCATGTTCTGCTTTCCCTCATTCATTCCCTCTCCTCAGCTGATTTTCCCCTACCCAGAGTTATTTCTGGCCTTGAAACCTAACTGGGAGACTCTACTACTGTGTTTTGGTGCCACCTCCGATCTAAAACAGGTCCGGCTTCGTAATGTGGAGTCTGACCCTTGCACACTTGGTTCACCTTCCCTTTTGTGTGCCATGACAAAAAAAATTTTTTTTACAATAAAAAAGACTAATAATAATAATAATAATAATAAAATTTTATTTATACCCCGCCCTTCCCGGTTCAAAAACTGGGCTCAAGGCAGCTAACAACAAATTTAAAACTCTTAATTATAAAAGCAGCATAAAATACAGTATAAAAACATGAATAACTATAAAATTCAAAAATCAATTTAGGGGAAATAAGCATTAGATAATCCCCAGGGCTAGCTGGCTGAATTGGTCCTATTGGGCCAGCAAGGAGACCAGGGGAGAATTAGCTGTGGGGTCTCAGAGCGGGTGATCTTCATAAAGGGGGAGGGGAAGGGAAGGGAAGGGAAAGGACGGGAAACAGAAGAGCAGGCTGAGTTCAAATTAAAGGCCAGGTGGAATAGCTCTGTCTTACAGGCCCAACGGAAGGAGGTTAAATCCTGAAGGGCCCTAGTCTCATGGGACAGAGCATTCCACCAGGTCGGAGCCATCGCTGAAAAGGCCCTGGCCCTGGTGGAGGATAGTCTGACTTCCTTAGGGCCCGGGACCTCTAAACTATGGTTGTTCATGGACCTTAAGGTCCTCTGCGGGGCATACCAGAAGAGGCAGTCCCATAGATACGGGACTTGTTGAGAAATGTTGCTGTGTACCCCAACCCCAGTGAGGTGTGCTCCTGCTCAGGACTCTCCGTAGGTAGCCTGGAATGGGAACCTTGTTGCAGTGTGCAGAGCTATGCAGGCTCGTTGGGGAGGTGGATTTCCAGTGCAGTCTTCCCACCCCCTGTAGGCTTTTGCTGTTCCATTGGATGAGATAGTAGGTGCCATGAAGATTCCCCTGCCTGAGACCCTGGAAAGCCAAAGAAGACAATACTAAGTATGATAAACAAATAATCTGACCTGGTATAAGGCAGCTCCCTATGTTCCTGTAGTGCCACAGGAGTCAGGGTTGGCACTTCCACCCCAGAGCCTAAGTTTTTTATAGAGTAGAAACATACAGTAAAGTAGAGTAAGCAAGGCTTCTTTTTTCCTCCTGCCTCTGCAGGGAAGGTTCCCCCCACCCCTCAAATTCATATAAGGCCAGTGCTAGGGAGAAAGTTGTCCTCCCTGTCTGTCTGCCTGCCTGCCTGCCTGCCTGCCCACCCCTCCAAAGCAGGACCTGAGTTCAAATCCTATTGTCTTTCACCCAACGTAAAAAGACAAGACCTCATTTCTAGGAGTTCAGGGCAAGATAAGGCCAGCAGAAGAGAATCTGAATGATGCCAGTCCCAATTGTGTTTTGGCTCTCATTTATTTGCACCAAAGTGCAGCTGCAACAGCCATAATAGGATTCGTTACACTTCTTCCACAGGTCTGCATTCAGTGAAAGAAACCACCATCACCGCTCCCCCCCCCCTTTTTTTTTTTACAAAAGGACACGGACCACCTGTTATGTAGTGCAAGGTTTCCTTGTAACAGATGCACCTGACAATCTTGGTGTATGGATGCCCTATGTCCCACCTTTGGCGATACCCATTTCAGCATACATTGACACACCCTGACGGATTCATTTGCCATATGTCACAATATACAATGTGAGTGGCAGCTTGCAAAGAAAACCTCTGTGCATGACTTTCCGCTAGAGATGTTCTTGCACTACCGAGTTTTAAACTGCTCTCTCCATACTTAGGCTGTGCACACATGACTGGCTTAAAGTACAGTGAGGACATTCTTTTTCTCAATTCCGATTTAAGACATTTTACTAGGAAACACGTGGAAACACAGTATTTAATAAGAAATGACAGGGCAGATACAGATTGTGGCTAATGTGTGTACACCACTTCCTAAACTGGCAGCGGGAGTGCACTGGATTCAGAGTAAACAGGAGTGTGTATACAACCTAAACTACAGTGGTACCTCGGGTTACATACACTTCAGGTTACATACGCTTCAGGTTACAGACTCCACTAACCCAGAAATAGTGCTTCAGGTTAAGAACTTTGCTTCAGGATAAGAAGAGAAATTGTGCTCCGGTGGCGCGGCCGCAGCAGGAAGCCCCCTTAGCTAAAGTGGTGCTTCAGGTTAAGAACAGTTTCAGGTTAAGAACAGACCTCCGGAACGAATTAAGTACTTAACCCGAGGTACCACTGTATTGTATTTTGGCTCAAAGGAAACTTTGATCCATGCAGCTCCATGGAATCTAGCCCTGCAATACTTAATTTTAAAAATTAAAAGTCCTGGGAGCCCTAATCTTGCTGTAGCAACACGTCAAACCATTGGAGTGGGAAGGCCTTCCAACTAACCAAGATACAGAGTGGACTTGTATCTTACACCGGGGATTACATTCCCTGCACAAGCAACCTTACTTTCTGGGGCTGGCGTGAGGTCTCATGGGGCCATCCGAGATCTTGCAATGGCCTCCAGAGCCTGGGAGAAAAGGTAAGCAAGGCAAAGAGCTTTCACAATCTTTCTGCCCTGATAAAACCAGATGTGGAAAGAGCTTTTAGGCTCTCTGCCTTTCATGCACTTAATTTGTGCCATTTCAACTGGCCAGGCACCAAGTGCATAAAGTTGGAGACTTCAACTCCCTTGACATCTGTTGGAACTCAAACTCAATAATGTAAGGTTCAATCAATTCTTCAATTGTCTTGCAGTCTGCCCTACCACCTTATCCTGCTGAACTGTGTAGATCAGGTAGCTGCAAGCCATCAAATCTCACCTAATCAAGCAATGCCCATGAGCACTTGAACCACCACAAAGAGATGCTCAGTGATGCTTAAGGCACTGGTCCTGTGTGAGAACACTTAACTTGGGAATCGCTGGGCCCCTAAGACTTACATCTGAGCAAACCTGCCTAGTTCTGGGTTGGGCTGAGTTGGGAAAGGTTCAGCCAAGGGCAACCAAAATGATCTATGAGATGGAGAGAGTCCCTTAAGGAAGAAGAGTTGGCGTCCCGTGTTTCGTTAGCCCAAAAATGGAAAACGACCGAGGTCCCAACCAAAGAAGAATGGCAACTTAAACTATCGAAATAAGCGCAGCTTGCAGATCTGACTTATAGAATAAGAGCACAAGAAGAACATTCATTTAAAGGAGGTTGGAAAATGTTTATTGAATATATGGGGGGAAATTGTGTACACTTGAAAATGTTGGCAGCATTAAGATAAATTCAACAGTATAAATAAGTTTTGATGGAAGTAATAATGGAATACTGAATGGTTTAGTGTATATAAAATATACAGCGATTTATGCTATACAAAATGAACCATGGAAAGAGAAGAAGGGAAGTCATTGATTGAGGTTGTTTAGATGTATATTCTCAATTGTAAAACAGAAAATTTAAGAAAAAATTACATTTTTAAAAAAGGAGGAAGGGTTGCAGAGTTTGGGACTTTTCAGTTTAGAAAAAAAGCATGCAAGAAGTGACATGATAGATGTTTATAAAACTATGCATGACACAGAAAAAGTGGGCCAGGAAACAGGTTTCTCCCTCCTTCATAGCACTAGAACTTGTGGACGTTCAATGAAGCTGAAAAGAGGCTTAGACAAATTAATTGAGGAGAGGGCTATCAATGTAATGTTGTATCTCCACAGCTGGAGGTAGAAATGCTTCCCAATGCATTGCTGGAAACCATGGGAGGGTTTGTGCTCTGGTTGGCCACTGTGAGAATCGGCCATGTGCCGGATCCAGCAGCATAGGAGCCAACTCCTAGGGGCCCAGGTCCCTTCAGCTCTCCAGTAAAATATTTGAGGGGGCCGGCCCCCCTCCAAAGTTGATGGCCATTGCCATTCAAATTGTGTGTGTGCGCGCGCCGCCATGTCATGTGATCAATTATTGGGACGGAGCTTACCTGGGCTCCCCAATATTTTATTCCAGTTGGCACCCCTGACCAGCAGGCTGCTCTTGTGAAAACGTGTGGTGGTGGAGGAGGAAATGGGTGTTTTGCACATGTTCAGAGGCACCCTCCAATCTCTAGGGGTGAGAGAACTAGGGCAGACTGAGCCATGGGGAGAAGTGAATTCCCGATCGGCTCGCCTCCCGTCCCTGGAGAATTCACCCGAAGCAACTCCCCGCTCGTCGGTTGGTCGCGGCGCCAATGCCTGGCGAAAGGGCGCACTTTGGCGCGTGGGCTCCGCGCGGCGGCCTCGGCGGCGGCTGGGTCTAATCCCAGAGGGGAGAGGAGGGGAGAGGGCTGGGCTCCCTTGTTGCCAGGCTGGAGCGTGCCAAGGCGAAGGCGCCACCTCTGGCGCTCAATCGGCCGCCGGCCCGCCTCCCCTCGGCTCTCTCCTCCCCAGAGAGGCGGCCAGGCTCCCCTCGAAGGGCGGCTCAGACCGAGCCCAGCCAGCCGGCCGAGCAAGTGCCATGCAAAGCCGCGGCGGCAGGCAGGCCTGCGGCAGCCTGTGCCCCAACAGGGTGCAGGATCTGGCCGAGCGGCTGGGCAAAAAGCCGGGCAGTAAAGCAGAGAGAAAGGTGCGTTGCTGGAAGGAGAAGGCGAGGCTGCGAAGCCCGACCGACCAGCCTCTCGCCATCTGCTCTTGGCAGAAATAAACGCCGGGGAAACCTGTCTCCCTGCCTGCAGCAGCCGTTCTGCGGCGGGAGACAGCGTCGCCCAGCGGTTAGAGCAAGCGCATTTCCCCAGCCCCCGGCCAGGAAAAAAGGCAATTCCAATATGCAACCATCGCTAGAAGATGGGGACTAATAGCCGGGAAAGGAGTGTCTCTGAGCACGTGCAGAGCTCTCTGCATGCAGAACAACCAGTTGCCATCTGAAGTTAGGTGAAGGTGTTTCTACTGCAAAGGGCACAATTTTCAGGGAAAACTAAGCCCCGGCACCTTTTGTTTTAGATGCCCTGTCCACATAAGGTTGCCCTTACAACGCACTCCTAAGTACCGGTACTTTTACCCAGTAGTAAGGATTCAAAGGGTTATTCCGACCTAGCCCTCTGCATGTTTACTCGGAAGTAAGTCCCCAGTAGCGCTTCACTTTCTCTAAAGTAAATGCGCCCAGAAGAGAAACCTTGAAACCTTAATGCTGTTGTTTGTGATTGTTTGCCGGCAGGTGCCACGGAATAGCAACCTCAGATGCAACCCAATAGCCATTTATAACGACCCACCTCCGGATTCTGTAGATCTAGGTGAGTGCGGTTTTTTAAAAAAAGTCCATTTAACTACCCTCTTTCGTATCGCAGTTCGTGGTGTAATGCAGGGGAAACGCAAGAGAACACTGCTCGGAACTTGCCTCTCTTCCAGCAGGGAAAATGCTGGGGCATCATAATAATTAATGTGTGGGGGGGGGAACCTTGTTCTGACACATGAATGAGGTGATAATAAGCATTTAATAATTGTGTCAGATTAGCAGAGGAAGTCAAGAGACGGGGGAAATAATCAGGCAGAGGCTGCCTACTTCTTTCCTTTTCTTTGATGGCGTATCGGCTTAATGCTAGTCAGTAACTCTTCTGTGCAAGGTTGTTTGCATTTTGAATTAAAAGCTAAAGATTTGTGTTTCAGCTGACTGTGGGTAGTATTTCACCTGGTTTTCCGCAAAGTAGACTCACTGAAATGAATGGACATGACCCATTAATCCTAACAGTTCTTCTCGGAGTAAAAGTTAGTTGACTACCACCTATTCGCTCGGAAGTAAGCATCCAGGGTTCAATGGAAACTACCTGCCGGCTTGCGGTGACTATGATCCTAATAGATTAAACAGTATGCTTTGTACCCCTATTGTATGTGCGTGCGTACAGAGACAGAGCTGTCTGCTTTTTTGAACTCTCTTGGGGGCGTGGCTAGGGGAGCCGCCCTAATGACCTCCTGCACTTTAGATTTTACAGCTACCGCAGGTGCCTTGCTTGAGAAGAGACCACTACTAAGGTTACTCCTTTAGCAATTTGTATTTCATAGAATCGTAGAACTGGAAGGGACCGCCAAAAGTCATCTAGTCCCAGGAATCGACACAACCAGAGGACTGGTTAATCTGGAATGAAATAGTACACACACAGAGAGAGAGACAGGATTTGCGTTTCTATACTGACAAATCGAACATGATTTTCTTGCATTTTAAAAAAAAACTTCCCAGTCTCCTACCCTTTTAAATAAACACTGATCTGCCTCCCCCCCCCCCCTTTTAGCGTTGTCGACCATCGATTGGCAAGACTTAGCCGACTGCACGGGCGTCTTTCAGCAGGAAGTTTCTAGAGGCGCTGCAACAACCCAGCAGGTAGTTGACAACCGTCGCCCCCTCATCCTCTTTGGTCTTTATTGACACGCTTCCCAGACCTGGGCCCGAAGCAGACGTGATGCTGTTCACCCCATTATGCGTGATGACACCTCCCCTTTTAAAGTCGAGGTTGATCCGGATCGGGGCTATGATGGAGGAAAGAACTAGCAGCGCTGCCTCAAGACACTTTGCAAGGAGAAAATGCTCCCAGGCCCAATTCCACATGAAGAAGCCAACCGGTCTGGCAGTGGCATCATCTCTGATAGCGTCCTCTATCCCACATGGTGGCACCAGGCCAGCCTGTGTAGCACTACCCCCTGACCCGCCCCAGGCAGCGTGTGCCACCCTAAGGGTGCCCCTTCACAACAGTAGGGCACCAAACTTTCATGGTTCACATGACCAAAGGCGAACCTCCCTAGATTGCGCCTAAAGGGATTTATTTGGGCGCAAGTACCTCCCTTCCTGTATGGTTCATGGATGAAAGCACACTAGAATTAGGATCTTTTTTAAAAAGGAGAGAGAGAGAAGCGGGAAACCTCAGTTAACGGAAATGGCGCTGTTTATAGTGGGTCCGGGTTATAGTTGAAGCGCGTTCAAAGAACATGACTTGCCTCAAATAATCCTGCGAACTGACGTTTTCCCTTCACAGAACTACAGTTCCCTGTCAAACTACAGTTCCCAGGATTCTTTGCGATGGGGGACCAATGTGCGTTGAATGTGCTTTAAGTGTATCGTGTGGATCCGCAGTGCAGCTGCTTCCCTTGTTTTCCAGTGCTTTGCAATAAATGCCGGTTGCAGCACAGGACTAGTCCGAGACGTAAGCGCTGCCTTCCTTTGCAATGATGCTGCTGCTACCTTTGGCAAGGGACGCGGACGAAGTCACTCCCGCTCCGCATCATTTTTTAATTTTTGTGTGTGTGTGTGTGATAGGCTGGGAAATAACGTCCCTTGAACACAGCCCTTTCTAACGAATAAACACGAGCATGATTGCGCGGTTGGGCAGTTTTATCTGGGAAGAAATCTGAACCCCCCCCAGAAAATCGCCACCAGACGATTGGATGCAGCCCACAAAAAAAAGCAGAAGCTAGCTCATCTCTTTTAATGAATGAATCTTTATTTGCATCAGCCACTAGCCATAGCAATAAAACAAAATGCAGTATGCAGAGGATAAAGGTAAAACTTTTGAAGATCGCAACCCAGAAACCGGATAAACCTGCGTGAGGACCTTTTGCAAACCCAAATTGACTGTCGGTTTAAGCGGTTGATGGGTTCTTATACTGCTAGTAATCTCCTCCTCTTTGAACACACGCAAGGGGCGTGGCTAGTACGTCCCACCTGAAAAACTATACAGTTCAGGGTTAATTTTTGCCCGGGACTAGCGGAATGCCCCGCTCAAATGAATCTGATTGGCTGGTGAGGCTAGCCAATGAGAGTGCGCTAAGAGACGTAAAGGGAAGCCCCGGTGCCGAAGCGTGAGCTTGGGTTTTCTAGCTTGTTTCTTACCCTGAACATTTCAGCAGGGATTGCTGCTCTTGGATCTCCTCCTTAGGCGCCGCTGCGTAGATAGCGCCTCTTGCGTTCTCCTTTTGCCATGGCAGTGCAAGCTTGCCGGCTTCACTGTTCAGCATGGCCAGTGGATTTTCAGGTGCGTTTTATTAAGTGCGTACACTGAAACTTGCCGATGAATGAGCAGCGAGCAAGAACTGAGAATCGAGAAGGGTTTTTTTTTTTTCTAACTGCCTCGTTCCTTTTGTATATTTCAGAGCCCGTGCTTGCAACCCGAGCCAGAGTTTGATTTCCAGGAGTTTCGCGATGCCGTGGATAACTTCATATCCGGCAAGTATACTTATGAGTCCAGTTTAAAACTGCGCCTGTCAAAGAGGAAAGGGCAGTCTTACGACGAACGCTTAGTGTGGGGACACCTGGATTAAAAACCGGTTAAAACTTTTGGGTTTCTGCATCCTGCACGTGTCTATTCAGAAGTAAACAGTGTATTTATTGGTGTGTGTTTTTTTTGTCTTTTTAAAACACTTTTACCCAATTAATCTGGGAATCCTTGGTTGATAAATATCTTTAAATCAGCTAAGGACTATAATCCTATTTAGTTCACAAAATACTTTTGCTCATTGATTAGGCTAATAGTTAAACTAGGCATGATGAGAGATCTGTGATTGGATATGTTTTGCCCTCTGATGAAATAGCAAATTTAGGACACTGGAGAAAAATTAATTAGGAAAATGGTGAGAGAGGGAAGAGACTAAACTTCACTTTCTCAGTACCATGTTTCCAGTCAGATCTCACATAACTTATCACCTATTGGAAATTGAAAACAAATCAGCTGGAGATCCAGTCATAGATCTCTCAATGCCACAGCTAGTTTGACCCTCAATGTGGGTTTGTGTTTAAAGCTTTGAAACCCCTAGGCTGTAAACCTATACATCTCCACCTTGAAGGAAACTCAGCTGAACACAATGGAATGTATTTCTGAGTACGGTAAATACGCGTCAAATTTCTGTTAGACAGCATTTTTAGGTATTTATTTAGAAAAGCATTTCTATACCATCTTATAAAATATAAGGGTGGTATGTGGTGCTAAAACATAAAAGACAATAAAAATTAAAATGCAGGTGATAATTAAGGTGACTGACTAATGAGATTTGCTTTAAAGCACAGGCAGGCAATCTTCAGCCGCCAATGAAAAAGGCTGCTCTTGTTTCAAAAGGTTCAACTAGATGAGATGTTGGATATCCATAATTAGAATCTGCCACAATTTGTATCAAAGTTAAAAGCAGCTGCAGGGAGTATGGAGACTGATTTGGAACTGCAGCTTGTTCCCAGTCAAACCCCACCAAAGCTGCTATTTGCTGTGGGAGGGAAGGACAGGTTAAGGGAAATAATTAAAGCCCTCAGCCCAGATCACCACTCTTCCATGCAAGGGTCCTAATTAGTCTTTCAAAAAGCAAAGCAGATCTTAAACTACTTCATGTTTTGTTTGTTGTTCGTCTAAACTTCAAAGTCACAATTCATTGTGCCAAAAGCACCTTGTGTTTGACCTGTGCATGTCAAATAAGGAGTCAATCAGCTGTATCACTTGTTTCTTATTGGTCTCCCTAGATCCATCCTCTCTGATGCCACCTCTGCTGGACTGCGCTGATTTCTCTTTCCCTGTGGATGATGGAAGATCCTTCAGCCCTTGCTTTTGTCAGCCTGCAGAGGACGATTCTGCCTCTCAGATGAATGCAGAAAACATCTCTTCCACTGAGCAGTACTGGAAAGACTTAGCAAATCAGAACCAGAAAGCTCTAGGGGATGCACTTGTGGAAAACAACCAGGTATAAAAATAAAATGAATATGGGGAAAGAAAGTTACTCTGAAGCCAGCCTGACTGGTTTCTTAGCAGGAAGCCACTTAGGACAATGACATGGATTTAAGTTGGAACAGCACACTGAGATGAAACATACTTAAATGAAAGCAAGTTGCATTGGTTTCAGTGACGTGTCTAAAGAAAAACCTTAATGGGTCCTACTTGAATATGAATAGCTTTGTAAATGACTTGCAGACTGAGATGTCCATTTGTAATTCTTAAACTATTTTGGATTGGCCCTACTGCAGGGTTGCAAACTTACTTATGCTAGTAAATTTCATTCTACTCAGTGGACTGTCCTTTTGAGTAAAAACACATGGAGTTGTGGAATTTGTTCACAGAAGAAGGATCCAGGGTTTCCTTTAGCTTTCAATAAAATGTAAACAAATCCACCATCCATTATACCAAATGGAAGCAATGGTTGCTTTAATCACACCTATTCCCAGTGAAGTGGACTTCACATCACAGATTCAAATTCTATGGAAAATGATTTTTCTGTTCACTTTGGCTGGGTTTTCCCCTCTGTAAAATTGCATTTTGCAGGACTTGCTAATATTGTTGGAAATTATCACCTAAACACACTACAGTTGTGGCTTTTGAAATGTACTTGCAAAGTTAAATGAGTGGGGTGCTGTGTAAGAATGAGAGGAGCATATTGACAAAAAATATACATTTAAACTTTCCTCTAAGGCAGTTCAGATCTGAATACAGCCGACTAGCCATTAACAGTGGCCCACCAGAGGCCTGATCAAGAAACCTTTTGACATTTGCCTGCCAGTATACAAATGTTCCCCAGCAGCATTCCCTAACCTGGTGCCCTCCAGATGTTTTGGACTGCAATCCCCATTAGCCCCCGCCAGCATGGCCAATGATCAGGGATGGTGGGAGTTGTAATCCAACTTCTGGAGGGCACCAGATTGGGAGAAGGCAGATCACTGTACTCCAGTGACTTTCAGAACTTCATCTCCTATTTATCTCTCAACAGCTCCAAGTGACATTGTCTCAAAAGCAGGAGGAAATTGCCTCCCTGAAGGAAAGAAATATCCAACTGAAGGAACTGGCCAGCCAAGCGAAGCAGCTTGCCTCTGTGCTGGATGTAAGTACTGGAATGTCTTTCTCAATTTGGCATCTTTTCTGGCAGTTGTCCCTGCTGATCTGGATGTCCTGCTGATGTTGCATGGGGAGAATGGAACCTCTGTTTCTCCACTTGCCCAAGGACACATTCATCTCCCTACAGGGTACCAAATAAGGTTCAGGAGCTGAACCCTGGTCATTCTATGGTGCTGTAAATCCCAGTGGGTAACTATGTCAGATCCACAATCCTATATCCTTCAGGAGTATGAGGGTTTTTAGCAGTTTATTCTGTAGGGGGTGCTGTTGGTTTAAAAAACATTAGACTTGTTGATTTCCAACCCCCCCTTCCAGGTTGGCATACACTCATGCATTGAATGACTTAGAGTGCTTGATATCTTTGTTTCTTGGCAGAAGCTGATGATCCCACAGTGCAAAGACAGCGCAGACCTCTCCCTTGCCAATGGCCCCAACAAGAGGAGCCTCAAGCAGGTGACCATCGCTGAGCAAGAGGAGGAGGAGATGGAAGTGAACGAAATTTTGCGGGAAATATCTGACAGGTGCAATGCAGCCTTGCAGTCTGCTGATGACAAGAGAAGCCCAAAGCGCCCTCGGGGAGAGAACGAAACAATCCACATGTACGGTGCTTTCCAGGGCTTGCAGACATGCAGCAGCCACAGTTCCCTGGACCTCCGTGGCAGTGAACTGGAGGAAGGGGTGTCCTTCACGACAGCCATCAATGAGCATTGTAACATTCGGACGCTGGCCTTCCCCCAAGGCAATGCGTTTCTGGTGAGGACAGCCACTGGGGGTCACAAGTTTAGATGGGTTCCCAGGTGATGAAAGAAGGATGCAATCAGCCGACTACACTTGCCTCTCTTTCCAGTGACTTCCTGCCAAAGAACTGCTCATCTTCCTGCGTAGTGCTGCTTCCACCAAGGCATTTCAGGCGGGGTCTACTGCTGACAGCTGACTGATGTCAACCAGAGTTGCTAATATTTAGCTGGAAGCCCAGACATCTGTTTAAAATAGACAAACACAGAGCACTCTCTCTACACACACACACACACACACACACACACACACCCCTTTAAGTAAGCTGATGCCAAACTTCTTGTTACTAATCACATTTTCTGTTTTGGATTCCTGGCCCATGATTGCACTCCAGAGAGCCAGTGTGGTGTAGTGGTTAAGAGCAGTAGACTCGTAATCTGGTGAACCGGGTTCGCGTCCTTGCTCTTCCACATGCAGCTTCTGGGTGACCTTGGGCTAGTCACACTTCTGTGAAATTTCTCAGCCTCACTCACCTCACAGAGTGTTTGTTGTGGGGGAGGAAGGGAAAGGAGGTTGTTAGCCGCTTTGAGACGCCTTAGGGTACTGATAAAGCGGGATATCAAATCCAAACTCCTCCTCTTCTCCATAATTAGAAGCCATGTCCTGTAGACTTCTGTAACATATTCACTAATCCTTGCTTGATGACAGATGGGCCATCCAACCTCGGCGTAAAAACTTCCAGTTAAAGAGAGTCCACCACCTTCCAAGGGAGCCCATTCTACTGTCTTGCTGTCAGAAAGTTCTTCTAAAGCTTAGCTGGAATCTCCTTTCTTGTAACTTGAATCCATTGGCTCCAGAGGGTAGGACCTGACGAGAGGTGACTGTTTGATGAGAACTTGGAACGGACTCCCTTGGAAGGTGCTGAACTCTTTTTTATTGGAAGGCCATCTGTCATGGATGCTTTAGCTGAGATTCCTGCATTGCAGGGGGTTGGACTAGATGACCCTCAGGGCCCCTTCCAACTCTACAATTCTGTGATGACATTTTGATGAGAATTCTCTCCCCGCTGCCGCCTGACCATCTACTTGTTGGAAATCGATGGTTTAACAGGCGCTACCTTGTTTCCTTTTCAGTGTCCCAAAGCTACTTAGGAAGACTTAACGATTTTCACTGTCTTTGCCTAAAATACATTTCTAAGCAAGAGAGAAAATAGTTGATTTAATGTAAAAAGATCTTCCTCTGTTTTCAATGTTCAGGTGTGAGTGCCCTTACTTATATAGTCAAAACAATACCATCCATGCACAAGATGGAGATATCGGCAGGCTCTAGAGAACCCCAATGTCTGTAGAATGAAAAATGAAAATCATCCTATGCATGTTTAATCTACTCAGAAATGAGCCCCACTGAGCTCTATGGGACTTGCTTGTAGGAGTGTGTGTGTGTGTGTGTGTGTGTGTGTGTGTTTGGCAGGGTGGTGGTGGTTATAGCTTCAAGGTAAGCAACCATGCTGCAGAGGTTGTAGAAACCGGAAGAGAGCTAGGGTCCTTCCTCTTGCCCCCTCCCTTTCCCTCAGACGCCTGCTGTGCCACAAATGGCTTGCTTTGGTGTGTATATGTAAGCAGAGATATTCCCCCCCCCTGTAAACTAGCCACATCGATAGACTTATTTGCAAGGCTGCTTGATGCCTAGCTCTGCTAGATGCTGCTTATAATGCACTCTAAGTCATCTTCTGTATGTATATATATATATATATGCTGTAATGGTTGGGAGAATGTTCTGCATGCACAATTTCCTTCTAAGTTAACACCACAACCAGAAGCATTGAAGTACATGACCCCCTCCTCCATTTTCTTCAAAAGGTCCCTTGAGTAGACCCAGCAGCCTATCTAAATTGGGGGGTAGGGTTTGAAAAAGCCAATTTCTGATTTAGAAAGGGTGAGACTGCAGTGCTGCTATTGCTTTGAGGTATGCAGGTAGAGGGTTGGGTGTCCTCGGGGAAGTCTATGAAGGATCACCATACAAGAAGTTCTCTGGTGACTAGCAAAATTTGAAGGTTTTAATGGAGAAAACAGAGGAGGGATCTTTTTCAGTCTTGGTTACTAATACAGTCCATTGAGACTTCTAAACAGTCATGATAAGTTCTGTGGATCCAGACTATATACTTACTATTACTGTTGTTATTGGAACAAATGCTCTTGGTTTAAGTGGCATCTGTATAAAATTTTGCTACCCACATTCTTTCAAACTTACCATTGAAAAATACTAAATCCAGCATACCTTTTTGTGTGGAGCTAAGATGTTTGAATGTAATTTTTATAATACCCAAAAGTTTACAAAACCAGGCTTTGTACACTGATATCTGTATAGTCTGCATTCCCACCCCCACCTAGAATTCCAGTGATGCTTTTGTGTCCATTATGGCTTTTGATTTCATTGTTTTTATTTCTGTGCAAGTGCTGGTGCTCATCTGAGTGAAAAGTGTAACTAGCCTGGTGACCCACTGCCTCTATACTTCCTCAGCTTGATTTGAACCAGGAATGTTAAATATTTCTGAGTGGTACTCAGCTAAGTTTTATTCAGAGCAGACCTATTGAGATTAATGTACCTAATTCAGGCCTCATCTGCTCTAAACATGTATAGCAGTATCATACCCCTTTAAATAGTCATGGCTTCCCACAAAGAATCATGGGAAGGGTAGGTTGTTTTGCATTTCTCTTTTAATAAAAGGTTTTTATTTTCAACAAAATATAAACAGAACATTAAGTTCCCCCAGCTCCACCCCCGGAACAGAAGATTAGGGTGTCAGATTTTGCCATAAATCTGTGTGCACAAGTCGGTGGGTGCCAGTCTTCCGAGTGTTCATTCAAATATTTTATAAACAGGTACCATATGTCAGTAAAGTCGTCCGCATTGGATTTGTTGTTCAGGACATGTAACCTTTTTGTCAGTTTTTCAGATAAGGCAATAGTCTTCTGTCACATAACGTGTGATATGCAGGTGCCCAAGTCCTTTCTATAAGAAATTGTGCCGCCACCCGGAGAAAAGAGATGAGTTCCTTATAAAGTAAATTGAGCTGATCTTCTTTAAATAGTGTTAATAAACCCAGGCTTGGATAACGTTGTACAACTCTCCGATTCTAGGCTGATTTGTAATGTTGCTCATTTCCACATGACCACCACAAACCAACTGCCTTATATCCTCTCCCACATGTTGGTGAAGTTGTTTTGTCTGTGCAACTGAATCTTAAAGGTCTTAAATACCCTCTATAAACCATGTAAAATCTCCGCTTTACATGGTTATTTTTATTACTGAAAACACTGCTGCAACGCTCATATAGCTGTGCCCTAGTATGAAATGGCTCCCACTCAGTTCACTTTGCTTATATAGGTTGGGGCTATTTTCTTCGCTCGCACTCTTTCCCATGGTGTCATATTGGTCCTGCTTTTGCAGTTAGACTATACGGCTTGTGTTTGCTTCCAAGTCTAATCTATGGAGAAATAGCCAAAGTGGGAATATACAAACACAAACATGACCATTAGCTTGTATTAGGTATTGCCTTTAATGCTTTGTAGGAGGCTTGAGTGCAGCATTCTTCATAATGTTCTGTTACCCTTTGTTGGATTTGGCTCTTTTCCTTAAGCTGATCACAAGTCACTGGCATCTCACCGACTTTTATTTCACTATTTTCTCAGAAGTCTTTTTTAAAAATGAAGAAGCAGGACACGTTCGGCCAACCTCGAAGAAAAGGCTCAAACCATTTTGAGGTGACTTCATAACGTTAAAAGCAAGATCTCCCTTCATTTGTTCCACACATCAATTTAAACTTGGTCATGTGCCGCTGTTTACATTTTCAGTACGTTTTTAGCAGGTAGCTGAAGGCAGGGAGGTCAAGAAGTGTAGCAGTTTTCTGCAATGCTGTAGTAGGTGTACCAAAAACAGCCATCAGCTGTCCCTCCTTGCACCAGACACCTGTTCAAACTCTTGTCAGCTAATGCCTACTTATTTGCAATATTTACTTCACACTCTCTTAAACAAAATCTTGGGGGGAAATCAGAAACTGTAATTTCCCTCAAGTTTATTCACACAGCTGGATCCATTTAAATAAATAATCAGCATTAACCTGGTGGCTTAGTTGTCATGAAGTTAGAAAATGTTTTTTTAACCTTTAATCAGGAGGTCACTAAATTAAAACCTCTTTGGCGGTCTTTGACCCGGCTTTTTCCTTCTCAAGTCTGCTCAAACTGCTATTACTTTGGCTACTTGCATCCCCCCCCCCCAGCTGAATTACCATATCTAGAAACTTTGGTACAATGGTAGCTGTCGAAAGCCCTGAAGCGCCAAGGCCAACTGTGGCCATTTTAGTTTATTGCTTATTTCTTTATTATTACAGCTATATCACACATCTCCCACCCTCTCCAAGAACTCAAGGTGGAGTACATGGTTCTCCCCATCTTATCCTCCCAACAACCCTGTGAGGTAGGTTGTTGAGGGACAGCAACTGGCCCAAGGTCACCCAGGGAGCTTGAAGGGTACATTGGGGTTTCAACCCTGCTCTCCCAGATCCTAGTCCAGCCATTATGCTATTGTCCCCAAAGAGACCTCTTTTATCCTATTCACAATGGAAAATGTTTAGTGTCAGATTTCTAGCTCACCTCACATCCTTTGAACAACTTTGCATACAGTTAATAGGAACCACAGTTCCAAAACTGGTATATAAGCTAGCCAAAGTCAAGCCAAGTCCCATTGATTTCAACAGGAGCATTAGGCAGTCATTAGGGATGAGGAAGGGGGACGCGGGTTGCGCTGTGGTCTAAATCACAGAGCCTAGGGCTTGCTGATCAGAAAGTTGGCGGTTCGAATCCCCACAACGGGGTGAGCTCCTGTTGTTCAGTCCCAGCTCCTGCCCACCTAGTAGTTCGAAAGCACGTCAAAGTGCAAGTAAATAAATAGGTATCGCTCCGGTGGGAAGGTAAACGGTGCTTCCGTGCGCTGTTCTGGTTCGCCAGAAGCGGCTTACTCATGCTGGCCACATGATCCGGAAGCTGTATGCGGGCCAATGCCGGCTCCCTCGGCCTAAAGAGCGAGTTGAGCGCCGCAACCCCAGAGTCATCCATGACTGGACCTAACGATCAGGGGTACTTTTACCTTTAGGGATGAGGAACCTTTTCACAGGTTAGTGGTGGGTGGGACCATGGCCAGTGATGGGTGGGGATGAAGCCAGGAGTGGTCAGGGCCGGAGCCCAAAATGGCAGGGCACCCTCTTTTCCCTCTGTTTTTCTGTCGCCTTCTGTTATCGTTTTCTTTGTGACCATCTCTCCACTTGCATGAAATGAGACTGCAGGTTCCTCACATGCTTTCATGGTAATAAGTCCTATGAAACTTAATGAGTATGCATGTATAGGATTAAACTGTTAACCCCTTGATTAGATCTCTCCGAATTGAAATCATTGGGACTTCAAAATGCTGGATGTTGACTGGATTGTCCCTTAGTATGAATTGTTCCATTCACACATTCTGGAAGAAGCTCTTGCTGCTTCCAGATGACCTGTATATTGAGCATTTGCCTTATTTAATTGCACAAAGTTTGTGCATAGGTTGGATGGTGTTGCATCAAGCAAATATTATCCTAGACTTTCCACTACATTTCCCCACCACTTTCCTTGTTGCAAAAAGTTTGATTGGGGGCGGGCGGGCAAGTAGTGGCTTTGTTGTGCAAGTGCTCCACATCAACTTGAATTTCATGATCTTGAATATATGATTGGATGCCATCCCAAAATAGGGACTTCTGGAAATGACCTCAGTTTCTAACATAAATAAATGTGCTGCACATTTGTGGGAAATTAAATTTGCTCCTTCACTGGCATATGAAAAATAAATTATTTACACATTTAAAATAAATACACCTATTAGGAGCCCTATACAAACTGCAGGCTGATATTTTTGAGCACATTAGCAAGTCAAGTCAAGGAAGATGAATGAGAGGTCACAAGACCAAAACAGCTGGTTGCCTCCTCTCAGCTATCAGTGACATTTCAGGTTAGTGGTGTCAGAGATGAAAGTGAGTCCACTGAGCAGAAAATAGAAGTGAGTGGGAGAAGTCTTTTTATTTTCATCAAATGAACTTTTGCATTCAAGACTGAGGGGTGCCATTCATTTGCTGCCCCTCGGACCTCCTCCCCCTCCAGGTTTCAAACCACTTACGATGATGATTAAATATGTATTGGTTGCTTAATTAAAAATTTTTTTGTCTCAAAGCAACTTAATTTTTTTAAAAGCATACAATACCAAATTAAAATGCACCAAAATATTTTAATTCTTAATTTAAAAAAAGATTTTAAAAACCAGAAGATTAAAAAGCATATGATTATTCCCCAGGAACACTTTTATCTCGGCTTATTCTGAACTTAAAAAGCAGAATAACCACAACAGCTGTTCTTAAAAGGAGGGGGTACCCAAGGCTAGTCATAATCAGAATAGGCCCAGGTAAATTAATGTGCATGTCTAACTTGGATTCATTCATTTCAATGGGTGCATAAGTCCGTCACTCTCTCCGACTAAATTTTATAAAAGGAAGGATGCTTACTTAATTTTCACATAAATATATATATTGTCCTTTCTATGTCCTGATAATCCTATGTTTCCTTTTTTACAGTCATTTTTATTAGTTTTACATATAATCACATTACGTAACATCATATCCTCTTATTATATCTCTTCGGCTCCACTGAGCCTAACGACTTCCCTCCCTCCTGCCTAATGGTTTACAAAATTTAATTTTACATCATCATCATCATTCTTTTTTGCATTTCCCTTCCTTTCCTGTTCTTGTTATGACATATCTTAAAATATTACATTACTCAACCTGAATAGGTAATAGTTTCCTTTTACAAATCTTCAGATAACCCTGCTAGTGATGTTAATTGCTTACAATTGTCTTTCAAATATAATATAAATTTGTTCCAGTCTTTTTGGAATGCTTGATCTCACTGGTTCCGGATTCTTCCCATCCGTTTCGCCAGTTCTACAAAGTCCATGAGTTTCATCTGCCACTCTTCTTTTGTTGGTAATTCCTGTTGTTTCCATTTTTGGGCTAACAAAATTCTTGCCGCAGTTGTAGCATATAAGAACAATTTTTTATCTTGTGTCGGTATCTCTTTACCCACTATACCCAGTAGGAAAGCTTCTGGTTTTTTAACAAAAGTGTTTTAAACATTTTCTTTAACTCATTATATATCATTTCCCAGAAAGCTTTTACCTTTTTACATGTCCATCCTTCTTTTCCTTACATTTCCAACATTCATTTTTTGTTCTATATATTTTAGCCAATTAACTGGCGTTAAATACCGTCTATACATCATTTTCATAATATTTTCTTTAAACGTGCTGCATATAGTAAATTTAATACCTTGATTTCATAACCTCTCCCATTCTTCCAATTGTATATTGTATCCAATGTCTTTAGCCCAATGTATCATTACTGATTTTACCTCTGACAATCTTCTGTTTTCAGTGCTTGCATTCAGGCTGCACAATTACAGCTGATTAGAAGGTTGTGCACCACCCTCTCTGCCAAGTGACCAAACTTTTTGCTATACAGAAAGAGACGGGGCAATGCGCTCGAAAGTGTGGGAAAGCACTGGCTTTGAGGCAATGTCATCTAACCTCCCTGCAAACAGATAAGAATGAATGTTCATTATACAGCCAACACTGTCTAATCTCTCTGGAAACAAATCAGGATGAATGCTCAATAAACAGGTCATCTGGAAGTGATAAAGTGGCAACTGTGAAGTCCTAGGCTGTCTCAATCACTAAGTGGTTATATAAAACATAATCCTTTGCGGTAACTGAAGGTTTAGCCCACAACTAGAAAGGCTTTTGGCAAAAATAAATAGATATTCTTTTCAATTTATTGAACAATATACAGCTGTTTAAATAAAGAATATAAAAAAACTCAGGTTACGGCCCTAAAATGGAGATTCAGCCAAGATTACATTGTTTACTGTACCTGAGACTCACCTACAGTGGGCTGATACACTGCTTAAAGTCCGTGGTTACCACATAAGCCCAGAAAGTTTATGAATGCAAATGAATGCAGTTCCAACAATGGCTGCATGCTTAATCAAAGCACTGACGTTTAAATTGCAACCTCTGGTATGCATGCAGTTCATAAACAAAAAGTTCATTTCATTTTTCTGTTTACTTTTCTCCCTGGATGAAATAGAAACACCTATAAAAATACAAAGGGATAATAGAATTGGATCTCAGTAGCAGAACTAGACCGTGCTTTTCAATGCCTTAAGGAAGCTGGCATTCCTTCTGCTGGTAGGCAAAATGTGCAGGAAGGGGGATTCTCAATAGCTGAAACTGAGAAAATACATGTATTTTGGATAAGTAACGTTCTCCACAATTGCTCTTTGCTGAAGGAATGCTTCGATTGTGCAAATACATTTACAGCCCTGCATTTCACGAGAAGAATGGTTTATATGACCAGGACATTCATTTTGTTCGCTTCCATGCTAGTTTGCTGAGGCACTTATTTTTTGCAGTCAGCTGGAAGACAAGTGGGAAAAGTGGTTCCATGTTGCACATTTTAACATTCCCTTTCTTCTCTTGCCTTTTTAAGGTTCTGAATCTGAGGGCAGGGACTGTGGTGTTGTCGTCGTTTTATCTGCAAGTCAAAAGAAGAGCCTACTGGATCAGGCCAATGGCCGATCTAGCCTAGCATCGTGTTCTCACAGTAACCAACCAGATGATATGGGAGATCAAACTCCACCTATTTGTGGTTCCCAGTAACTAGTGTTAAGGGGCATTCTGCCTCTGACAGTGTCATGGCCAGTAGCCACTGATAGTCTTATCCTCCGTGAATTTGTCTAATCCTCTTTTAAAGTCAGCCATCACTTCTTCTTGGGGGAGCAAATTCCATGGTTTTAAGTGTTTGGTGTGTGAAGAATGGCCTTTTATTTTTTTTGCTTGCCCTGAATCTTCCAACATTCAGTTTCATTTTATGTCCCTAAGGAGAGAGAAGAAAAATCTTTCCTCTTTTTCAAGTCACTCTAGCAATCTTTCTGACTGGAGAACAGAGTATAAATGCTCTTAACAGCAACACTGGGTTGCCTGAATACTGTTCACAAGGATATTATTTTAGAATTTTTAAAAAATTCCAGTGGTGCTGTATGGCAATATGTTGTTTTTATTGTATCACTCACTTTCCAGAATTCTTCATTAGACTGGAATAATGTTACTTAGGACATATCTAAATATATATATATTTTAAAAAAACACACTCTTAAACGCAATTCACTCCAGTGGGAGGACATAAGGTTTAGCTATGAATTTCCCCTCTTAAAATAAATGAGACAAAGCAGTTAATCTGAAAGTCCTGTTCTTGAAGAACTGCCAGTCAAAATTATAACAGAATGATAATATAAGAGATAAAAACAAATGAAAAAACGATAGGTGTGTGACTAAAATTACAGCTCCTTACGCATGCCTATTCCTATATCACTGATACCAATTAGTAAGCTGTATTCTGGTGCACACCTTCGTTAACGTTCTGCTATCCTACAGGGTCAAGCACGCAGATTATGAAACGTTGAATACATTGTGTACAATTAACAGGGAAATCAAACATACCAATGGAGCAGTTGCAACTTGGAAATCCCCTTGGCTGTTGGGTCCTTGTCTACATTCCGAACAATTCCCACAAGTTAAGTCAAAAAATTATTATGAGGAAATACTGAATGGGTCTTTGATTCATAGCCATCATTGTAGTTAATGTCAACTTTTCATATATTTGATGCTGCTGCTGCTGCTATTAATATACATCAAGTTGTCTTTGTTGGAGCAGTTTTTGGGTCATTACCACAAAAAATGTAGAGGAAATATCAATCTGCTATTTTTTCATTGACACCTAGGAAATGGTTGTGTCAATATTGAGCCAATGTATAGTTAGCAGAGTAAAAACTTAAACACGTTGCAGGATTCCCAAAAAATATACCAGAGGCAATTAATATTTCATCCAGCAGAGCTTTACTGCTACTGAAGGCAAATGAGCATAAATGGTCACAAATCCAATACATTCAGGATTGGCACTGTCCATAAGAAATCCAGTTGCAGGAGACTTAACCTAAACTTACAATAACTTATAATAAGACTAAACCTTAACACTGTACAGTATACAGAACACCACACCAGAAAGAAAAGAGATAGAAAGAGAAAGTGAACCCCAGGCTCCTTCTGGCCTTTTATAGTCTGTATGACCTTGACTAAAAGAGAAAACAGACCCAGTTTAAATCAGCTGTACTCAGCTTCTCTGAAGGAATAACCCAAACACCACAAACCTTCTACTTCTTTCTTTCACACAGAGAAGCTTCCAGAACCCTCTTGAATTAATTAGATTAGGAACAATCTTTACGCATCAGATCAATACTTTCTGTACTAAGAAATGCAAACCACCAGATGGCAGATCTATTACCCCATCTTTCTATAATGACAATGGGGTGATGGGCCAAGATGCTCTGATTTCATGGGAGATGAAGTGGTAACCCATGAGCGTTACTCTGCCAATGCAGATAAACTCCACCATCAGGATTGTACCCACATTGCAGCGGGGCTGTGGCTATGCTAGCCTTGCAAAGTAACCCAATGTTGCTAAACCCTTCCCCTCCCAGCAGTGTAGTATCTTTCCCCCTGAAATGTAGTTATCTTGGTGTGGCGGCCTTTCTCAGTCCAGGAAATGCAGTGGGAGGGTGGCTGTGTAGCTGATTGTTACAAAAGTGCAATTAGTTAAGGACTGGAGGAGATGAGGGCAGCCAGGGAAATAGCTGAAGGTTTCACTTGTAAGCATAAAGAGGTTGTTGGGAGGCTAGACCTGTAGAAGGGCAGCTGATCTACCCAACGAGGAACAATGCAGGTGTAGACCCACATCCATTGGAAATGGTAGATCTGCCTTCTGAGAAGCTAGCTATGTACATTTGTCCATTTATATGTAAATATAAATAAAATATATAAATATAAAGCATATTTACAGTACAGTGGTACCTCGGGTTAAGAACTTAATTCATTCTGGAGGTCCATTCTTAAACTGAAACTGTTCTTAACCTGAGGTACCACTTTAGCTAATGGGGCCTCCGGCCGCACAATTTCTGTTCTCATCCTGAAGCAAAGTTCTTAACCTGAGGTACTATTTCTGGGTTAGCGGAGTCTGCAACCTGAAGTGTCTGTAACCAGAGGTACTACTGTATATGCTTCCCCCAATCCCCAGAAAAAATTACTGCAAAGACCCATGGGGGCAACTTTTCATTTCGGTGAAAGCTAAATACAAATGAAACCTTCCCCCTGCTGCAGACCTCTCCTCCTTTTCTGCCTTACACTCAGCCTTTGTCTCCACTTTTGGTCTAAATGTCCAGCACCTCGAGCCACTTAACATGGAGTATTTACCCTTATAGTTTAGTATCAGTTGTACCTTCCAGTGCTCTTAAATGCAAACATGTTCGCTTTAAAGGACAAAAGCAAGGAACCAGAGTGTTGCCTCCTTGGCTATTTATTGCAACACCTGCAAATCCTTATCGTTTGCTCTCCTATGACGGCTATTTTGGTAGCTGTCTCAAGCTTCATACTGCAGAAGTGGCAGTTCTGTAAAAGGGAGGGCGATGTAGCCTGTTGACTTTTAAGAGTATAATCCTAAATGGAAGATATGCCAGTTGAGGGCCTAGAGCTAATTACTGAGGACCCCCTATTTTTCAAAAACCAAGCCATGAACCCCCTACTTTTGAAAATTTTCATAACTCTATGATAGTTACTTCTGCAAAGCATTTTTTTTGGAGCAAAATGTGGGTTAGGCCCTAATAAGACAAGGATTTTAGGTATACTAAAAAACAGACTAGGGCTGAGCGATATCTGGTTTTCAACATTGTGATATATCAGCAGCTAAACATTGAGATATTCTGATATAAGCTGCTATGCCTCAGTGCCAGGGGAAGATAGTGCCATGATGCCTTGAAGTGAGGGCGATCAGTTCTGTGTGAGGGAAGGCAGCTCAGATTAGCAGTGTGAAATATACTCGGAGTCCTGTAGTGATTTCATGCTCTTTATTGCAGCTTGTAAAACAATGATTAAATTGCCCCCCAAATCTCAGGCTTTTATATACATTATTTACACAATGAGTCCCATCTGATTGGCTGATTCTGCTTCCCTCCTGAAGCCTGATTGGTCTTTTCCTGCAGGCCAATCACTTGTTGCATTCTACGATCCTACCAGCCTAATAGGCTGATTAACTTCTTCCTGGAGCCTGATTGGTCTTCTCCTGCAAGCCAATCAGTTGTTGCAGTCTAGGATCCTACTTGCCTATTGTTCTAGGATCCAAGCTTAGTACATAACACAGTGTTATCGGCTAAGATCATTGGCTGAGATCATCATGTGATATTGACGGTGCCTTGAAATCGGCTGCCCTGCTCTCCTTCGCATGAGGAGTGATATATTGCTGCACATTGCCAGGTCAAAATCGTTATCGCGGTGTGATTTCAAAACTGATTTTGGCCAATATATTGAAAAATCACACAGCGCTGAAACAGACCATAAAATTTGTGATAGTACCATGCAAAAATTTAGTGGGGAGGGGTCAAGGGATGGGGCCACAGACCCCCTGGGTGTGTTCCATGGACCTCTAGGGGTCCCCAAACCCCTAACTGGGAACCACTGGGCTATATGATTGGGCAGACTCTTCATTACATTACTGCAAAACCGGATCTGTTGCCACCAGGACAGATATAAGAACCTACTGTTAGAAGTTTGGAGGGCAAGGAACCCCTAAACTTCTGGGTGTTAGATTCTCCCCATAATTCCTGGATCATAGGAGGAACAAACCTAATAATGGCCAAGTTATTAACCCATTAAGAAGGCCATTAGCAGACTCTCTGGTTAGACATAAAACGGGGAAAGCCTCCTTCTGAGGTGAGAGATAGTTAGTAGAGACAAAAGGCCAGAATTTCAGGAGGAAGGGGCAGAATTGTATTTACAAGAATGACTTCAGATTCTGAACTTGCATGATGAGAGTGAGCTGCCCAGAGCGGCTGGAGGAACCCAGTCAGATGGTTGGGGGTGCAAATAATAAAATTATTATTATTATCATGCAGGAGAAAGGAAAAGAGTGAGAGCGAGGAAGAGGAAGTGTGAAGAGTTTGGCAGGAAACCACAAGGTGTATTTCCCCCTGTTCAGTCTCAGACTGAGGGCAAGCAAGGTTGCTTACACGCAACAGCATGCATGTGTGCAGAGGGGGGAGTTTAAAGCTCAGCCTGGGCAGCTGGAAGGCCAATGCTAAACTCTCCCCCATTTCATCCTCTTAACCACTGGGTCCAAGCACACTGAACCTTCAAAGTTGGAAGTAAACGTTTTAGGTTAAATATGTGGGCAGGCAAAAGGCTCATCTTCCACTCCAAACTGCCCCACTATGCTATACTTTCAATAACCCCTGCTTTAAAATAAATAAAAATAAAAATATTTTCTTTGGTTAAAAAAGTATGTGCATTGTCTCTTTTCAGGTTGTAGGGTTTTTTCTACAGATCAGTTACATTCAATGTGAGATAGTAGTGTTGCATACAGTTCAGTGGTACCTCAGGTTACATACGCTTCAGGTTACAGACTCCGCTAACCCAGAAATAGTACCTCGGGTTAAGAACTTTGCTTCAGGATGAGAACAGAAATTGTGCTCCGGCGGTGTGGCGGCAGCGGGAGGCCCCATTAGCTAAAGTGGTGCTTCAGGTTAAGAACAGTTTCAGGTTAAGAAGGGACCTCCGGAACAAATTAAGTACCGGTACTTAACCCGAGGTACCACTGTATAAGGTTGGGGGAGAAGGGGGCGGGAGAGTGATAAGACTTAGTGTATGTGTGGGGTTTTTAACCCCCACTTTCTTGATATAGATTCAGCTGAGTTAGTTCTGGAGCCCACAATGTCTAGTGTAGTTTTGACCCTAAATTTGTCTGAACGGTGTGCAAACAGAGTCATGCTTAGAACAAACACGTTATCACTGCAGTCCCTCGTTAAAATGATAAGTACCCTATCAAACTGGACCTGAAGTGCTGTTAACACACGGCAGGCATTCGTTTTTATATTTCTAGGTAAGAAAGTGTGAACCAAGTTAAGAGATCTGCATGCCACAACCTGCAAGTGAGCTTTTGCACTATTTGCCTTTATTTACAATTGGTAGGGCTGTCTTGCGGACGGGGCACAATGCATGTGGAGTTGGGCAGATGGGAGCCAGGGTCCAATGACATCTTGAGAGCTATATGTCCTTCATTCCTGCCACAGTTCAGTCATGGTAGCTGGCTTGCAGGGTGGAAAGGAAGAAGGTTCCTTGCAGCCTCATAATGATCCCTTCCACCACTTGCCTGCATCAGGTGCACATGAGAGCCATTGAATCAGCTGAGACACATAAGCTCCACAGTTCAAAGCCACCAAAACTTCTCTTTGATTGCATGTATCTGAACACTGGGCAATTTTTCTCAAGACCGATAAATGTGTATTTTCCCAATAAAGGGATATTACTTTATGATTTTTTTTTAAAAAAAGGTTTTATGTCGTGATTTGTGTGTGTGTTTTGAAGCTGTATTTCTTCTAGTTCTTTCCCCTCCCTTGGTTGGCAAACTGAACAAACAATTAAAAAAAGATTACTTTCCAATGGTATTGTTGTCTTCAATCGTTAGGCTGCTTTTAAATTGACGTGAAATGCCCACGGGCTGTGCTGAATTTGAAATCACCTGGGCGCACATGAATGACTCAGTAATAAGAAAAGTCAATTGTAAAAAAAACACTCCCTTCAGAGGTAAAAGATTAATGTTAATACTGTTAATCTGTAATAAACCACATTGCCCTCTGGCATTCCACCCCCTCTCCAACTTGATTTTATCCTATATTTGGATCATGGTAGACAATAAAAGTACTTAGGCAGAAAGGTGTATTTGCTTGCGCTTAATTTATTATATATTTATTTGTGTGTGTGTGTTTTTCTAATCCACTTTTCAATTCGGTCAGATTCCCAGCTATTAACAAGTATTTCTTTAATGCAAAGAGAAATACAGGGGAGTCTACTTCATTGCCCTTGGTAACTATGAACACAAAACCAAGTCCATTCTCTACAAACCTTATACACTGGCAGGATGTATTAGATGGAAAACCACCTGCCATTCTTCCAAAACATTTGTCCAGAGCATTCACTCTGGGGCGCTATTGTTGTTTATTTATATAAGTCTACCAAATAGCATTGTTCTCTGGGTGACTGACAAGCATAAAATGATAAAATGCAATTAAAATACTACAGTGTGATAAAACATGCATATTCATAATGTTATGGGCAGAGTGGAAAGTTCTAAGTTGATAAATCTGTTGTCAGTGCTCAGGCTATTATATGCAAACTACTGAACTGAACACCTATTTGGGGTTCTGTTTGCATGCTAATAAGTATCCAAGCTCAGTTGTGATTTGGGCATCCTCACTTATTCATACACTTATTGTTTGTTTGTTTGTTTGTTTGTTTGTTTGTCTATCTGTCATGTCTGTATCTGACCACGGATCTGAGTTTTTAAGGAGAGTCAATCAATATAACTTTATTGTTCTATCCAAAGGCAATGACAAACCCACAGCAACAGTACCAATAAAACTTCAGAGATTACATCCATAATAACGAACCAACATCCAAGATATAAGACAGAGCTTGCCAGAGTCACCACAAGCTCAAATCCAGCTTGATTTCAAATTAAACCTCGGAAACACCACAACAATTTATAGAGATTTTATCCAACTCCTTTTTCCTCCTTTTTCCTTTTTCACTTGTATTTTTTTTTTTTTTTTTTTTTTTTTTGCAGCCATTGCATTCTGTGTGCTACAAAGCTATAATTGTCACTTAAAAGAAACTGGACCATTTCTGCTGAGGTGTACCTGCTTGCTTGTGTGAACAAAGGTTTCAGAAAGCAATCTCTTGGGTCTCTATCGAAGGGGCGGGCTAACAGATAATGAGTGATGTCTTTCACTTGAGGTTGACCACAAGTACAGTACAAAACCTGTTTGCATACAGGACCTGGTTTTAGAGGCCATCCAAGACCGCAATGAACATCACTTGGAAACACAGCTCAATAAAAGCATTTCTTAAGGAAGCTGGTGAGAGTTTGGTCAGAGGACTAGCTCTAAAATGCTCTGTTCTGAAGATTGGATACCAAGGGTGAAACCTGGTGTTTCTAATTAGTTGCAGATCCTTTCTGGATTCTATCCAGGAGAGCCAATCCCTTAGTCAACACTTATTCAAGGTCAAAGCAGAACTCAGTTCTGGAAAATAGTAATAATCTAAAACATCTTGACAAGCTGCTTTGGAAAGTTGGTTATCACCCAGTTATATATACTATTATAGCACAGAGCAGGAAAAGATCCAATAGGCATAGAAACATTTAAAAAAATATACTTTTAACTGAGCACAGTCTGCTCTTGCCTTAATTGTTGGCCAGCTGGATTCTGCACAAAGGACAGCAATAGGTCTGAGCTCCTGAAGTCCCTATCAGATTCAGTAGCTAAACAATTAAATGACATCTATCAATATTGGAACTTGAAGTCAGAGACCTACTTTTGCACCATTATGAATGCTCAGGAGATGGACCTGGAGGAGTCATTTTCCATTCTTGACTCAACTCCTTCAGAGCCAAGGCTACTGATGTGGATGAATATGCTGATTACCCAGTTGCTATCTTCCAAGGAAATGATCTTGGCTCATCACCTAAACAGAAGTCCCCCAGATGATCTGCAGGTGGCCATTCATAACTGGCCAGTGAAGAAATTCAGAGGAATAATGAAAACAGAATCTGAACTACAAGCAGGAATTCAGGCATTTGTAGGGGCTCCCCTGGTATTAGAAAATGGTTTACATTGTTTAGGAGAATGTATATCACATTTTCCTATTTTATTTCCACAACTACCTTGTGAGGTATGTTAGGGTGAGAAATAGTGACTAGTCCAAGATCCAACCACTAAGCTTCATGGCTAAATGAGAATTTGAATTTTGGTCTATCTGGTCAACACAATATACCCTACATTGGTTCAGCTACAGTACTACTAAAATACTAGATTATCTCTAAGGATCCTTCAAACATTATAGGATTCTATTATCCTCTCTTTTGGACAATGCAAAAAAGCACCCACCCTATTCTGAGAGGTAAATTCCAGATTTTGCTTATTGAAAAGAGTGCATGGAATTGAGTTTCATGATGAATAGTAGTTTTGGGGTAAAAAAGAATGGCTTGGGGATAGAGAGTTCAAATTGGCTTGTGCAGAGCTGCTCACGTGGGTGGGTATGGACTGTGTGCATAAACTTCATTGAATGATAACTAGTGTGCATTTGCAGAAATGTGATTTATAAATGCTAACGAAATATATAAATTAAATGAGCGAAAACCAAAAGCCTGTTACAGCAGAATAAAGTCAGAACAGCAACACTATGACAATTCAGTAATGCAATGCAGGGGAAAAAAGCAAATCCATAAGAAGTCGAAACTTGGAACGCTCTAAAAAGAAATGAGGCAAGCTTGTCATAAAAGCACAAAATTTGTTAACTGCAAAGTTTCTGTTTGCATATTGACAGACTTGCTGAAGAACAACACGCTCCCATTGGCATGTGAAACAAAGGACATTCAAGTATAAGGAACAGAAAGTTTGATGTTCTGCGTTAAGTATTCCTTCAATAATGCTAAAAAGCTCCTTTGTGGAACAATGTATATGCATCACTGCTATTCACAACACCCAAAATTAAGGATTAAAAAAATACAATTGGCTAGATGACCGCAGAAGTCATTCCTGCCTCTCTTTTCATAGAATCTCAGAGTTGGAAGGGACCCTGAGGGTCATCTAGTTCAACCCCCTGCAATGCAGGAATCTCAGCTGAAGCATCCATGACAGATGGCAATCCAACCTCTGTTTAAAAACCTCCTAGGAAGGACAGTCCACAACCTCTTGTGGGAGTCTGTTCCACTGCCGAACAGCTCTTACTGTTAGAAAGTTTTTATGAACGTTCAGTTGGAATATCCTTTCTTCTAACTTGAAGCCACTGGTTCGAGTCCTACCCTCCAGAGCAGGAGAAAACAAGCATGCTCCCTCTTCCAGGTGACAGCCCTTAAGATATTTGAAGATGGCTATCATATATCCTCAGTCTCCTCTTTTCCAGGCTAAAAATACCCAGCTCCTTCAAGTGCTCCTCATATGGTTTTAGTTTCCAGACCCTTTGCATATACTCCCATTTCCTTGTTTCCTTTAGGCTAGTAGTTAGCATCCATCTGCCTCGAGAGAAAATGGAGCACGCCTGGGTGGGGGTGGTGAAGTCAAACCGCTGGAGAATCACAGCGTCTGCTGTGGTTGCAGAGACTGGTAACTTGAAACTGATGCCTCCCGTGTTGTTTTTGCTGCATCAGCAGCAGCAGAATGACCTCTCCGGGGCATAGGCCTGGGCAGTGTTCTTGGAGGCCTGGGCTGCCCAGAGGACAAGACCTTGCTGATGTGGTCCAAAGGAAAGCAGAGCAATACATCTGGTAGCAGCTTGGCTGCCGGAGTTACCGGAAGGAGGCGTACAAGGTGCCATCCAACCGTCTTACAGACTCCACTCTGGATATGTGTAGCGTTTACTCCTTAGCCCTTTCTTCTCTTGAAGATATCCTGCAAGGCAACAGATACATGCAGTCCTGAGCTCTGTGAAGGAATGGCAGGATGCAAATGTGGTAAAGATTTGGCCAATGCTAGCATGGACCAGAAGCTGAACACCTGCAATTTATTATTATTATTATTATTGCTGCTGCTGTTATTTGCCATGGGTACAAACCAAAGCATTTGTGACAGTGGACTGTTCATTTACCATTCCTCCTCCAGATAAGTTATCTGGTGAAGCAGTGTCCCTTTCCCACATCTGTTTGCACCTACTTAATGTAACATAGGTACTTAAGAGAGATGTTTCTTAAAATAGCACAATAGAGTATGGGGGGGGGGGGGAGAGTTCCAGGCTCAGCACATGTCCGGGCAGCTGGCCACTTAAGCTGTAAACTCATCAGTTACTTCCATGGGAAAAACTGTGCTGATGTGATCAGGGAACTCTGTGCAGACACCTCCAGCAGATCTTGCTGGTTTGCTGCTGGGTCAGTTCAGGGAGAAACCATACAGGTAGTTTATGGGTTTTGGGCTTGTACAGGATAAACATTTTTGGTGGTAGGGTTGGCCATCTCTAGATAAATAGATAGATAGACAGATATAGGTAAAGGTAAAGGACCCCTGGATGGTTAAGTCCAGTCAAAGGCAACTATGGGGTTGCAGTGCTCATCTCGCTTTCAGGCTGAGGGAGCCGGCATTGGTCCACAGACAGTTTTCCGGGTCATGTGGCCAGCATGACTAAACCGCTTCTGATGAATGGAGGACCGTGACAAGTGCCAGAGTGCACAGAAATGCCTTTTACCTTCCCGCCACAGTGGTACCTATTTATCTACTTGCACTGGCATGCTTTCGAACTGCTAGGTTGGCAGGAGCAGGGACAGAGCAACGGGAGCTCACCCCGTCATGGGTGTTCAAGCAACTGACCTTCCGATCAGCAAGCCCAAGAGGCTCCCTTTAAATAAGCACACAAAAGCGACTAACCTAAGTTTGCTTTTTTACTAACGTCTCAAGAGGCTAGTAGGCTGCTTTTCTGTGCTGGCCACAGAGGAGCAAACAGCATGGAAAGATCCAAAGCATACATTTTAAGGGATGGCAATGGTTTGTTTCTGTGTGTTACAATTTCTATATTGTAATTTGCTGGATTGGGGAGGGAACGAGTCTCACACCAAATTCCCTTTCATTTATTGTAGTGCTCTTGTCAAACACAAAGAATCAGCACCACCTAGTGCCAAGCAGTGTTAGAAGCACAGTTCCAGAATCATGCTGTTTGTAGCCAGACGACAAAAATTGCTGTTATGCCTTAGAGACTCAGGTGGTATGCACACTCCTGTTTACACTGCACCCAGTGCACTCCCACTGCTAGTTGGGAAAGCGGTGTACACACGACGTTATCCACAATCCGTATCTATCTTGCAGTTTCTTGTGAAATACTGCTTTTTGATGTGTTTCCCCCCAAACAGCTTTGATTTGAACTGAGAAAGAGATGTTGTCAACGTTTTAAACTAGTAATGTGTACACAGCCTCAATGCCAAACTACATATTAGATACTATAAATAAAAATCTAGACAGCTGTTTCTCGTAGTGAAAATTGGTTTCGGGAGTGGAGCAGAGAAACTGCAGGGTTCCAAATAAAAGTTAACTTTTTCAAATACCTGCCTTGAGTCTTGCGGGGAGGGCAGGCTGTTGAAGGGGGAACTACAATGGAAACGCTTTGGATTGAAAAAGGGTTAAACATCCCCTTGCCCACCCCAAATTACATCCTTAATCACGATAAGAAACAGCTGTCAGAGACTGCATACATGTGCTTGTGCCTAACATGTTTGGTCATCATACCTGTGACCCAGAAAACTGGGGTGGGCAGAAAGGCCTTGAAGAAGCTTCTCTGTTGACTTGGTTTGCATGTCCTGTAAAACCAACCCATGGTTCAGTGTGAACATGTGAGCTCTTCGGAGATGAGATCATGGCTGCTTTGCTGTTCCCCAGTCGTTCTGCTGCTGTGCTGAGCTGAGCTGTGCTGAACCGAACCATGGTTTGGCTTAGTCACTTAGTGTGTCATCTGAAGCCAGGTTTGTGGTTTTGCTCTCCTGGACCAGCCATAAACTATACTGGAGGTAATCTAGGCTGCATCCCCTGCAATATAGCATCCTGGGTACTGTAGTTCATAGAATGCTGCTGTGTCCTTCATTACATTCTGTGGTAGCCAATTCCATGGTTTAGCTATGTGCTGTGTGAAGAAGGACTTTCTTTCGTCTGCCCTGAATTCCCTCTACGTTTCTGGTGAGTAAAATGTAATAGTTGCTATCCAGTCAGAGCTTTTCTTCTTATCACTTGGGAATAGAAAGGGCAAATGGAGTTTGCCATTGGCAAAGGCAGAAAAGGAGCATGTACAGCAGCCACAGCTTGCCCTCAGGTCACTCTTTACACACCTGGACACACCTGGCAAAAAAAGGGATAACATTGTAAAGAGCAGCCACCCCTGTGGTTCTCTGTTAGCAAGGGCCAGTTCTATTGTGTACAGTCTCTTAGCTGCCACTGTGTAAAACCACACTCTCCTGTTCCCCCAAACCTCAAACTGTCACTACTTTGTTCCCAAAACCGGTTAAGATTCCTATAGTTCGTTGTCCCACAACACTTACAAAAAGTCAAGCACTTAAAACGCGGAAACGAGAACCTAAGGACATAATCAACTGTACACTACCCACATAATAAACAAAGGACAAAGCAATGCATATTTCATCATAGTGCAAGAATCCTGACATATCCATTATTGTCTTTATAGCATTATTTGTCAGAAAGGGTGAGTCACTCATCATGGACTAATCCATGGCACCTGAAGGGTCCCTAGTGTGATCAAGGTAACCTTCCACATTTGAAATAATAAGCACATAAGGAGTTCGTCATTACAGGTGTGCCTTGTCAATTTCCCTGTCCTTGTTCCCTACCATATTCCTAGGGCTTGGGGTGAGTTACGTGCCTGTGTGTGTGTACACACACACCGGTATATACACACACACACACGTATATTAATGCAAACCACAGAGTCTTGGGTTAAAAACAAATTGTTTCTGGGAAGATGTTTGCCGATAACCCCATGAGACCCACTGACATTTCCCCATCAGTTTGGAAACAAGCAGCCTTTGACTGAAGGGGCCACCAGGGTTGATTTTTCCAGCTTTTAGCTGAAAGTAGCACTGGAATCAGGTGCACACCCCATATGTTTAGACTAGGCATTGAGGGCCACAGTCCCTTCTGGGAAATCTTTTAAGGTCCACATAATAGTGGGCGAAGAGAGAGGCAAAGGTGGCTAGAGCAACAAATGTAAATTCTACCTTTGTACACTCATTAAAGTACACACTACCCTGGGGTAGACCCAGTCTCCCAGCTTGTTTTGGGCATTTCTACTCTTAGGGCCCAGTAGAAGCATCTGATGCGCTGCTGATGCTAAGCAGGTGCAAATAGGATCAGTCCATTTGGACTGGGAGAACAGCCAGGAGGAGCCCCATGAGAACAGCACATACATCATCATCATGAACTTTTATGATTCTTTAAAATAAAAGGGAGGAGTCAAGTGCAATTTTCTTCCCGTTTGTGACTGTGGGCTAAGGGCCTAGTTCTCATTGAGGTGGGTACCTTATGTTTGGATTATACCACCTCAGACTACAGTGGGTGGATTCTTACAATACTGAATGCTCCTGCATACAGAGTATAGACCCCCTGCACATAGAGAACTAGGGATCAGGGAACAACTTCTAGTTTCTTTCTTTTTTTTAAGTAAGTCTTTATTGGTTTAAAATACAAACGTAAAATGAAGGTAAGTATAGAAAAGTTAAATACAAAAAAAAAAAAACACATCAAGACATAAAAGAAAAAAATTAAAAAGACAAAAAAGAAAAAGAACCAAAAATTTATACAAAATTATGTCTATCAAATAAAACTTCCAATCGTTCTCATTATACGGTTTCTGTTGTCATGGTTTTATTGCACAGCTTTACTTTATACCCTTTTTCATACATTCCACTAGAGTACAACTTCTGGTTTCTATGTGGGAAATTTTTAAATGTTTGATATGGAGCTCACCCTTGGGGGATTGCAGTCGTCCCCTTGATTCGCCCAGTCCTCCTGTTAATTTTTTTAATCTGAAACCAGGCTTGTGAATGCTAATTGAACCCTGCACCACAAACCTCAGTCTCCCCCCAGCTAGCCCCCCAACCTGCCTGCTTTCTTACAACTGGCACTGCCTGTCACCTTCCTCTTCCTCAGGGCCCCTCTACGGCCCCTCCCACAATTTATTGCACAATCATGATTATTTGGGCTCACGAGGCAATCGGGGGAGTTACATGCAATCACACTTTCAGTACTGCTTGTACCTGGGGCAGTCACTCTGCTTCATTTCCAATCAGTGCATATTCCATAACTGCCTGCTGAAATCCTATATATTTTTGTTTGTTGCGCTACAGCACTTCTCCAGAGAGCAAACACAGAACAAATCAATGAAGCAAAACTGGGCTTTATTTCACCCGGGTCACAGACCCAGTTTGGCACCCCCTCATGCACATTTGCATGTACACATACACACACTCAGGCTGGGAATTTCAGTGGTGTCCTCAGCTCCCCCCCCCCCATGGTTCCGCCACCACCAGTGGTTACAATGTCGGACTAGGATTTGGGAGACCTGAGTTCAAATCGCCACTCAGCCACAAAGCTCCTTGTGTGACCTTGTGGCAGTAACAGTCTCTCAGCCTGACCTACCCCACAGGTTGTTGTGAGGATAAAATGGGAAGGAGGAAAACGATGGAACCCCCTTGAGCTCCTTGGAGGAAAATGTGATATAGAAGTGCAATAAAATAAAATATTTAATGCACCATTTCTGCTTTAAGAACACATTGCAGGCTACACCCACAATAAAACACCAGACTGGAGAGGCCCAAAGTCTCAGTGCTGTCCCTTGCACAACTCAGCCTGTGCCTCTCTTTGGTGCTCCGGTTGTGTGTTCATGTTTTTAAATTCAATGCTTGTATGTTTATTATTACGTTCAATAAAAATCTTGGAAAAGAAAAGAACTAATAATTTGCTGCCCTTTCCAGACAACGCCCCCCCCCCCCAATCAGCCGCGGTTGGGGCTTGTTAGGATCGCGTCTCAAGTTACACCAGCCACCTCCCGGGGGCCACAGCCTGGAAGGGATCTTCTCCCAGGAGATCGGTTGGGGAAGGGGGCGAGCCAGGGCCTTCCGCGCTTCTTTGCCCGCCGCCGCGCTCTTTGGCGCTGCTGTTACCTGCTCTACCCGCGCGGCCCCGCGGCAAACAATGGAGGAGTTTCCGCGTCGTGCAGCAGAAGCGGGGCTTTGCCCGGGATCGGAAGAAAAGACTGAGGGGAAAGAGGAGGAGGCGGGGGCCGCGCCGTCCGGGCGAACGTTGCGCGCCGCCGCATTCCAACGAAGGGAATCTCCTTGCGTCAGAACACCGGTTCAGCCAATCAGGCGTCGGGGCAAGGGATTCCCGCTCTACTTGCCGCTTGTTCTGTCTCTTTAAATGGTTCCAACCTAGGAGAGACCTCAGTGGAGATTGGGAATAGGGTAACGCAGCAAGGGGGTTCTCTGCGGAGACAAGCAGCAGGTGGGCATAGACCGGAGGAGGGGGAGAATAAGGCAGCCTCGGGAGAGCCTCTTGAGAAGCAGCAGGCAAGATCAGAAACTCCTCTAGTTGTCTGGAAACATTCATTCCTCTAGCCTGGGGGGGAGAGGATTCCATTTAGTGGGGGCGGATCAGGAAAGAGAAGCGATTGTTCAGCTCCAGCAGAGCTAGCTAAGTAAGACGCCAGCAAGCCCCTCTTCAGAGATGGAGTGGAAGTTAGAAAGATTCGCAGCCCGGAAGGTCAAGACGGATGAAAGTGTGTTGTGGGTAAATCTACGTCCTTCAGTCTCTCTCCGCACTCCCATCACTATTTTGTTGTTGCTATCTTTTATTTACTTTTTTTTACATATATATCCTGCAAAATTTTAATTTCAACACTCAGTAGAGTGATCTGAATGCTCAGTGCATTAAGCACTGGCCAGCTTTGCAATCCTACCCGTGTCTGCTCAGAAATAAGTCTTATTTGAATTCAGTGGAGCTCCGTCTCTCTCTCTCTCTCTCACCCCCCCCCCGCAAATGAGGTTAGGATTTCAGCCTTAATTAAAACTTCACCTATTAAGGGTGCAATCTTATGCACATAAGACTCGGGAGAAATCTCTTGTTTAATATGGTGGGACTCATTTCTGAATACACCCACGTTAGTTCATGATGTTAGGGGAAAACTATAGTAGGACTGACTCCTGAGCAAACACACATTAGATCACTGTGTTAGAAAACCTTTGGAGGCCAAGACGGGGGAAAATAAAGGTCAGTGCCTCTAATTATTATTATGATGGGTCTGTTAGGGTGTATGCGGCGCTCCTTAAAAATAAGGACCATCTAATTCTAATACAATAAATTGCAAGTTATGGAAGGCTACACAGCCACACAGAAGTTCATTCTCTTTCCCAATCAAGATGTGCTTCCAGATTAGTTAGGATGGGTAGTTTTGTTTTGTTTTTTTACAAAACCCTATACAGAAATGCTGTCCCCTGCACCATGAGATGTAGGGGAGGGTGTATGCGAAAGGTCACTAGGCCTGGGCAAATACAGCACATGGTTTGTTACAAGTCACTAAGAATGTGAACTGGCATCTGCATAGTTCAGACCTGATACCTAAAGGTTGAACAGCGTTATTGTAACATCTCTGTACGTTTGCTTTCTAGGAGAAAATAATGAGAACTCTGGGGACAAACCTCCAACAGACCAGAAACCTAAGTTTGCAGATTCTGGCTAAGGTGAGTGTTTATAAAACTGCAGAACTGACTCTGCAAGCTTTTGATTGTCTGCAACACTTTTGTGTCCTCCGGAAGAGAGTATGGGAAATGACAGGCATTGTGTAGTGGTTCTTTCCTCCAGTATAAGCTTACATGGATGTTCTAGGAGCCAAAACAGATGAATGTGTTAACAGTGTATAAATGTTGGTTGTGGCTATTTACGGTTGGGAATGTTTGGTGGTAGAAGCAGTGCTTTTTTCTGGGGGGACGCAGGGCTACGCACACCCCTAAACATTTTGTGAATCTTGGTACTTTTGTCCATTTACTGTATTTCTTTCACCCGATTTGAACTATAAAATGGTGATTTTCTTGAGTCAGAATGAGAGTACCCCTACACATTTTATTTTTTTAAAAGCACTGGGTAGAAGCAATTCTGCGTTGTAAGTGAGAAGGAGCAGATGCTGAATGTGAACACAGGAATGTACCGCTTTGGCAGTGCAGTACTAGCTGGCTGTTTTGGATACCTGTTGTTTTACAGCTGCTGGTTGCACTCCATACTGTTGCATTCCCAAACACGGCAAATGTAATGGGAGTGCGCCCCCTTGTGAACACTACTGGGATGCCCAGCTTTAAAATAGGTGCTTTAAAATTCCAGATTTATTGCCTTGGCTCTGCAGTCAGAATCACTAAATCATTCTTTAACCACCTTGACAACAGGGTGGCTTTTTATTTTTATATTTTGGATGTCTTACCCACTCTTTATCATAGGGTCCCAAGGCAGGTGGCAACGATATAAAGGTAGTAAAATAAGTCAAAATGATTCAGAAGAAAATGGTGGGTTCTAATCTATCTATCTATATACATACACAGCACAGACGTATATAGCTGAAAGGCTGGGGCAAAGAGGTGTGTCGCCTGCATATGAAGAAAGCTATACAACGAGGGTGCCCGTTGCACCTCTGCCCAGCTTCCCTGTTGTTGGAGTGACCCTGCTGTGAAGCTGTCTCTCTGTGTGTGTGGTGGAATGGCAGTGTATTGTTAGCTGGATGAATATCTGAAAGCCACCAGCTGACATTCAGCTGCCAGCCTACGGCACATATTGTGATCATCAGACAACCGCAGGGGTTTGTATAATAAGACCTTTGAAAATGTTCTGGCATTATTTGAGCACACTCATTAGCTGCTTTGCAGAGTTCTGAATGTCACAACAGTCTTCTTCAAGCATAGTTGTTCAGAGCAACAGTAAAATAAAGGAATAAAGTGATTTTTATGAATGGGTCTGGTCACCCTGAAGTGCTTGAGAGGTTCTGCAAACTAGGATATATCTAATCTTAATGAATGTAACTTAACCAATATCAGTGACTGCATTAAAAGTAAATCCATTTCCATATATGCAGGGCACTGGACACCTAATATTGATGCCCTCTACAATATTCCTTTCATTATCCCATTTTGTTTTACTTCTGCACTGGGCAGCCATAAAAAGGATCTTGTAAGCAGCCATTGCCAACCTGGTGCCCTCTAGCTGTTTCAAACTACAACTTCCATTTGCTCCAGCCTCTGTGCTGGCTGGGTGTGATGGGAGTTGCAGACCGAAACAGCTGGAAGGCACCAGGTTTACAAAGGCTGGTCTAAAAGTGTGCACTGTTTCTGAACAGCTGTTTATTTGAACAAGAGATGTTGTTTCATGTAGCATCTCTCATCCTGGCATATCCATTTGATTCCGTTTGACCTCTTTCTCTCTGGGTGTGTGTGATGGCTTGGCAGTGTACTATTAGTTAGCTGTTGTACCTATTCCAGCAACTAAATACACTTCCATATCATTGCATGGCCATGCGTCATAGGCTAAATGCTTTCCATTTGTCTCTGATGGAAGAGGATCGTTAACGGCCACTGCTGCGGAAACCCACCAGTGCCTGCAGCGTTGTGAAAACTTGCAATAAGATAGTCTGTTTCTTATCAAACTGTCGGTTTTTATGAATTTGTTCCCTGCTTTTTCCAACTCTGGCCAGTTGCTTAACTCATCTCTTCCAGACTAGCTTGTCTGCTGAAGTGAATATATTGCCATATGGTGAAAGGAAATAAAGGAATAACAGTAGAAATAACAGCGATAGCCAGGGTGGGGAACCTCAAGCTTGGGGGCCAAATGTCACTCTCCAGGCCTCTCGGCTCCCCCAAGGCAGTGCTCCCTCCCCAGGCCTCACCCTTTAATGGTCCTGCTCTGTGATGTCCTTGAGTGTTTTGGCCCAGCTGGAATGTGTCCTTGAATTGCAATTATGCCTCTTGCTTGCCTGGGTGAATTGTACGTAGAAACCTCTGGCTTTTGCATGGCTGGAATATAGCCTACTGTACAAAGGTTAAGAGGGAAGCGGGTGGTGCTGTGGGTTATACCACAGAGCCTACGACTTGCCAATCAGAAGGTCGGCAGTTCAAATCCCTGCGACAGGGTGAGCTCCCATTGCTCGGTCCCTGCTCCTGCCAACCAAGCAGTTCGAAAGCACGTCAGAGTGCAAGTAGATAAATAGGTATCCGCTCCGGCGGGAAGGTAAACGGCGTTTCCGTGTGCTACTCTGGTTCGCCAGGAGCGGCTTAGTCATGCTGGCCACATGACCCGGAAGCTGTATGCCGGCTCCCTCGGCCAATAAAGCGAGATGAGCGCCGCAACCCCAGAGTTGGTCACGACTGGACCTAATGGTCAGGGGCCCCTTTACCTTTACAAAGATTAAGAGGCACACCTGTTGCTCCACCTACTGGCATGCATCCCCCAAAAGGCAATGTGGTCCTCAAAGTTTTCCATCTCTGCACTGTGGCTTTGGGAGTCCAACGCAGGAGATGGGGATCTAGCCCCTGAGATCCTCTGGCACAAAGATAAGTCGCATCCTTGGTAGATTAAGCAGACTTAAGACTGTCTCTCCTCAATGCCAAGGATGTTTATAAGGATCAAGGGATTTCAGAAAAGTGGCATTCAGAAGCATCTGAATGGCAAGATGTCCGATTCTATAATGTAATATCCAAAGGGGAAACTTTTAGTCAGACTGTATGCTAAAGACTTCTGGAGGACCCATATCACTGGGGTGTTCAAGTGTCTATTACAAGAGAAGTCACTGCTGTTCTGAAATTCTGCTTCTTCTGCACGTGCAAATTGTTCTCAGTCTGTAATGGGAGTATTTATAACCAGCAATGGTTACATTCATTCTTTGTTCCGCAATCTAGTCTGCATTACCCTTCACACATGTACAAGATATGCAAGAGAGATTCAATGCACATTTGAGCCTCATGTTTAAACACCAAAGTTCACACAATCTTCTCCACACAATCTTTCACTGTGTGAGCCAACCCCACTGTACAACTCTGCACAGTGAGGTGTTGTGTAGTGTTCTTGTCTCTATCATTAACTTTCAGGGGGAATCCCTGTTTACCCAGATATCTGGTGGCTGAGGAACACTACTGTTCCTGGCAACCCCAAGATCATTGGTAGAGGAATATTTTTAACTGCTTTTAGAATGTTTTAAACTGTAGCTGCTTTTAGATTTTATTTTATTAATAATGCGTTAACGGTTTTAGAACATTTCTGCTTTGCTTTTAAATTGTGCCTCTGTTTGCCACTCTGGGCTCCTTCTGGGAGGAAGGTGGGATATCAATTCAATAAATAAATAAAAGTATTCCCACTTGACATCTGCAAGCTCAAGCAACTTCAGAAGGAGTTCTGCTCACATACCAATGTATGAATACCATACAAAGAGGACCTCCTCCCCAACTGCCAGTCAGGATTCTTCCTCAACTTGGGTAGAGCTTTAGACATGTACATCGGTACACCAACATAACCCCTTCTGATGTAGCGTGAACATGGGGACATCAGGGGAGTGTGGCGATTCCATAGCCACCTCCACACCTTCTTTCATCATGCTGAGGTTTGTGGGGGGTTTGTCATATATTCCCCCTCTGAATAGGCTATTTCAGCAAGCAGGGTACAGTGGTACCTCGGGTTAAGAACCTAATTTGTTCTGGAGGTCCGTTCTTAACCTGAAACCATTCTTAACCTAAGGTAACACTTTAGCTAATGGGGCCTCCCGCTGCCGCTGTGCGATTTCTGTTCTCATCCTGAGGTAAAGTTCTTAAATTGAGGTACTATTTCTGGGTTAGTGGAGTCTGTAACCTGAAGCGTCTGTAGCCTGAGGTACCACTGTATTGGGATGCGATACTGAAAAATTGCTAACTTCATCTGTTCAAACAGCATGGGATGAAATGTTTGAACTGCTGAGTTTACCAAAAGCCCAAATAATCCTTATCTATGCAGGACATCGCTGACAGCAAGCAGCACAGGAGACAAACATCACAGGTGGATGATCAATATTTCCCAATAACTGAGGTACGGATTCTTTTGTATGGGACTCCCAATATGAACTGTATCGGTAACCTACCATTCTCCATGCGAAATAAAGTGGAGAAACAATTATTACACTTTTTAGGGTGTGTTTTCCCCCCGGTAGTATGCAGAGGTGAACTTACTAATGGTTAAACTTGCTATGCTCTTGCACTGGTATTTATGAATGGCCTGCAATGACCATGGGATGTGGAGGGGAGGGCATGCAGGATATCTGTCAGCAAGGGACTGTGTTAAGGAAGCTTTTGACATCATGACAACAGTTTCCCCAAAGTCAGCATTTCTTACTGGACCTGTAGGGAGAAAGGGTGTCCATTCATTTGTATAGGATCTAGTAAAGGTTCCCTTTTGGAGTGACCACTGCAGTAGAATCTGAACCTCCTCTCGTCATTTGGGGCCCCCAAATATTGACCACCAAACTAGTTCCTGTCCGTGTGGCCCCCAGAAGAATATAAGATGGAACTTTTGCAAAGCTAAACACTGACGAGTGCCCCACCCCTCTTTTCACCGGAAGTCCCGCCTCCTTTTAGGATCGTATTCCATAATTCTGCTTCTTGGTCATACTACAGCAGTGATGGGGAACCTTGGGTCAAATCTGGTCCTTCAGGCCTATCAGTCTGGTTCTTAGGAGTCTCCCCCCAAAAAAAACTTTTGGGTGGTTATTTCTGTAAACTCTGGAGTTCTTCCAAGCCTGCTGAGACCGCCCTCTTGTATGTGGATAGTGGTGCTTTGGTTTCATAAGTGTCCACACTCACAAGACTGAATTTGCTATTAGTATGTAGGAAAATTATAATTTCCCTCTTCCCCCCCTTAAGCAGTATGCTCCAGTTTACTCGATAGTGCATTGTGCAATAGAAAATTATTTTGGAAACCAGTGTATAGAAGAGAACACTCCAAACAGACTTGGCTTATTCTATCTCTTTTTTAAAAATAAAATTTCTTCATAAAAACTATTTACATTTTGTTATTCCCTCCCCCTTCCACCTCACCCCACCCTCCATGGAGCATTCATTTCCTGCTGTGGTTGATAAAATGCTAGATTTTATCAGCTTTAAACAGAATGATTCAATGGCAGGACAATTTCTCACGCTGTACTTTCATTATTGGGTTAAATAGTGTTACTTGAGTTATTTGGCAAACGGTGTTTTAAGTAACCTGCTGGGAAAGAAAGAATACCTTATTTTGATTCATCTAGGACAGGGGTAGAGAACCTGTGGTCCTCCAGATGGGACTACAATTCCCATTATCCATGACCATGGGCCAGATCCAGGGCTCAGTTGGGTGAAGTGCACAGCATACTGATCCTTCTCTTTGCTTCCCAAGGGCTCAGGTGGTTTAAGAGCTGCTCCTTAAACAGAAGAGTTTTCTGTTGAAAGCTACCAAAATTTTATCCAGTAAGAAAAACCACTGCTTGTCCAGCTTTTACCATTATTAAGCAGGAATATACTAAGGGCCAAGGAGAGATGTTGCCCTGTGGAATCCAAAAGACACATCAGCTTTATCAAAGGTCTTCTCTTTTTTTCAAAATGATCTGCCTAACCAGAGCAGCTATATCTGGCTTGATGCTTTCTATGGGCTCTTCGGGTCTCCAGAACTTCACGACTTTCCCATCTGGGCTGATGAGATACTTCCAGAAATTCCACCGAGGCATAGCTTTGGAGGAATCTGCAAGAACAACACAAGATTAGTTTGTACTGCAAGCAGAAGGGGTGCCATTCAGATTTTTTTTTTTTTAATTAAAAACCAAAACCCCCTTATAAGAACAGAAGAATGTTAGAATCCTAGAACTGTAGGGTTGGGGGGGGGGGGCTCCAAGGGTCATCTAGCACAACCCCTTGCAATACAGGAATCACAGCTAAGGAATCCCTGACAGATGACAGGAGACCCAGCTGCTGGCTCAGGCCAGTGGTCCATCTTAGTCCAGCATCCTGTTCTCACAGCGGCCCACCACTGCCGTTTTCAGAAACTGGTATTCTGAAGTGTACTGCCTCCAAAAGATGCGTCAAAGTGCCACTGAGATCAATAGGAATGATGTGCTTAGCTCCCACTGATTCTCTGGACTGCCAAATTCTTCCTCCTGATGAATTACAGTAATATGAAACTAGGCTCCTGGAGCTAATCATTATTGCTGATCAACACATGATCCATAGCTGCCTTCCCACATCTCTGCTCATCTCTCCCCTTTGCTCAATTCAGTGGGGTTAGGATTTCATCTTAAGGGCTAGAATCTTGGTGGCGGTTTTAAAAAAACAAGATTCTTGGGAAGCTGGGTTCTGTATCCAGTACCACATTTAGTATGTTTTCCTGTCCACTTTCCCCCTGGAAGTAATGTTGTACATGCTTACCTATTAGAAACTGAAACGCTGGCGATGCTTCACTTCCTAGAATCTTTATTTTCTTGAAAATGGGGAAAGTTACTCCATAATTTGATTTTGCAAGATATTCAATCCGCCGGCTTGTGTCTGGCTCCATTTCCCCATACTGATTACAGGGGAAGGCTAGCACTGTGAAGTGGTATGGTCCAAACTCTCTATGCAGTTCCTGCAGCATGATGTAATTTTTTTCTGTGTGCTGGCAGTAACTGGCCACGTTAACAACCAGAGACGCCTTCAGGGAGACAGAAAACAGGGCAGTGAGAAAGAAAGACGATGAGAGACTGCTTATGCCGAGGTTAACAAAATGGCTTTACATTCTGACCATCTCAGCTATTTAAATGTAGGGAAAGTATACATGTTCAGCTAAGCTTCAATTGCAGAAAAACAGCCATCCATCTATTCAGCATTGTTTTAGCCACTGGCTGCCACAAAGTAAACTTCTTCAATTGCAGGAAGGAAAATATTAGTACCGGCGATTACTGCTTAGGACTGTTCTCCCCTACTCTGGAGAAATTGCAGGGATTATGTAAACCATCAGCACGACTTCAATTCACCGAAATACATTGGCTAGATTATTCCTAATGTTTACAAAATCCAATTGTTCACAGTAACAGATGCATTTTTTAAAAAAAGAAATGGGACTATTAAAAAGTCCAAGAATCAAACTCATCAATTGTTTGCATTTCACAATAGTTAGCCATTGGATTCTGCAGACGTTTGCAGCTTCTGTAATGAAACAAGAGAATCATTTTGATGACTTACAAAAAAACAGGCCTGTTAGAGCAGACCAAGAGGCCAGCTGGATCAGACCCTCTGTTGACAACAACCAAATGACTCTGGAAGGCTCACAAGCAGCACAGGAAGGCACCAGCCCCCCCCCCCCCCGTAGATGCTAGATCAGGAACGGGGAACCTGTAGTTCAACAGGTGTTGCTGAACTACAGCTTCCATTTGCCCTGAACGTTGGCCGTGCAGGTTGGGGCTAATGGGAATTCAAGTCTAACGGATCCTGTTCTAGATGTTCATTGCATCTGATATTAGGAGAAACTCTGCCGTTGATGAAACTACTTTGTTGGAAGTTAGAACATCTCCATTTACACCAGCAAATATTATGAACTGTTTCTTGTACTCAGGAGACTTGGATTCCCACTCCCAGTATTCTTCTAACTGCTAAAATAAATCTACATTCACAGTGTTGTTGTTTTTTACAACCAGCCTGCATCTCAAAGGACGTAAAATGTCATTATTATGCACGGAGAAGACAATAGCTCCATGCAAAGATTTCAGAAACAAAATACGTGTCACTTACTTTGCCTCTGTATTTCTCCAACGAAACGGTCCTGCCTTTCGGATCCATCACTTCAAAGGAATAAAAGTCTTTGACTTTGGGCTTTAAGTACTTTAGTTGCAGCAGTCCCAGTATGGCTGTGAACAAAACCATAGAGAAGAAAATGATTAAAATCCTGGTTTTCAGCCTCGAGCTTTTCAAAGGACACGCTGTCAGAGGCAGAGGCAGAGGCGGCTCCATTTTGGAGGATTTTGGGGGAAGTCTCAGCAGGCCTGGAATGTGAAGGAGGAGCTGAAACACAAAACTCACAGCAGCTTGGGAAGGGAGGTGGAAGAGGGAGCCAGAAGGCAGGCCGTGTCCTGTCCCCCCCCCCCCCCCCAGCCCAGACTTTGCCTAAAGTTCTAGGCTGCGGGGTCTAGAAACTGGTCTATTCTTTATCTTTAGAAGAAATTTATTGACAGCAAGTCAGCATTTTAGATCCCCTTTTCCATTTAAATGCAATGCCTTCTGTTTTACAATTTGGCAACAAACCATATTTTCTTCTCGCTTTCCTTCTCCCCCACATTTTTCTCCCAGACTGTCATCTGATTTATGGTTATGCAGGGGATTAGAATGTTGTTGTTGTTGTTGTTGTTGTTGTTGTTGTTGTTGTTGTTGTTGTTCTTCTTCTTCTTCTTCTTCTTCTTCTTCTTCTTCTTCTTCTTCTTCTTCTTCTCTTGATTGGTTTCATTAGAAACCGGTCTACTCATCTTGCAAATGAACTAGTGGGCATAATCTGATTCTCAGAAATCGCTTTGTTAATGTTAACGAGAATGTATGTAAAGGAACTTGAACAGTTAGAAAGAGTAGGTTGGATCCAGGGTAAACAAACAAGCACAGGCATGTCTACTCAGAAGTAAGTCCCATCAAGTTCAAAGAGGCTTATCCCCAGGTTAGTAGATACAGGATTGCAACCAATGTTAGTTGCACTTAATTCCCACTGGGACAAATAGGGCTTTTATCCTGTCAGGCTTCACACATTTATTTCACTGATACCTAAATGCCGCTAACTCACAGCACAGTTTCTATACCAGGCTAGTACCGTAAATCCCTCTGAGTTAAATTGGTCTTATTTCCAGGTAAGTGCAGACTTACTCTGGAAGCAATCTATAAATAATAACAGCAACAACAATAACTATTGAAACAATATTTGACTGCACAAAACCTAATCCATTAATTTATAGTGTGTTTAATAAATATAAGCAACTTTAAACTATTATGTATCACCGTTGTTGTCACTTTACTGCTTTTTGTTTTAAACAGACTCCAGGCAAGACTTCCTATTCACATTTTAAAAGTTGCCTTGTGAAGAAACTGGCATCTTCTCCAGTTGCTAGTAGCCCAATTTCCACAAGGTGGCAGCAGTCACGCAGCAGAAACCAAGTGGAGCAAAGTTTTGCAGAGAGTCCCACTACCTCAGATGATGGGCCTGATCTGATGAAAATCATGTCAGTTCCAAGTCAGTGCACAGAGATGAGTGATTCCTTCAAAGTAAAGGGGTTATTCTAGTAATTATTCCATAACTCCAGATTAATAAATGCAAAAAACTTGAAAATGATATACAGGTGGTATTTTAACACCTAATAAACTAGCCAAGATGTAGAAGATTATATCAAGTAAATGCTGGAAAGGCAAACAGTCTGAAGGATCATTTTTTCAGTTGTGGTGGACTTGTAGAAAAGCGACAGGCTTTTGGGAAATGATACATAATGAATAGAAGAATATGTTTAAAATTGTGATCCCCAAAAGTCTGAAGCATTTCTTTTATGAATAATATGGTGCAGAGGTCCCAGAAAGTTGCTTAGATTATTTATGTATGCTACCACAGCAGGCAGAATTCCATAAGTGCAGAAATGGAAAGAAGAAGAGGTTCCAACAAAAGAGGAATGGTCTTTAAAACTATTGGACTGTATGAACATGGCGAAACTGACAGCAAAATGTTTGTGGAAGAGTGGAGATCCTTTTCAGACTCTGAGAAAATGCTATAGTCAAATGAAATCGCAGGCAGGACTGCAAATATAAGCAAAGGAATGAGAATGATAAAGGAATGTAATGTAGGATATATGTTATAGAAATAAGTATTACATTTAAGGTGGTAGATGAAGGATTTGAACAGAAATGTCATGGAAGTAAGGATGGGAAGTCAAAATGTTAAGGGAATGTTGCATTGAAACCGAATTGAATTTGCTAAATTGTAGGAAAATAAATAACAATTTATGGATCAAACAATGCACAAAAAATGACAGATCACTGCTTTCTGTCTCTGTAAGCTGAGTTTGGTAACATGGGGAAACTGTTCAACAATGTACCTACAGCTGACAGTGAACAAAACAGGTGATTAAAGCCTAACATTGTTTTGGTGTAACTGAACAAATAGAGCTCAACTAGTTTGGCACAGCCTGATTAATATTATTACTAGTCTAACAACAACAACAACAACAACAACAACAACAACAACAACCTTCCACATGTCTCAAGGTTCCTGAAAACCTGCCTCTTCATCTCCTGACAGTTTCCTGAAACTTGACACAAACATCCTTAAAAGACAATTAGAAGTACTTCTCCAGTTAATCTGTGCCAGGAAGCAAGTCCTTTGCACTTATGTGCACTGTCATAGCTGGAACAAGCTAAACTGTCATTTGCCAAAGGTGGGCTGGGTGGGTTTCTGAAGGGTCTGTATTCAAGATGAACCACAAAGCCACTGAAAGCCAAGCGCCATGAGAAATGTGGGTGGAACTGTGATTTGCGTATGAGCTGGAAATCACCACAGAAAGGGGGTGGGGAGCCTTTCTCAGCCTCGGGGCTGCAGCCTGCTGTGGGCAACCTGCCAGGAGTCACCTGGGACCAGAAGCAAAAGCGTTCGGAACAATAGATGTGGCTCTTACTGTAGGCTACATTCCAGCCATGTGGAAGTCAGAGGCCACTGTACACTCACCTGCATTGTCTCTCCATCCAAGAAGGCCTTATCTGAGTTCATGGACAGAGCCAGCGAGGCAAAAAGAGTTGAGGAGGACAAAGAGTGGGGCCAGTGAAAAGTGCGGCTGAGGAGAGGGGACACTGTTAAGTTGTGGATGAACATATCAGACGACACAGTGATTCTTCAAACAGCTCTTGTTTATTCACAGGCCAGAACAGAACTGAACTGAAGGGTTCAGCCAGCCTGCTTATATAGAGCTCCCTACAACGCAACAGTAACCACTTTCTGTAACTATCCAATCACTGAACGTCACTTTCAATCCCTTATTTGCATATGTGGACCTGGGTGAAAACTATCTACAGTATCCCCCTGCTGGCCCAGGGTGAGAACTTCAGTACATAACAGACACGGCCTAGGGAGGGTCCTAAGAGCCCAGATGTAGAGGGTTGGAGGCAGGGCTGGCCTTGACATTTTGGCTCCTGAGGCAGACCCCAAAATGGTGCCTCCTTCCCTGCTGAAGAAGAAAGGATGAGGGAAGATCTATATCAGGAGTAAGAGAGGAAGAAAGATCTACCTTGGGAACAGCTGCCCCTGTGGATTTTGACGCCTGAGGCGGTTGACTCACTTGATCTTATGGGTGGGCTGGCTCTGAATAAAAATCTACATTGGGATCAGCTGCCGCTGTCACCTCACCTGGGTGGCTGGCCCTGGTATTTGGCCCCCGGGACTGAGGTTCACCGCCTCTACTCTCATACACACCAAACTGCCTGAGCACTGTTCTTGCTGGGTCTTCTTCCGAAAGCAGTGCCTGTCCCTTCATAAGCTCCGAGGCACTGAGAGAGGATGCAACCACCCAACCTTCTGTCCTTACTGACACTCCTCTTGCCCCCCTCTTCTGTCTGCTATTGCCAGCAGCTTTGTCCCCATTGTAGTTGGAGTCAGTAGGGCAGTTAAATAATTTTAGGCTCTGGTTTTCTCCTGCCGCCTCCAGATGCTAAGATGTGGTCTGATAGGGCCCCGTTGTTAGATGGTAATGTTCATTATTGTAAGCCCTTGTGGTCAGTCTGCAGAGTGGGGCCCTAAAGTCCTGGCACCACTGCTGGGAGAGGAGATGGGATGAAGGGAGTACTGAAACAATGGTGTGAGAGGCACAGGATTATATCCTCCCTTGCTGTTGCAGTGTTTTAAAGAGGTGAGTCGCCCAGTCTTTAGGGGATGACCCGACAAATACCCAGTCAGTTTTTTAAAAAACGAATCAGCAAAGTTTGTCCTGTGTTACAAGTTATGGTGCTGGTTAAAATACTAGAATCCATGGCTGAAAAGCTTTTGGTAGCCCTCAGCTATGCTTGCAATAGTTCAGTTACAGGATTATGGTGCTTGCATCTAGAGGAGGACTGTTGGGCTGCATTTCAACATACCTTGGGTTACATACGCTTCAGGTTACAGACTCCACTAACCCAGAAATAGTGCTTCAGGTTAAGAACTTTGCTTCAGTATGAGAACAGAAATTGTGCTCCAGCGGTGCAGTGGCAGCAGGAGGCCCCATTAGCTAAAGTGGTGCTTCAGGTTAAGAACAGTTTCAGGTTAAGAACGGACCTCCGGAATGAATTAAGTACTTAACCCGAGGTACCACTGTATATTTTACTCAAAAGTAACTTCAACAGAAATCAAATGGGACTTAAAAACCAAGGGCTGTCCTTTTCTCCACCTTCTTCTCAGATTATAATACAGAATTTACAAGCATTAAGCAAATCTGTACTGTTTTTCTCAATGGAATATGGCATCTGCAACAAAATGTTGCAGCGTGGAGTGCTCCTGTTCAGGATTCTAGTCAGCCTGGAGACTCCATTTCAACATGGGGCTCGAACCCACAACTCTGAGATTAAGCGTCTCATGCTCTACTGGCGGAGCTACCAAGGAGCTTTTGCTGGATCAGGGAGCAGACAGGAAGCCAGTAGTCTCTTCCTGCTGCCTGTATTAAGGGTTTCAGGAAGGCTGCGTCCAAGGGAGAATCAAACGGCTTCTGGTAAGCCTGCCTTTCAAGACAAAGCAGGCCTGTGGCTGAGAGATTCCTGAAAAAGCATACCAGTGAGGAATATGTGTTTAAGTTGAAAGTTAAGTTCTCATATAAAATTCCCTTCATGCCACTACATGAGTTTCACATTAGCCTCAAGAAGCGTATCCTGTGAACTGGGCATTCACAGGGCAGTGGCAGTTCCCAATATTAGGTACCTGGGGAAAGTGTTGCCTTAATCATGGTATTTGCTGCTAATAAAGACTTTGATCTTTCCATTTGTGTTTATTTGAGTCCACATACTGTTAACTCACACAGCGACTCTTAATGTTAGTTTCGTTTTCTAGTTTGGTTTCTGGTGAACTCAAATGCAGTGGAAACTTGTTATCTACAGATCTATGTGAAATGAAAACTGTGATCTGTTATTTTCCCCCAATTTGGTTGAGTTTCTTCACGAGCCATGCATGGAGGGGTGAGGCGGTGGCAAAGTCAATGTGGTGCAAACGTGACAGTGAAGTTAATCTGTTGTTTCCTGCATGTGTGTTTTCACTACACCATCTTGCCTCTTCCCCTCTCAGTCCCACTAAGCAGCAGCAACTAGGCCAGAAGGATGTTCAATAAGTGGCACAGTCCCACCACACCATCTGCTACTGGATATAAATATGCCATGCAGGAAATCAGATTTGGCCACACAATTGACATCACGGGGCTACTTCAGAGTGAGGGCAATGTCCTTGCTCTTAATTGGCTTTATGATGGTGCCACATAATCAATCAGCTTTGGCTGCATGAGGACATCACAACGCCCCTTGAAGCAAAAAGCACTAATTTTGCTCAGTATAGGTGAACAACCAAATCAGAGGCTGATTTTGGTCTTCCAAATTTCAGCAGCGCCCTATGCAAGGCCAAAATTTGCCCCCTGTATCTCACCTTCCATCCTGCTCAATTCACTACAACATAATTGCGGTGCCCTTCTTACATTATCTTTAGCTCTCTTTGTGTGTAAATGTGGCAGAGAGGTATCCTATCTATCCCCAAGCTCTAATTTCTTGCCTAGTCCAAGGAGACCTCTGTACCTCCTGCCTATTAGCTCCTATTGAGGAAATGCCAGCACCTTAACTATTCACTTATTTTGTCAAGCCCAACACTCTGGCTAGAAATTGACTTACAGCAAGGGTGGGGAACCTGCAACCTTCCAGATGTTGCTGTACTACAACTCCCATAATCCCTGGCCATTGGCCAAGCTGGCTGAGTCTGATGAGAGTTGGAGTCCACCATATCTGACCACAAGTTCCTCCCCCTGCCTTAGGGCTAAACCATAGTGGATGTTTCTGTCACAAATCATTACAGCAATCCCATATCAATATATGGTGATCAATAAATGTATTGTACTTTTGGCAAATTAGACCCTGTTACACATGGTGGATTAGAAAATGTCAGTCTTTTATCTCCATCCACCATGGCATCCCGTAATATTTCACATATTTAAATGTTTGCCACAAAGCATTTTCCAGGGTTCTAAAACATGTGGGGCACTTCATGAGTACAGTGGCTCCCCACTTCAGATGTTTGCCCTCCAACTCATGGATGCCAAAGATGATGGCAATGGGAGGCAGTGTTTGTGCCTCGTCCCTCTTTTCCCATCCCATTGCATGTTGACTTAACAGCAAAGATGTTCTGAAGAGCCAGTCCCTTAGTTGACACTCACTGAAGGTCAAAGCAGGGCTCAGTTTTGGAAAACAACAATAGTCTACAACATTTTGACAAGCTTCTTTCCAGAGATACTAGAGATATAAATATGGATCATCTAGAGGCATACCATTCTAATACAGTGGCACCTCGGGTTAAGTACTTAATTTGTTCCGGAGGTCCGTTCTTAACCTGAAACTGTTCTTAACCTGAAGCACCACTTTAGCTAATGGGGCCACCTGCTGCTGTCGTGCCGCCGGAGCACAATTTCTGTTCTCATCCTGAAGCAAAGTTCTTAACCTGAAGCAATATTTCTGGGTTAGCGGAGTCTGTAACCTGAAGCGTATGTAACCCGAGGTACCACTGTACAAGAAGTCACTTAAACTGTGACCCTCTGAAGTGCTAGGCCGGCGACAACCCACCCAGGACCCCCTTCTTCCTTACAGAGAAGAAACTTACCACAGTAAGTACCAACTTTTGCTTCTCTGATTTGCCCCTTATGAATTTCATATGTTTACAGTAGTCAGGTTAGGACTGCAGTGGGTGAAGGAGGATAAGCAAACCCTCCTTTTGATTCTGCAAACAATGAGCTTGAACATGTCGATGACATCAAAGGCACAACTTCCGTTCATTCAAATCAGGCAGCAAGTTTGCTTCCCATAACTGCGGCTGAATGCTTGTTGTTGTTGATGCAGTCAGGCTTAGGATTTAGGCTGCTAATTTGACTTCAAGTTCAAGGTAATAGGTTGTATGTGGATGGTGAAATTCTCTGGGCCAGCGGCAAGAAAAACCCCTAATTATACCGACAGTAGACTGAATATTGGAACTAGATTTTAGAAGCGGGAGTTCAGATCACAGATCAGCATTTAGATCCCAAAGCTGGTCTTGGGTGCTGAGGTATCTGCTTCCCATCTGTTAAATGGGTGTTATAATTCAGCTACAGAGATGAATAATGTTATGTACTGAAGTTCTCACCCTGGGCCAGCAGGGGGATACTGTAGATAGTTATGCAAATGAAGGATCGAAAGTGACGTTCAGTGATTGGGTAGTTTTAGAAAGTTGCAACATTTACGTTGTTCTGGAGCTCTATATAAGCAGGCTGGCTGAACCCTTTAGTTCAGTTCTGTTCTGGCTTGAATAAACAAGAGCTGTTTGAAGAATCGCTGTGTCGTCTGGTATGTTTGCCCACAACCTAACAAATAAGATGAGCATAAACTGAATCACAAGCAAACAAAGAAAAGCTTCATCAATATGTATCAAAAATGAGTATCATAAAATCATGTGATCAGCTAGTGCCATTGTTCATGACTGTGTCTATCCAGGAGAGGTGGTTGGGTGTGAGTCGAGCATAGACGCCAGGGTATCGGTGACTTTCACATTTTCTAACAAATGAGAGGATTCCAGTTTGTTCCCCATGGCATATTAAAGGACTACCAGAGTCACCCTGAGGAAAAGAAAGGAAAGAAGAGATTGGATGTTACCATTAAGCAGAAGCTGATCTATATACCTCCCTATGGTCATAATATTCCAACAACAAATTCAGTTCTGCAATTATTCATTTTAACAAAATGTTTTAATTAAAACAGTGACTGCAATGCAGCACAATACAGTCTATGGCAGGCAGAGGCAGATGGCACAGCCTATGAGCCCCAGAGTGATTACCTGCTACTGACACCAGACTAATAATAATAATTATTGTTGTTGTTGATGCTGATGATGCTAATACAATAATAACATCAAGCAGCATTAATCCAGATTGGTACTCAGTCCCTAAGTTAACACACTACATTTTAATAATGACTTCAACCTAGGAAGGATTTTGCCTAGCAAATCGGGATAAAATAAATAAAACTACACAGCTATAGCTTGATTATTCCCCAAGTCATATTGGATAAAACACTAAGCATTGTTAAGATTATGAATTCAAATCTTCATCAAAAGCTGCATGCCTTCTTCAGTGTAATTAGAACTTTAAGCAGCTAAAGTTTTACTTCATAAACCAGCAGAGGCTCAATTCTTAGTAAGTGAGGGCCATTTCATTTCATTTTACTTAAACTGATTTATAGACTGATTGATTACAGAAGTTTCTAAGTGGTGATTAATTGGTTTTAATTGCACGTTGAGGCCGTTTCATTTTGTCTTAAGCGACTTCTGGTATCTTACTATGGTAGAGTATTTATTTATTTTTAAAAAAGAAGTGTTAAAGGTGGACATTCCTTCTAAAAACGAATCAGGTAGCTGTACTTCATTCAATGCCTCAGTTTTCTTATTGTTTCTTATTGAATATTTGGTAAAAAAAAAACAATTTAACTGATTCCTCAGCCGATCAGCTGAAAGGCAAAAATTTCTTCATTTTTGGGGGAGGCTGTAATTTTACGTTTGCATGAGTGCAGAATTAATGGAAAGAAACAAAGACTCTCTTACCATACACCTGTCCCCGCCGCCTTTCTTTTCACCAGCACATAGCATATTCATTGTCAGAGGAGGGTGAGAATTATAGTGGTGCTTGTCATTGCAGACCTTTCTGCTAATGATGGTGACGTTGGCTCCATGAAGTGTATCAAATCCGCTTCTTCTGTTAATTGTTCCCCACCCAATTACGACACACTGGGTTCCACCCTTGATGTCATCATATGTGTGGGTAAGTGGAATGGTTTTTACAGGTGGCGGGTGGCCTTTTCCTGACTGAAACTGAAGGAATCATAAAAAGGATCTATAGTTGGGATCTATAGACAAGAAGTGGCCACAGATTTTCATGCAATTTACCTTAGGCTTCCTTCTAGCATAATATTAATTAATAAATAATAATAATATTTCCTTTATGAATCACTCTCCATGAGGCATCCTGAAACAATTTTATATATTATTATTATTATTATAGATACACACACAGACACACACACACACACACACACACACACACACACTTACTTATATATATATATACACACCCACCCACCCCGTGTTTATGGAAGACAATCTTACTCGGCTATGAGTGATCGCCAAAGAAGAAGAAGATATATATATACATATAAAGAAGTTAAAATAACTGTAAAATGCTTTTGAGGTTTTATTACATCAAACTGCTTGTAAATTTCATTAAATGAACACATAAACAATTGCATATATAAACACACATGCAGTTTAAAACGGCGATAGCACTTACATAAAATCAACTTACCTGCAAAAGCATAATGTCATTTTCAAATGTCTTTGGATTAAATCCTGGGTAAGAAAATGTTTTGGTAATGTTAGCCTTGTGTTTTCCATGCTCCATTTTAGTTCGTGAATAAGCTCCAAAAATCATGTATGTTTCTTCATCCCTGAAAAGATGAACCACTGATAAATTCACCTCACTGATATTTGATTTCTACCATTCTGAGTGTTTGCATTCGCACACTCTTCTTTATCCATATATGTATATATTTTGCTGCCCCAGGCAGTAAAATGTTTTGGGCGAGCTCTGACTGCGGGTGAGCAGCCATTTGAAGCTCATCGTATAATCAGTATTAACTCTGCAGCAGCTGCCATTTTATCACCTTGCTCATTCTAATTTGTGACCACTCTTTTACAGTCAGAAAGGGGTTTCAGCGCTAATTAAAAGATTGATTAAAAAAACTAATGTTATAAAATGGCGGCTGGCAGAAAGCTTCTGGCAAGTGTGTGCTGAGCTGCGAACGATTGACTTGTTTGACAGGTCACTGCCCATGTCAGAATCCCACCCTTTTTAAAAAGACAGAAGAGTATCATGAAGGACTTGTACACCTGTGGAGACTATGCTACTCTTCCATTCTTCTGGAAAAAGTTGGATTTGTGGAAAATACATTTATTTGCTTAATTTGTATCTTGTCCTTCCTCCCAAAGGAGCCCAGGGCAGAAAACAAGAAGCGTTAAAACAATGAAAACATCTTTAAAACAATTCCAATACAGATGCAGACATGTTGACAATGACTGGAGAACAGCGTCGTCTGGTTGCCTGTGAAAAATGAGTGAATAAAAATGGAAATTCCATACTAAAGGTGGAAACCAGCATAGCACGGAGGAAATTGTTCCATTTCTGCTTGCCCAATGGAATCATCTCTCTTCTCCCCACCAACTCACACTGCTCTAGGGAGTTTTCCAACTGTCCAGAGTGTACCAGCCAAGCATCTCTGGAGAGAACGGAACCAGAATGGAACTGATCTTCTCTCCTCATTGGACATGAGCGGCCACAACATGCACCAGCCAATTTAACTAATGACCTGCGCCCTGTCACTTGTCACCACCCATACATTTTTGATACCCAGTGTGTGAGGAGGTTCATATGACGGTAGGCGCTTTCAGAGATTCTGATCCCAACCCAAGTAGAACTTTGTAGGTGACAGTCAACACCTAAATTGTACTCAGAAGCCAACTGGATGCTAGTGAAGATCTTTTTAATACTGCAAAGATATGTTCTAAGCCAAGGGTCAGCAAACTTTTGTAGCAGGGGGCTGGTCCACTGTCCCTCAGACCTTGTGGGGGGCCGGACTATATTTTTTTGGGGGAAATTGAACGAATTCCTATGTCCCACAAATAACCCAGAGATGCATTTTAAATAAAAGGACGCATTCTACTCATGTAAAAACATGCTGATTCCCGGACCGTCCGCAGGCCGGATTTAGAAGGCGATTGGGCCGGATCCGGCCCCTGGGCCTTAGATTGCCTACCCATGTTCTAAGCAGCTAGTATCTGGCTGTTATCCACATTTCAAGCCCACAGTTGGATATCCTTGTTCTCTTACCCTTCTTGAATTTACAAGCAGCTGCTGTAAGCAATGGATGTTATGAAGCAAATATTGCTACCTGACTTGAAAAGGTCCTTGAGAATTGATGCCAGGAAGAGGTTTCTACAATCATCATTATTTCTCCAAACTTACGGAAAACAATGGGCTGCTGTTAACACCCAGTTCTGTTTGATCAAAGTTCCTCCACAGGACACGCCATTTCCTTTGATGAGTGCAACCATATATGATCCTAAAGGGTGACCTTCTTCTATCCATTCAACTATATCTTGAGGCTGACCTGTAGGACATAAGTCATTTGATCAGGTTGGATTTGTAAACTGCTTTGAGGTTTTTCCCTCTTACAATCAAGTGGTATATATATTTTATGAAATAAGTAAGTACAGTGGTACCTCAGGTTAAGTACTTAATTCGTTCCGGAGGTCCGTACTTAACCTGAAACTGTTCTTAACCTGAAGCACCACTTTAGCTAATGGGGCCTCCTGCTGCCACCGCGCCACCAGAGCACGATTTCTGTTCTCATCCTGAAGCAAAGTTCTTAACCCAAGGTACTATTTCTGGGTTAGCGGAGTCTGTAACCTGAAGCGTATGTAACCTGAGGTACTACTGTAAGTAAGTAAGTAAGTAAGTAAGTAAGTAAGTAAGTATGTAATGTACTGCAGGCCAGCTCATGAGTTATGGGTGTGTGGGCAGGAACAGAGAAATTCTGTAAATATTTCATATTTTTAAATTCCCCCATTCCACCTCTTGGCAAATAGGTGCTGGTGGTGGTCTCATCCTACCCCTAGGGAGGAAATGGTGGGGACTGTCCTCTGGGGTCTCCTGGACTCTGCACCCGCTTGGTATGATTTCAAAGCAGGCCCTTTCCCCCCTTCGATGCGCTTTGATACCCCCTTCAACCATTAGATAAGGTTGCTTTGATTTCTTGCCTTGTTCTCAATGTAGATCTTCACTTACCTCTTCTTCCCTGGCCAGCAGGGGGTGCCATTTTCTGGTCTGCCTCAGATGTGAATTTTTTGGGGGATGGTCCTGGGTTTTTTTGTTATACAAACTGCTCTATTATTTATGAAGAGCAGCATATACATATTTACATCAATATAAATAAAATAAAAACACATTCCCCACCACAAAATAAGTCTGACCCTCCAGTTCCCAGGAGTCTGTGAGGAGGGGAATGTGCTTTAAATTTAAATCTGAAATTGACAGATGGGTCCATCTTTAGACTTACATAACATATTCTGTTTCTTTGGCACGGTGGCTAGTTTAGTTCAGAATTCCACATAGCTCTAAGAATGTTTTAATACACGCCCCCCCCCCAGCCCACAGCCTCTCTCCTCTGTCCTGCTGACCACCAAGGCAATTAGGCTAGCAGGGAAAAACTTGCACCAAATTACTTTTTGGTCATGTGGTCGTTCTATATACACCATGCTCTACATATACAGGAGGAGGAGAAGTGGGGTGTGCCGGAGACATATAGCAACACTGACTTACCTCTCTGAATTTTGAGGAGGAAAATGGTCATGGAAAAGCACAAAACAAAAACACGCCCCATTGTTTGTGGCCCCCCCCAATGAGAAGTCTAATATGTATCGAGCACAGGAAGGAAGTGAGATTTCATTTCGTCGTCTCAAGGGCATCCTTTTATAAGCTCAGAAATTTGCCTCTGGGCTTTCTAGAGAGGTGTTGTTTATGGGCATCGGAGAGAGACTGGGGATCTCAGTATGTATATCAACAGTTATTCAGCTAAGAGGTACAAAGAGAGAGAGAGAGGGAGAGAGAGAGAGAATAATCATTGCTATAGCTGTTGCAGTTTTCAGGAAAAAAGTACTTTAAAGTTGGCTGAAAACTACAATTCTGGCCAGACTGAAGAAAACACCTACCATTAGCTGGCATGATTATGACATCACCATTCTGTTCCTCCAGTGATTGTTGTATGATGAGATAATAGCGCATCATTCTCTGACAAGCATGCTCTGACAGATAACTAGCCAAAATCAATCTGTCTCAGCGACCTCCAGCTGTAAAATGGGACAGGTGTATTCCAGAATATTGTAGGAAATAGTATACAGTGGTACCTCGGGTTAAGTACTAAATTCGTTCCGGAGGCCCATACTTAACCTGAAACTGTTCTTAAACTGAAGCACCACTTTAGCTAATGGGGCCTCCTGCTGCCACTGCGCCGCCGGAGCCCGATTTCTGTTCTTATCTTGAAGCAAAGTTCTTAACCTGAAGCACTATTTCTAGGTTAGCGGAGTGTGTAACCTGAAGCGTATATAACCTTAAGCGTATGTAACCCGAGATACCACTGTAAATGCTTACACCTCCTTGTGAGGTGGTCTGAAACAGTTTTGGGATAATAAATTGTGTTTCTGTGGATAGCCTTAGCTGGGTATCAAGAACAAATAATTATGCAAGGAAGACTGGGGAGCACTGCCAAACCCTTTCCCTGCCCACCTGTGCAAAGGGGAGCCCAGCCAGCTGAAGCAACACTTGGCGGGTGCAAACCAGGTGCCCCCACACTGGTGACTCCAGAATTGCATGGCCCGGTGCGCTCTCTGCGAGCATTGTTTCCTCTGACACCAGGAGAGGAGCACCAGGCATCATTGTGCTGTGGGTGCTGCCTTGGGGGTGCCTGTTTTGCGCCCCCTCAAGAATCTGCGCCCAGGGCAATCGCCCCTCTGGCACCCCAACTGTATGCCTCTGAATGGACTCGCTACCACCTCTTCCCACAGTTCAGAGATAACCTGCTTTTGTTCCATGTTGTAGGGCTTTTTAATGCTCTGTGATGTGGTCTCAGCCATGGCCAGAGCATAGCATAGCATAGAGAAGTTGGTTATCCTCAGAGTCCCCTGTGGTTTTAATTTAAAGCAAGTGTAAAAAAACACACCCTTCAATGCTGAATTCATAAATTACAAAGCAACAAGAAGTTCTGGATTCAGTTTCTGTTACGTGCATGAAAGTTGCTGTCACTGCTATATAAAAACCTTTAAATCAGTGGTTCTCAACCTGTGGGTCCCCAAATGTTGTTGGACTACAACTCCCATCATCCCTGAGCTCTGGCCTTGCTAGCTAGGGGTGATGGGAGTTGTAGTCCAACATCTGGGGACCCACAGGTTGAGAAAGATTGTTTTAAATGGTCATTAAAATGCAGATTGTCAGGAATTTTGCCCCCCAGAGCACACTGGGAGAGTCAGCCTCAGAAATTGAGCTGAGTTAGGAAGAGGTTAACTCTGTAGATGAGAACTGTCTGTCTGATTTTAGAGAGAACAGCCCAGGGCCCCTCCTCTCCAGGGAAAAAGCGGTTAGCTCCCAAGGGGGGGGGAGAGTTGGAAGTTGGCCAAGGCATTGCCAGGCAACCAGCAGATAAGACGGTGTCGGAGGCTAAGTCTTCTGAGGAAGAGGTAGCTCAGCCCTACAGTCCTAAAACAAGATTAGAGATGCTCCAAGAGCAATGGAAGGGAAGGAGACGAAAGGTGGGATTTTGGCGTTCTTCCTGTTGGGGGGAGGAACGATGAGTCAGACTGAGCAACTAAGATTAATGAGAGCAGGCAGAACGCCATGCTCTGGATGTGTCTTTCCTTTAAATAAACTTGTATAAAACTGACGGAGAGCCTTCGTTGCTTATCAGGTTGCTCGCTTGCCAGAGATCATTATACAGATTGTGTCTCATATGTGGCAGGATCGGCCAGAACATAAGGCCAGACATCAGTTGGATGGAGCAATGAACTGAGAGTGTAACTTCTGCTCTCTCAGTGAGACAATTAGACCTCCACTAGAACTCTAGGGTGACAAGCTATGCCTTGCCAAAAAAAGGTATCATCCCCCAAAAGACAACAACATATGGCAACAGTTTGCCCACATGCTGATTTTTATGTATGGAATAGATGAAACTTTAGAAATTATTACTATAATTTAAATGGGGCTCACTGTGAGCCTGCAATTTCCAGGCCTCACCCGCTCTGCAATCTTATGGCACTTTCAACCAGACATGGAGACGACAGTCCTCTAAATGGAGGATGACCCTCTGTGAAGTATGACACCTGGTCCACAACCCTGCTAGATCTCTGTGGCCTGGTTCACACATGCAGCTCAACAAGGGTGCACCCTGAGATGGTAGGCAAAGTGGGCTGTGTCATTTCAAAATGCTGTTTCTGAATGCTCTTCCTCTGCAAGTAAACCCACAAGCACATTATGGAAGATTCTAGTCAAATCTGCTCCCTCTTGTGTTGCTTCTCTGCTTGCAGAGTATTGATCGTATCAGAGGCACCAGCTTTCAAGGGCAATGGGGGGGGCAAGGTCGTGCGTGTGATGTCAGAATACTGGGAGGAGCTGGGGGATGAGCCGAACACAGCGGCCACATGGCTTCAATGGCTGGCAGCTCTTCCTCCGACTCCTCTTGGGGCCACCTGAAATGATTCATTGCAGTCTAGTACCTCAGAACTCTGCCGCTGCATCCCCACCTCATTCTGCTGCATGTGAATTTCATATCCTTCAAATTTTCTTAATTGAGAGATGGTCCTAGTACAAAACGGGCCATGACAGGTGTGAATGGCATGCTGGCATCTGTCTGTCTCGCGAGAATGGAGTCTGCCTCCGGGAGTGAAATCAAACAGCTGTGTTAGCAGCACCTAAGTGACCAGGTTTCAAGTCTGGGCAGTGTGTATGGAGGTCCTGGGCTGCCCAAATTTCAAGGGGCCCTCTTGGCCTTGCTGATGTGGTCCAAAGGAAACCAGAGCAACACAAATGGGACCAGCTTGGCTGCAGGAGTTGCCAGAATGAGGCATATAAGGTGCTATCCAACCGTCTTAGGGATGCCGGATTTGTGTAGGGCTTACTCCTTAGCCCACTGGTTTTCAACCAGTGTACCAGTGCCCTCAGGGTACCCTGAGGTGCCCTGAATGATTACCAGGGGTGCCATGGACAACACTGGCCTCTGTCCCTCTTTCCTTCCCTCCCTCCTTTGATGCCCTCTTGCATCTCTGCCTCCCAAAGGCTTGCATAGCTGTTTGTTGCAGCTACAAGCTCCCTGGGCAAATGGTGCCTCTGGGTCTAGGTAGGGGGGTGCTGGTTGCCAGGAGCTGAGGTGGCCTCGGAGTAAGCAAGCAGGCGAGAAAGCCTAGCCACCAGTCCTCTAGCCCTTGCTGTTGGGAATGGACAGACAAGTCACACACCCTTGTGGGGCAGTGGGAGGAGGAACCTCCCTTTGGGGCGGGGGGGGGGGGCAGCTCAGATACCAGGGGGCGGCAGCAGCGGCTGCCCAGAGGACTCCCAAGGAGAGGGGAGAGGAGACTGAGGGAACCCTCCACAAGGGAGGGTGTTTGCAAAAGGGTGAGAGGCTGCCAGCTCTGCAGGCAAGGGGTGACATAACTGGACTCTGAGCCCCACAGGGGTGCTGCAGGAAGAATGTAGTTGGTCAAGGGAGCCGTGGTCTCAAAAAGATTGAAAACCTCCACCTTAGCGTTTTCTTCTCCTGAAAATATCCTGCAAGGCAGTGCAGGTTTAGGAACAGAGTTTTCCTTCTCCCAGATGGGCTACCTGCCCAGGCAGACAAGCCCCATCTGCACCTCACTTCCCTCTAGACCACTATAGGTCTCGTCCATTCAATCTGCCAGAGCCTGTGTTTTCATGCAGGGAAAGTCACTAGCTCAGCGAGGGTTTGAGATCCATCGGCTACCCTCACCTGGTTTAGCCAGCCAGTGGAAGCCGTTCCTGGGGTCTGTCCACTCTCACATGCTGAGAGCTTCTAGGAGGTGCAGGTGAGTGTTGAGTGCAGCGAGGGGGACCAAAGGTGGACAAACTATCCAAAAGCAGCACAACATGTTCCCCACCAGAGATACTACCCTCCTATAACATCCCATACACCCCGTGGGTGTATGAATGACATGAGCGACATACCCATGAATTAAAGCAGCTAGCAAGGGTTTTTTGTTGTTGTTTACATTTGATTTTATTAAAACCAGATCAACGAGTATTTGGTGAGAGAATCACAAAATCAGACCAACCATCTATAGGTTGCCTCCAATCGTCGTTTGTATCCAGGAGATATGCTTCTTTGTGAGAAGAGTATAGACGCCAGGTTGACGTTTATCACCACATGCTGATTTTCCACCAAAGGATACAATAGCTTTTTGTTCCCCGTTACATATCAAAGGACCACCCGAGTCACCCTGGTGGGAAAAAGAAGAGAGAGCCTTGACAAGACTATTCCCTGATTCATATCTTTCTTTGCTCACACTCTCAAAATGATAGTAAAAGGAGAGTTTTGACAAATTAAACACCTGCATTTCATGATTTCCCTACAGGACAGTCCTTCAACTGTTCTCCCACTATATTCCCACTATAGATCCCGCTATATTCTCTGTGTGGGAGGTGTAGGAAGTGTGCCAGCTTGGCTCCGCAACTGTGGGTGCCCGGGGCCATATGCATAGGGGCAACATGCATGGCCCTGGCACTGAAATTTGCGGGTGCCTGGCCCCTTCATGGGGAATTTTGTGGGTGCTCAGGCACCCAGGGCCCCAGGGAGTTGGCACCTATGAAGTGTGCTTAGGGTTTCAGCAGTTTTATGCCTACCTACTTGGGAGTAAACTCCATGGAACGTAGTGTCGGGTTGCCAGATTTCAAAAAGAGATTTACCTCGCCATCGCTCCCAGACCCGTTCTGGGGGCTGGGGACGGGGGAAGCTTGGGCTTCCCCCGCCCCCAGCCCCGCAGGCTCCGGGAGCGGTGGCGAGGTTGAGCGCAACCTCGCCTTCGCTCCTGGACCCCCAGCCCCAGGCTATAAATGAAGCCAGGACAGCTAGTGGGATCCATCCCACTCGCTGTCATGGCTTCTTTGCTCTTTGGGGCTTGGGGTGGGGGGATTTTTTTCCCCTTTATTTCCCCCCCCCCCAAAGAATAAGTGTGCCCTATGGGCTGGTGCGCCCTATAGGGTGAAAAATACGGTATTTATTTATTTATTTTGCCAAAGTTGAGCTTTCTTTTGCAAAATCTCAAAAAAAGAAGAAGTTTTTGAGCTATTCTAAAGGAAATTCACCAGAATCTACACTTCTGTATGTACGAATTTTCCTGGACATTTCAGTGATTTTTCCACCTGAACATTGTTTCTGACGGCCAGATCCTGGCTATGTCTGGGAAATTCCAGACGTATGGCAACCCGAACTTACTGAGACTTCTGAGAAAACATGCACAGACTTTAAATATTTTGCAAGTTGCTTTGAGACTTCTTGTGAAAAGCAATGTATATATGTATCATTATTATAAATAATTATAAATGTTTGGAAAAGATCTCAAATATGTGCAGTAAACACAAATCTGTAGCCTGAAAAGAAGCCAGAAGATTCTTCCACATGCTACTATGATGAAAGTCAGAAAATATTTTTTTAAATATAATTAAAAATATGGTTAACTATGTAATTTCTGAACATAGCTACCTGTTTACCAGTTCAATGTGCGTACACATTTTGAAATATTTTCCAACAAGTTTAAAAATGACATAGTATTAAATCAGTACTGTCAGGGGTTCAGGAGCAGAGGCAAGGGCAAGGGAGGAAACAGAGAGCGAGGGGGAGGAGGCAGAAGAAAAGATGAGTGATGACGACGACCCGAGATCTCCGAGTCTTTCCAGTGAATCAGAAGATTCACAGAAAGGAGCACCGGTGGCCAGGGCAAGGGGGGAGCCTAGGGGGACACCCCAGGAAGATAGAGCCAGAGGGGACTCAGAGGGGAGCAGTTGGAAATCGGGACCAGCGTCACCGCCAGAGAGCAGGGAAGAGGAAGGGCGCCAGGGATCAAGCGCTGGCAGCTCACAACAGGGGGGAGGGCACGAGTCAGGAGTGGCCACACCTCCATCGGGGAGCGAAGAAACGGTCAGACGGAAGGTGGAAGGTTGGGCGCGCGCGACAAGTTCAAATGCACAGGAAGGTGGCGCAGTAGGCAGCCCGGAAAGGGAGCCAGGTCCTAAAGCCCGCCGAAAGGAGGGAGAAGAGTCAGGGGGGTCAGCGTCAGCGTCAGAGGAATCCCGGAAGGAAGAGACCCCGGGGGGCAGAGGGACCCAGAGAAGAACAGTCAGGCGGAAAAGGTGGAGCAAGGCTAGGATATTAAGTTGGTGTACAAGGGGCGGAGACTCAGATGGAGCTTCGCCGATCTAACCATTAGACGTAGGGTTGCACGCAGCAGCTTGAGAATGGAAACTGTAACTCAATAAAGACTTTTATTTAATGATCGCTGGCTAGCGTGATCCTCTGTGAGCTAGGATCTGGAAGCAACTCTGACAGTAAGCTCCATCTCTTAAATTGTGGGCATCTACAGCCTCGCGGAGAGGAGAGAAAGCGGGTGCCTACTAGCGAGCTCACGAACGGCAGACAACATGACGGCCGAACAGCAGATAGTGGAACTCAGAGAAGCAGTGTCGCGCCTGAATGCCGAGGCTCTTGCATCCAGGAAGAGAGAGGAGGACGCAGCTGCCGCCTACAGGGATCTCCAGGTCAGGTTGGAAGTGCTTACGAAGCAAGGGCAACTGACACCCAAACCGGAGGGGATTGGGTTGGGGAGACGAACAGGCGGTTTGGTCTCTCACTTCGATGGGAATTTGCAACAGTACCCCAACTTTAGAGCAGATGTAATGTGTGCACTGCAACTGCTGAACAAAGACTTTAGAGATGAGCAAGAGAAGGTGGGATTCATCATGTCCCATTTGCATGGAGATGCTAAAGCATGGCTGCGCAATTTGTGGAGAGATAAGGATCCGGCGCTCCAAAATGCGGATGCCTTTATTAAAGCGATGGATGGGTGCTTTTTGTCAAGCATTGACGTGGATCTTGCTCGGCAGCAGATACATGGACTGAAGCAAGGGAGGGCCAGCGTAAGGCAGTACCATGCCCGCTTTTTCGCTTTGGTCAGTGCTCTGGAATGGGACAGAGATTCGGCTCCTGTAAGAGACCTGTTTTGGGAGGGATTGCACGGCTCGGTTAAAGATGAAATTGCGAGGGGGGAGAGACCCCGGACCACGCAGGAGATCGTTCAGAGGGCGCTGGCGGTGGGGGTGCGGCTGGAAGGACGTCCGTGGAGCAGTGGCGAAGGGCGTGGAGGGCGCGAACCAGCCAGGGGCTCCTCCTTCCTTCCCAGAGAAGCAGCGCGTGCGCAATCCACGCCTCCTCCAGGAGGAGGAGCGGAACCTATGGAGGTTGGAGGTGCAAGGGCTCAGTCAGCAGCCAGAGCCCTAGCACCGGCAGCAGTGAAAGCGAAGCCTCCTAGAGGGAACAGGAAGTGTTACATCTGCGATGATCCACAGCATATGGCGAAAGAGTGTCCCCAGAGGCTCCACAAGCACACTGCAGCCTCAGCAATGGTAACTGCAGCAACGCAGCAAGGACAACCACAGCAGGGAAACGACGGAGTCTGGTTGGAGGAAGAGGCACTGGGGCCCAGCCAGACGTGTCAGTGAAGCAGTCCCCAGAGATTTTACAGCCCATGGACCCCCTCCCGCCCAAACCGGTAGTGAGGCTCACCGCGTCGCTCCAGCTGCCCAATGGAATCACCATGGACGTGCCAATCACCATTGACTCCGGAAGCAATGCGGACTTTATAGGGCAGGACTTTGTCGACCGGCACGCTATACAGTTGCTGCCTGCCACGCTGCCCCTGCAGGTTGTCACGGTGGATGGCAGGGAGCTGCTAGGGGGGCAAGTGGTGAAGCAGACGCCACCAATGGTGATGCGACTTGGGAATCACAGGGAAATCATCAGCTTCAATGTCACTCAACTATCGGACACGCCCATTGTATTGGGCATGAGTTGGCTGGACAAGCACAGCCCGACGCTGGCTTGGTACCAGAGGCAGCTGACCTTCGGCTCTTCCTTTTGCGCTGAACACTGCATCGTGCCCAGGCAGGAAGGAGGGGAAGAGGAGTCACAGCTGCAGCTAGGCACGCTGCAAGCGGTTCCCCACAAGTACGCGGAATTTTTGGAGGTTTTCTGCGAGAAGGAGGCAGACAGGCTACCCCCCCACAGACCATATGACTGCAAAATTGACCTGCTGCCGGGGGCGGCGCTGCCCAAAGGGAAGCTGTATTCCATGTCTGAGGACGAACTGCAGGAACTCAAAGAGTTCATAGATCATAATTTGGAGCGCGGTTTCATCCGAGAGTCCAAGGCAGCGGGGGGCAGTCCGGTATTCTTTGTTAAGAAGCGGGACACGCCCCAAAAAAGACTTGTAGTGGACTTTCGCATCTTGAACAGTGTGACCAAGCCATCGGACTTCCCCATGCCCCGAATCGACGACCTCCTCGCAAAGGTACGGAAGGGCAGAGTGTTCACCAAGTTGGACCTGCGAGGGGCATACAACCTCATTCGCATGCGGGAAGGAGATGAGTGGAAGACAGCCATGTTCACGCCCCTGGGCACCTACGAATATAGAGTTATGCCTTTTGGATTGCAAAATGGCTCCCACGTTTTTCAAGCTTTCATGCATCACGTGTTGGCGGGGCTCCTCTACAAGACGTGCGTCTGTTTCTTGGATGACATCCTGATCTTTTCGGAATCGCAGCAGGAGCATGACAGACACGTCAAGGAAGTGCTGAGCAGGCTACAGCAACATAGGCTTTACGCCAAGCTGGAGAAGTGCCAATTCGACGTGACGGAGGTGGATTTCCTGGGCTACAAGTTGTCTGATAAAGGGCTCGCCATGGACAGCGCCAAGGTCCGAGCAGTGTTGGATTGGAAAAGCCCACGCAACCGGAAGGAGGTCCAACGGTTTGTCGGCTTCGCGAACTTCTATCGCAAGTTTATCAAAGGCTTTGCGATGCAGACAGCGGCCATCACGGACACGCTCAGCTCCAAGAAAAAGAAGTTCATCTGGACAGAGCAGGCGGAGCAGTCCTTTCAGGCACTCAAGCGTCTCTTCGCGTCGGAAGAGCAGCTGCTTCATGTCAACCCCAGCAGGCCGATGAGGGTGGAGACAGACGCTTCGGACAGAGCCGTGGGAGCAGTCCTGCTGCAGAAAGACCCGCAGGGGGTTTGGAGGCCGGGAGCGTTTTACTCAAGGAAGCTCAGCAAGTCTGAACAGAACTACACCATCTGGGACAGGGAGTTGCTGGCCATTCATGCAGCGTTCAAAGCGTGGAGGCACTTCCTGATCGGCGCCAAGCACACGGTGCAGGTCTGCACGGACCACAAGAATCTAGAGCACTGGCGCACGGCACAGTTCCTGAACCAGAGGCAGATACGTTGGGCTGAGTTCTTTGCGAATTTCGACTTCCGAATAGAATATGTCCCGGGGGACACCAACATCATGGCGGATGCTCTCTCCCGTAAGCCACAGTATCTGGAGGAGGCAACGCCAGCGGCCGCCATGCACATCTTCGAACCGACAGTGTGGGCGTGCGCGGCGGCAACAGTTGACCTGGATGCGGTGCGACGAGCGTTGCAGGATGACTCCTTCGCGCAAGCAAAGATGGCAGAGGTGCACAGGGGCACGGCAGCGACCGACGAGTTCCAGCTGCGAGATGGTTTGCTCATCCGTAAAGGGGCCATCTACGTGCCGGGAGACGAACTTCGCGCCAAGGTACTGCAGCAGCTGCACGACGCGCCCACTGCCGGGCACTTTGGCAAGGAGAAGACGGTGGAATTAGTAGCCAGAGACTTCTGGTGGCCCGGAATGAGAGGGGAAGTCGCGGACTACGTGGCGAGGTGTGACACCTGCCAGAGGGCCAAACCAGTGCACAGACCGCCGGCCGGACTGCTGGAACCGCTGCAAACTCCGTTCGAACCATGGGAGAGAGTGGCCCTGGACTTTGTCACGGATCTGCCCAGCTCGAGGGGCAAGACGGCTGTGCTGGTGGTGGTGGACTTGTTCTCCAAGATGGCACATTTCATTCCGTGTGCGAAGGTGGCCACGGCGGAACAAACCGCCAAACTGTTCATAGACCACGTGTTCAAGGTTCACTGTCTGCCGCGGTCTATTCTGTCCGACCGAGGGCGACAGTTCATCTCGAACTTCTGGCAGAGGCTGATGGGCTTCCTGAACATCAAGATCAACCTGGCGTCGGCTAGACACCCGCAGACCAACGGGCAAGCGGAGCGGGTCAATGCCATCATGCAGCAGTACCTGAGATGTTATGCGAATCAACAGCCTGCGACGTGGGTGGATTACCTGCCTCTCGCCGAGTTCGCCTACAACAACACGAAGCACGTGTCCACGGGGGTCACGCCGTTCTTCGCCAACAACGGGAGGCACCCCAGAACCTTCCTGGGACTGGAAAGAATGGGGGAGGGGGAGCCGCAGACAGCAGATGCGTTCGCGTCGGAGTTGCAGGAGGTCCACGATCAGCTGCGGCGGCACCTGGAGCTGGCTAAACACGCATACAAGGTACAAGCGGACAAACACAGAAGGGTTGGCGAAGAGATCCATGTGGGAGACTGGGTCTGGTTAGCAGCCCACGCAGTGCCGGCCAGGTCGTTGGCGAAGAAGAAACTAGGGCATAAACAACTGGGGCCCTACCAAGTCGAAGAACAGGTCAACCCGGTGGCTTTCAGGCTGGCTCTTCCGGAGGGTTCCAGAATGCATCCGGTGTTCCACAGATCGGTGCTCACTCCCTACAAGGCACCTCACAGGTTTCAGGAACCAGGAACGGCACCGGGTCCGCTCCGAGAGAGAACCGGGCAAGGGGGAGTGGCACAGGAGGAGCGCATCAACGAAGTCACGGAGATTTTGGACTCCAGATGGGGGGAAGAGGGGGTAGAATACCTTCTCGCCAAGGAGGGCACCCCGGCCAGTGCCAACAGCTGGGTGCCGGGCTACGCTTTAGACGAACCTCTGCTCAAAGAAGAGTTTCATGCCCTCTTCCCACACAGGCCAATGCCAGCAGACTTTTTCGACGACTGGCTTTTCACGCCCACGCTTTCAGCCAGCACGTTCCGGGGGTTCGACTCGGACGAGGAACCGACACGAGACGCCCGTTCCCCGGAGGGGTCACCCTCGGGATCTGCTTCAGAACCCTCGTATTGGTGGGATGATCGACCAGAGGAGCAGTTCCGCAGAAGGTGGCTGGAGGGTCCAGGACGAGCAACGTCTCCAGAAGGCAACGAGGGAGAGACGGACATGGACGTTTTCGGGGACGACCCGGGTTTCGAGCACGGCGGCACAGAGATGGAAGCGGAGGTGACCGTCGTCAACGAGAGCAGGGAGGAAGAACCGGAAGACTTCGGATGGCGGCCCGCCACGGGAAGCGAACTGTATCCGACATTCGTCCCCCTGACACAGCAGCACCCAGATCCCGCACCGGAAGGAGGGGAGGGGGGAAGAGGGGGCTTCGAGGGGGGGATGGATGTCAGGGGTTCAGGAGCAGAGGCAAGGGCAAGGGAGGAAACAGAGAGCGAGGGGGAGGAGGCAGAAGAAAAGATGAGTGATGACGACGACCCGAGATCTCCGAGTCTTTCCAGTGAATCAGAAGATTCACAGAAAGGAGCACCAGTGGCCAGGGCAAGGGGGGAGCCTAGGGGGACACCCCAGGAAGATAGAGCCAGAGGGGACTCAGAGGGGAGCAGTTGGAAATCGGGACCAGCGTCACCGCCAGAGAGCAGGGAAGAGGAAGGGCGCCAGGGATCAAGCGCTGGCAGCTCACAACAGGGGGGAGGGCACGAGTCAGGAGTGGCCACACCTCCATCGGGGAGCGAAGAAACGGTCAGACGGAAGGTGGAAGGTTGGGCGCGCGCGACAAGTTCAAATGCACAGGAAGGTGGCGCAGTAGGCAGCCCGGAAAGGGAGCCAGGTCCTAAAGCCCGCCGAAAGGAGGGAGAAGAGTCAGGGGGGTCAGCGTCAGCGTCAGAGGAATCCCGGAAGGAAGAGACCCCGGGGGGCAGAGGGACCCAGAGAAGAACAGTCAGGCGGAAAAGGTGGAGCAAGGCTAGGATATTAAGTTGGTGTACAAGGGGCGGAGACTCAGATGGAGCTTCGCCGATCTAACCATTAGACGTAGGGTTGCACGCAGCAGCTTGAGAATGGAAACTGTAACTCAATAAAGACTTTTATTTAATGATCGCTGGCTAGCGTGATCCTCTGTGAGCTAGGATCTGGAAGCAACTCTGACAAGTACGATAATGTACAACATACATACAAACACACCTGTGTGTGTGCGTGCACCTGCTTGCTCCGCTCACCAAGTCCCCTACCTTCCCCCATATTAACCCCCTTTCCACCCCAGCTTGCTTTTCACCTCCACAACCCCATTTCTGAAACCGCTTCTCTCTTTTATTCCACAGCCTGGCTTTGCAACCCTGTTTTCACCTTTGCCCCAAGTCCACACTTCCTCCCTGCTCTTTTTCTGCAACTCTCCTGCACATACGGTAAATCACTCCCTAACCCTGGTAACCTCCTGCATCTTCCTCCTCCCACACCTTACCAACTACTAAGCAGACTTGTGTGTGATGGTAAGCTAATCAGGTGCCCATCATAGCTGTAACAAAATCAAGGTCTGATTAGGCATTGGCTTTTCTTTAGTTTATGCTGAAACTCTGCAGAAACATTTTTCTCAGACCTTGCCCAGACCTGTTGTTTTTAAGGGCAGGAAAGGCACTACAAAATAATTGCTGTTTCTCTCTAAACTGCTGTTTCCACCCTAATCTTCATTGGGATATTTTAATAATAATAATAATAATAATAATAATAATAATAATAATAATTTATTATTTATACCCCGCTCATCTGGCTGAGTCTCCCCAGCCACTCTGGGCGGCTCCCAATCAAATGTTAAGAACAATACAGCATTAAATATTAAAAACTTCCCTAAACAGGGCTGCCTTCAGGTGTCTTTTAAAGATAGGATAACTGCTTATTTCCTTCACATCTGAAGAGAGGGTGTTCCACAGGGTGGGCGCCACTACTGAGAAGGCCCTCTGTCTGGTTCCCTGTAACCTCACTTCTTGCAATGAGGGAACCGCCAAAAGGCCCTCGGCGCTGGATCTCAGTGTCCGGGCTGAACGATGGGGGTGGAGACGCTCCTTCAGGTATACAGGACCGAGGCCGTTTAGGGCTTTAAAGGTCAGCACCAACACTTTGAATTGTGCTTGGAAACGTACTGGGAGCCAATGCAGATCTCTCAGGACCGGTGTTATGTGGTCCCAGGGTCCACTCCCAGTCACCAGTCTCGCTGCCGCATTCTGGATTAATTGCAGTTTCCGGGTCACCTTCAAAGGTAACCCCACGTAGAGCACATTGCAGTAGTCCAAGCGGGAGATAACCAGAGCATGCACCACTCTGGTGAGACAGTCATTTAATTCCCAGTTGGGGGGATTTCACCAAGGAAACACTGTATTTAAAAGTCTTGAGTAAACAGAGCTACAACTTGTTTGAATTATTCCTCCTTATGTGTATTACGCTACTGAACAAGGTGTCAGTCACAAGAGAGTTCATATTTGAGGACAGAAATGGTAAATAAGCAAGCTTACCACACACGCATCCTTTCCTCCTTTCTTGTCTCCAGCACACACCATAGTCCTTGTCACAACAGGAGGATTATAGCCATCACTGCATATTTTTCTGTCAATGACGGTGACGTCAACTTCACGCAGGGTATCAGATGGCTTCTTCTGTCCGTTTTGAGTAATTCCCCATCCAGCTACTTGACACTTGGTTCCTGCCTTGAGATCATCGCCCTTTTTGGTAAGCTTAATGGTTCTCACGCCTTTGTTAATCTTTGCTGTTCCATTAAGCTTAAAAGAGATGGAAGAGAGAGCGGGGTGTGGGTGCGTGTAGGGAAAACCAACACTTATTATTAGCAGGCAGTGTGGTGTAGTGGTTAGTGTGTCAGATTAAGACAAGGGAGAGCCAGGTTTGAAGCTCCATTCAGCCATGAAACTCTTTGCTGGGTCAGTCACCGTTACTCAGCCTAACCTACCTCACTAACAAAACTGCTAAAAATGTGCTGATCTTCAATTTGAAACATTCCACACTACTGTATTTTGTGAGCAACAGTGGGTTAAATAAGTTAAAGTTTAATGAATTTATAAATACACTTTTTTAAAAAAGGAAGTTTTCACAGTGTTCTGTGCAGTCACAAAGAACACCAACCAGACTTCACTTTTGAAATAACCAAGCAGCCCATGATAAACTCAGGATGCTATCAGCAATTCAGAACATCATATCGGTAGCTTAGTTTACATCAGGTAATGTAAGGGAGAGTGGGGGGAAATCTTCAGGGTCTTCCTAAAAATACTGATTCCACTAACTCTCTAGTCAGCGGCTAATTTTATGGGGCCCTCCTCAAAATCACTTTGAGGAAGAAAATGGACCAACCCCAGTTCCAAAGAACTGCTCGCTAATCTGGGTGTGGACAACTTGGTCCTCCAGATGTTGCTGAACTACAACTCCCATCATTCCTTGCCTTTGGCCAGGCTTTCTAGGGCTGATGGGAGTTATAGTTCAGCAAAATCTGGAGGGTCAGAGGTTTCCCACCCTTGTGTTAGTCCCATGGTCATAAATAAGTCACTATACCAGGTGCACTCCATGGTCTCTTGTGACAGTCAGATGCCAACAACAGCACCTTGTATATGCCTCACTCTCTTGTGCAATTGGAGAGTGAACTAATGTTCTTCACTGGGGGGAGATATGGCCCCTCCTGGCCTCCTATTACTGAATCCTACCATAACCCCCTCTGGATGCTGCCAGATCTTCCCTTACAGCCACCCCCTGCTAATTGGATCAGAGGAAATTGTCATGTTCTACTCCCATTAAAATCAGTGTGGCAGGTTAGCCAGAAAACCTCCCTAGATTCTGCCTCCTGGGCATCTAAGTAGACCTCAGCAGGCTTAACAGCTTACCCAACCCTCTCCCCATCTCTCTGAACATCCAGGCTTATGGTTGGGAGGGGGAGCGTTTCCTATCACCCAGACAATGGCGCTGTTATGCTCAATCTTTATGATTCCTTTTCTCTACCTTACGTCTTTAACTTCACTCCACCAGTGTTACCCCGTTGCCAAGGCAACCGGCATATCACTATCATAGAATTTCATAGAACTGGAAGGACGTCTAGTTCAGAGATCATGCTTGGCCAAGTGTGCGCCTTTTGCAGCAGCTGTGAGGAGTCCACCTATCATGACGCCATCAGTGGGTGTCACTGTCAGCAAACTCCCAACACTTCTCAAGGAAAAGACACAACATGGTAGCTTCCCTTAGCACCTATATTAGATGTATGTGCCATTTGGAGATATACCTGCAGAAGCATAAGGTCATGTTCTTTTGTCGTCTCATCATAGCATGGGTGAGCAATTTGTCTAGCAACCCTAAATGTCTGCCGGGTATCCTCATGTTCAGCAAGTGAATGAGCTCCAAGAACAACTGTGAGAGTGTTCTCCCTAAGAAGATAAAGAATATGGATAAGTTAAAGGAAGTCCAAAGTTCACTAGCGTATGTCAGTTTCATATACGGTATGTTCATTTACAAATCCATTCCCTTTCTGCATCAATCTGCATTTTTATTAAAAACCACACCAAATTTTACCTTTTTGAACTTACTTTGCACAAAATAAACAATTTAATACACTCTACCCCAATCTGCTCCCCAATGTATTTTATTATGAAACATGCATTTTTATACCCATTTTAACCTTCAATATTCATTTTTATATGCATTTTCCTAGGTTTTCTTGAGCCAAGAACTGTATTGCAAGATTTAGAGATATGTGCAACACCCAAAGGATAGCTGTGCTCTGATATTAAGCTGGTAATTGCAAAACTGCTAGCATCCCTACATGGGCAGTATTAAGTTTGTGAACCACCACCACCAAAAACAGAAACAGAAACATTTCTTGAAACTTACCGACAATGGGCTGCTGTTAACACCCAGTTGGGTTTGATCAACGTTCCTCCACAGATCTTGCGTCCTTTGATTAAGGCCATATAAGGTCTTGAGTGTGGTTTCGATTCTTTCCCTCCAATTATATCTGCACATTGACCTGAGAAAGGGGTGGTGGTGGTGTTAGTCATGCTAATAATCACAGTGGGTGGCATACACGGCCGTAATAATAATAGAAGAAAAAATAATAGAGGAAAATGAGTAATGAAGGAAAAGAATGTACCGTATTTTTTGCACCATAAAACTCACTTTTTTCCTCCTAGAAAGTAAGGGGAAATGTCTGTGCGTGTTATGGAGGGAATGCCTACGGGTGGCATACCTACGGATTTTCCTCCTCTAAAAACTACGTGCGTGTTATGGTTGGGTGCGTGTTATAGAGCGAAAAATACGGTAATTCACTCCAGGAAGCCTGTGTAACTGATGGCCCATCAAACTGAAAAGTGCTCCCTGGCCATGTTATTCTGGTGGCCCAACCAGGTGATTGACAACCTGCCTCCTGTTTCTGCAATTCCAGGCAGTATTAAAACAGGCTTAGCGTGCCTTTGGTGAGCTGCCGTAAGTGGATGGTGGGCTTGATGGATCACTCCTTGTGCTGACCTCCTGCAAAGGATGAAGACAGGTGCATACAGAGAGGCAGAGATTACTGGGTGCTTGCTTTGTGCTCAGCAGAAGCTGAGGGTGGTGCCAATTGTTAGATCAGGGGTGGCAAGTCTCAGGCCCAGGGGGTCAAACTCAGCCCTCCAAATCTGGCCCTTTGGACTCTCCCGAAGCCAGACCACCTACTCACTATACTGTGCCTTTATGATCATGGTGTGATCAGAGGCAGTAATACGAGCTGACCGAGATAGATCAGTTGGTAGAGTAGGAGGCTCTTAATCTCAGGGTTGTGGGTTCAAGCCCCACCTAATGGGGAAAGATTCCTGCATTGCAGGGGGGGTTGGACTAGATGACCCCTGTGGTCCCTTCTAACTCTACAATTCTACAGTTCTGTGATTCTAAATACTCGCTGCTGGGGATGGGGAAGGTGCTGCCCTTCTGTTTACCCTTCTGATCAGAGACACAATACAGTGGGAGCTGAAGCCATTTACATAGCCATCACACATGAGGCATTTGACAGAGCAGCAATGCTCTCAGAGGGAAGGATAGCATTTCCCCAGCAGTAAATGCTGCCAGATGAGGTCTGTGATATAGCTCAGCCAAAAAGGTACAGTATCAGGCTCATCTTTCAACTTCAAGTGGACCAAACTGGTGTGCAGGTTCCCTTAATTTGTAAATACTGAAAGGAGCACACATGTTGTAAATCAATTGCCAGTTGCTTTAAATGGTTTTAATATTGCATTTTTAAATTGTTGCAACCCACCCTGGGACCTGATGATGAAGGGTGTGCAAGAAATCCAACTAATATATTTTAAGCTATTGAATAAATGATTGAACAAAAACAAGATTGCTTTGCTTAACCACTTGATTGCATTACATTGCAATCTCTCTCTCTCTCTCTCTCTCTCTCTCTCTCTCTCTCTCTCTCTTTCTCTCATATAATGGGACACTTACCTCTTGGAATCCCGAAGAGAAAAATGGCACTGAAGAACCACAAGTCAAAGAAAACACCCATCGTTGCTGCTTTGTGTTCCCCCACATCAAAGTATCTGGTATATATACACAGTGAGGTTTCTTCTTCTTTCTCTTTATAGATGTTCATTTAGAAACTGAAACACCCACAATGTGACCTCAGAAACGTGTCGGTCATTTCCAGGCAAGAAAAGTTTGTGTCATTTAATGAACCAACATGACCAATGAATTGGGGAGGGAATGAGAGACAGGCTTACCCTGTGTTCTCAGGAGTGCTTTACTGATATTTCCTATCATACCTGAGGTTGCTGTGTAAAACTGGGTGACGACTATTGAACCTAGTGGAATGTTTTGGGTAGGCAATTGCTTCCTGCTGAGTCAAAAGAAGGTTTGAGAGAGAACGGACTTCCACAGACTTCTTCTGTGGAAAGGAGCTTATAACCTATAATATTACTGTGATAAATGAGTAGATGATCATGTTAGTTCCATATTTGTGAGAAATTGACCTTTTATTGTGGAAGCATCTGACCTCTGGAACTCCCTACCTATTGATATGAGAAAGGCACCTTAGTATTTTTGACACCTACTAGAAAACTTTTTCATTTATCGTTTATTTTTTTGTAGGCTAGCCTATCCAGACACATAGTTTTATTACATATATTTGCTTTTAAGATCTGTTGACAGGGTGAGCTCTGGTTGCTCGGTCCCTGCTCCTGCCAACCTAGCAGTTTGAAAGCCTGTCAAGTGCAAGTAGATAAATAGGTACCACTCCAGCGGAAAGATAAACAGCATTTCCGTGTGCTGCTCTGGTTCGCCAGAAGCGGCTTAGTCATGCTGGCCACATGACCTGGAAGCTGTCTGCAGACAACAGCCGGCTCCCTTGGCCTATAGAGCAAGAGGAGTGCCGCAACCCCAGAGTCATCCGCGACTGGACCTAATGGTCAGGGGTCCCTTTACCTTTACTATCCAGACACGTAGTTTTATTACATATATTTGCTTTTAAGATCTGTCAATTTTATCTATATTTTGGTAGTGTATCTACTGTTTTTAAAGCCTTATTGCTGTTCATTTTAAACATCTGATACCATTTTATATTGCAGGTAAAGATCTGGACTACTGGACCAATGAGGCTCCCCCCCCCCCATAAATGGCTTGCTTCTTTCTCAGTGTCCTTAGTGGGGGGGGGGTCAGGTAAACCTCCGCCCACATCTAAAGGATGCATGAGGCAACATGGGCTACTCAGGCAGGACCTGCCACTCATATCTCTGCCAGTGGAAAAAAGACAGTCACGGAACCAAGAAATTACACAAAACAAAAGAATTGCCGTGAAAATCCCTGAAACAAGAAGTAATCGACTATAGAATTAAATTAAATAACAAAAATTAAAAAAAATTAAGGAAAAATTAACCTGGAATTAACAAAGACTTAAGGATATGCCGGCTACAAAACTCGTTTTACTGAACTAATCAGTTTCCTCAGAAGGAAATAAAGAAATTATAAACCTTAAATGATTTTAAGTGATATCAAACAAACTCAAGAGCAGGGCTGAAACGCTTCCCTGAGTTTACAAAAAAGGTATGAAAACCTCAATGATAAGTTTTAAACATAGCCCTATTTAAGAGAACCAAGCGGTAGTAATAAGAAATTGAGGACTCTAGTATTGCTTTCACAAAACAGTTTTAAGAAAAACTTACAAAGTAATACGAGATAAGCTGTTTAGGTTTCAAACAAACTCAAAAACAGGGCAGAAACTCAAAAACAGGGCTGAAGCGCTCCTGACTGCTGATGTTAAAGACTCATATCTCTGCCGGCTGCACATTTGGCAGGCTTGAGAAGGGACTCTTTGCAGATCTCAGCACAAGCGAATAAACTCCCTCCACACAAAGATTTGTGTGCCATTTGATTCATCCACATGAAAAGAAATGCCTTTGAAACACTATAGGCACCATGTGCCAATGTGCCAAAGAGGCAGCAGCAACTGAGATGGTGGAGAATGATGTTCCTCAGAGCCTTCTGTGAAGTTTACTTTTTCCCCACAGAAGTCCTAATATTTTTTATGTCCACCAGAGGGCTCTCAAACTCACATATACTGTATACAGTATTACCTTTAGTAATTTGTCTTTGCATGAATGATTTGTTTCACCCTGCTAAAAAGCCTTGGTTTGCATAGGAACTGAACATAAAATACAATATGGGGGCGGGGGGGGGGTAGTCAGGAGGGCTTCTCTATATGATTGCAATGTATAATAGGGTTGCCATATTTTTAAAGGGGGAAAGTTGTTGAGGGGTTTGTGGGGTTTTTTTTTGCCAAGTTGTTCAGCTTTTTGAGGTATTTTAAAGAGAATTAGCCAAAATATAGACTTCCAACATGGACTGTGGTATGTCCAGATTTCCCCCAGACATTTCAGCGATTTTCACCCAGACACTGTTTCTATGTCTATCCATATTGTCCATAGTATTTGTTACATTACAAGTGAGATTAAAATCCTGCTAATGTTTTCATCTGTTTACAGTGGTCTCCTAAATAAATTATAAACTTTTCTCATTCTTTCTTGAATTTCTTGTCTTCTTGGTCTCTGAATTTTCCAGTCAGTTTTGCCATTTCAGCGTAGTCTAACCGCTTAGTTTGCCATTCCTCTCTGGTAGGGACTCTTTTTTCTTTCCATCTCTGGGCTAGTAGCATCCCTAAGAAACACCGTTTCATCACCACTGTATGAAATTAAATTGGGCTGGTTGTTGGTAATTTATTGATAAACAGTTGTTTATTAAGTTGATATGTGATATGACGTGGGTGGCGCTGTGGGTTAAACCTCTGAGCCTAGGACTTGCCGATCAGAAGGTCAGCGGTTCGAATCCCCGCGATGGGGTGAGCTCCCGTTGCTCAGTCCCTGCTCCTGCCAACCTAGCAGTTCGAAAGCACGTCAAAGTGCAAGTAGATAAATAGGTACCGCTCCGGCGGGAAGGTAAACGGCGTTTCCATGCGGTGCTCTGGTTCGCCAGAAGTGGCTTAGTCATGCTGGCCACATGACCCAGAAGCTGTACGCTGACTCCCTCGGCCAATAAAGCGAGATGAGCGTCGCAACCCCAGAGTCGGTCACGACTGGACCTAACGGTCAGGGGTCCCTTTACCCTTTACCTATGTGCATTAACCAGGATAGTTTGCATGATTTAGCTGCCTTCTTGTTTCATTCCAGATTATTTTGTAATGCTGAGTGCTATCTGTATGATATGTCCTCGCATAATGATAAATATGAATGTGACAAAGGAAATTTATCCATTGCCTTGGCTGAAAATGCTGCAGAGCGCTACTTAAATCCCATTAATTCCAGTGGGATTTCAGCAGCCTAATTGTGGTCAGGACTGAAGTCCTTTTAAATAAGCTTCTAATGACTTTACCATTTACAAGGGAAATATGGGAATCAGCAGAGAGACAAGCTGGCATTAAATGTACACACGATATCCTGCACTTTATGAACAGGATGGTAATGAAATTCTCTCTCATTCTCTTTGTCACTGCATGAAGCCCATTTCATTCCATGCAGGACTTGTTTCCCTTTCTTTGTTGTTGTTGACAGCAATTCACATCTGGCTCTCAACAGACAATGTAGACATGGCTGAAAATGTTGTTTCCTGGAAGAGTGGTGTTTTGAGAATGGAACCTGTCCACTGCTGATGGGATAAGTCTTTGGTTTATCTTCCAAGCAAAGGTCATTTATCCATGTAAAAGTGCCGTCAAAGGGTGCTTCCTCTTTAGTGACGTGATCTGAGGGTAGTAAGAGATGTTTACAGAGCAGAGCTGCAAGAACAAATGTTGCTGGGTTTTTAGATTATTTTATTCAGATTTACCCACGGGATTTTAAGAGGCAGTTGCAAAGGTATTTTAACAGGCCAGAAAACAGAGAGAAATTAAACAATAGCATACATGCTATGTTTCTTTTTTTTAAAAAAATTAATTTTTATTTTAAAAAATTATTGGTTTTCCGTACTGTATTTCTATTTAAATTATATGAATGATTTGCAAATTTGTCTCTGTATGTATAAATTGACACATGCAATTTTTATGCAAGTCTAGGTTCTCTTTTGCCCCCCTTTTAATGTATTAATTGCATTCTGCTTACCACCTTTTACCACCCAATGAGTTCAAGGTGGTGTGCATGTTCTCCCCTCCCACAACAACCCTGAGAGGTAGATTAAGCAGAGAGACTGGCCCAGAGAGATTATGCTATAACTGTTATAGCAGAGAGAGCTTCAGGGCTTAGTGGGGATTGGAGCACTGGTGTGCTGGATCGTAGTCCAACATTCTGGCCCTCCTACTGCTATGTGTCTTCCAGTCGTTTGTTTGCTGTCTAACAGGCAGAGCCCAGGCTCCAGGCCTTCTCTGATGCTCACCACAAAGAAGCTGCAAAATTGATCCCATGCCCTCACCCCGGGCTGTGACTATGGGCCAGAAGGCAGTTGCAAACCTCAGAATACACCAAGTTGGCTGTGGAAGGTACAGCGTACGAAACAATTCCTGCCACTCCCCAGAGGAGGAAGAGAGTGGTGGTGATAGGTGACTCCCTTCTGAGGGGGAGAGAGGCAGCAATGTGCGGTGGTAACAGGATGTCCCGGGAGGTGTGCTGTCTCCCCGGTGAAGAGAGTCATGATGTGACAGAGAAATCGCCAAGCTGACCACAACCTCCTCCTTCTGACTCATGTGGGTACAAATGATACCGTCAGACACAGCCTTCGATGTATAGCAGTGGCCTATGACAAATCCCAGCTGTATTCAATGGCGCTTAGTTCCAGGAATTGGACTGTTATAGCATAAAGACTGTTATAGCATAAATCTTCTATTTCTGCGGTCAGAGGCAACATGTCTCTTAATGTCAGTTCCTGGAAACTGCAGGTGGGGAAGGTTCTGTTGCATTCGGCTTGTGGACTTCTCATTGGTCAGCTGCTGTGAGTGCAGAATACTGGACTTTATGACCCTTTGGCCTGATCCAGCTAGGCTCTTCTTATGCAATTCGATGCACGTCAACCTGGGAACAAATCCCATTGAGCACAGTGGGACTTAAATATGAACAAACATTTATAGGACTGCCAGAGACCAACAGCATAAGAAAAAAGCTTGGGCTCTTCAAAAATTGCAACCGTTTACCAAGCAGTGAAGCATCTTCGAATACATCTTTTCCTCTCTTTCTAATGTCTCGTTGTAAGTTATAGAGGTCAAGAAAACATAGCAGTGCAATCCTTTATGTTATGAGCTTGGTTTGGAAACTCCCTAGAGCTTGGGTAGATGAACTCTGGGGTTGCACAACTTATTTCCTGCCCCTGCCCTTTGAGCCTTAAAATCTCCTCCTTTGGGAATATTGGCTTAGGTCTGTGTGAGCAGGAATTCTGTGCCCAGATTTTTAGCCAGTTTCATGCAGTACAACTAAAGACAATTAAATACTTGTAGGGAAAGTGAGTTTTGCTTTCTCAGGTTGTCTAAAAACCATGACAATGGTGACTCATTTCGAATCAAACAGAGGCTAGTTTGCCCGTCACTATTCCAAATGTGTATCTGGATGGATGATGATACTTGGAGGAAGAATGTGTGGGAAGGTTATATAACATGAAACCATTATTATTCCACACTTTCCAGTGCATTTTCAAATCATTTTCCTTACCACAAAAACTCTTATGCTGCTTCTTTTTTTGGGAAGTGGGTTTGTTGCGCAAGACCACCAAATCCACATTCCCTGTGCAACTTGAATTTGACAGTGTATAATTGAATCCTGCCCGCAAGACAGCAACACTCTGGAAGCAGGCTCAAAAGTAACTTTAAAAATACAATTGTATTCTGATTCAAGCCTTTTAACCTTGCTGGAAGTCAAGATATTCAAGATATTTTTGACTTCAGAAATATCTACATCCCCTCCCACACCCGACGAAAAAAACAAACCTTCAAATGGTACTGCTGTGGTCAAGAAAGCATCTAAATGCCCAAATCTTTCTTTTCCTCTTGCATCCATTTTTACCGGATAATCTTGAGCCACAGTGTCACATGAAACAAAGCACAATTAATAACTCTTTGAAAAGTCACAACAAGAGAAATAATACCAAAGGAGGGAATTGGGTGTTGTTGTTTTTTAGTCTTCTGTTCCTGGAATCTTCTTCTGGAATTCACAGAGTAGCTTTCCTTACTCTTGTTTCTTATACGTAGTATATTGTGCTTACAGCTTTGCACAAAAGAAGTGACAGGAAGGCTCAGCGAGGTCTGGAATGTGAAGAATGGTTTCTTCAAATGCACCTAAGTTTAGAAATCAGCTAATATAGTTTTTAGATGTCCAAATGGCTATTATATGTTATAACACTCAGTGAAAATATTAAATATGTACTGTATAATAAACAATAAATAAATAAATGATGTATGCATCAAAAATAATAATTTATCTTTTCAGGTTTGATGAAATGAGTAGAACCTACTCAGTTTCTTCGAGTGGGGGAGAGAAAAACCTCAGGCTCAAGGACTGGATGTGCCCCCCCATCTTTCTATTCATCCCTCAGGACTTTCCCCACAGAATTCCCATGCTATTTTCTCCCAGGCTCCCAGCACCACCAGTCATGCCTGATACTCTCCTTGATTGCTTTTGCATGGCTGGAATGTGTGGTACCTGTGATAACACCTTTTGCTTGCCTGGATGGAGAGAGGGGTGTTAGCAGGTGACCAAGGGCTTTCGTGAATGAAGGAGAGCTTCCGTGGATCCTGTCCTTGGCTGCAAATGTTGCACCATTTTCTGACATCCTTTGATATTTGCACGTCTACGAATTTTGCAATGTAGTTTGCCAGCAAAAGTAATGTGTACAAAATTGCACACATTAGGATAAAGTTTACGTAAAAATGCATATTAGAGAAAATAACATAAAATGCATTATATTGTGGGAAATGGTGTACATAAATTTATATACTAGGAGAAATTCACACTAAAACGCTGATGACTTTTCATGGTGACTTGTAAAAATAATGATAATTGTAAACTGATGTGGAAATGTGGAGAATTGAAGTTAAGACTGGAGAATTGAGAAACTGAGAGAAACTGAGATTCAGCCATCCCTACCTTCAACTAAAGGTATTTTAACTTGTGTCTCCATTATTTCACCCAGCGTAATTAACTGTACATATTACATTCTTTTATCCTGCTTTCTTTAACATAATTTGTGTTGAATAATAATATTTCTTTTGCTGCTTGTAATATGGGCAGCTTTTCATTCTACATACCACTGGATTTGTTCCAGAAGAGTTTGTGACTGAATTTGGTCGGCTGTTTGTTTGTTTTTTAAAAAAAGTTTCTCCTTTTTTTGGGCCACATCTGTGTTCACACTTCTATTTTTATCACCTCGTTAGGATATTTTCCTCGAGGAAGCTCAAAAGTGCCAGCAATCTCTTTCATCCCATCAGATATTGTTTGGTATTTTACACAATGAGTACTTCCTAAATATATTTGCAGAAGACGCCAGGAGCAGCGCAGTCGTCCATAACAGAAATACATTCTTGCATGGAAATGTGTGTGTGCATTTTACACACACACACACACACACACACACACACACACACACACCATCAAACAGCATGTCATGCAAGCATGTCATTCAGCTAATCTCTGAAATATTATATGCATTACTGTGATTAACAAAACAGTATTTTTTATTTATGTTGCAAAACATTTTGGCTTCCACCTGAATCAGCTGCTTGAATAAAAATGAAATGACATTGTTTCCAAGCAGGCAGTTACAGAGCTTTGAGGATGGAATGATCAAAAAATCTTCATTTGCTGAACCTAAGTGATGCTGGTGTTCTCCTCCAAATTGAGCCCATGCGCAGGGGCAAAGGAAGGCGTTGTGACACCCGGGGCGGGCATCGCTACGTAGGGTACAAGTGTGGCGTCACTACATATGACGCATGTGCCGTACGTAGTGACGCCACACATGCGCTGCATAGCGGTTGCCGGCGGCGGCACTCCAGCGCCGGGATCCTCTGTTTGTGGCTGTTGTGGCGTCGGAGGGATCCTGGCACCGTCCGTACGGCGCTGGAGTGCCCCCGCCAGCAAACCGCTATACAGCACATGTGGGGTGTCGCTACTTACAGCGCATGTGTGCAACGCCACACATGCGCTGTACATAGCTGTTGCAGCTGTGAACGGAGGATTCTTCACATGTGGCTGCAGTGGCGCGGTGGCTGCTTGCGCCACCACGAGCCCCGGCGGGGTGACTTCTTGTCACCCCCGCAGACATAGCATCTGGGGCGCACCGCCCCCCCCCGTTGTGATGCCACTGCCCATGTGGTGTTAGTGGTAGTGCATCTGCTGTTGCACATAGGAGCTCTCAGGTTCTATCCCTGGCAACTTCCAACATGGCTGACATACATGCATACATCATTTCATTTATTCCACCTTTCCACAGTTCAAACCGTGCTCAAGACGGCTTATAAGGTGAACAACATACATAAAGGCAATGTATCAGAAATAGTCACAAGCAATAAATAAATCATTAAATAATACACAACCAAACTGAACGATTTCCACATAAATCACAAGATCTAAAATAAAGATACAGTGGTACCTCAGGTTAAGTACTTAATTCGTTCCAGAGGTCCGTACTTAACCTGAAACTGTTCTTAACCTAAAGCACCACTTTAGCTAATGGGGCCTCCTGCTGCCGCCGCGCCGCTAGAGCACGATTTTTGTTCTCATCCTGAAGCAAAGTTCTTAACCTGAAGCACTATTTCTGGGTTTGTGGAGTCTGTAACCTGAAGCGTATGTAACCTGAAGCGTATGTAACCCGAGGTACCACTGTACAGTGGTGCCCCGCAAGACGAATGCCTCGCAAGATGGAAAACCCGCTAGACGAAAGGGTTTTCCGTTTTTGAGTTGCTTCGCAGGACAAATTTCCCTATGGGCTTGCTTTGCAAGACGAAAATGTCTTGCGAGTCTTGAGATTTTTTTTTCGCTCCCCCCCCTTTATCTAAGCCGCTAAGCCTTTAATAGCCTTTTAGCAGCTAATCCGCTAAGCCGATAAGCCTTTAATAGCCGCTAAACCGCTAATAGCGCTAATCCGTTAAGCCGCTAATAGGGTTGCTTCGCAAGACGAAAAAACCGCTAGACGAAGACACTCATGGAACGGATTAATTTCGTCTTGCGAGGCACCACTGTACAAAAAAAGCGCCCAGCAGCAGTAGCAGCAGCCCCAACACAACAACTCCCCACAAACAATGCTCCAGCCCGAGAGTCAATTCAGCAGCCTCAGCTTCTGTAGCTGGAGTCAGTCAGGGCCCCGCACTCCCAGGCCTGGTGGAAAAAGGCCTGTAAGGTCTTCCAGGACTCACAGCCAGGAGGGTCTCTAGCCTCTTCAGCAGCCTCAGCTTCTGTAGCTGGAGTCAGTCAGGGCCCTGACCTCCTAGGGCAGGTGGGGAAAGGCCTGCAAATCAGGGAGCAGGTCTTCTGGGACTCACAGTCAAGAGGGACTGAGAGAGGCCCCTGCCTGAAATCCTGGAAAGCCAATACAAGTCAGTGCAGGCAATACTAAGCTATGCCGACCAATTTTCTGATTCAGTATAAGGTAGCTGCCTCTCTTCTTATGGCTTAGGATAGTCCAGCATCATGGTGAGCCAAATTTCGCCATGTGGAGTGGTTGTATAAATGCCCTCTTGATGTGACGTCACTTTATACCTCTTGCTTCTTATCTACAGTGCTTTGGTAGCTTCTGCTCTGAAGCGGCTTATAAATTTGTAATTTTAAAATTAAAAATCAGTTGTCTTGACTCCAAATCACATGTGTTTCGCACAAGGCAAAGCTGAAATCGACAGCCTAGGAAGTGCAGAAGTGCACATTCTGGGCTCACAATAAAGGCTAGGAATAAAACCTGCTTTGTGTATATTCACTCAGTTTGGCATACTTTGCTCCGTGACAATAGTTCAATATTTTCAGAAGTTGTTGGCAAGGAGAAGGCCAAAAGAACAGAAGGAGAGGAAGGGTGTGGGCACTGGGTGGGCCAGTTGGGTTTGCCAGAGAAAAGGAGAAAAGGGAGGGGGAAGAGGTTCTGTGAGTCATCATCACCAACATTCCAACATTCCAAACTGGTTCCAAACGTCTTTGTATTTTCTTGGAAGCCACATTTGGGTAATAGCTTCTATTTTAAAAGAAAATAAATCACACCATGGATGCCACATTCTGGACGAGTTAGATGTTCTTGAATTTGCATAGCAAATCTGCAATCACTTGAAATACCCATGGTCATGACTGCCCAAAGAACCTCTGGTATGTTTGTGACTCTAATGCTCCACATCCCCATAACCCTCTGTCATTCTTGTATTCAATATTTCCCCTGCAATGCAGGAATCTCAACTAACGCATCCATGACAAATGGCTACCCAACCTCTGCTTAAAAACCTCCAAGGAAGGAAAGTCCACAACCTCTCAAGGAAGACCATTCAACTGCCGGAAACTCTTACTGTTAGAAGGTTTTTCCTGATGTTTAGTCGGAATCTCCTTTCTTGTAACTTCAAACCATCGGTTCGAGTCCTATCCTCCAGAGCAGGAAAAAAACCAAGCTTGTTCCCTGTTCCATGTGACAGCCCTTGAGATATTTGAAGATGGCTACCATATCTCCTCTCAGTCTCCTCTTTTCTAGAGGAAAAACATACCCAGCTCCTTCAACCGTACCTCATAAGGCTTGGTTTCCAGCAACTTGACCATCTTGGTTGCCTTCCTCTGCACATGTTCCAGCTTGTCAACATCCTTCTTAAACTGTGGTGCCCAAAATTGGACACAGTACACCGGGTGCGTTTTGACCAGTATTCTGGGTGTGGTTCTTATGTTCTGGAACATCCAAGGAGACTCTCAGGGTGGCTCATGATGACTCAAGAGAAGCAGCTGTTCCAAGGGTCTTGTGCTTCCTTGTGTGAATTCCCCACAAAATGAAACTTTTGCATCTCTCCTGGTGGAGTGTCCATCGCTGAGGATGGGGAGATTGTCTCTGGAACAGGCAGGAGCAAGGCAGTGAGAAGTGAACAGCACTTACATGTCATGCTCCTTACCCACTGTTGTCATGTTCAAAATTGCTTTAAGTGGCACTTAATAATAGAAACGTGAAAAGATTCAAATTCCTAATTAGAAGTAAGAAAGGCCCATCGCCTTCCAAGGTTTATTTCTCTTCAGCAATGATTCTCATGAGTAGAGTATCTCTGTCCTACCTCCTGAGTTTGAGCAGCTGTTCTCTTGGCACTTCCTTGCAATGGCTTTGAAAGCCTGAATGCCATTTGAACAGAAAGAAATGTGAACATTTAGCCTTGGTTTTCTCCAATGGACGACCTGAAATTTCTCCACCAGAGTCAATGGAGTTCAGGAGCAGGAGGTTGCGTTGTTTCAGCCTCACCTGGCACACACTTGACACTGCCTGCATGCAGATCAGATGCTCTAACGCTCAGCTGCAGCCCTTCCCTGTGGCCTTAAGATAACTTGGAGCCTTGGCAGAGAATCATGCCCATAAATTGGTCCTCTGCTCCTGGGAACAGCAAATCAGCCAAAAGATACCGAACTGATAACTGTCAGATATCTGAAGGTGAAAACACAAGACCTTGACACCTATCTTACTTTGTTGTCTTTGGCATGTCTCTTTGAACACAGTGCCTCAGTTAACTACCTAACCTAAATGTTGACAGGATTATTCTTTTTGTTCTAAATAAGAGTTACCTTTAGCAGGTGTGCTACCATATTTTTTCTTTAAAGCGCCCTTCTCCAACCGGGGTTCCTCCAGATGTTGTTGGAGCACAACTCCCATGAACATTGGCCATGCTGGCCAGGACTGATGGGACCCACTGTCCAAAACATCTGGAAGGTCAGGGAAGGTTACTTTAAAGTAACAAGACATCGCTTTACATTACCAAGGTTGGTAGCAGGGGTTTAGAAAATGAATTGACCATGGCAGCTATGTAGTTTGCTATGCGATCTCTCTTTCTGACTTCGGGAGCTGCTTTTGTGAGTGGAAAGGGTGATTTGCAAGGGGATCGAGCCAATGTTGTCCTGAAGGAAAGGTATGTAACCTACTACTGCTCTTCCTCCCCACCCCACCCCCGTGCACTTTTCTGGCAGACATCCTTGAGCATTTGAGACGGATATGAGAGTTTTCAGCCCTCACTGGAAAACAACCCAACTAAACATAACAGATTACATCAGCTCAGGCTTTTCAATTCCTGGATGGCAGCAGCGTGCTAATCCAACCTTCATCCTGGATTTCGCAAAGTAAAACAAGGGAGGCTGGCAAGAAGACAGCTTGAGGAAATTGACGACGGCAGGCCTGGTGAGCAGTAGGCTGTATAAAGGCTCAAAAAACTGCAAGCTGATCTCCCAGCTACTACTTCTGGTCCTTCACTGCTACGTCCCAGCAGCAGCAGAAGACCTCAGAGCTAAATTTCTCAACCTGCTCTTCTGCAGTGGAAACCGTGCACCTAGCACCAAAAGACATGAATCGTTTTTTGGTCTTCACTCTCTTTTTGGTACCCACGAATGCTGGACCTACTTGGAGTACCAAGTATGCTGTGGACTGCCCCGAGTCCTGCAACAGCAGTGAATGCAAAAGCCTGGTGCACTGTAAGAAGCAGGTGTTGGATGACTGCGGCTGCTGCAGAGTCTGTGCTGCAGCCTTGGGAGAGACGTGCTACCGGACCGTCGCAGGGATGGACGGCGTGAAATGCGGCCCCGGATTGAAGTGCCAGTTTTTTTCCGAAGAGGATGATTTTGGTGACGAGTTCGGTATCTGCAAAGGTAAAGGACAGTCGCTCGATAAAACTGCCAGTCATGACAATTAGGATGATACTACTCTCCATGTGTAGTGGCTGGTGATTTCATCCAGAAATACACAATTAGTACTCTTTATTTTAAAAGCAACAGCAACACCCATCCACATTTGAATTATCCTGGCATAGCAAAAGCCTCCCTGAGATGGAGACAGACACATATGGTTATTTATTGCTAAATCAATATTATGTCTAGTGCTTTCATTTCACAGTTTGGTAAGGTAGGTTGTAATTTCTATGTTTTGCAAATGGAGGCTGAGGCAGGGTTGCTTGAGGCTGCCAGTGAAATCTATGGCTGAGGTAGGTCTTAAACCTAACCAACTCTTATTTTGGCCCCGTACCTTCCAGAAACTACCCAGGGCTTATCCATTTGGAAAAGGACACTTTTATCAGGAACAACATTTAGTGATTGACTGGGAGAGATGCACAGAGCGAAAATCTCTCAGGAGGGTGGTCCTAGGTGAAGATGTCCGACCAGAAGCATAGATGACCAAGAGAACGTAGTCTGCACTCCACAACAGGAGTTGTGGTACAAAAGATTTGTGGGGTGAAGATACAGGGTGATATTCAACGTTAGTCATACTCAGACCCGTTGAAATTAATGGGCACGACTAATTTAGGTCGATTAATGCCAATGAGTCTACTCAGAATAACACTGAATTGGATGCAATCTGTTTTCTTGAACCAGAAAAAGCTATCCCAGGTGTGCAGAGCTTCCATAGCATCAAGATGGGTGCTGTGAGCCTTCATATCCCTGCAGGTGCCTCTCCCCCCCTCCCCAGCACCTAACAGGTGCTTTGTACTGTCAGAGATACAGCCCTTCTTGGCACCAACTTTGTTAGAAGCAATGTACATACTTTGTCAGATAAAGGTAATACAATTTTTGACTGTTCCGCTTCAGGCTGCCCATGAGGTGTGCATGAACTTTTTTTTAAAAAAAAATGCTGAATGCCGTCTCATATTAAAATGTTAAACCTTTTTCTCTAATGAACTAGTTTGATACTAGTTTGACATATATGGGCAGAATCTTTTTTTTCTTTCCTTTCTCTTTTATTGTTTTTATATTCCATCCTTTTCTCCAAGGAGCTCAAAATAGCATAAATGGTTCTGCCCCTCTTCTTTTAATCCCCACAACAGCCCTTTGAGGTAGGTTAGGCTGAGAGGCAGTGACTGGCCCAAGTGAGCTTCATGATGAAATGTGGATTTGAACCCTGGTCTCTCAGGCCCTCTCAGACACTCTAACCACTATAATATACAGGGAGCTCATTTAAAAAATGCATTCTCCCATCTCCAGTCTGAAATTGTATACACTAGTCCAACCTACCACTTTTACTCTGCTTAATATGTAACCTAATATACAGATTGTTAGGTGCCTGGAAATGTACAGAAGTATAGCGTTCTGATCAAGGGAAGTCATGGTACAGCTCTGTTCTGACTTGGTGGGATCACACCTGTGCCACAATTTATGAAGGATATTGACAAGCTGGAACACGTGCAGAGGAGGGCAACCAAGATGATCAAGGGTCTGGAAACCAAGCCCTATGATGTATGGTTGAAGGAACTTGGTATATTTAGCATGGTAAAGGGGAGATGTGATAGCCATCTTCAAATAACTAAAAGCCCGTCACATGGAGGATGGAGCAAGCTACGACCCAAACCAATGGTTTCAAGTTATAAGGAAGGAGACTCCAACTAAACGTCAGGAAGAACTTTCTGAGAGAAAGAGATTGGATGGCCATTGACAGTTGAGATTCTTGCAGTGTCAGGGGTTTGGACTAGATGACTCTATAGGTCTTTTCCAATTCTATGATTCTATGAAAATGTACATGTCCTTATGGTTTCTGCCCAGGGGGTAATAGCTTTTGGAAGCTGGATTTTGGATTCCTCAAAGCTGGCTACTAAAAAAGACATTATTATTTATAGGATTCTGATGGCCTAAGTGATTTGAAACGCAGGTTAGTATGCTTGCACATGAGCCAATAAAGACAGTGCAGGAAGGCAGGTCATTCCCAGGTAAGTATACTTAGGATTGCAAGGACTGCATCCTTAAAGTCTAGACATATTCCCTGGGAGTTAATCTCATTTGATGTTCTCAGCACTCTCTTTGCACTAAAAGTGCACCCATTGTGCATTTAAAGCCCATGTCTCTCCCTTAAAGACTTCTGGGAACTGTAGTTTATTAAGGATGCTGTGAACTGTAGCTCTATGAGGGTGGAACTAGATTCCCAGGAATGGTTCTTCGGGGAACCATTTGCTTTAAATGTGCATCAGTATGCTTTAAATGTACGCTGCAGATCGTAAGTCAGTGGAAACATGATCACTGATAGTGAACTTATGTTATAACTGGCACTATCAGTACGCCAGACCAGGGGTGCCAACTTGAATAAAATATTGTGGGGGCCCAGGTAAGCCCCACCCTGCAAAATTGATCACATGACGCAGTGCACAAACACCATTTGAATGGGAATGCCCATCAACTTTGCGGCGGCCCAGCCCCCTCAAATATTTTGTTGTGGGGGACCGAAAGCCTCATGGTCTCTAGGAGTGGTGTCTTTGCACCAGAGGCTTGGGAGAATCCAAAGTTTATAGAACTGCAACAACAACAACATTGGACTACTGACTGAGGGGTGGGGGGAATGGAATGGCGTGTCTAGTAATCTGAATAGGATCACTGGGCATGACAACATTATGTTGCAGGTCCCATGCATTTACTTAGGTGCTTAGGCTTGCAGGCTTACGTTTTGATCCAATGGGGAACGAGAACCTTCCTGTAAAATAAGCTTCAAACCAGCTAATCACCTGTTTGAAAGAGGCTGGGAGTCAGAGGAGGTGCTGCAGTCAGTTTCCCACACTTTTTCCCAAGCAGCCTGATTACAGCTTATTAAAGAGCTACGCAAGAGCAGCCTGGAATGGGTTGTGTGGGACCCTGAAAAGGTTCACATGCAAGAATTCCTCACCCATCTACGAAAGCATGTCCCTGTAGGTGATGAGTCCTAGTTGGAAGGAGGTACTTGAGTGGTTTCTTAGGCAAGGCTTAAATGACTTTTGAGGTTGCTTCCAGAGTCCAGACAGCCTGTTCACTGCTCATTTCTCCTAATTTGTTTGCAGGGAGATTAGAGAATCTTTGGAGATTTATTGAGCATTCATTCTGATATGTTTGCAGGGAGGTTATGGGGCGTTGCATCAAGCACATGTTTTCTCATGCACTTCCATGCATTCCTGCCCCCATCACTTTTTTTTATAACAAGTAGTTTGGGGGTTTTGGGGGTGGGGGGAATAGGGGGCAGCTATGTTGCGAAAGACCTCCCAACCAACTTGAATTGCATCCCTGAATTTGCCAGTAAGTGAATGAATCCCACTCAAAAATAGCAACTGCCTGGAAGCCCCCTGAGTCTCCCTTGCACAATATATATGGTGGTGCGGTCACTGCAAGTGAAGAGTAATTAGAAGAGATTCATAGGAGTACAATTCTTATGTGTGTTTTAGCCAATGGAGATTTTATGTTTGCATTTCAAATGGATGTAAATGAAAACCCGCTTCACGGCCTGCTTTCATTTCAGGAGCGTGGAATTGCTTTCTGCTGCTGCGTCAAAGCAGCATCCAACATCTTGCAACGGGAGTGACCTTTTAGTTGTCTTCCTGGCACATTATCAAGCTTTAAATATGTAGTGGTTAGTGTCAGACTTTGGCTGGGGTGTGGGGATATGGCTTCAGATCTCCACTCAGCTACAAAGCTCACTGGGTAACTTGGGGCCGTCACTATTTGTGGTAAGAAGGAAAGGCCATCTTGTAATTTTTGCTTTTTCATTTCCTGTTCCATTCACACCAAAACAGCCTCTGTCAGTAAACCATGGCATCCAGCTTCGCTTGTTTAGTCCACTGCTTAAATGCTATAGTCCAGCATAGCAAATGGGAGAGGGCAGTGCGGTTCTGTGGCACTTACCATCTAAAACTCCCAAAAATATTCAGTAGATAAAAACGCTAATGCAGATCATATAGAGGACCATAGGCAATGTTCTGTATTATAATACAGAGAGAGAAAACCATACTGCTACAGGAGTCCTGATCTGGTGGGTGATGGGGGAAAGCCCTAGACAGGGCTGCTGGACAAAGGCATTTTCCTGCCTGAGGTACAGCATCAAAAAGCAACAGCCTCCCTCCCCAAAAAGCCAAAATACAAGGGACCCAAACCTGGCAAATATTTTGGCAATTTAGGCAGAATATCCCACAAGCAGCTTTCCTTTTCCTTGGCAGCAGCAATTCAATCACAACAAAGCTCGCTAACCTAATAAATCTAATAAATAACGTAACAATTTGTTACTTCATGACACGGCAGAGATAACTGTTTAATTCCAACCAGTTTATCTCTAGCTAGCAGCCTTTGTTCCTCCTGATTATATATTTTTAGAAGATTGAAATCTGTGTTTAGCCTTCAGGAAAGGCAAAGGAAACAATTTAACTGAACATATCTTTTGCAAGTAATAAAGTAATATTATTAACATGCTTGCAACTGTGGAAAATATATGAAGAGATATAAACACACACATGTTGGCATTGTTGCTTTTTTGCTTCTTGAATTGCTTTCATTATTGCTTTTCAAATTGTTTTATTATGAAGATCTTTGAATCATTAAGGGGGGGAGAGAAGTGAAGTTCAAGGTATATAATCAGAGTCTTCCATATCATAGAATCATAGAATTGTAGAACTGGAAAGTCTCCAAAGGGTCATCTAGTCTAACCGCCTCTGATTCATAATAGATTCACTGCTGTTTCTTTTTCTGTCTTCCAGAGTGTCCGTATGGGACCTATGGACTGGAGTGCCGAAGAACCTGCAACTGCCAGTCTGGCATATGCGACAGAGTAACTGGGAAATGTCTGAAATTTTCATTTTTCCAACTGGCTGCATCAAAGCCCCCCAGCAGACTAAAGCTAATTCCACATGCAGGTATGTGTTAATTTCTCAAAGCAGGAATGGGGAAACTGGTCCCTGCAGACGTTGTTGGACTCCACCTCTTGTCTGTTCCAGCCGGCATAGACAACAGCCAATAATGATGAGAGCTGTAGCGCAACCATGTCTGGAGGTTCCCATCCAAGCAGTAGAGCATCCTCCTGTGGAAGTGTGTTGAATGAACAGGAGCTGTGCATGAGCACCATGGCACTATGCAGGGGAGCTTTCTGATAGGAGCATCTGAGCATAGGAAACTGCCTTATACCAAGTCAGATCAATGGCCATCTATGTTGACCAGCAATAGTTCTCCAGGGTTTCAGACAGAAGACCCCCGCTGGAGAAACCAGGGGATGAACTGGGGGCTTTCTGCATCTGTTGGCCGGCAAGACTCCTTGCTGCCTTTGTCCCAAGAGATTAACATAGTTGTGCTTTGGAGATCCATAACACCCAGTCATCAGACTACACAACCACATGCACCTCTCCAGGGCTGCATGTGCAAGTAACTTACTTTGCATGCACAGCCTTGTTGAAGGGCATGGGTAGGCAACCTAAGGCCCAGGGGCCAGATGCGGCCCAATCATCTTCTCAATCCGGCCTGGGGACGGTCTGGGAATCAGTGTGTTTTTACATGAGTAGAATGTGTCCTTTTATTTAAAATGCATCTCTGGGTTATTTGTGGGGCTTAGGAATTCATTCATTTTATTTTTTTAAATAGTCCGCCCCCCCCACAAGGTCTGAGGGACAGTGGTGCTGCTGAAAAAGTTTGCTGACCCCTGTTGAAGGGCATAGAATCATAGCGTCATTGAATTGTAGAGTTGGAAGGGACCCCTGAGGCAGATTGGTTAGATCAGTGCTTCCCAAACTTTGGTCTCCAGCTGTTTTTGGACTACAATTCCCTGACCACTGGTCTTGCTGGCTAGGGATGATGGGAGTTGTAGTCCAAAAACAGCTGGACACCCAAGTTTGGGTTAGATCTATGTATGGTAGTGGGAGATATTGCACAGAATGATGTCCAGATGCATTGTTAAGCTGAAGACTAGAAGAGGATGGAGGGACAAGGTCTCCATGATTGTAGCCATGATACAAATCTTCTAGATCTGGTGTGCAGAACCTGTGGTCCTCCCCATATTGCTGAACTACAACTCCCATCATCCATCGCCATCGACCATGCTTGCTGGGGCAGATGGAGTTGTAGTTCAGCAGCATCTGGAGGGCCAACGGTTCCCTGTTCTAGATGAAGACACAAAGGAATGGGGGGAAATTATTTAATAATCTTTCTCTATTTTAAACTTTCAGAGAATGACATGGGATCCGGTGATGGCAATTCTGTAAAAGAGGATTTTGTCAAAGAAAAAGCCATTAACTCTCCAATAACGAAATGGCTAAACCCTCGCTGATATTAGCCTATATAGGAAGGACTTTCAAAACTGATGTGCTTTCTTCACATTTATAATGAATGTTCAGCAATCTGCTCCAGCAAAGGAAATAGTAATGTATAATAAACAAATAACCGAATCCAGTCTGTAACTTCAAGAAAAGAGTATAAGACTGTGTACAGTGTACATGTTTTAAAGAACACATCTTAATTGTCATTAGAATACTAAAGTACATTATGAACTGTTGAATGTAAACTTTTTTGAAAGGACACATGAATCTAGGAGTCATCTCAAATCTGCAAGCTCTACACAAAATATTCATTCATTTAAAACATAGGAATTCTATGGTGACAGAAGTCCACCAAAGTTAGGAAATGTAAATTTTATAGCTGATATCCTGGTAGACTGATGAATGTAATAAAAGGGACTAAAATCAGTATTAATTTTGAATATGAAGACTACAGTCTTACGCATATTGACATGGAAGTAAGAGCCATGGAATTCAGTGACACTTATTTTTGTGTAAGCATGCCTAGGATCAGGCTGCACAGTCACTATTCAAGACACAGCTAAACTTGCAGGCAGTTGAATCCTGTGTATGTTTACTTGGAGTTACATGCTACTATGTTCAATGGGCCTTACTCTCTGGTAAGTGCGCATTGCTGCCTTTACCCAATTGAAAATGTGTCCATGCCCTTAGGTGCCCTTCGTTCAGTGTTAAATGGTGGCTTAAAATCACATATTTCAGTGATATAAATCCCATCAAATTCAATGGGATTAAGGCCACTTGTCTGCAGGATTGCACCCTCATATTTTTATTAGGTTCCTTTTACACAGGAAAGACCACCAGCTAACTTTCCACAGCTCATAATACACATCTCAACTGTGACAAACCCAGGCAGATTTACAGCAGTTTTAAACAGTGATTCAACTGCTAAGTAGATTATATGAGCTACTGATTATGTAAAAACACTAGAGCAAATATTGTAAATAATGCATCTGTGGAAACAGAATGAAGGAAGCTGGAATTAAAATGAACTTTCTGTAGGAGACGTGGAGTTTTTATAAGAGGAAACTCTTACAGGTCATCAAAGTATAAAAAATAAGTTAGGGGCAGCCCCTTAGGCCTCTTAATGTATTTATTGGTGCTGAACCAATTTTTCCCTGCTGCAGTAGACCAACATTTAGACTGGCTTCAATTTGTAAGGCTGAGTTGTCAGTCTGAAGACGGGAGTTCACAATGGAAGCGCCAACACAATCAGCAGCACAGAAAAGTGCAAACAATTCCTGTGTAAGTCAATGGATCATTTCGAAGCAAGTCAGATTTGAGGCTCCTCCGGGAAATTTTTTAGTCAAATAAATGTGGTTTGGCAGGCATAATGAGAGAGTTTATTTAAATAGTGCTGTGAATACTTTCATGAATTTAGTTCTTTTATTGTTGCTCTTTGTCAGATATTTGTGACTATGATGGATCTTTGAATGTGCATGTAATAAGCTCAATGTTTATAAGTGTCTATGTGTATTATTGCCCAATAAATCAGATAGAAACATATTGCTTCCACATTCTGTTCATGATAGTTAGGGGTGATGTGAGTTGTAGTCTGACAACATCTGGAAGGCCACACGTTAGCCATCCCTACAATACCTGATGTCACAATATGCTGTGATCCTTTAAACAACAACAAGTGTCAGAGATTGAAACTGGAACCTTCTGCATGTAATCTAATTTTGAGTTACATTCCTTTTTCCATTTTTAAGGCAGAGCAAAACCAGCTCAGTCGGTAAAACATGAGACTCAGTCTCAGGGTTACGGGTTCAAGCCCCACATTGGGCAAAAGATTCGTGTGTTGCAGGGGGTGTGGTCCCTTAACGGTAAAGGTAAAGGGATCCCTGACCATTAGGTCCAGTCATGGCCGACTCTGGGGCTGTGGTGCTCATCTTGCTTTATTGGCCGAGGGAGCCGGCGTACAACTTCCGGGTCATGTGGCCAGCATGACTAAGCCGCTTCTGGCAAACCAGAGCAGCGCACGGAAACACCGTTTACCTTCCCGCCGGAGTGGTACCTATTTATCTACTTGCACTTTGACATGCTTTCGAACTGCTAGGTTGGCAGGAGCAGGGACTGAGCAACGGGAGCTCACCTCCGTCGCGGGGATTCGAACTGCTGACCTGCTGATTGACAAGTCCTAGGCTCTGTGGTTTAACCCACAGCGCCACCCGCGTCCCTTACAACTCTACAATTCTATGGTTCTATACACTGGAAAATTGATTTATTTCACTTGAGGTCTCCATTTCTAATTATTGGGGGCCCCTTTCACCTCAAACAGCTTCCTCTTTAGTGAGACAATCCTGGCTTCTGTAGAGGTCATTGGATAAAGGCTGGTCTTGAAGGCTGGTCAATGTCATGCAACGGTGGCTGGAGGCATAATCCAAAATGCATTCTATAAAAGGTTCTGACACAATCAGTGACTAAGGATCACATACCCACAACAGAGAGCTGAATGAGGCCGGAATGCATTCTGAATCTTGTCATACTGAATAAAGGATAAAAAGACTCCATAAATTGATCAGTTTGCTGCCTTCCTTCTCTAGTTTACAGTATTTGCAAGCATGGCTCTGTAGGTGAAATCCTATGCCATAGGAAAGTTTGTCAATTTCAGTTTATTGTTTTTCCTGTTTTAAGATCAGTTGCCCAAATTTTGAGGGGTTTTTTTAAAGCTCTCATAAAAAATCATCAGAATCTTAATGTGAATTTCTCCTGATATAAATATTTTTGTATGCAATTTTGCCTAACATGCACATTTTTGCAAAGCATATTTCCCCCAATATTTATATTTTCCTTAATCGTATTTATTCTTGCATACTATTTCACTGATATATGCATTTATATGCACACTTTCTCCTAGTATGTAAAGTTTTGCACACATTGCTTAAAAGGACAACTGTGTCGTGTTTGCACACTGTTTTGGACAATGCAAATTAAGCAGCTTCATTTTAAAGGGGGACTGAATTAAATTCCCCCCCCCCCATCTCTAAGAGGACTTGGACAATGGGACTTCCCCTTCTCATGCCCGCAGTCCCACTGCTCTGGAGTGTCCCCCCAGCTCTTCAGAGATTGATCTTCTTCCTTTTTATAACTCGGTGACATACACACTGCTGTTAATAAGTTTAAAAATAAATAAAGCTATTCTAATGACAATTTAAGGTTACAAAATTGTAGCTAGTGTAGTTCAGGCTGAAACACAAATAGCTCAAAATTCATGGGCACGAGTATGAAAAACTGACTTCCTTATCACTGTCATCAGAGGATCAGCATGAATAGAACTTTTATAGGGTGCAAAAGAGCATGGATTAATCCATCTCCGGGGTGCCAAAGCATATATTTTCAATGAAAATACCATTATTAACACCTGCACACAGCATCGGATGTCTTTAAATGGTCTGTTTTTGATCACCACAATGTTTTGAAAGTATTTCCTGACACCTGGGAATTTGGTAAATATTTCCTGTTTTTATTGTGTCTAGAGAAAACAGGAATTTTCCAAGTTGAAACTGGTTCATTGACAGGCTCTTAGAAGGCTTACAGTTGGGTATTTATGGATGTGTTTTGCTTGTCATAAGAGGTCAAAACGAAACTATCTGATTTTGGGGTTCCTCTGAATAAATGATCTCTTGGAAGAAAAACGCAATTGAATGAAATGATTGTGCTAACGCTATATTAATTTTTATAGGTTTTGACATTATTCAAAATACTGACAGAGATCTGCAACCATGCAAACATATTTTTAATGTGCAATGCTTTGTCGGTAGTCCCTTAATGATTCACACAGGAAAACCACACGTGCAGACTTTCATACATCCCATTTATCTTTTCATTCTTTATGACTGCTATCCTAAACGCCAGAAGTTAGTTCTGTATCAATATGCATAGGAGTGCACTGACAATGCAGAGTACTGAATGAATGAATGAAATCTTTATTGCTAAAAGCTGTAAGCCATCACAATTGGTCACAATGCGTAAAATACAAATAATTAATTTAAAACTGAACAGCAACAACAGCAAAGCAAACATACAGAAATGCAAAATATCACACCTGCATAGGTTAAAGCACTCCACTTCTCACACACACCCTTATGATACTTGTCTTGGTGCTTAGCTCTCAACTTACTTGCAGCCAAGGCAAATTTTGCAATCTGTGTGCAGTTATAAATATGGTACGTTATTGCCAGCCAGAAAAATAGAGATTTGCTCAAGGGGAGGTCAACTGGAGAGAGAGAGCAAAGGATGTAATCAAGGAATTTTTGTCTAGGGGATGTATATAAAGGGCATCGTAGCAAAAAGGGTTGAATGTCCTCAACGTCTCCCGACTCAAAGATGCATAGTCTTTGGTACACAGGAGTGTTATTAAATCTTCCCATTGGAGTAATATTATTTATTCATTAATCCTTCTTATACTTCACTCTTTCTCCTGCTATTGCTAAGGATGGCTAACAACAGTTTTAAAACACGATGAAAATATTCTAAAACTTAACCACAAATAAATACAACACAGAACAATCACATACACAGAACAAGAACACTGACATAGGCTGCAATCTTCTGAACATTTAAGTGGAAGTTACAGTTAGGAAATACAGTGTGTCTTAACTTTTGAGTAGCCACAGATAGAATATGTTGTGCAGTTAACAGTCGGTCACTGTTGTGCTGATGATGCTTGTCTTTTCAGTTCACAGCACCTCTTTCTTCCTCCAGTAAGTCACAATACCTAAATTCTGCCTATTTTGTGTTTGTTCTTTGTACACAATTGATTTCTTGTTTTTACACCAATGTACAAATGAAATGTTTATGGTAACACAAAACGCACATTATCCTATCATTCCAAAACATGATGAAAAGCAACCAATGTTCCAAAAGCTTATTTGCTTTGCTCATTAGATGCTCCTTCTCAAATATGTCCTCTTAACCATTACTATTTCAGAACAGATTTTATCAAACATTCTGCTGCAGGTGGAGGGTTACTTTTCTTCCATTTTTTGGCTATGGAGATTTTCCGCTGCTGTCACTAAGTTAACTATTACTTCAGAGTCTATTTCTAGCACAGAAATAAGCTATTTTTACACAGCCTAAAAGCAAATGTTTTGAATCCAGGGATAACAAGTAACCTCTTATTTCATAGATTGTATTACAGATTGCAGTACTTCCACTGTTGGAGGCAGTGTACAGTGGTACCTCTGGTTACGTACTTAATTCGTTCCGGCGGTCCATTCTTAACCTGAAACCGTTCTTAACCTGAGGTACCACTTTAGCTAATGGGGCCTCCCACTGCTGCCGCACAATTTCTGTTCTCATCACAAGGTACTACTTCCGGGTTAGTGGAGTCTGTAACCCGAAGTGTTTGTAACCCAAGGTGTTTGTAACCCGAGGTACAACTGTACTTCTGAATGCCAGTTGCTTGAAATCACAAGTGGGGAGAGTTCTGTCCTGCTTTCAGTCTTTCCACAGGAATTTGGTTGGCCATTATGAGAACAGGATGCTATTAGCCCATGGGGCTCTTCTTATGTTCTCAGAGCTGATGAGACCAATATAGTGGGTCCAATAGTCAAGAAGGCAGTTTCTGCATGTGCTGTAGAGGGAAGTGAGGGGCAGATGGGGCTCATCAACTGGTAGCCCACCTAGGAGAAGGAAAACTCTGATCCTAAACTTCCACCGCCTTGCAGGATAGTTTCGGGAGAAGAATAGTCCAAGGAGAAAACCCTACACAAATTGGGAGTGGAGCCCCTAAGACAGTTGAATGGTGCCTTGTTCGCCTCCTTCCGGAAACTCCTGCAGTCCAGCTGGTGCCAAACATGGTCAATAGCACCAGGACAGCAAACTGAGCAGCCACACAGCTCACCTGCTCAAAGTCTTCCCCTCCCACTATGCTGACATGGATTGCATTTTCACTTAAATTGTAGTCACTATATCTAATTCTTCATAAATAGACATTAGCATCTGCAACTTTTATGCAAATATATTTCGTCCCCCCCTTTTTTTACAATGCATAAGTGACCCTTTCTATTGAAGGTAACACTATCACAGTAAGAGGATTGGGAAAAATAAACTTTAATTTCCTCTCTTATTTCCAAAACGATGTAAGTTCTGTGCTCTTCAAGCTCATAGGAAATGTACCTTTTAAAATGGACACATGGACTGAAACTCGTATCAAAGGATTCTGCCCTCTTGCATGCAAAAGGCCTATTTTGGAAGAGCAAAGCAAACAAACAAACAAACAAACAAACAAACAAACAAACTGAAAAGCTATTGAAATCCAGAAACAATATTAGCTTGCTCCTGAAGACTGAAGTACAATGGAAAAAGAGGAATGCAAGAGGGTCCCTACAGCTGTGACACATTTTCCTCCTTGTTATTTTTAGTTTTCTATTCCTGAATTTTTATTTTGGATTTCACTTGGCTTCCCCTCCTGCATCCCCTCACTCATTTATAGCTCTTCCTTATAGAGTGCATTTCATACATTCTTTCCTTTCCTCTAAAGGAAACACAGGGACTCTTTGCCAGCTTAAGGAGGACATGTTTGTCTTGGCAAAGTGAGATTCTTGCTTTAGTCTATTTAGGAAAATTGTTTATGCTTTTCAGCTTTCTAATATTCTGGGCTTCATAGAGATAAGGAGGCCTAGAGAACATTGATAAGCCAGGCTTGAAATTCTACATTGTTCTGATATTATCCTTTTGGCGGGGGGGGGGGGCAGATGAATTTTGGATGCTGGTTGCCACTTAGGGTGGTCATGTGTCCTACGTCATACTGTGCAACTGTCCCATTGTAAGTGGGACATCCCAGATTTACAAAAGCCACTCTGGCTTCTCATTCCATTCCCAAATGTCCTGTTTTGGCTCCCATGCACCGCCCGCTCCTCTTCCTCCTTCCGGAAGCGGTGCCAGCATCCGGAAGTGTGGTGCTGACTTCCGGAAGTACATTGGCTGGAAAGCTGAGCCACTGTGGCCCTCGAGGTGGCAGCAACCGGGGCAAGGGCAGGCGGGCGAAGGTGCATAAGGGCATGTCAATGGGAGGAAGCTTGGGGGGGCAGGGTCTGAGTGAGAGGGGGCATCCATCAAGGTCGTGTCCCGATTTCCCTCACTGGGATGTTGGAGGGTATGCTACTTTATAGAGAACTACCCTCTATTTGGGACGCAGGTGGTGTTGTGGGTTAAACCACAGAGCCTAGGACTTGCTGATCAGAAGGTTGGCAGTTCGAATCCCCGCGACAGGGTGAGCTCCCGTTGCTTGGTCCCTGCTCCTGTCAACCTAGCAGTTCGAAAGCACTGCAAAGTGCAAGTAGATAAATACCGTATTTTTTGCCCTATAGGACACACTTTCCCCCCTCCAAAAATGAAGGGGAAATGTGTGTGTGTCCTATGGGGCGAATGCAGACTTTCGCTGAAGCCTGGAGAGCGAGAGGGGTCGGTGCACACCGACCCCTCTCCCTCTCCAGGCTTCGCACAGCTCTCCGCAAGGCGCGGGAGCCCGGCACTGGGCTCCTGCAGCTTGCGGAGAGCTGCCTGTTCTGGGGGCTGGGCTCGGGGGAAGCTCGGGCTTCCCCTGCCCCAGCCCCGTGCCTGGGGGGGAAATAATATTTTTTTCCTTTATTTCCCCCCAAAAAAACTAGGTGCGCCTTATGGGACGGTGCGTCCTATAGGGCGAAAAATACGGTAGGTACCGCTCCAGCGGGAAGGTAAACGGCGTTTCCATTTGCTGCTCTGGTTCGCCAGTCGTGCTGGTCACATGACCCGGAAGCTGTACGCCGGCTCCCTCGGCCAATAAAGTGAGATGAGTGCCGCAACCTCAGAGTCAGCCACGACTGGACCTAATGGTCAGGGGTCTCTTTACCTTTACTTTACCCTCTATTTAGAAGTAATCATTTTTCTGGAGGGCTGTCCAGTTTAAAGAAAATGAACCACCAGAACAGAGAGCCTTCAGCAAGTTACCCATCCACAGTTGGGTACCTGCAGACTGGTCAGGCACAAAAACCACCAGGTCACAGTTGCCCCCACTTTGCCGAGTTGTGCTGTCTTTCTATTCACACTGCAGTGATTTGCAACTAAATTTGCAACTATACATATCAACTACCATGTGCAAATTTTATGCAAATCTCTGTCCTCTTTTTTCTTTCTTTTTTCCTACAATATAAGTGGTTGGACTATCTATTCCTAATTTCCACCATGCAACAAAATTTTCCACCCTATCTATTCCTAACTCCACCCTCCAACAAAACATTTGGCATTTCCAAGTGGGGATAGTGTTTCACAGCGCTACTGTCAAAATTATACTGAAAAGAAACTCCTATTCTATACAGCAATCTGCCTTATTCTACTTCGCTTCTTAGGCTGGCCTACGTATTCTGCTTAGCTCACAGCTGTTGCAATCCTTTGGCTGTTTTGCAGAGAGAACATTTTCTCCTTCATCATTTTTAAGACTATCAATGGCAATTAGCCACTGCTGGAGGTGGTTTGCCACTAAATGCTAGTTGTAGAGAATTACAGGAGGGGAGAGGGCTATTAAGCTCAGGTCCTGCTTGGCTGATGTGAAACAGGCCGCTGGAGTGGATTGGTTTGATCCAGCAGAGCTCTTATGTTCCTTGCAAGACACTTCCTGTTCCTGTCTTCTTCTTTGGTGATCACTCATAGCCAAGTAAGATAGTCTTCCATAAACACGGTTTTAACAGTGAGTCCGTAAGTGACTATGGAGGACAATTCAAGATCCACATGTCCTTCCATGGTGGGGACATAGGTTTCTGGGTGTGAGTTGATCATGGTGAGGGTTTGCCAAGCATGCCTTCCTCTTAGCACATTTCTCCTTTTCGTCCTGAGTTCGAGTGTACAGTGGTACCAGGTTAAGTACTTAATTCGTTCCGGAGGTCCGTACTTAACCTGAAACTGTTCTTAACCTGAAGCACCACTTTAGCTAATGGGGCCTCCCACTGCTGCTGCGCTGCCGGAGCACAATTTCTGTTCTCATCCTGAAGCAAAGTTCTTAACCTGAAGCACTATTTCTGGGTTAGCAGAGTCTGTAACCTGAAGTGTATGTAACCTGAAGCGTATGTAACCCGAGGTACCACTGTATTCAAAACCCATGCAGAGGGACTCTAGCTCCTTAACGTGTTCTGGAAGTAGGTTACTCTCTGTCACTATTTATTTATTCACACCCTCCAATATTCTCCCATGAAAGTAGGGACGTCCTATTCCACCACCACCACCATTTTATTATTTATACCCCAACCACCTGACTGGGTTGCCCCAGCCACTCTGGGCGGCTTCCAACATATATGAAAACATAATAAAACATTAAACATTTTAAAACTTCCCTCTACAAAGCTGCCTTCAGATGTCTTCTAAATGGTATAGTTACTTATCTCCTTGGCTCGAGAGGTTGCATAACTCCATACCCACCAACATTTCTCCGATGAAAATAGGGACGGCCTAAGGAAAAGCATGACATTCCAGGATCAAATCAGAAACCAGGATGGCTTCTGTAAATCCAGGACTGTCCCTGGAAAATAGGGACACTTGGAGGGTCTGTTTATTAACTTCCCCCCCTCAGTTTACCACTAAAGTGCTGATAGTGCTCAAACACACTGTTTCATCATTACATCAACCCTGTTAGGTTCAGAGAGTGAGTGGCCCAATGATCACTTAGTGAATTTCTTGGCTGTATAGGACTCAAACCCAGTTCTCCCCACTGCTGGTCTGGAACTCCTACTATACTAACTACAGTGGTACCTCGGGTTACATACGCTTCAGGTTACATATGCTTCAGGTTACAGACTCCGCTAACCCAGAAATAGTACCTCGGGTTAAGAACTTTGCTTCAGGATGAGAACAGAAATCGTGCTCCAGCGGTGCAGCGGCAGCAGGAGGCCCCATTAGCTAAAGTGGTACCTCAGGTTAAGAACAGTTTCAGGTTAAGAACGGACCGCCGGAACGAATTATGTACTTAACCTGAGGTACCACTGTATACTATACTGCATAATGAGTACAAATAATCATAAATGCACAATAAAAGGATATCTGGAGGGGCCCTATTGACTGATGACTTGAACCCCTGTTGTGACTAAAATACATGATTTGTCAACAATGTTATGCTGGGTGAAGTCTATTCTGTTCCCCACCCCCCCTTCGAAGTGTGTTCTCCTCAGGAAAAGCGCAACTTCATCCACAATTGGTGTAAACAATGTGACCTTCAGATAGAATGGAGCCAAAGGTCCTATGAATAGCCTTCCTTGTGAGGAAGACGGCAGAAGTACTGTTCGTTAAGACATGAAAATGACCTGAGGCTGGAAGCCTGATAAACATTTCTGCTGTTAAAAGAGTTGCTTACTTTTTTCACTTAATACATCGGGGAAGCGTCACAGAATAAAATAAAGTAGAATGAATCTACCGCTAAGGCAAATATTATTGTGCCAAGCGCATGTTGCAGAATACACCTGCAATAAGACACCATTCTGGCGTATTCATATGCACAACCTTATTCTGGAGCACTCTCAGCTAGGAACATAAAAGTTGCCATATATGAAGTCATACCACTTGTCCATCTTACTCAGTTCTGTCAGCGCTGACTGGCAGCAGACCTCCAGGATTTTAGACCGGGGTCTCTGCCAGTCCTACTTGCATGCAAAGCAGATACTCTATGGCTGAGCTCCAGGCTATGGGATTTTGAGCACTGCAATCAAAACAATAATAAAAACACGCACATTTATTTTTAAACCCTGACATAATATAGTGCGGAATTCAGTGGCCAGAATTAAAACTATTTTGTTAAGACACCCAACTATGGGCTCCATTCCTGTGATTAATGGAATGTGCTAGTTTATTTTTCCCTTGAGAATCCAAAAGGCTTAAAAAAGGATCAGAACTGAACAAAAGCATATCAATAACAGGAAGCTGTTGGTGAGAAATACCCCGATCTTCCTGTAAATTCACGTCACCGCACTCCTCAGGGACAAAGGTGCATGAACAGCATGGTAAATAATTATGATTTAATATGGGCTTTGCAATGTTGTTTACTGCACAACAACAAAAAAGAATTGTTTCTCAGGGTGCAAAGAAAAGGCAAATAATAGAAACCCATATCAATCTAATCAGGAAACGGTGATGTTATGTCTGGGTCAGCTGCTGAAAACAGATTGTAACCCATCAGGGTATCAACTAGATAGCTATACATGGATCCAAGTAAAAATATCAGTGGTAGAAAGTCTTAATGTTAAAAGGGAAGTAAGTTGGTGGTCAGGGGGTGGGGTGGGGAGGTTGAGGGTCGACTTCCTTTTGAGTGCCGAGATTGCACACAAGCACAAATAGTACTGACGAGATTGCAGCACTTCCACGAAAGGCATTTACCATATAGGTTTGGCATTTGGAGGACTAGTTTTTCAATAACCATCTTGAACTTTTGCCCAGTGCAGTGGAGGAATGTTGTGGTTTGATTGCTGGAAAAACGGTGGGAGGCAAAGAGTAAATGGTTATGCAGCTTCTGGGTCAAGGGGTCTGGACTGAGCAGGAGGTTCTGCATAAATGCAAAGCTTCGAGGATACGTCTTCGCCACAGTTCCTTGTCAGTATTCCTGTTCAGGGTTCCAGACAGCTCTTTTTACTCTCCTGACATTTCTTTTTCAATTGTCAAACTACGTTTTGTGGGCTACTGAACATATTTGGTCCTCACTGCATTTTTTGGGGTGGGGTGGGGGGAGAAACCTTATTGTTTTCAAGAGTGTTTTTGTACAAAGCCTCAGAGTTAACTGAGCAACAGACACCACCCTCTTCTTTCTGTGGCCCCATTTGGCCACAGTCTTCTGCCAGAGTTTGCCACTGGAAGGAAGCATGGTTTGATTGGCAACTGGGAACACTGGACCTAGCCTCAAATCCTTCCCCAAGGGAGAGAACCTAGCCTCAAATCCTTCCCCAGGGGATGATTTTAGGGACAAACAAGAAGTGGCAGGTTTGCTGGCTTAAACCCAAATCTTTCCCACATGTCTACAGCTGTGATGCATGTGTGTCTAGTTTTTACATTGAAAAGGGCAAATGGGTGAGGATGTTAAACTCTCCCCTTCCTGCAGCACACTAAATAGGATTGTGAGCATATTTTAGCTTGTTTTTGCTGTTTAATTTACAGGGCATGGAAAAACAATAAATGGAAAAACAGCACAGAACTGGAAAGGACTGGAGCATTTCCACATCACACGATGGCTACTGAATGTATAGACAACTGCCTTATCTGAAAAACTAACAAAAAAGATGCTTGCCCTGAACAGTGCAAGTGATGTGCATGATTTTGTTGAAATATGGTACCCTTTTGTAAGCTATTCAAATGAACATTCCCACCAAACTCACAAACAAACTTATGGCAAAATCTGATAAACCAATCTTCTGTTCCTGGGTAGGTGGGGAAGTGTGGGGAAATCTAATTTTGTTTATATTTTGTTGAAAAATCAATAGCAATTTGTTTTAGAAAAGAAAGCAAGCTGCATTTTACCAGCTAAACAAAAATACGCTGCTGAGATCTGCTAAGATGTAAGGCGTGTGGTCCACTTTGTAGTGCATACATGAGTTTCTCTCATTTCTTTAGCAGTGAGTGATGAAACCTTAATACATGGTTAAATTGTTGAATTACTTAAATTTAATAATTAAATGCACTTTCAAACATTGTGCTGTGTCACTTTGTTCTCACAAACTCTGCGTACCAAAAAGAAGAAAGAAAAGCATTTAAAAAAAAAAATCTGTGGGGTCTTGCATCATTACTTTATCCAGCTTCTTTCCCAAAATATTTTGGAGATAATCACGCAAGCAGTTATGTAAAGGCCACTTAGAACAATGCAGTCTTTGTGAAGAAGTCTGGGAAAAAAATAACTTGTGCAGAAAATAATCCTAGCCTGGTCTGTCAGATTGTAAAGCTTAAGTCTGTTCAGGTCAGCATCAGTTTTAGGATGAGAGGCTTTTATCCACAGGTTTTGAAGAAAAAAATCCACAATGAATTTCCCACCCAGTGTCACTACTGCAGAAATGAGTCAACATTCTATGAAAGAATGCTAAGTATTAGCATCTGAAAAACAAATTTTCACTGAAGAGGTTTTGACTGAAGATTTACGATATACGTGAAGGAGCGTCTCCACCCCCACCATTCAGCCTGGACATTGAGATCCAGCTCCAAGGGCCTTCTGGTGGTACCCTCACTGTGAGAAGTGAAGTTACAGTGAACCAGGCAGAGGGCCTTCTTGGTGGTGCCCACCCTGTGGAATACCCTCCCATTAGATGTCAAGAAAATAAAGAACGTTCCGAACACATCTGAAGGCAGCCCTTCATTTTAACATTACTACTATCCTGCAAAGGATTCTGTGCTCTTCAAAAATGCCTGTGTCCCCTCTTGAACTTCTTATCACCCTGTTTGCAATGGATGCATTGTGAGAATTGGACATGAAGGAACATCTGGATTTGCTATAGCCAGGGATGGGGAGAAATTTGGTTCAGTTCATATTTTACCCAGTTGTCATTTCCCAAAACGATACATGAACTGAAATGCAGCTAACTTTTGAAATTCACATTTCTCTTAATGTAGTTCTCCAACAAAAAATACGTACCAAAATGCATATATTAGTGGGCAGTTTGCATAGAAATGCATACATTGATGAAAATAACTGGAAAATGCATTGTATGAAAATGCACTGTATAAAGTTGAAAAACTTGAAATAGAAACTTGATTCATCAATCCCTTGATACAGCAAATGTAGAGCTTGTTCAAAAGACAGAGGAAATGTCTATACTTCCTGTCAGGCTTATTAGCGGTGGTCTTGCGGTGGGCTAGAAAGACCACTAGTCAACTAGAAAGCAGCTTCTGACATCAACTGACACGCTGAAGAAACACGTAGTTAGGGTTGTGGTACAATGTTCTGAAATAGCTAGCAGGTTTGCTAAAAGTCACAGCTGTCCACTGAATCTGCAAAACAAGTTTTGATGTTCAAAAATTTCTGTAGTCTCCTTGAGATTTGGCAGCATGCACACTCAGGTTTGTTTATACAGTATGTCATGAAGACTTCAAAATCCATAATACACGGCAACTGTGATTAATCATACTCCAATAATTCCAGGGTGACATTCATGAAGTTCACTGGGTAAGCTTAGGCTAGTCACCATCTCAGTCAACATACCTCACAGGATTGTTGCGAGCATTAAAAAAGGGGAGAACAATGCATGTTACTTTCAGCTCCATGGAAGGAAGGTGGGTTGTGAGTGTAATTTTATTGATTAGAACAGTGGTTCCCAAAGTGGAGTCAGGATCATCACATTTCTTCACTGGAAACACATGCTTCCACCAGTCTCTGAGGAAAGCAATGAAACCAATTCAATTCACATGCCCTCCACTCTGCCTTACTAGGAACTAAATTTTCTTTCACGACCAATTTTCTGCCAAATGCAATTTATTCCTTCCAACTGAAAGCTCTTTTAATAGGATGAAGCAGAAATGCCTATTATAATGAAATAAAGGCTAAATGCCTGTTATAATGAAATGAAAACCCACGCAAATTAGATTCAAGAAACTGCAGCTATTAGCTTTAATATTTCCCCTCCGAGACAACACAAAGCAAAAATATTGGCGCAATCCATAAGAAACACACATAGCACATAGCAGCTGTAGGGTTTTTTTAAAAAATAAAATAACACCGGCATTTCTATATGACTGCATAACAATTACAACACCAGAGAATGCATATATTTGTCATGCTGAGCATTAAAACCACAGTACTATTTCACTGCAACAGAAAATGCCTATTTAAAGTACTTGCTTAAGTACTTGAATGTTATGAGCTGTTTGTTTCACACACAGAATCTCCAACATGCTAGTATTCACTGACCTCCTATGCCTATGAGGGCTTTCCCATTCATTTTGATGAAGGAAGATTATCCATGTTTCACTGAGTACATACATAGTATGCTCCCTCCATTACAATGAATGGGAAGACAAATATGCTAAAAATCAAGGTACGGTATTCAACAAAATTTCACTCGGAGCAGATACACTGACATTAATGATGATGGATAAGTAAGGCCATTAAATTTAATGGAGCTTATATGAGTAAATTGTAGTTGACTGCTGCTCCATATATTGTTGCACCCCACACAAATCTGAGTGGTGTGAGATTCCAGGGGCTACTCAGGGTTTGTTTTTCCATTTGAGACTGAGGCACAAGCAGAGAATGTGGTGTCTTTATGATATATGGCATATTGTAGAATTATATATATATATATTATAATAGTGTAGAATATATCAACCACAGAACCTTAATTGCATAATAATAATAATAATAAATAATACTAAAGGAGTTTAAAGGACAGTTCCAAAAGCAGCAGAAATCTCTATACCAACAAAACATATCGACTTGAGAGAAAAGAGACGGAATATACCGTATTTTTCACCCTATAAGACGCACCAGACCATAAGACGCACCTAGTTTTTGGAGGTGGAAAACAAGAAAAAAAATATTCTGAATCCCAGAAGCCAGAACAGCAAGAGGGATTGCTGCACAGTGAAAGCAGCTGTTCTGGCTTCTGGGATAGCTGCACAGCCTGCATTCGCTCCATAAGACGCACAAACATTTCCCCTTACTTTTTAGGAGGGAAAAAGTGAGTCTTATAGAGCAAAAAATACGGTAGCTCTTTTTCAAAACTGTTGGACACTTTTCACTTATGAAGATGGAACATGGATATTGCTAAGTGCAAGGTAAAGGTAATTAAGTCCAATTGCGAACGACTCTGGGGTTGTGACGCTCATCTTGCTTTACAGGCTGAGGGAGCCAGCATTTGTCCGCTTCTGCAGACAGTTTTTCTGGGTCATGTGACCAGCATGACTAAGCCGCTTTTGGCAAAACCAGAGCAGCGCATGGAAACGCTGTTTACCTTCCCACCAGAGTGGTACCTATTTATCTACTTGCACTGTGTGCTTTCGAACTGTTAGGTGGGCAGGAGCTAAGACTGAACAACAGGAGCTCACCCCGTCGCAGGGATTCAAACTGCCAACCTTACAACTGGCAAGCCCAAGATGCACAGTAGTTTAACCCACAGCGTCACCTGCGTCCCTCATTGCTAAGTGTAGGAATTTTCAAATGTTTTTAACTGAGCTAACTGTAAAAGGCATTGGATTGGTATATAAAAAGGTGAAAGGTAAAGGACCCCTGGATGGTTAAGTCCAGTCAAAGGCGACTATGGGGCGTGGCGTTCATCTCACTTTCAGACTGAGGGAGCCGGTGTTTGTCTGCAGACAGCTTTCCAGCATGACTAAACTGCTTCTGGTGCAATGGAACACCACGATGGAAACCAGAACACACAGAAATGCCGTTTACCTTCCCACCACAGCAGTACCTATTTATTTACTTGCACTTTGACGTGCTTTCGAAATGCTAAGTTGGCAGGAGCTGGGACAGAGCAACGAGAGCTCACCCCATCATGGGGATTCGAACTGCCGACCTTCTGATCAGCAAGCCCAAGAGGCCCAATGGTTTAGACCACAGCACCACCTGGGCTCAGAAGAAAGGATCTGGTATTTATGACTTTGATGCCAACTCAGGTGCTTTAAAATATGACTAGCCATGAAGGCATGTTTCACCTCCATTCCTGGAGACAATATTCCTCTGAAAGCCATTGTTGGGAATTGCAACTGGGCAGAGTGCTGTTGGGCTATGCTCAGGTCTTGCTTGTGGGCTTCCCAGAAGCATCTGTTGGGCCACTGCAAGAACAGGATGCTGGACTAGGTCACAGAATTACAGAGCTGGGAGGGACCCCAACAGTAGTCCAATCCCTGCAATGCAGGAAACCTGCCCACAGCCACCCCAGGGTGGGATCGAACCACCAACCTTCTGGTTAACAGCCAGATGCACTAACCCATTGTGCCACAGGATACATCCTTCCTTTTTATTACATTGTTTGGAATTATGTTATTTATTATATTTATCGTGAAACATTGTTAGTTATAAATTTGCTTGGTGTAATGTTGTAATGTTTGATGTTTCTTTTAAGGTTTACTTCTCCCTCCCGCCCCCCAGCAAAGTGCATTTAATTTAATTAAATTGAGATGAATATCTGCCTGGGCTCAAGGATGCTATTTTAGAAGTTCACTATTATCCAACAGGACAAAACTGAAATGCAATGTCATGCAACAAATACGTTGTTACGAACACACTTTTCATAACACTTTTTGCTTTGTTTTGTTACAGACACACTATTCTATCTGCTTTAAAAAGAAGAAAAGTATTGTTTTATACTACTACATCATGGTTTTCAGCCTTGGATCGCCCTCCAGTGGTAATAGTGCCCTATATCACAACGATGGGGTTTTAACTTCAGATATAAATTTGCTACTGCAGAACGTTTGTGTGTAGCATAACTGAACAGGCTGCCGAGCAGAAATAAATCCCTCTCCATGGCGACTGCTCCTCATTGAAAAAGAAAAGACTTAGAAAGTATACCATGGATACTTCAACAATTGCCAGTGTTGTCTTAAAGGTAAAGGTAAAGGGACCCCTGAGAGTTAGGTCCAGTCGCGGACGACTCTGGGACTGCACGCTCATCTCACTTTATTGGCTGAGGGAGCCGGTGTACAGCTTCCGGGTCATGCAGCCAGCATGACTAAACCACTTCTGGCAAACCCAAGCAGCGCACGGAAACGCCGTTTATGGTACCTATTTATCTACTTGCACTTTGATGTGCTTTCAAACTGCTAGGTTGGCAGGAGCAGGGACTGAGCAATGGGAGCTCACCCCATTGCGGGGATTCGAACCGCCGACCTTCTGATCGGCAAGCCCTAGGCTCAGTGGTTTAGACCACAGCACCACCCGCGGCCCTAGTGTTGTCTTAGGGAGGCCTACTTTCCACTTTTGAGAACCGTGAATATAATGTATAACATGCAAATACTTTTCAGAATTTGCAAATCATTATTTGTATCCAAAAACTATGAAGAGCCCTGTGGCACCTTAAAGACCAAGAAGTCTATTATGGCATAAGCTTTCATGGACTAGAGTCTCTCCATCATCAGATGCATGAAGTGTCATCCTGAGCTACAACTGTAGAGGATTTGCATGTGTGTGGATAGATCTATCTACAGGTAAGAATGAATGAATCTCTTTTCATTTTCTTCAAGCCTCACATTCCCCTCACCTCCCAGAAAACGTGTATATACATATACCTATAAGTCAGGGTTAATACTTCATGCATCTGACAAACAGGACAATAGTTAATGTAAGTTAATGTCATAATTTTGTTAAGTCTTTAAAGTGCCACAAGACACTTGCAAAAAACAGGCTAGCAGGGCTGCCCCTCTGGAAATTGTTGTTTGTAGACACTAAACCACTGTTTGCTTCAGTTCAATGGGCTCAGACAGTCATCAAATCTAAACCACAGAAAAGAGTGTTTGCTCATTTTATATTGGCTCCTGGAAGATATATTAATGTCAGAGAGACTGAACTGAATCAAGTAAAGCTCAGTTAAGAGTGACCAATTCACACAGTTGTTGTCCTGCTCTACAAAGAACAAACGCGATTTATGAGATTATAGTTAGAACCAGTGAAACGTCACAGATTAATTGAAAGCAGAGTATAATCCCACAAATAGCTACGAGCAAATGAGCTTTAAAAAAGGAATCCAGTACTAAGCCTGACACTTGAGGGTTGCTTGTCGCACAATAGCATTAATTTGGGCTAAAACATTTAGGCTGCAATCTTATAGACCAAGGGTGCCAACTTGAATAAAATATTGGATGGGCCAGGTAAGCCCCACCTCACATAACTGATCACATGATGTGGTACACACACACCATTTGAATGGCAATGCCTATAAACTCCGTGGGGACCCAGTCCCCTCAAATAATTTATTGGGCGGTGGGCTGGGAGTTGGCTCCTATTATGTGGTGCTTATTTCTGAGCAGAAATGCATCAGAATGCAGCAACAAATTGGTTAGACTTATTTTTTTAAAAATGTTGATTTTTAAAAATTGAATTATTTTTAATGCACATACTCATGAAAACCATGGGGGGCAGTTATCACAGAAGAGGCATCTGCCTGCCCCCACCCCAGAGTTCACCTTCTCCTTCAGAATTATTTTGTATCCACAAGAAATCTTATGTCAATTTAATAGGTTGCTTAACTGATTAATCAGTTAGAAACCTGGGCAACTGATGGACTGAGAAGTATTTAATCTGGTGACAGCTTTAGTATGAACATAGTGGAAGGTGCATAAGGATGGGAGATTCTTCATGAATTGTGAGAAAAGCAACTGTACAGTGGCACCTCTGGTTACGTACTTAATTCGTTCCAGAGGTCCGTTCTTAACCTGAAACTGTTCTTAACCTGAAGCACCACTTTAGTTAATGGGGCCGCCCGCTGCTGCCACGCCACCGCTGCATGATTTCTGTTCCCATCCTGAAGCAAAGTTCTTAACCCCGAGGTACTATTTCTGGGTTAGCGGAGTCTGTAACCTGAAGCATATGTAACCTGAGGTACCACTGTATAAAGATAAATGACACTGGCTGCTTTGAACCACCTGAATTCAAATTATTATTATTATTATTATTATTATTATTATTATTGCCCTTTACAGTCTGTTACATATTGTTGAGCAGGGACAAGCAGATGATCAACAGTGATTTACCAGTGGGCTACATTCAGCTATCTAGTGCAGAGGTTTTCAACCTTTTTGATTCCATGGCTCCCTTGACCAACTACAGTGGTAACCCGGTTTAAGAACAGTCCTATTTACGAACAATTTGGTTTAAGAACTCCGCAAAACCGGAAGTAGTGTCCTGGTTTGCCAACTTTACCTTGGTCTAAGAACCAACAGTGGAAGGGCACCGGGAGGCCTCATTAGGGAAAGCGCACCTCGGTTTAAGGACGGTTTTGGTTTAAGAACAGACTTCTGGAACGGATTAAGTTCGTAAACCGAGGTACCACTGTACATTCTTTCTGTGGCACCCCTGTGGGGCTCAGGAGCCCAGTTATGTCACCCCTTGCCTGCAGAGCTGGCAGCCCCTCACCCTGTTTTGAACACCCTTCTTTGTGGAGTGTTCCCTCAGCCTCCTCTCCTTGGGAGTCCTCTGGGCAGCCGCTGCTGCCGCCCCGGTCTCTGAGCTTCCTCCCTACCACAAAGAGAGGTGCCTCCTTCCACTGCCCCACAGGGGTGTGGGACTGGACGTGCTGTTGGGAATGGACAGACAACAGCAAGGGCTGGAGGACTTGTGGCTAGGCTCCCTCGCCTGCTTGCTTACTCCGAAGCCACCTCAGCTCCTGGCAACCAGCGCCCCCTGGCCAGCCCCAGAGGCACCATTCGCCCAGGGAGCTTGTAACCAGGGCTGCTGCAACAAACAGCTGTGCAAGCCTTTGGGAGGCAAAGATTCAAGAGGGCATCAGAGGAGAGAGGGAAGGAAAGAGGCCCAGAGGCCAGTGTTGTCCATGGCACCCCTGACCATCAATGTTGCCCGTGGCACCCCTGACCCCACGGTACCAAGTTGAAAACCACTGCTCTAGTGAACAACCCACAACTGAGGCTGTAACTTTGCAACCTGTTGCTCTCCCAGTAACACTCTGTCCAGCCACGCTGTAGTGTTTTATTATAAGAGGACGGTGATGATAACAGTAACAACAGGATGCCACCTCCTTTGACTTAGCTCCCTTTAGAACCAGGCTTGCCCTTACAAGAAGAAAAGGTTCCGGGGCTGAGCCCAGGCCCAAACGCAGTCCAGAAGTGTAGCCAATCTGTTCTGGGAAAGACCTGGCGAGGAGGACCATCTCTGCACCGCCCGCCCGCCCCGCTCTCCCCCTTTCCTCGCCCCTCTGCTGTGTAACCTGACCTGAGCAACCAGCCCGCCAGCAGCAGAGGCGGCAGCTGTCGGCGGGCGGAGCTCCCACTCCCTGGCGCTGCAAGCGGGCGCCGCTCCCGGGGGCCTCCCGTCGCCTGCTCCCCTTTCCCCGGAGACGGGGCGGCATGGCCCCGGGCTGGGCTTCAGGGAGCGCCCTACTGTTGCTGCTGCTCTCCGTTAGCCCAGAGGCGCTGGCAGGTAGGACAAGAAACCACGCTGCCCCGTTCCCGCGACACCCCCTTTCCCCGCCGTCGCAAAAAAAGTCCGGGGACGAGGAGGGAAGGTGGGGGCTGCGCGGGCGGATCTGAGCCGCGCGGCTTCTACGGGGTTGCAGAGCTACCTTTGCCGAGGGCTCGCTCGGCTCCTCCCTTTGGCTCCCCGCTCTGCGCTCCCACCCGTCGGCCTCTGCGAGCGATTGGCCAGTCCCCGTTGCATTTTGCAAGAATGCAGTGCATGGCGCAGGCTGGCCCTCGAGGGCTGCGGCTCGTGCCCGCTGTAGCCTGGCAGCGGACCCTCGGCTGGAGGAGGCGGGAGGGGAAGGCGCGCACGAAATGATAGTTTGGGGGCACGATGCGTGCCTGTTGTGGCGCGCGAGCCTGGTGCCAGGTGCCCAGGCTTGTAATCGAAGTTAAAAGAAAACAAAAGAAAACGCACGTCTCTCCTGGGAGCTTCAACAAGTTTTACAACCAAACCAATCTGCAGCTCGGCTGTATAGTATTGTTAATGCCAATAGTTTTGGATGCAAAACTTCTTACTAAAATGGGAGATTGGATAAATAGACACACACACCAGTGCGGAAGCAAAACTTGATTTGTAAACCGGGACCTTAATCTCAGGTATTTAGGAGGAAGCCTAGTAGTGGGAAGTTGCACTCTGCACGTGTTCAGATGCATTACATTGCTTCTCGTGCTCAAAGACTAAGACCTGACATAATAACTAATTTCTGGAGTAGAATCCTGCTAGAACCTGAGAAATAATCGGCTGAGCCAAACAGTGGACAGAGATGGCAAGTGCTCTCTCTCTCTCTCTCCCCCCCCCCCCCCATTCTGGTACTTCGGTTGCCTTTCGACAACCGAGGATGATATCAACGTCATCAGCAGTGGAATGCAATGAAGTGACTACCACCTTTTTGCAGTGTATCAGCATGTAGCACAGTGCATTACGTTGGCTACATCATTAAGTGGTTGGCCAAGGCAAACAGCAGTTTTCAAGTTTGGAAACCCATGTACCAGGCGAGATGTTGACATGATTTTCTCCTGCATTACACTATACCTGCCCCCCCCCCCCCCGTCAGTGCCCTTTTATTGGACAAGTTGTGTTAGCAAGATTAGCAAGTATTTGAGTTTCATAGGACTCTACCTAATGGATAACTTTGTGCAACTTCAAGATTATTTACCTTGCCAGGTAAGTCCCCTAAAAGCCATACTTTGAAGCAATCTGAGGCTTTTGGAATTACTTCAGAGTAGTCTTCAACAGGATGACATCAGGCTTAAGGCAAGTGCTCTGTTCAAACTGGTTTGCAGACTGAGCTGTTCATCTTGCAGTTCTCCATTCCAGGAAAAGAACTTGCAGGATCAGATTTCTGAATAATTAGATTCTAAATTAATTCATGCTGAGCCTTACAGTATGATAGATGAGGCTTTAGCTATTTGACCATAAAGGACAGAAGATGTATTGCCTCTTTGATCTTTAGTATTTATGCTGCATTTTTTTTTTAAATCACACATCATTAAAAGGTTTTGGAAGCAAATCAAAACAGTTGAAATCAATAGTAGTTTTTTCATTGACAGTAATGGGATTTAGATTGCACACTTTGGACGTGATTCAGAGGTACATGCCTGTAGCACATCAAATATATTTTCTGCTTTTCCCAATCAGTCAGAAGCTTCCTCCCCAGCCCTATACCTCAAATTGGCTTTTAAAACATCATTGAAAAAAGAGCATTGTGGATTTCTATTATGAGAGTTGCTGATAGGAAAATTGGCTGTAGTAAATAGGCAAGTTACTGTTTTATTAATTCACACTAGACGATCAAGTGCTTACAAATGGGTGTTATGTGGCACCTGTATTAGTGCCAATTCCGCTGATCAAAGCAGTCAAATGGGTACACGTAGGTCAGACGATCTCGTAGGTGAACTGCTCCCAAGTTGTTAAGGGCATTATATACTAATAGTAACATCTTGGGGTCGCAGGTGGCACTGTGGGTTAAACCACGGAGCCTAGGACTTGCCGATCAGAAGGTCGGTGGTTCGAATCCCCACGACGGGGTGAGCTCCCATTACTCCTGCCAACCTAGCAGTTTGAAAGGACGAAGTGCAAGTAGATAAATAGGTACTGCTCCGGCGGGAAGGTAAATGGCGTTTCCGTGCGCTGCTCTGGTTTGCCAGTAGTGGCTTAGTCATGCTGGCCACATGACCAGGAAGCTGTACGCTGGCTCCCTCAGCCAATAAATCGAGATGAGCACCGCAACCCCAGAGTCGGTCATGACTGGACCTAACGAACAGGGGTCCCTTTACCTTATCTAACACCTTGAGCGCAATCTGGTAGCAAATGGGCAGCTCTCTGAGCACAGGTGTTCTATACGCTACAAGGCCTCATCTGTGCTGCAGCATTCTGCACTAACTGCAGCTTCTGGATGAAGCGTGAGGGAAGCCCCACATAAAGCACATTGCAGTAATCCCGTCTGGAAGCAAACCAACACATGAACTACTGTGACAAGGCTTTCCAAGAATGGCCATAGCTGTCAAGCCAGGCTCAGTTGGTAAAAGGCACTTCTAGCCATTGAGGCTACCTGAGCCTCTCTGGTGACACACCTGGAGCCAGAAGCACCCCCAAACTGTGAAGCTGTTCCTTCAGGGTGTGCACAACCCTATCCAGAGTAGGCAACTGGCCAATTTTCTTCAGCCAAATTGATACCTTGTGTTAGAACGCCTTAGCACTAAAACGGAAGACAGAAGTGCCTGGCGTGCTCTGGTCCATGGGGTCACGAAGAGTCGGACACGACTAAACGACTAAACAACAACAGCACTAAAACGAACCAAAAATGTCACAGGTAGGGATGTAAGATGGCATAGTTTTTCTCCACCCTATATTAATTGTATGTTACAAGGCATTTGCAACCCTGTGAACATTTGCTGAGGTTTAAGACCCACTGAATTTTCCTGGACCCTATTTTTGGATAGGCATCCCCAGGATTGCTTTGTAAACGTTTTCATTTGAGTATTTTAGATTTTTTTATTTCTTCTTTGCTGTTACTTTAAAACATGCTAGAATGATGTTTGAAGTCCACTTTGGTTGTGCAGGAGGACCAGGCAGGTAAACCTGAGGCAGCTTGGTTGGATGTGCCACTCTAGGGCTGAGAGTGCCTTTCGTCTCCTCAATCCCAGCCAGGGGAACTGGATTTGTGACACACAACTCCCAGAGCTGTTGTTTTCATATATGGAGACCACTTTCAGCTCTTCTTTGTGTTGCAACCAAAACAGCAGAGAGGCTTCCTCTCGCACCTTACGGACTAACATGAGCCAGGTGCACATTGTATGCACACAGGTACACATCTGGGCAGGCTTCAAGCTTGAGGGGCCCTGGGCCTAGTTCCCTTGTAACCTGGGCCAGTCCTCTGTGGGCTGTAATGTAATATAAGCCTGTAATAGATGCTGGGGAACCACCATTTTTATTTCCTTCAATGCCCCTGACATTTTTCCACTGGAGGTAAAACAGCTGCAGGTGGCAGGCAACCTCTCTCTCTCGAAGCGCTGATTACTGTTATTATGGTAGTGTTTTGGAGATTTGTGAATGCCATTCATTTGCAACGTACTCACTAGAGGGTTTTATTATCCTGGTTGCTGTTATGCAGTAAAAAAAATCCGTTCAGAGCTATAAGGTGCAGCTACATCGTTAACCATTCTCCTAACAAACAGCTTTTGTGAGAGCTATAAAACAAGTAAACTAACCGAGGCATGATTATTTAGGAGACCACCTTTCGCCACATACTTGTAATCTCCTCTGTCTTCTGTGAGAGAAAATGAAATAGCACAGAAAAGAAATGGTTGTAAAGCGCTTTGCACATATAAAGGCCGCATCGTATATGATAAAAAATAAATTGCTGCCCATATTTCAAATGCGTTGTATTTCAAAACCTACCTGCTTGGCTTTCAGACAGTCTTTGGGAGAGTTAAATCAGAAACAGATGGGGAAATGAGATTGGTGGGGTTTATTTTGTTTTTCTGAGGTTATTTGACCCAAGTCTTTGGGGTGGCTGGTTGATAAATAAAATTCATTAAAAACATGATGCATTATGCCTATATATATTTGACTAAAAGAAGAAACAATTTATTTCCTTTTAACTCATGTAACCAGATGTGAGCTGTGGCCAAGCAGATTTCTTTTTTGTTTGTCTAAGCACAACATCGCAGTAGAGACTGAACCATGGTTACAGTTCAGAAGTAATGGGGAATTGTGGTTCTGCAAACCTGGTTGTCTTGCAGTGAATCCAAGGACTGAGCTCCACATTCTGGAAAAGGATTCTACCATTTCTGAATGCCAGTGGTGGTGTGCATGGAGGAAAGGTCCTGATTAACCACATCTCCTTGTTCATGGGAAGCTATTATGGCAAGGAGAATACTAACCTAGGTTTCTTCTCAGCATGCTAATCTCCTCTGTGCTACCTGGCCCTACCTGCTTCTGAACCCTCTTTCTGTTCTTCCTTGTTTGACAAAAGCTGCCACTCTAGAAACTTCCACTCCTCAAGCCTGTCAGGATTAGGGAGCTCACCTCATCACAACCTATGCTGTTAATGGTGGTAGAGTGTGGAACACAAACATAGTAAACATTGTGCAAGCCATAAAGCTTGTGAACTGGGAGGAAGAATGAATTCTGCACATTTTTTACTGCTAGGTGTACCATCTGCATATAATGTGTGGAATCCATTATTTATAGGCAAGCGTGCAATAATGTTCTCTTCTGATCTTTGCTTTTTAGTATCATTTTACGGCGAAAGCTATGTGCATTTAAACATTGCCGAATCGTCCCCAACAACTTCACTGAAATTACGTTTTCAAACAAGCAGACCAGACGGGTTACTTTTTCTCGCTGCAGGAAAAGACATTTATTTTTTGGTGGAACTACATTCCGGAAATGTGCAGGTAAGATTCTGTGCGAACAAAGGTGTCTTATGAGCCAGACAATTTGCCTGTCTAACTAAGCACTGCCAATTTTGAAGGAACAGAAGGTCCTCCGCGACAAAAATTACATATGCCAGCACTGGTAAAACCAAAAAACGACCCGAACTTTCCATTTCCTTTTGATTGTGGCTCGTTTGCTTTGGTTTTGGCAGTGGCTCTCCAAGGTCTGAGGCAGGGACATTCTCCAGCAAGACCACCAGGAGGAGCTGTTGTTGGAGGTGCAGTGCTGTGGAACTACCCTCCCAACGCTGGCATTGCTGCTTCTTACCTGGACTATGTGGGAAGGGGGCAAGGTATCAGCAGGGTCCAGGGACAAGAGTGCTGGATTGATTCTGCCAGTGGGCCATGCAGCCTGACCTTGCCATAGCTCTGCTTTGCCCACACACCATTCAGGTAAGCAGCAATGGTGCTGGCAGCAGGGGGGTAGTTCCACGGCACCGTCTTACCAGTTTGGCCATTCCTGAAGGCCATTGAGATCCTTTTTAACTGGCGATGCCAGGCATTGAACCTGAGGCTTCGAGCACAGAAAGCATGAGTTCTGGGCCTTCCAGCATTAGGTAATGCAGGCTCCATTTGATTGAAATTAAAGCTATAGGAGCAGATTCTATGGTGTATTTATATCGCAATATTAAGACCAAATGGGACGTGGGTGGCGCTGTGGGTTAAACCACAGAGCCTAGGACTTGCCGATCAGAAGGCTGGTGGTTCGAATCCCTGTGACAGGGTGAGCTCCCGTTGCTTGGTCCTTGCTCCTGCCAACCTAGCAGTTCGAAAGCACGTCAAAGTGCAAGTAGATAAATAGGTACCGCTCTGGCGGGAAGGTAAACGGTGTTTCCGTGCGCTGCTCTGGTTTGCCAGAAGCAGCTTAGTCATGCTGGCCACATGACCCGGGAGCTGTACGCCAGCTCCCTCAGCCAGTAAAGCGAGATGAGCTCCGCAACCCCAGAGTCGTCCACGACTGGACCTAACGGTCAGGGGTCCCTTTACCTTTACCTATTAGGACCAAGGCACAAAAGACTGCTTATGCCCTACTCATTTCACACGAGCGCTAGATACGTATACTGGAGCAACTATTGACACCTTTCCTTATCATGAAGCAGAATGCTGTTTCTAGGACCTTTCAACTATAAGCCATCTGTTCTTCCAGAATAAGAGCGTCGTTTCATGGTACAGACAGGGACGCTTTGAAAGTGGTTAGGAACTACAGTCATTCACATAAGGCCATGGCCATCGTTGCAGCTAGTGAACTAAACCACATCACATGGCTGCTTGGGTGCGGTGGTGCCAGTTGAATGACTGCAGGAGGTTTTGGAGGGGGAAATGTAGATGGCACATTTTATGATTCATTTGTACGGCATCAACTGACTTTGCGGAGTTCTCAGAGCTGCAGTACGTATTAGGTCCTGATCCAAAGGACTTTACATTCTGAAGTTCTGTGGCTACTCTCTTTCAAATGGCAACCCCCAAAAGAAAATGGGAAGATAAGGTAATCTTGAGCTTTACCTGTGCTAATTCATGCAGTTCATGTGACATGGATAAAGTTCCATGAACATGGATGACACTATATTTGTAAATGCATAAATAATACAGAAAGCACGGTTTAAATTGCAGTTAAGTGATCAGGGCTAAGATTGCATCATGCACTTGAAATGCTTATCGATTGATCTGAAATATTTATTTATCACCTTTCTACTTTGTTTTAAAGTGCTTCAGGCAAGTTATTTCCTTTCTTATCCTAGTCTGGTTCAGATGCAATGCTAAACTATGACTTAGTATAGGGGGTAGGCAACTTTGAAGATCTATTTCTTTTAAAGGCAAGGTGTCTGCACTGATCCCAAGAGTTGCCTCGTATTTATATCTGTGTTTCATGCATGCAGTTAGTTTAGGCTGCAATTTTAAGTGCACCTACCTAGGAGTAAGACCCATTGAACCTAGTAGGACCTACTCCTGATTAGAAATTGTTGTGCTTATGCTGTTTGTTATCTTTTCCTTAATGCATTTCCTAACTCATTGGAATAATTAAAACTATATCCCTTTTTCTGTAGGTGAGAATCAATCTTGGAGCAGGAGAACAAGTCCTCCGTTCCCAAGGAAGTTCCCAGCTGAATGATTTAACGGCGCACCTTATAGAAGTCCATTGTGAAAGAGATAACGTTATACTGGTGACTAACAAAAATGATCAAGCTGCCACAAAATTGCCCGGTGTCCTGTTTGAACTAAACTTTCAACACGGCCTCTATGTTGGCGGAAGTGGTGACCTTGATGTTCCTTACCTCGATGGCGCACAAACAAATTTCCGGGGATGCATTGAAGATGTGATATTTAACCAGCATGACATTCTGTCATCCCTGAGACCTTCTCCTAGGTTTAAAAATGTCCACGAAGTGTCACTGGGATGCAGCGATGAATTTTTTGCAGGCGAAGAGGAACCTATTAGTTTCTTTAGCTCAAAGTCGTATGTTTCTTTTCCACTTTGGAACACCCAGACTGAAAGAGTCTTTGAGTGTACAGTGCAGACCACAGCTCAGAGAGGCTTGCTGCTGTACAGTTCCGGTCCAGCAGGAGACTTCGTTGGAATGGAAATTGAAAATGGTCTAATTAAAGCTCATCTTGGAAAGGGAAAGAACAGATTTCAGCTTTCTTCCCTTAGCCCTGTCAATGATAGCCAGTGGCACTCTGTCAAACTGAAAATCTCTGCAAAATATATTGAACTCATGCTAGGCAAGGAAACAGTGAAAAAATCATTACCCTCGCACACTAAGCTTCCTGTCCTCAAGCAGGCCTTTTATGTAGGTGGAGTAAATGATATTATCCGTGCCAGAGTGCTGAAGCTGGGGTTAACCTCACTTTCTGGGAGATATGCTCAAGGGGGATCATTCAGAGGCTGCTTGAGAGATTTGAAAATTAACTCAGAAAGGAAATCCTTGAAGGATGTTCTTGTGACTAAGGATATTTCACCAGGATGCAAAACCAAAAGCGCCTTTAGTACAAATCCAGTTGTAGCACCTGAAAAACAACCTGTTGGAACAGCAGCTTCCATGTCTGCTGTCAGTGCTGTAGCATCCAAACTCCATGGGAAAGAGAGTCACGACCACTTTGTAGTTGTAAACAACTTGATTGTTCCAGAGGGTGGGCAAGCAGCGCTTGAATCTAAGCACATTAAAGTCAACGTCGAATTCAAGAAATTAGGGATTCGGCAGTCGCAAATCCTTTTTAAAGTTAAAGACCAGCCATCTCATGGCTATTTGAGGTTGGATGTTGAGTCAGAGCAGGAAGAGTCTACATTCACCATGCTAGATTTATGGCAAGGCAGAGTTCTGTACGTCCACGATGGCTCTGAGGAAAGCTATGATTATTTTACTTTCTCAGTTTCTACGAGCAGTAAAAAAGAGATGCCTCCATACTTGCAAGGAAACAAGAACTACATGTTCACCATTACGGTGAAGCCAATAAATGATGCTCCAGAGCTCACACTCCCCAATGGAAACTTGTTTCTTCTGTTTGAGCACTCAAAGAAATGCCTGGGTGTAGATTCAATAAATATTTTGGATGATGATACAAGTGCTGCTGATCTCATTATTACAGTCCTGAATGCAGATGCTGGGTTTCTAGAAAATTCCAAGATGCCTGGCAAGGCCATTACTGCCTTTCCTTACAGAGACTTACAAAATGGTAATGTTTTCTTTGTCCACACTGGAGCCAAGAACTCCAGGATTGTTCTGCGAGCGAGCGATGGGGAAAAAGTCAGCAACACGGTTGTGTTGCGTGTCATGGCAGTTCCCTTAGAGTATAAATTGGTCAACAACACGGGGGTGGATACGCTACAAGGCGAAGCAGCCTTGATCAGACCCAGCAATCTGGCCATCGAAACAAATGCCTTCCAACAAGAGCTGGATATACGATATGAGATCACAGAGCCGCCCCGTTATGGAGAAATTCAGAGACAGCAAGCCGGTGGAGAATGGAAAGAGGCAAACTCTTTTTCTCAACGCTCCATTGAACGTGGCCGCGTGAGATATGCTTCTACCTTCAAAGAGATTCTGCAAGATAATCCCCTTGAACACTTTAAATTCAAAGTTAGCATTGGCAGCAAAAGAAGCGAAGAGTTTCTGTTCCCGGTCATGGTGAAATGGTTGAGGTACAATTTATTGAGACATGTGCCACTAGTAATTGACAAATCAAAGAGGGAGTACCTTAGCTCAGATCATCTTCTTGCTGTGCTAGGAAAAGTAGAAGTGCCAGGAAATGAACTTTATTACAAGTTGCAGTCCTTGCCTGAGAAAGGAAACCTTCTACTTTATAACACACCTTTGCAAATAAATTCAACATTTAGCCAGCAGGACATTTCTGATTATAACGTAGAATATCAGTTAACAGAGTGGCCCCGCGAAGAAACGGAAGACTCGTTTCGATTCTTAATTTCTACAAAATATGTGGAGTCAAATATCTATGATTTCAGAATCAGCATTAAAGCAGACCCACGAAACATTCTTTTGACGAACAATGGCCTCAGTGTTCTTGAGGGTGAAGGGAAACTGATCACGAAATCAGAATTATTTGCACAAACCTTCACAAATAAGACCTTCCAATATAAAGTTACAAAGAGTCCGCGTCATGGAAAGTTGATGCTTATTAATCTTTCAGATTCCCAGGAAAGTAACAATAACATTAGCAGTTTCACAGATCTGGATATAGTTGGTAGATATCTCATGTATGTACACGATGATTCTGAGACGCAATATGATGAAATCCATATCACAGCAACTGCCAAGGAGTTGGAGGAAAAGGTGAGCTCAGACTCAGAAATGGAACCCCCTTTATCAGCAGATATCAAATTTAACATTTCTGTCCAGCTGAAAAATGATGAGAAACCACTTCGTGTCATAGATAAGGTATTTCATGTTGTTAAGAATGGAAGGAAACTGCTGACCTTGGCTGACCTTTGCTACCATGATCCCGATACTGATTTTGATGATAATCAGTTGTTGTACACCAGGCGTGGCATTCCTAATGGAGACTTGGTTTTCGTCAATGAAACGTCTCGTAGGCTGTATCAGTTTAAGCAAGAGGACCTGGCACAAAGGCGAGTCCTGTTTATGCATCGTGGGGCAGACTACGGTCGCTTTGTGCTGTTTGTAACTGATGGGAAGCACTATACTTCCTCACTTCTCGAAGTAAGTGCTTCCGACCCTTATGTCCGTCTAGCAAACAACACTGGGTTATTGATCCAGAAAGGACGAGAGGGCGTGATCACCACAGCTAACTTGAGCGCTGCCACGAACCAAGATATTAGAAGTGAACACGAAATTACATTTGAGATCTCTTTACCTCCAAAGTATGGGCAGGTCTTGGTAAATGATTTAGCAGTGGGCACTTTCACTCAGCATGACCTCAAAGTAAGGCACGTGACGTATAGACATGACGATAGTAACAATTTGGTTGACACATTTAACTTTACAGTTTATGCTAAAGGTGCCAGGTTGGATGCCGAAATGAACATCCGCATATTCTTGGAAAGTCATCAGCGTCCACCAGTGATCGTAAATAACGGCAGACTTTTGGTTGAGGAAGGGAAACCAGTCAAGATCACTAAAGGGAAATTGCTGGTAAGCTGAAGTTGTCTAATCATTTTAACAATATATCTTGAAGCCCAGTGTCAGGTGGCAGAGGAACCAACCCCCTACGGCAGGTTGCCAGGAACGGATAAGACAAGGAAAAGTCCTTACCGACTGCTTTTTATTCAATGTTTATAGAGAGAGGCTTGGAATGCAGCCCCTTAGAGTAATATTGTTGTCCCAAGTGACTCTCCACCCCCTTTTTCTTCCACTTCCTCATTTGTCACCTTCTCCCCTACCGGTGGCCCAGAGGGCCCTTTGCTTCTGAGCCCTTTGCTTTCCCACTTTCAAGGCTCGCCGGGTTCTTGGAGAGGAGGGTTTGGAATGCTTTCTAAAGACACTGTGTCCATCAGCTGTTGCCCTCATGGTGCTTCCTCTTCCTCCTCTCCCATTATTTCCCAGCTTTCCCCCTCTGATCTGTGACCTCCCTCAAACCCCTGTTGTAATTCTGAACTGTCTCCTTCTTCTCTGGAAGGGTCAGGCTAGGGAGGCGGTCTCCCCCATTCCTCCTCTGCCCAGTCCCTGACACCCAGAGGGTTAGCCAAGCGGAAATGTGACCCATGAGCTGGAAAAAAAAAAAAGGTTCCTGTCCCTGTTATTAGTAGGCGTGATGCTTCTTGTCTTAATGCTCACTATTTTGCAAGCATTGGTGTTTGAGCTCTTGAGTGAAAGATTGTATGGTCCATTTTTAAAATACTTTGGGGTTGTTGTTTTTTAAAAGGCAGGGCAAGCATAGTTCAGTGGCTGAATACACTGTATTCGGATATCGCATAGCAGTGCCTGGAGCCTGGAAAGGAAACCCTCAGAGTGGACAGCACTGGGCTACAGGGACCAAAAGTCTGACTCCGTATAAGTCAGCTTCATACATTTGTATTCTGTGCCAGAATGCAGATTATACGCATGCATAGTTTAGCAACAGCTGCCCAAATGGTGCTGTGTCTCTGCCCTACCAACTCTGCACCAGCAAGCAGCTTTTACAAAGAGCCTTGGACAGACTCAGTGAATAATCTCATAGATGGAGGAGTGTTGTGTTGTATTTCTAAGGATTAAATGTGAAAACTGTTTTAAAAGAAAGAAGGTGGTTAGTCTATGCTTTTAATGAACTGTACATGTGCTTTTCAAGGTTGTGCATGAAAACAGTTTGCCATCAGAGATAGAGTTCAAAGTAAGGTCATCTCCAATGTATGGGTACCTTCGGAAGTTTGCATCAGAGGAAGGCTACCTCGGAGCAGAAGAAAATCCAGTTTTGTTCTTCAACCAGGAAGATATCAATGATGGTAACATCCAATATGTGCAGACTGTCTCCGGCCAACTCCAAGACTGGCTTTCCTTGGACGTGACCAATGGAATTCGGGGACTCAGTGGAATAGAAATTGCTGTGGACATCATTCCAAAAGTGATCCCATTAGAAGTACACAACTTCACAGTCACCGAAGGGGGTTCGAAAATCTTGGATGAAGATGTTATAAAAATCCCTAATAGCCATTTTGCAGGGCTCAAATGTGAATTTGGTTTGATTGAGCCACCGAAACATGGGCGGATTGCAAACTCTAACTTTCCTGGAATGGCACTGGCTCAATTTACCAGAAAACAGGTGAGATTACTGAAAACACAATTCTGTTTTAAATTATTCTTTAAAAAGCAGTTCAGATTATTATTTGGGAACTGTATAACTGGGAGTGGTCAATATTCCATTGATCTGGACAGTATGTTGCTTCTGACAACGAGAAACCTCCCACATTTTAAAGAAACATATTGTCTTCCATTATTGTATATTGTATTGTTTATTGCATATAAAACAGGACAAGAATGATGTGAAAAGTAACATGACAGTTACTTAGGTACATGTAGTGGTTGAATCCTTGCAGTTTCATTTTTGGAACAGGCTAGATTCTTAATTTGGTTACTCTCCCTTTTCAGCTAGAACAAGGATTCATCTTCTATATTCATGATGATAGCGAACAGCTACTTGACAATTTCACCATCATAGCAAACAGCACAGAACTGTGGAAGCAAAGCTTGCCTCAAATGGTATTTGTGACTATTTCACCAGTAAATGATGAACCCCCTGTTATAAGGCGAAACAAAATACTTCGGGTAAGACCTGCATTATTTCCAAAGTTTTTCATCTGGGTTATTTGTGCCTTATTTCTGTAAAAGACAGCATGCACAGCTAGAACTGAAAAGGTCGTCCTAAATTCTGTAGAATTACCTTACATGCATGGAAAACATTGGCTAGTATCCAGTTAAGTTTTATTCAGAGTGGAGCCATTGAAATTAAGGAACCTAATTTAGGCCCCATCTGCGCTACACATCTGAAGCCGTTTCATACCACTTTAAACAGTCATGGCTGCCCCTAAAGAATCATGGGAATTGCAGTTTGCTAAGGGTGGTGAGAGTTGTTAGGAGACCCCACAGAACTATTATTCCCAGACTAACCTGGAAAGAGAGATTGAGTCTTAAATCATGTTATGCTTTAAAATGCTTCTCCATATTTAATACCCCAACCCTCTGTTATTCAATAGATTTGCCCTTTTATCCCTTCACAACGTTTGTAACCCTCCCCTGAGTTATTTCCAACTTATGCAATGTGCTGTTAGATATTCTGAAGGAGTGGTTAATTCAGCAACGATCAGTCATTTTGACAATTTACCATTTGAAACTTTCTTCACCTTTTCCTTTTTGGAAAAGGAGTGAATGATTCACAAGCCCCTTTTAATCAAAAGATTAATCACATGTTCATGATTGGCCTCTTGGGGAGTGATATACGGTATGTGGCTTCTGTTTTGGATTATTAAGCCTTTGAATATATTCTAAGCAGAATTGGTCTCCTATATCCTGCCTGTTTCAAGTTAGCAGGAATGCAATTTTATCTAGATGGCATCAACTTGGATCCTCACCATCCTTTCATGAGTGCAAGGCCTCTTTCCATTTCTGGAGGAAACGGAGACCCTTTTTCTCTGCTAGAGAAACCAGGGGTAGTGCAACATTTTTCACTGATCTCCCCTTCCCCATCCAGATCGTCTGCTTTGTGTGCAGAATATCCCAGGTTAAATCCCTGGCATCTGCAGGTAGGGCAGGGACTATTCCTTTCCTGAAAATCTTAGAGAGTTGCTGCCATTCAGGGAGATAGTACTGAGGTAGTTGGACCAATGGTCTGTCTGGGAGCCAGTGTGGTGTAGTGGTTAAGAGCGGTAGACTCGTAATCTAGAGAACCGGGTTCGCGTCTCCGCTCCTCCACGTGCAGCTGCTGGGTGACCTTGGGCTACTCACACTTCTCTGAAGTCTCTTAGCCCCACTCACCTCACAGAGTGTTTGTTGTGGGGGAGGAAGGGAAAGGAGAATGTTAGCAGCGTTGAGACTCTTTCGGGTAGTGATAAAGCAGGATATGAAATCCAGACTCTTCTTTTTCTTCTGCCCCAGTATAAGAGAGCTTCCTATGCTCTTATGTCGCACACTACTCCAGAAAGTTCCCCAACCTTCCAGAACAGATTTTCAAGAAGCCACAGGAAGCAGAGGGGAGGGAAGATCTGCTGCTTCCCATTCACTTAGTTAGGATCTAAGGTGGCCATCATTTCAAGCATAGGTACAGAAGTTCATCAGTAGTACAGTAGTATATCTGTATAACCACAAGGGGGACATGTTTTCATTTTTGTGGAAGCTTCTCCAGTCATCAGAAAACAGAATCATAGAATTGTAATGTGAGAAGGTGCCCTGACGATGGTTCATACCATTTTAGTATTTAATTTAATTGTACAGCAGTGAGGCGTAAACACCCCCACCCTGATCTAGAAACATCCCCATGAAAGCAGATTCAGTTCAAAGCAGGTGACTTTTTTAGAGTAATGTTTAGAATTTAAAGAATAAATAGACAGAATTAAATGATTGTGGATACATTTTTAGCTTTGGATATCCATGAACTCCAACAATCCCTTGTACGGTGGCATAGTTTATACTCCCTCCCTCAGATCCACTCAAGTAAAAAAAAAAGAGAGAAAAGAATCTGGTATTATATTTGTAGAATGTGTTGAGACAAAACTAGGAAAACAGATAATGATCCTTTTTTGGAATGCCCTGAAGTTTATGGGCTGGGCCATGAGGAAGGTAGTAATGTAAAGATTGGGAATCCATGGCAGTCCACAAGTTGTTGGGCTCCCCCACTCCCAGAAGGCATGGACAGTTACAGCCCCACAAACTCTGGAGGGTCACAGATTCTCCAGCCCTGCTTTAAACCCGTTGAAATCAGGAATCAGTCATAAAAAACATGTCCCATCGATTTACTCAGAACAGACCTGTTGAAATTAATGCACCTAACTTAGCCATTAATTTCCATGGGTCTCCTCTGAGTAAGACATAGTTGACTATGACCTATGTAACAGAATACAACAATAACACTGATGAAATCAAATCAGTAGAAATGGAGGGAGGAGTTTGGGGGTGGGGGGTGAAGTGAAAGGGACAAAAAAGCCTGGTTATAAAGGGATATATATATATATATATATATATATATATATATATATATATATGCATGCCAAAAATACGATCTTCTTCAAGCAAATGTCTCCCTGTATGATGGCTACATCCATTTCTAAGGGTTTCCTGCCCACGTTGGATTCAGTGACATCTGGCATTTCTTAACCAGTTATGTTTGGTTGGTAACCACTGTAATACTGTAGTAACACCTTTCCAGGATTTGGGGAGATGGTAAACACCCACTGTGGTCCCAGAGTTACGTTACAACAATAGAAAAATTCAATATTAAAATCATTTCATCATTTTGAAGACATTGAGGTTTTTAATTTTTCTCTGGGCACAGGAAAGCAGGAAGCTGGAGAGTTAATTTTAATTTTGCAATACTGGATCATTTCTTATGGCAAGGGGTTCCTATTTGCTTCCCGTCGAGAAGGGTTGCAACTAGACATTTCTGCACAATAACCTACATTCTTTTTTCTTTCCCTTTTTGAGGCAGGGGCTACTTTATTGTCTCACTCTAAACACACATTCTGGTGATCCTATTTCACAATTAAAGTATCTGTTTTCCCTTAGCAGAGGCATCATCAGGTATCGTTTGATGTGGTGGCGGTGTTTCTATTGAATTCAACATGAGAATGAATTTTGTCAAAGATTGCTGTGGTTCTTTTAAATATTACATGAAACCTTATTGCCCAACAGCAGCTTAACGTCTGACGCGTTCCTTCGTGATGAGGAAGGGGCTACAATAAAATGTGAAATTATAAGTATGTACAAAGGATGAAAGACAAAAGAGGGAGACATTAGCCTTTTCATGAAACAGTGATAATCCTGTGTCAACATGTGAGCAGATCCACATCGATTAGTTCTGCCTCTGACATCATGGATGCCAGATTACCTCTCACCCAATATCTGTACATCTAATGTGAATGTCGGGTGGGGCAAGCCTGCTTGCATGATATAACTCCCACTCACCCATTGATTCAGCCCAGGAGCATTTCTTGTGAATGGTGCTATTGGGCGTAGGGTGTCCTTTCTCAGTCGTTAGCTTCATTCATTTTCTTTTGCAATGCTTGCATTTGTTCTGAAATGTTGTGGCCAGGGTACAAGTAACTGTGAGTGCAGGGGCAGTCGTTTGCACTTCTCAAATCGCAGTCCCTGTTTCCATCCGAGGCCACCACCACCAGTGACGGGAATTTCCGAAACAGTTTGTGATAACAACATACTGATGGGACAGTCAATCCCCAGATGTCTCTTCTGGGTTTATCCTTATATATTTATAACCAGAGCAACAATATTTAGTTAATTGATCAGAGTAATTGAATAAAAACAATTTGAGGGGATTGTGCAGAAGTGGAGACTTTGATACTGTCCCAGGAGAAGATTATCTTGGAGGTCCAGAATTAGGTGTGAGCAAGACTCCCTAGCATGAAGCAAGTTTCCGTGACTGTTTTACCAGTGATGTGGAAGAGACTGGGGGTCGGGGAGGTGGTGAAGAGCTGGAAATCTGTGTTGCAAGCAGTACTGAGGACCATAGCAAGCCTGTTATTGCGCCAGAAAGCAGACCTACTGAATAGGGAAGCCAAGGTCTAGTTTGGGAGATATTTAGCTCTTTGAGGCATTGCAGAAATGCTAAGTGGGCTCAGAGTAGTCTTATAAGAAAGGGAGTTCCCCTCACATTTTTAATGAACTAAAAATATGGCCCTGATTATACAGTCATCCCTCGGGTTGAATGCGCTTCGGGTTGAGCGCGTTTGAGTTGCGCTCCGCGGCAACCCAGAAGTAACGGAGCGCGTTACTTCCGGGTTTCGCCACTTGCGCATGCACAGGCGCTCAAAATGACGTCATGCGCAGAAGTGGCGAAAAGCGACGCACGCAGACGTGCCATCGCTAGTTACGTTTGCTTCTAGATGCGAACGGGGCTCTGGAACGGATCCTGTTCGTATCTAGAGGTACCACTGTAATAGGGCAGCAGATTGTATTTTATCTTTTAAAGTAATTTTTACTGTGAGTACGTATAAAGATGTTTAGATGTTGAATGAGGGAAGTATTGTTTCCTGTGCATGAGAAAAGGGGGAACTGGCCTTCAAAGGTGATTTGATTTATTAAATCTGCATAAATTTTTGCATTAGAAAAACAATAGTTTTAAAGAAGAAAACCATACTTTGCTGTTAGATGATGCACACAGAAGACATCAACTTAGAAGAAGCATTCTCCCATCTTTCTCACACAGAATGGAACACCTCTTCAGGAATGACATACATATATGCAGTTTAAAAAGTTAATTAAAATCTGCTGCCCCCATTTTTTCCCCCAGTCAGTCAGAAGTAACATCTCCAAAGAGCCATCACGAGCTGACTTGTCAAACAGTAATGAGGTGGCCTTTCTTTTAAGCCAGCTTTGTTATTTGCTCTTTGATGTTGCAGACACTTTTCCATAATTGTCACACAGCTGCTGCTAGATGGAGCCAGCTTCATTGTGTGGCAGGGGGGGAAATGCCGCAAACTGGAGAACAGAGCAGCCTCCGAAAAAACCAGAAATTGGTCATGTCTGATGAGTATGCATTTATGACAAGGCTTAGCGGATTGGCTAAAGAGCGGTTTGGGGATGGGTCAAGAAAGCTTGCAGAACAGCAGGCAAACCCTGGCCCAGAGGGGTAACTTCTTTTAATCCCTTGCATCAAGAACAACAAAATGTTGTGGCACCTTAAAGACTAACAGATTTATTGCAGCATCAGCATGTGTGTATGTTTCTTTTCCCCTTTTACTATCTTGCGGCCATGTGCACAATGCAAGCGGATATCCAAGGTATTATTGCTTCTGGCATTCTTCCAAGCCATTTTCTTCTGGCGCCTTTCTTTTGACCCAGACTGTGAGGTGCAGAGCATCAGCATTAGCCCATCTATTTCCCTGTTTGTTTCAGTCATAGATTGGCCTGCAGTTCTAGACTTCAATGAAACACTGCTGCTATTGAGATAGGTATCGAGACAGAGTGAGTCACGCAGACTATCTTTGTAAGCATTCAGCTGCTCTCAGGCTATACACAATTCCTTCTCCTACTGGTTCAATATCTTATTTAAGTCTTTGTAGTTTGAAATGATTTTAATGATGGACCTTCCTAGGTCTTGCCAATCTGCTTTAGTTGCAAAGCTGTACATTTAACCACTTGGGGTAACCGGAATCAATTTGTGTAATTATTTCCTGTTTTTCTCTTGTGTGTGTGTGTGGTTTTTTTTAAAGGTCTGGGTGGGATCAGTCACTGAAATAACTGTGAATGACCTCTGTGCAGAAGATAAAGATTCTTCTCCCGCAGAACTCTTGTACTCTATTTCTCCTCCAAGCAATGGTCACTTGGCACTCAAGTCTTCTCCAAACAAAAGTACCCTTAATTTTACCCAAGCTCATATTGAGGAAGGACAGTTAGTGTTTGTCCATAATGGTATGTCATGTTCATGTATCAGCTGTTGAGTGTTGTGATTTATTTTTTGGATATATCTCTTACATTTTAATTCATTTAAGGATGCCGGTATAACCCAACATAATAATATAGGACAGCCTTGGCAAATCTGGTGCCCTCCAGATGTTTCGAACTACAGCTCCCATCAGCCCAAGCCAGCATTGATGTCAGATGGAAATACATACTAAAAACTCAGAAATCTGGAAGCTAAATTTTAAGACAAGTAAAACCCCCATGGAAATTATTCTGTCCATATTCCATTGATATGAAAGTGGGATATGGGAGGAACAATGGTATACTATATGACACTTCTCAATCACCTTACAAAGATTGCTCAAATTTTCTTTTTTCTTTTGCAAGCCTAACAATTCCAGAAGAATAAGGGTGCTGAATGAAAAGTGTAGTCGTGACTTGCTACCACCCGAGTCATGCAAACCAGACCTCCACCACCCATCCCAGTTTGCATATAAGTGCTAAGCCAAACCATGGCATAGTGTGACCGTGGAGTGTGAAAGGTTTTGGAGAGGACATCCCTGCTACTTTGCTCTGCTTCCACTTCTGGTACTGGTGTGAAGCTGTGAGCTAAGCCATAGGTTGGCTTAGCTTGTTGTCTCAACTCAAGCTCATGGTTGGTCTCCTCCAGACAAAACAAGATCGATAGGCAAGGCTTGTTTTTGGTTTCCAGCTTGCAGTTTGACTGGAAGAGACCAACTACATGCCTGGGTTTGGATGACAGACGAAGGCAAGCATGGCTTCTCTTTCTGCAGTCCATCAGGATGATCAAACTTGCCATGATCTCTTCAGAAGCCCACATTCTTGTTCATATGTGCTAAGCTATAGTTTGGCTTAGCAGTACGTGCAAACTGAGCCATTGTCTGTCCCTTTTCCATTGGATCTCTTTTGAATTCTGAAAACTTCTGATGCATTATGAACTAATCCCACCTTCTGTAGATAATGCCACAATAGTTTGTCTTGTTTACTCCACTGAGTAGTAAGTAGAGTCCATCACCCACTCAGATCTTTCACTTCGATATGGACACCAGAACATAGGGACCCAGTCCACATGTCATGGTAAACCATAGTTAATAAAACACAAAAAATACATTTCCTGGACTGTATGTCTCCCTCCAATAATATATGGAGGAAACAAACTGCGTTCCCTGGCTTATCATTATGACCAAACAAGGCATTTTGGTTTGGTTTGCTTGCAACAAATGACAACCAGCGAGTCAAGAACAAACCTTAGCTACTTATCATGGTTTGTTGATGGTAAAACAAACCACAATTCATGGTTCAGATAACGATTAGCTGGGGATCGTGGTTTGTTTCATCGGTATGCTAGTAGGGAGGAACAAACATACCAGAAAGGAGCAATTGTGGTAAACCTTCAATTATGGCTTACCATGATATGTGGATGAATCTGCTGACTGAAAATACTGAAGTTCAGATTTTTATAAAAGAATAAAAAGGATTCCATTGTCCAAGGTCCACTTGTAGGTACTAAGATTGTCTGTACATAGAAACCCATCATAGTCATTCCAGATTTATATATTTTTTCTTAGTTACTTAGTTTTACTTTCAGAAGTTTCTGGATAATTTTTGTTTTTATAAGAGTCTATCCATCTTCCCTCAGGGGCCATGTCTGGGGGCTTCAATTTTCAAGTGACAGACGGTCTGAACTTTGCACCTCGACAAATTTTTAGCATCACAGCTCGAACTCTGGTTATTCGCTTAGAAAATAACAATGGACTGGCTGTCTTTCCAGGTGAGACTTTATATTTTCATTTTTAAATATCCAGGAAATAAGAATAAACTCTGGGGCTATGGAATGTCTAACCCAATATTCAGTGTTTAGCTCTTACTTTATGAGAAAGGAAAAAGGGTTTTGGGTGTTGCAAACATGGAGCTCCCACACCATGTTATAAAACAGGAAGCTGCTTTGCATCAAACCAGCCCATTGGTCCAACCTGTTCAGTATTGCTTGCTCTGATTGGCAGTAGCTCACAAGAGTTTCAGAAAGGAGTGTTTACCAGCTGCACCTGGAAATGTCAGGGATTGGACCTGGGGCCCTTTATATGCAAAGCATGTGCTTCACTGAGCTGTAGCCCGCCCCTAAGCTGGGGGTTGAGGGCCTGTGGTCCTCCAGATGTTGATGGACTACAACTCCCATAATCCCTCACCATTGACCATGTCGACTGGAGCTGCTGGGAGCTGGAACCCAAGAACCTTTGGAGTATCACATGTTTCCCATTCCTGCCTTTCCCAACCTAGTGTCCTCCAAAAATTGGACTCCCAACTCTCATCAACCCCAGCCAGCTTAGGCAATGGTCAGATATAATGGGAGTTGTAGTTCAATGGGAGTTGTAGTTCAATGGGAGTTGTAGTTCAAGTTGTAGTTGACTTTAGGTCAACAATAATTAATATCTGGTAATAGTCATATGCACATTCACTCAAGTCATGTATGAACTCTCTCAAAGACTATATATTGTCAGACCCTATAGGTGGATGCTGCTAACATGAGACATTCTGTATGTTTCCCATTATGAATCCTAAATCTTGGAAGCAGAGGAATATATGAAATTATCTCTCTCTCACACACAAATTTACTTAATTTGCGTAATTCAGTATGCTTACAACATTTGGGTTTTACTTTGGTTCAGCATATTTTTATTTATATATTTATTTTATTTACAACATTTGCACAATTCACAATAACTTAATGTTCTCTGGGTGCTGAACAGTAAAAACTACCAACCATGAAAATAAAATGCAGAGCTGCTCATAATGAGCTGATTTAACAAAAGAAGCAAAGCATGAGACTTGGGTTTCAGTCTGAATAAATGTGATCGTATTAAGCTGCATGGGTAAGGCTTTTAAAATCTAAACCCCTGTCCCCGCAGTTGCTTTTGGTCTTCTGAGATAGCTCCAGGCATTAGCTTTTATAGGGGTTTTTATGGTAAGCCAAAGATAATTATAAGCAAACTATTCCTGGTGCAGTTTTGAAGGAGCCGTTCCACTATTCCACTTTCCCCATGTGAGAAACGTAATGGATCTCTCCATACATTCAGCTCTGCTCTGCTAGGGCTGCAATAACTGCCAAGATTTTCTCTTGAGCACTTTTTGAGTTAGAAAAGTGCTCATATAAATTAAACACAGCTTTGGCTACTTTGATTCACCTCTCAGTTGTCCTGCATTTCTTAGACCAGGCTCTGCCAAGATGGCGCCTTCTATATGTTTTGGACTACAACTCCCATCACCTCCTGCCTGCCCGCTCTTGGTTGTTGTAGTCCAAAAGTTGACAAAAGCTGTCTTAGGCTTTCTTGCAGTCTTCCTTCCCCCCTGTTTTTGCTCAATTGTTATTAAACAAATGAAAATCTCTCAAATATTGAAACAAAAAAATGTGCTGTGCTTCTATCTTAATTCAGGTTCACTTTTAAAGTCTACTTTATATATTCATCTGGATATTGATCCTGCAAGTTATATATGGAGCTGTGTCTGCTTGTTGGCATTAGATTGGTATTCAGTCTTCAATCCATGTTGCTTCCACCTCCAGAACAGTCAAAGATAGGGCCTTTTTGGTGGTAACTCCACATTTTTGAACGCTATCCCAAATGAGAACAGTTCCATAAAATTGGGCCCACATTACTGGGCACACGCTTGCTCGTGAACATGAGCCGTGGATCTTAGCCACAGGGAACCAGTAACAGTGACCCCCTGAAAACCTCAGTGATTGGGCAAGAATATCAGGGATCAGGCAGTCCTTGAGATGTCCTGGACCCAAGTTGTAAAGGGCCTTGTAGGTTAATGCAAGAACCTTGAACCTGACTGGTAGCATAAATCATTTTGCAGCAGCTGGAGGCTCTAGAGCAGACCCAGTGGTAGTCCCACATAGTAAAGTACATTGCAATAATTGAGTCTATGGCACAGCTAGCCACTGGGGCTACCTGAGCCTCCAGTGATAAAGATGGATCTAGGAGCACCCCTAGACTCCAAACCTGTTCTTTCGGAGTGAGTGCAGTCCCATCCAGAACAAGCAATGGGCCAATCTCTCGGACACAAGAGCCACCCCACCCAAAGTGTCTCCATCCAGAGTTCAAGCTCAGATTATCAGCCCTCATCCAGTCCATGATTTCACTCAAGCAACAGTCTCTAGATCACGCAGCCTCTCCTAACTCAGATATTATGGAGAAATTGTGTGTCATGAGTATGCTGATGACACTTTGCTCCAGAACTCCTAATGACCACACCCAGTGGCTTCAGATGTAGGGAACAAGATTGTACGCTGCAGTACAACATAACCCAAGGACCGTGTTGGTTAGGCTGGTCCTTTTTTAAAAAATCCTGTCCTTTTTCTAAGTAGTTGAGGCTGGCATATGTAGTATCCCTTCCTTTTATCTTCATGATAACCCTAGGAGGTGGTCTTAGTTAAGTTGAGAGAAGGTTACCAGTCCAAGGTCTTCCAGTGGCTATTATGGCTGAGTAAAATAAAGTTAACTGAACAACATTCCAAAGCACTGCCTGTTTCAAGACACTAAAATCATATACAGTGGTACCTTGGGTTACATACGCTTCAGGTTACATACACTTCAGGTTACAGACTCCGCTAACCCAGAAATAGTGCTTCAGGTTAAGAACTTTGCTTCAGGATGAGAACAGAAATTGTGCTCTGGTGGCGCGGCGGCAGCAGGAGGCCCCATTAGCTAAAGTGGTGCTTCAGGTTAAGAACAGTTTCAGGTTAAGTATGGACCTCCTGAACGAATTAAGTACTTAACCCGAGGTACCACTGTACTTACATCTATGATTCTAAAATACATTATTCTGTGATACTGCCAATTTCAAGACAATTAAATGATTTGCAGTTCATTTCTTATACTTGTGAAAGACTGAACTAGTTTAAAAGTTTTTTGTTTTTTTTAAAAAGGTTTCTTTATTCTTACTGTCCTTTCTGTAAGTTTGGTTGAGTTCCTGCTTGGCCTCTTTGACCCATTATATAATAGCCCTCTGTTGAGTGCATGATGTAGCAACAAAAAACGTTAACCACATCAGCATGGACGTTATTATTGGTGAAATACATCATTGTGGATTGCAGACAATATTTTGCTGGAGCAATGTATCAGTTTTGTTTTAATTACCTTGATTTCTCCATCCCAATATTGCATTTCTAGATTTCGGTTTAATGCTTTATAATTCTCGGTAGAAATAAAACAAGTTACTTAGTAGTTCTCCTGCTGATCAATTTCCCCTTAAACTTTGCTGCAGTGAGCTTCTACAAATGAAGAGAGAACCTGTTCTGAACAGTAACAAAGAGCTGATTCAAACATGCGGAAATTATGGGTGGTATTCAGTTAAATTATGGGTGGTATTCAGTTAAATTATGGGTGGTATTCAGTTAAGTTTTACCGAGAAGACACCCACTGAAATTAATGAACTTATTCATGTTCATTCATTGCAGTGGGTTTACTCTGAGTAAAACTTAGTTGACTACCACCCTAGAAGTTGAACAGTTCTTCCTAGACCATACTACTTCAGACTGGGAGTTCAGTTGGCTTTTGTACATTAAATTGGGAGGGACCACTGCCTTGTCCTTGGGCGGCAAAATGTCTTGAGCCAGCCAATTACAATTGCACGTTAAGCAATTTATATGCTAAAAAGTGCTCAGTGCAATATTAATATACTGCTTATAATTATTCAGGTTCTAAGAAACCCATTACATCTCACCATCTAAAAGCTGTCACCAATGAAGTAGCTGAGTCGGAAAACAGAACTATACTATTTACTGTTGCAAAATCCCCGAAACTTGGAAGACTCATCAGTGTCTCTGGTAATAGCACACAGGATATTACAAGTTTTACGCAATCCATGGTAAGAGTCCGTTTTACTACGGGTGTCGGCAATATGGCTTTGTTACAAATACTTCTCTGCTGTCCGTTATGTTTACACACTTATTCGAGGGGAATTAGACAATATTTTCACAGAAAAATTCCTACCCTTTTCATTTGATCAATATGGGCAGAAGCTTGTTAGGGACAATATTATACAGCAGGGATTCCCAAAGTGTGAGCCATGGAATTCAGATGGTCTGTGTGGCTTGCCTGTACAAATACAATTAAATATCACACAGTTGCTACAGCAGCCAGAAGAATTATTAAGTGTTCCACCAAGACCCACAACAATTTATGAATGGTTTGGGGGTTGGGGGCATTTGGGAACCACTGTTATATGGTGTGCTAAGTTTAATGTGAAGGGTCAACATTTACTAAACCTATGTAAGAAAAGGGAGTGGAAGATTATGGCAATATATATATCCTCAACGTTATAGAAACCAAGTTTGCATTTGTTCTGGGGAAACCTTATAAATTTGAGGGAGTGCAGTGTATAGTTGCTAAGAGGCTGAACTACAGGAAGTTTCTAGTTCAAATATTGCCTCTGCTGTAAACTGATTAGCAGAACAGTTTCAAACAAATTTATTCAGAAGTAATAACCTTTTTTTTTTTTTTAAGAGGGCTTTACTACCTGCTAATTTAAAAGTATGATTGCATTCCAAGTGACTTCGGGCAAGTTACTCTCTCCTGAGCTAAAATGTGCCTATGAGAAAAGTTGCTCTAAAGAAATAAAACAGACTTTGTTTCTTGGTAATATGATGCACCAGGCACTATCTTAGAAGAAAGAGGGTTTCCCCACACTATCGTCTTACACAGGAGGGAATGCGTATTTTAAGTCAGCACTTGCCACCTGTAGTTTTCATAAGTGCTTGTGTTAGTTTTAAAACAAGTAAAATTCTGCTGATTGTCTGAAGGTTCCTTAGATCAGAGTTAATCAAAATATTTAAATGAATTAATCAGCTAAATGTTGTCGCCCTAAGAATACGGTTACAAGATTGCTGTAAAGGGGTGTGGATCCAAACCCCACATTGGGCAAAAGATTCTTACATCGGAGGAGGTTGGACTAGTAGTTGAACCTTGAGGTCCCTTCCAATTCTACAATCGCAGTAATGGCCTGGCTGGGACGTACCTTTCTCATCTGATTGACCATAGTTTCCTGGTTCGGACATAATGAGAAACTATGGTTAGTTAGGTCAAATCCCATTTAGAATAAAGCAGGGAAGAGGCAATGCAAGGACAGCACACAGGGACAAGGCTTGAGCCTGTCTCAGTTTATTAAGCTGAGATATATACAGCCAAACCATGTCAACAAATGTGATGTGTTTAAAATATTCTAAAGCACAATATTACTGACTCTAAATTCTGATTATTGACTTCAGTTTTAATTAAGACAGTTTTGTCTTCTTGTCGATCCTTCCTTTCCTTTTCTGAAAGCAGCACATTTCCATAGTCATGTTGCAGGCAGCAGAAGCAATGGTGCTGCCAGGTTGTGAGGTGGTTTGGGGCGCCAGCATCACTTCCTTTACCCCCCAGCCCCCTCATGCTGCCCAAGTTGCTCCTTCCACCCTGCTTTCCAAGTAGCGGGAAGGTAACACACTGGCTAGATGTTTGTTCCTTTCGTTTTGCAGTGGGGAGGGGATAAAGGAAAAATAATCTGCTTGTTACCTTCCTGCTACCAGGATGGTAAGAGGAAGGGGGGAGAATGGGTCGGCTTTTCCTTCTTTCCCCCAAAACAGAACAAAGAAAAAGGGGCATATTCTTCCACCACTCCTTACCTGCCATGTGGGGAGTGAACAGTGTTAGCATTTCACTCCTCCGTTGCTGGATGTGTGATTGTTACATCACATGTCTGTGTTTCCTTTCTAGGCTTGGAAAGTGTGAGAACGGAAGCTAGTCTTATCTCTTCTACTCTATTGTACTGTCGTACTTTCTTTCTTTCTCTCTCTCTCTTGGAGAAGAAAGAGGAGAGACGCCATGATTGCTTTTTGCTGTATATGTTGTTGTTGTTGTTGTTTAGTCGTTTAATTGTGTCCGACTCTTCGTGACCCCATGGACCAGAGCATGCCAGGCACTCCTGTCTTCCACTGCCTCCCACAGCTTGGTCAAACTCATGTTGGTAGCTTCAAGAACACTGTCCAACCATCTCGTCCTCTGTCGTCTCCTTCTCCTTGTGCCCTCCATCTTTCCCAACATCAGGGTCTTTTCCAGGGAGTCTTCTCTTCTCATGAGGTGGCCAAAGTATTGGAGCCTCAGCTTCAGGATCTGTCCTTCCAGTGAGCACTCAGGGCTGAATTCCTTAAGAATGGAGAGGTTTGATCTTCTTGCAGTCCGTGGGACTCTCAAGAGTCTCCTCCAGCACCATAATTCAAAAGCATCAGTTCTTCGGCAATCAGCCTTCTTTATGGTCCAGCTCTCACTTCCATACATCACTACTGGGAAAACCATAGCTTTAATTATACGGATCTTTGTTGGCAAGGTGATGTCTCTGCTTTTTAGGATGCTGTCTAGGATTGTCTGTCTAGGTTTGTGCTGTATATATCGCTTAATAAATACTTAGAATGCACATACCAACGCTCCACTTTGTTTCTGCTAAACTCTCCTGAATGAGCGTGCACATAGTTTTCTGATATGTGTCGCTGGAAGCGTGCTGGGACTGAAGATTTATGGACGTCCCGAGCTGCGCTTCATAAGGAAGATGCCCAGAGAGGTTTGTCTCATTCTGGGGGCTGCGTGTGCCCCCCCCCAGCGTGTTTCAACAAACAGATCACTTTTTCTAATATTGTTTTCAGTGCTTTAGGTAGAGATGGTTAGTGCACCAGCTTTGCAGAATTAAAGATGTCAGGCATGACTGTCTGCAGCATCACTCAGACGTCTTTATTGCCTGCTCTGTGAAATGTTTGGTGGGGGGGAAGGCTGTTCAGGGACTGTCACTAGTCTGACCCTAGTGGTGCCACTGAGAGGAAGGAAGCTCGCTTGTGTGCTAATGTGCCTGCCTGTTTTTCTTGCTGTTGCAGTTTACAGTGGTACCTCGGGTTAAGTACTTAATTCGTTCCGAAGGTCCGTTCTTAACCTGAAACTGTTCTTAACCTGAAGCACCACTTTAGCTAATGGGGCCTCCTGATGCCGCTGCGCCGCCGGAGCATGATTTTTGTTCTCATCCGGAAGCAAAGTTCTTAACCTGAAGCACTATTTCTGGGTTAGCAGAGTCTGTAACCTGAAGCGTATTTAACCTGAAGCGTATGTAACCTGAGGTACCATTGTATATTGTACCATATGAAGTATTCAAACATGAAAACACCCAATAAAACCACAATGTAAAAATTAAAAATGCACTCCCTTATGGGTTTTCACCTTCCCTAACAGTATTCTTAGGTAAGGGATTCTGGATTTGAAGGCATTTTTCCTTTCACTTGTGAAAGCACCAGGGTCTCCCACTGAGCACTCGTTGCCATGAACCAGTGGATTTGTTAGCCGGCTTGAGGGTAAACCTTTTGTATTACACATAGAATTAAGGTTTTGCGGTCATGGAGTTCCCACAGCACTTTCACAGGATTATAGGTTTTAACTCTGAGGTTTGGCCCAATTCCACATGTGAAGTAATTCTTTTCTGTAGGCCAAAGAATTAGCTGGAAACTTGTTTTGGACCAGTTCTGCTGTCTTACCTGCATGTTCCAGTAATTTGTTTTTCCTCTCTCCTCTGGACAGGTAGATGAAGGGATGCTCATCTATGAGCATGCAAATAAGGAGGCAGTTTATTGGAATGCACAGGATTATTTTACCTTTACAGTCTCCTCCCCACCAGCAGCTCTGGATCCTCAGGTGTTTCTCATTAATATTTCTTACGAAATTAAAGGACATGATCGGACCACTCAGCTACTTGCAAATACAGGTAAAACCAGTATATTGTTTTCAATCACATTTGTATGATTGAGGAACTCACGACAGCTCACATGAAGTTACCCCTTTCTCTCTCATAAAACTAGAATCTCGGGCCATTTAAGGAAGCTGAAAGTTTGACAGTGAGTAAAGTACTTCTTCACACAGTGCATAATTAAACTATAGGCCGCGGGTGGCACTGTGGTCTAAACCACTGATCCTCTTGGGCTTGCAGATCAGAAGGTTGGTGGTTTGAATCCCTGCAACGGGGTGAGTTTCCATTGTTCTGTCCACTGTGGCGGGAAGATTAATAGCGTTTCCGTGTGCTCTGGCTTCCATCACGGTCCTCCTCCGTGCGCCAGTAGCACTTTATTCATGCTGGCCACATGACCCAGAAAGCTGTCTGTGGACAAACGCTGGTTCCCTCAGCCTGAAAGCGAGATGAGCACCATAACCCCATAGTCGCCTTTGACTAGACTTAACCACCCAGGATCCTTTTTTTTTAGTTAAACTATGGAATTTGCTTGCATAAGATTTAGCCACCTGCCTAGATGGCTTTAAATGAGGATTAGACAAACTCATGGAAGATGAGAAACAATGACTTGCTCTACTGCCAATGTCTATATATCTGGTTGCTGGGAATCTTTAGTGGGGAGAGTGTTCATGTACCCAAGTCCTCAATGCGGGCTTCCCACAGGTATGTGGTTGGGCACTGTGAGAACTGGAGGCTAGACAAGATGGGCCTTTGGCCTGATTTAGTGGGAGTCTTTCTATGGTCTTAGCTTCTTTTTATCTTCACAACTACTCAGTGAAGTAAGAGGAATGAGTGGCTCAAGGTCATTTCATGTATGTGCAGGGACTAGAGCTCAAGTTTTGCTGACAAATTCGAACACTTATCTTACTCCGCACTGGGTCTCCTATTTATTTTGGCTAGTTAGAGCAACTCCTCTGCGCAAATTGTTAAAAGTATAATTTGTTTCCTTCCATTCCAATGGCAAACTAAGTAAACGGCTACTTCTTTCCCAACATTTCCTAAACTCGTTCTCCCCCTACATCTCCTTTTTTAGTCTTTTGTCTAGTTTCTGTTTTGGAAATTATAGATCCTGCCTCAGATAGAAAGAACTTCAGAGAGAAGTTTGTGTTTCCCTACTCATTAAAATATTATAATCTATCATAGCCCTCTAAATCATGATTTCTTGCTACTGTGAATTAAAACTACTTTTTCTTTCTTTGAAAAAACAATAGGTGCTGTTGTCCATGAAGGAGGCAAGATTTTAATTGACAAAACTAACCTAGATGGTTCAAATTTGCTCTTTAAATTACCTGAGACACGACGTTCTGCATATGAAGTATGGTATCAAGTGATATCATTGCCCCCGCATGGCAGAATTGTAGTGGGAGAAAGAAACATTACTAGGGATAAACCCAATTTCTCCCAATACATCCTTAACAAATTTGGAATCACCTATATACATGATGACTCTGAATCACTCATGGACCAATTTATTTTTGCTGTGTGGCTAAACCAGAAAGGCAAGTCTGCAGTGAAACCCGATTCTGGTGTTTTAGAAGAGACATTTAATATCACTGTTGTGCCCGTGAACGACCACACTCCAGAGCTAAAGACAAAGCAGCTACATTTGAATGTTTTACAAGGAGATACAGCAGTTTTAGGACCAGAAAACCTGAAAGTGGAAGACTTGGATAACACCCCGGAAGAGATCAAATACACCATCATAAGCAATCCCCCAAATGGCTACCTAGCATTGCAGACGCATCTCAACGAATCCATCAAGGATTTTACACAAGCTGATGTCGATGGTGGCAGAATCTGGTTTGTGCAAGATGGAACTTCTTCCTCTGGGGTCTTCTACTTTAGCGTGACAGATGGAAAACACCGTCCACTGTACAAGCTTTTTAACCTTGAGGTGACACCCATGGCTGTCACCTTGGTCAACCTAACAGAGGTGGTGCTTTCACAAGGGCAGAGCAGTGCTGCTATTACAAATGTACACCTTTCAGCAACCACAAATGGGAGAAACGCTGAGATCAGTTTTGAAGTAACAGAACCCCCCAGATACGGGCATTTATTGATCGGCAACGAGCGCGTCACCAAGTTTTACCAAGCCGATTTATATGCAAGTAGACTAGTATATTGTATGACGGACCTCACCGCAACTGGAGATAGGCTGGGATTCACGGTGCTCACATTGGACAGTAATCTAACAGGACAAGCTATGAACATCACGATCCAGCCTCTTGTGCGAACGGCACTTGGCTTGAACATTCCAAATAGGGTGGCTTACAAGCTAAAAGCCAGCGACCTGGATGCTTCGCAGCTGGCAAACTTGACAAACAGCAACCCCAAGTTTGAAGTGATGGTGCCTCCAGCTTATGGGAAAGTGCTAAGGAGGTCATTAAGCAATTCTAAAAGTGAAGCTGCATTCTTCACACATAGCGACATCGACAAGGGTGCTATATTCCTTGAGGCAGATGCCAATATGACCGGGGTTGATGTATTAAATGATTCCTTCACATTTGTACTCAGAGCAGACAAAGTGCAGCCTGCCATAGGCCAGTTTCACTATGCCATAGTGCCACATGATCCCTCGCTGATTCAGATGTTTACACCGGAAGTGCCACTCTTAACTACTAGCGCAAACATTTTAAAGACTTACACCGTTACAAAAAACGAACCTGTGATTTTTCCAGAGGGTGACGGGCACAGTGAAGCACCAAGCCACACTCCGTGGCATAACCAAAATCACCAGGGGCATCAAAACAATAAAGAGGCATGGTTTAATGAGGAGGTTGCAAGAGGCAGATCTGCCTGGACCGAGACCACCATCAAAACAAGCTCCAGAAGCACCTGGATTCAGCCCCCTCATAGCAGCAACCGACTGCTCATCATTGTACCACTCACCGCTGTGGCAGTTCTGTTCATTGCGAGTGCAGTGGCCGTTTGCGTCTTCCTAATGTGCCACAATCCCAAAAAGACCAAACCTCTCGTTGCAGGCCAGCCGCCAGCAGCTCTCAGCAGCCCAGGCTTTTGCCAGGAAAGGCGTTTGACTGTCCCTGTGGTCACAATGACACCCCTGCTAGAAGGTGCAGGCAAAACAACCACCTTCCCGTTCATGGCGGTCAGACGGGAGCATCTTCATCCTGTGCCAGTTGCCCCAGCTCCAGCCAAAGAAAGTCTTCTGCAAAGCAGCTGGTCTAGACTTGACCCAGAAATGATCCAGCACTGTCGGAAAACCAACCCAACTTTGAAGCGCAACCAGTATTGGGTTTAGTGTGCCATTGCATCAACTGAGGAACATGTGGGCTTCTGCTATTTTGACACTGGGTTGCTTTTGATGGTGTGTATTTATTTTAGGTTAAAATATGCATTCCCTGGTTGTTGCCTCATTAGAAGCCCTGGCAGGTCAAGTGAATATCTTAGTGGGCTTTCAGCTAGATTGGGGTTGGAGAACCTCAGACCCTGGGGCTGAATGTGGCTATCCAGGCAACTTTACCTGGCTTCTGGGACTCTCCCCAGCCACCCTCCTCCCTGAGTCTGTTTGCCTGGCTAGAATGGATCCTTGAACTCTGAAAAGTTGTCTGGATGGAGGGCAGGGAGGGATGTGTGAGGATGTGTAGAAACAAACATAGGACTCAGCTACGTTCGTAGATATAAAGCGCTTTATATGTGTTAACAACACTGTGACGCCAGATGGCACTGTGGAGTCCCGTCTTTCGCCAACGGGATTTCCCTGTATGAAGTTTACAACGCGTTTAACCAGATTGCTTCTTTGATGTGTCTAGATCCAGCCCTACAGTACAGAAGTAGAATTAGCATGCCTTGTTCCACCCACGTCCATTCCTGGCTCCCAGTCACCACTGGCATGCAGCCCAGAAGGGAAGGTAGCTTTTTTAAAAAAGGTAACCCACCCCTGAACTAGATACTTAAGGTCCAATCTTGTTGGTCAGTGCACAAGCAAAAAACCCCCAGAAAGAGGCACAGGGGCCACTTCATCCCACTTTGGGTGGCTTGGCAGTATTGGGGGAATATCTAAGATGATGTGCCTACTTCCCAACATGCCTCAGTGCTATTCTGCTTGGAGCAGCTGGTATTTCCAGAGTTAGTGCATGCAAAAGCTCTTGCATCAGGGTGAGGAGCCTTTATTCTGTTGAGTACTGCATTCTCTCAGGGGTTAACCACCACATGCTAGGGGTAGTTTGGGCTTGAGCCAGAAGTGGGCAGAGTCAGACCTGAAATGAGTGAACCTCTCCCTTTCTCTCTCTCTGCCACCTTTTCTTTTGGTTTCTGCCCCCCTTCTCTCAATCCCTTTCCCTCTTGCTACCCGCCAAGACTTAACAGAGGGCCACATCCCTGTAGAAATAGCTGGGGACAGAAGTGTACTAAAGGCAAAGGTAGTTTAGAGGCTGAGGTTAGGGCTTAACTCAGCAGTTCTCAACCTGTGGGCCCCCAGATTTTGTTGGACTACAACTCCCATCACCCCTGAGCTCTGGCCTTGCTAGCTAGGGGTGATGGGAGTTGTAGTTCAACAACATCTGGGGACCCACAGGTTGAGAAAGGCTAGCTTAACTGGTGAACTGCAAGGAGGGTGTATTTTGGGGTCTCAGAGCTACCCTAAGTCACAGCAGGGAATTGGTGCAACATTCTGATAAGCACTGTGAAGCTTCCAGATTGGCCAGGCTTTTGCCTTGTCAACAGATGTTGGAACAAAGATGGAGCCTTGATATCTAACGTGACTTGCAGGGTTTGTACCTGCCATAGTTTGCTGGTTTGGATGTAATGGCAAGTTATGGTTTGCCCCAGACCAGGAAGTTACGGATCAAGTGGAGCACATGGGGGAGAAGGGCGTGTGCAAACACAGGGCTTTTTCAAGTATTGCCAAGCTATGGTTTGGTGTGACAGCCAAACCGTAAATATCTTATCAATCACATAATACTTTGTATCCTTCTATGCACATTTGTAGACTTAGGGTTTCATGGGTAAAATATGCAATTTTTGACTCGAGAATCTCTATTTTCAGAAAAGTGTCAATTTTGTTACTTTTGCAATCAGCTGGGGAATGTGTGCAAATGCTTCTATGCAACAACAATTTTAAAAAATCAAACTTGATATCAGCAGTTTTGCACCCTCTCTCGTATACTGAGCCTACTTGCTTTCAAAAAGATGTGGATATTCTCCTCCCCCACCAAAATAATGGGCCTGGTGCTAATCTCTACCACATCCTTCTGACCTTGGCACAGTCAGAAGGCACAATTGGAAGACAAAACAGTGTCATGGTGATTTTGAAAGGTATTTGTTTAGGTCTGTGAGCAAAGAAGCCACAATTCTCTTGAGCAGATGAAATGGATGGCATAGGGCATGTGCTGTCGTGAGCCTTCACTGCTTTGTGTGTTTTTCATTACAAATGCTGAACGTAGTTAAAAAATACATGCTTCACCTCTCATCCGTATAGCAAATCTGCATGGCCGTCGGCCAGTCTGCAGCATTATCTTTATGTTTATGCCTTAGTCTAGAGCAATATATCCTCTTGTATATTGCCAAGCCTGGGCCAAAATTCTGTCTCGAGTTGCACAAAATAAGAACTGATTTAGCTTGAAACAGGTTCAGTAAGAACTCTGTATTAGAACAGCAGAAATGAAGCTGTTTTGTTGTATCACAGAATGTGTTCTTCAGACTACTATATGAAGTTGAAACAGAAATACACTGTAAAACACAGCAACACTTACCACAAGTCTGTAGAGTCAAGCGTGAGCCACCCGTCACATACTACGGTCTGCCAGGGACTTGACGTCCAGTTTCTCTTGTCCTAGGTTGCCAACAAGATATACTTCTTGGTCTGTGTTCTGCTGTTGGGTTATGCGCCGTGGGCCACTCTGAAAATTTCAGTTTCTCATTTTTCCGATCTTCAGTTTCCCACATTTCAGTTAATCAGTTTGTGAATTTTCTTGTGAATTTTATTTTTAGTCTTCATGAAAATTCGCCAGCCCTTTAGTGCGAATTTCTCCCAATATGCTTAGTTTTATAAAGCAATTTCCCTCAGTATAATGCATTTTCGTTTGTTATTTTCACAAATACATGCTTTTCTATGCGACCTAGTGCATGCACCCCCTTAATCATTACGTGACAGGTGAACTGCACTGAAAAAAATTAGAGAAATGTGAATTTCAAAGGATGGCTGAGTTTTAGTTCACATATTGTTTTGGAAAGCGAGAATTAGGTTTGCCTATAAAGGCAAACTGGATCAAATTTCTCCGCCACCCCTAGTTGTGGGGGCCTGATGCCATTCATGCTTAAATACCACAGAAGACTTTGCTGTACAGTCAGTGCGTTATTTTATTCTTGTTTGGTTGAAATTGCATTGCTGCAAGCTTTCAGTTATCATTTCTAAGGAAAATACGCTTTCTTAAAAAATTCGGGTAAGCTTTATTTGAAATGTTAAGGAGAGTATTTCTTCTAGAAATCATGACTTAAAGCTTGCAACAGTGTGATTTAGCTACCAAAGGGCCCAACCTTTCCCTCTGCTTTAGATATTGACAAAATGCGTGCTGGTTTCAAAAGGTGCAGAAATGAGAGGTGACTATACGTGTGTGTGTGTGTGTGTGTGTGTGTGTGTATGTAAGAGAGAGAGAGAGAGAGTACTTAATAATACATCAGAATATGTAAAAAGACAAAGTAGCTTTGGGACAGTCAGTTGGTTAAGGTAAAGTAAGGGGACCCCTGACCATTAGGTCCAGTCGTGGCTGACTGGGGTTGCGGCGCTCATCTCGCTTTATTGGCCGAGGGAGCTGGCGTACAGCCTCCGGGTCGTGTGGCCAGCATGACTAAGCTGCTTCTGGTGAACCAGACCAGCGCACGGAAACGCCGTTTTTATCTACTTGCACTTTGACATGCTTTTGAACTGCTAGGTTGGCAGGAACAGGGACCGAGCAACGGGAGCTCACCCTGTCACAGGGATTCGAACCGCCGACCTTCTGATCGGCAAGTCCTAAGCTCTGTGGTTTAACCCACAGCGCCACCCGACATTTCTCATTTCAAAAAGTAACTATTCTCATCCCAAGATGTACGTGTCTAGACCCACGCATGGCACTGAGCTGCTATCGTTTTCTTGTTTTAAAAGAAAAGCAGCCTGCATTGTTGCAAGACACAACTTGCCATACACCGGAACTGCTGTTGCATTGAGAAATCTTACCAGTCTGCTATGTGCTGTTGGTAAAGGTGCAGAAATGAGAGGTAAAGGTACCCCTGCCCGTACGGGCCAGTCTTGCCAGACTCTAGGGTTGTGCGCTCATCTCACTCTATAGGCCGGGAGCCAGCGTTGTCCGCAGACACTTCCGGGTCACGTGGCCAGCGTGACAAGCTGCATCTGGCGAGCCAGCGCAGCACACGGAACACCGTTTACCTTCCCGCTGGTAAGCGGTCCCTATTTATCTACTTGCACCCGGGGGTGCTTTTGAACTGCTAGGTTGGCAGGCGCTGGGACCGAACGACGGGAGCGCACCCCGCCGCGGGAATTCGAACCGCCGACCATGCGATCGGCAAGTCCTAGGCACTGAGGTTTTACCCACAGCGCCACCCGCGTCCCACTATGTGCTGTTGGTACAATGCCACAAAAGTCGAACACTTTTAGGCTCCACTGATTGCAAGAGGAAAAAAGGAAAACAAATGAAATGAAATGGAGAAATGTTTCATTCTGGCTGGATTTTATTTTATTTTACCTTGTAATACTGCAGCCATAAAAGTGGAGGAGGGAGAAATTAAGACTGATCAATCCCCTCCCACATCCAGTACTTTGCTGGTTTTGCACTGACAGTGGGGAAGTGAAAGTAGAGTAGCACTCTTGACTCTTGAGCTCCTCTGTCCTCTTAAGTTTTGATTGGATTTACTGAATTCCGCCATATGAGCTTCGCTGCTGGCGTAGTTTCCTTCCTGAATTGTTTTTTGGGGAGGACTTGGGATGCTTGGGATTCATGCTTTCCCCAGATCTGTCCCCAACACATACTCCCTGTTAGTTTCTATCAGCATTGGCGTTGTGATTTCAGGGAAGGCAAGGGTTGTGAAAGTTTCTTTGGTAATGGGAAACAGGATATATGGGGTTGGGCCTCGCTATGTGAAGGCAAGCTTCTCTCTTTGTCCTCAGAGGAGGAAACCCACCCCATCCTACGGTCCAGGTAGACATCTTCCCATGAATTGCAAGATAAATTGTTCCTTGCCCCCTGCTGCTTTTTGTTACACTGGGATTTGAGAATAGCGTTTGATTTCCAAAATCACAAAGCTGAATTGTGATAAATTGGCTTTTATACAGAAAGTATATTTTATACAAGGAAAATTTATGTTGCAAAATAATTTATGAAAAAGTAAAACTATAATGTAGAAATGCAATATGGTTTTATTCCTCTGCAAATAAAATCTAACGTCAAGTTCCTTTGTCTTTTTTTAATTTGTAGCACATACTGAAATCTTGGTAGGTTTTGCCATATATTATGTGCAGTACATTACACCCATGCTACTGGAGGTGGCTCATATTATAGCCATGTCTTCCATTGATCCCGGGGCGAGGACACATGTATGTATTATTGAGGCTCCAGTTACCCCTTGCACCTGTTCTGCTGTCTTATTTATTGCTGTACAGTGGTACCTCGGGTTACATATGCTTCAGGTTACATACGCTTCAGGTTACAGACTCCGCTAACCCAGAAATAGTGCTTCAGGTTAAGAACTTTGCTTCAGGATGAGAACAGAAATCGTGTAGCAGTGGCGTAGCAGCAGCAGGAGGCCCCATTAGCTAAAGTGGTGCTTCAGGTTAAGAACAGTTTCAGGTTAAGAACGGACCTCCGGAATGAATTAAGTACTTAACCCGAGGTACCACTGTACTGTCAAAATAGGGGTGCCAACAATTCATTTGCTGTCAGAATGGGGCCATGATAGGGCAGTGTGCCCCTTTGAGGCAGCATGAATCCTTATCCACGTGAATCCTAGTCCAAACGAACATAATTCTGAGCCATCTTATCTGATGAGTCGCAGGTCCCTGTGATGTGGATCTGCTGGAAGGTGCCACAACTGAGCTGAATCCATTCCCTTCTGAGGTTGTGCCAGGACGCTGACAACTAGGAAAGACAGGTTGCAAATCAAAGAGGGGCATAATTTAGCATCCTAAGATGTGTAGTTCTTCCTTGAACAAAGCACACACTCTCCCCAAACATCCCTCACCCGTATGAAATCCGAGCAGTCCAAGCAGAGCTGCTTCTTCCTGAAAATAATTGTCACGACAAACACAATGGATGCTGTATTAATCAAAACTTGGTTCGAAATGAAATGAAATAGGCAGCTCTTGCCAAAACTCCCCATAAAAGTTCAGTTTCAGCACAAAGCTTTCATTCATTGCAGTCGGTGGAACCCCTGGCTATAGAACTGTTTGTGGGAGAAAGACTTTGTGGCAAAGTCTTCGACATGTTCCTTTTCTCCACTTCTAGAGCTGCTTCCTTGTTCCTCGTTCCTTTGTTGCAGACGTTATACCTACTGTGTGTGTGCAAATCCCACTAACCGCTGATTAAGCTGTTTGTTTGCGAGTTGAAAGGTTTAAGCTGAGTAATGTTTCCTTGACCTCGCGCGGTATGAGAGACGTAAGTCTCATGCGAGGCTGGAGGGAAGGAGACGGGGAAGATTAAGTGCTGGAATGGCGCTTTGCTGGGTGTTTTTCAAACTTCTTGGAAAGGAAACAAGTGACTGAAGGGCTACGTGAAATGCACGGAATTTGTTGCAGATGATTGATGTTAAACCCCATGTATGGTGCAGAGTAATCCCAACATGATTTGTGTATAACATGCCATGAAAAATACTTAGAACATTAAAAGAGAGAGAGAGAGAGAGAATGAGAGAAGCAATGTAGAGAAATTTGAAGTACACCATGTTTAGTGAACAAAAGGTGAAGAAAGGGCTGCATTCAGAGGAGTAGATTATCATAGATTCATAGAGTTTGAAGGGACCCCAAGGGTCATCTAGTCCAACCCACTGCAACGCAGGAATCCTGCCCACAGATTGTGGCAGCATGGTGTAGCAGTGGTTGGAGTGTTGGGCTGGGACCCAGGAGACCTGGGGGTGAGCAATCTTTCTCCAGCCTGAGGACAGCAATCCATTCTGGGCAGTCTTCTGAGGGCCACATGCTAGAGGTCGATGGGGCCAGAAGCAGTTGTGGGTAGAGAAGTGAATGGAGATTGTCTCTTTATACAGTAGGCTAGTTTCTTTACACTTGCCTCTCTATCCTCCATTCAGACTTGGAAGAGGTTCAGGTTCATATTCCAGCCAGGGGAAAAAATTTCAGGTGTGGGACAAGGCCAGTGTGGGGTGTGTGACATGGGGAAAGTCCCAAGGGCCGCACAAGGAAACCGGGAGGGCCACATTTGTCCTCCAGGCTTGAGGTTCCACACCCTTGAAGGATTGCCAGGTTCTGCACTCAACCATGGAGTTTACTGGCTGACTTTGGGATAGTCATGATCTCCCAGACTAACATACTTCACAGGGTTGTTGTGAGGATAAAATGGAAGAGGGAAGATCCAAGTATGCTGCCTGGAAACTCCTTGAAGGTAAGGTGGGATGCAGATATATTCATTAATATTAATTTGTGATTTCTTTAGTTTCCAATGGACAGTGGAGCCAAAGAGACGGAAAGGAGTGCATTTGCACTACAAATTTAAACTGGTTTCGAAATTGCTTAATCCTCATAGCTTTTACCCCACCTAACCTGAACTCTGTGAACTGTGATTTGGGAAGTTTGCTAATTGACAGAAAAAGAAAGATTTAAATCATGTAGGAGTTGCCATTCCTTCCTTAACAGATATTTCTTATCAACACACTTCCTCTTTCCAGTTAAATGTTAAGACCCTAAAGGGATATGTATCAAAGGTTAAAAAAAAAAGGCAGTTGAGTATTCTACTCGGAAACTAGAGGAGAAATAAACAATGTTCACTAATCAGTCATAGTTAATCACTTTAAACACTGCAGCTATAAGCACTCACTGCAAAGTATGTCCCAGTAAGGCATATCTTCTGAGTATACTGCCTTAAAATAAGACAGCAATTCCCATTGTTTTCAGTTAAATTCCGGCATTAACACTGACATTGAAATAAATGAGATATAAAAGTGTTTTAAGTTTGTATCTTGCCCAGTATCCTTCACATTGGTACATAGTTCATTTCGCATTACTTAGATAACACAATAGCTGGCAGTGCCAAGAGTAACAGACCTCAGAAGGAGATGTTAAACAAACATGGAAGAAGTCGCAGCAATTGCTCACTAATGATATGTGACTGCAGGATATTGGCATTCCTTTCTGACATGCTCTCTCCCTTATATACTACCATACAATGAAGCTAGTTGCAATATGTGCTAGGTAGGGAAATAAATGAATGTGGCAAACCCACATAATCTCTGTTGCTATCTTTTAGACTGACTGCGCTATGTAGTTGGTGAGATGGGGCTGGGTTCACCACAATCCTATATACATAGCTGTCAACTTTTCCCTTTTCTTGCGAGAAATCCTATTCAGAATAAGGGAATTTTCCGTTAAAAAAGAGGAAAGTTGACAGCTATGCCTATATATTTGCAGCTCTTAATTTTATGCTTAGCCAACCTGATTCTTATTTTTCTGCAGGCCCATAAATTTGCACAATGTCTGGTCACATGACACAAAGATCAATATTACTTGAATTAAGGATTGTAATGTGTGGGGTAGGCAGGTAATTCTTTCTGTGGTAACCGTTTTCATACGGCTATAAACTTGGCTTCGGCTCATCAAAAACAACCCTGTTAAAACATCAAAGTACATTAAACCAGATGGAGAGAGACTTCTCAAGAATGAGGAGAAGGTGCCACAGGGCTTTGCAGTGAAGATGGTTAAAAAACCATTAAGGATGCAATACTAAGACTGGGTAAGCAAGGCCTGACTCTGCAAGGTGCTGGGTGCGATCTATCCCAGCGCCTAGCGGATCAGGGCCTTTGGATGTTGCTGAGGGGAGCAGGGCCCGTAAGCGTCAGCCCAGCGAAACCCACCCAGCGCTAGCCGAGCGGGGTCATCTGGTGCTGCTGACTTGCATCTAGTAAATAACTTAAGTGTCTACTCAAAAGAAAGCCACACTGAGTTCAGTGGGCCTTACTCCCAGGTGAGGGTGTGTGGGGCTATAGTGTTTTATCTAGGCAGCCAGGGCTCCTCCAGATGACAAGAACTTTTTGCATCTAGTCAATGAGGACCACTTGCTTTTTAAATTTCTCCCATATATACAGAACTCCCCATGTACCTTTGGGACTGTATCTGTAGGTTTCTCCCTCTGTGTCAAATAACTGATGACAAATAAGTGTTGTTTACTTTTTATAATACATGGAAGATGGATCTCCCTCGGAAGGTTCTGGACTCTCCTTCCTTGGATGTTTTTTTGTAGAGGTTGGATGGCCATCTCTCAGGGATGTTATAGCATTTCATTAGGTCCCTGTCATTTTATGTAATTGTATTTTGTATAAATTATAAAAATTATAAATAAAACATTTTCTACTTACATACAAAACATTTAAATAGCTACCGGTACCTTTCTACCAGCAGGATGGGGGTCACGGGCATGGATGTAGTCAGGATTTTTGCCAGGCTTTTGTTAGGGAGGGCAGAACCTCAGATTTTGTATTGATTTTTACTTATGGGGGGGGGGCAGTTGCCCCCCTGGCTATGCCCATGGGGGGCACAGGAAGGAAACAAGGTCGGAAGGGGGCTACAGTAGGAAAAAGGTTGGGAAACAGTGCTGTAGACTAGCTAGGGAATTAATTAACATTCCACTGGCTTTTGAAGATGCAGCTGTTTACCCAAATGTTCCCTTGATCTCTCAACCCGAGTCTCCTGTTTTAATTGCTGTGTTTGCTTTAATGGGATTGTTTTATCGCTTATTTAAAGCAGCGATGTTCATATTCCAGTGCTATTAGGGGATTGTTTTCTTTTGTATTTTAATTATGGAGGTTTATGTTTTAATGTGTGTGTAATTGGTTTTTCATACTTCGCTGAACTAATTAGAAGTCTGTTTTGTCATCAAGCTGCATATCCATTAATTTATTAATTCATTCATAATTAATAATGATTTAATTGGCTGGGTTCAGGTCTGAGCTGGATTTGGGGGGCAACTCCCTAGATGCTGGGAGAAGGTGGGGGCAGCCATCACAAGCTATCTAATCTATCCACTCAAGGCATCATGCACACAAATGAAAGTAGGTACCACTCGGTCTAGGACCAATCTTGTATCCGCCCCCCGTGTTGAATGTATAAATGCCAGGGTTCTGAGATCACAGAATTTTAGAGATGGAAAGGACCCTGCGGGTCATCTAGTCCAACCCTCTGCAATAATAATAATAATAATAATAATAATAATAATAATAATAATAATTTATTATTTGTACCCTGCCCATCTGGCTGAGTTTCCCCAGCCACTCTGGGCAGCTTCCACAAAGACCAAAAATACACTAAGATGTCACACATTAAAAACTTCCCTGAACAGGGCTGCCTTAAGATATCTTCTGAATGTCAGGTAGTTGTTTATCTCTTTGACATCTGATGGGAGGGCGTTCCACAGGGCGGGCGCCACTACCGAGAAGGCCCTCTGCCTTGTTCCCTGTAGCTTTGCTTCTCGCAATGAGGGAACCACCAGAAGGCCCTCGCTGCTGGACCTCAGCGTCCTGGCAGAACGATGGGGGTGGAGACGCTCCTTCAGGTATACTGGGCCGAGGCCGTTTAGGGCTTTAAAGGTCAACACCAACACTTTGAATTGTGCTCGGAAACGTACTGGGAGCCAATATAGGTCTTTCAAGACTGGTGTTATGTGGTCTCGGCAGCCGCTCCCAGTCACCAGTCAAGCTGCTGCATTCTGGATTAGTTGTAGTTTCCGGGTCCCCTTCAAAGGTAGCCCCACGTAGAGCGCATTGCAGTAGTCCAAGCGGGAGATAACTAGAGCAATGCAGGAATCTCAACTAGATCATACATGACAGATGGCCATCCAACCTCTGGTTAAAAACCTCCAAGGAAGGGGAGTCCACCACCTCTCGTGAGAGTTTGTTCCATTATTGAACAGCTCTTACTGTCAGAAAGTTCTTCCTAGCAACTGTTACTCAGAAGCAATGCTAGAGGCGTGACATGTGTAGTTATCAGGGTAGTGGCCTGGATTGGAAGCTATGACTGCATGCATTGATTCCTGAAAGCTGTTCCAGCTTTGATACTGAACTATTGCCATGTTTTCCTTAGCAAATCTTCCCTCAAAAATGGATACAGGCCAGTTGCACATATCTTTATAAAATTCAACATCTGAAAGCTTTTGTTCCTTGGATTCCTGGCTCATGCACAATCAGTTTGTAACTGGAGAAAAGAATGGTTAAAAGTGCTGCGCAGATCTTTTTCACGCCTATAAAAGGTGCCCCAAATTAGCCTGAATTTAGTTAGCTTCCCTGGAGTCTCTGCAGACAATGACTAAGGCTCAGGCTTCCTTTCTCAGCGGTTGGATGGTGCAAGCGTTTCGAGGTTGCATTTGCCCGGCATCCTCCTTCCTTAAAGACATATGTCTGGTTGTGCAATTCAGACTTCCACTGTACAGTCTGATGGTATTAAGTGACAGATTGTTGAAATTTATAGCTGAAACACACAGTTTAGAATTTCCGGTCTCCTATTGCAATGCCTTTCTGCAGACTCTTATCGTAATGGAGGGAAAGAAGAAACATTTGAGAAGGATGGAAGGAAGAATAGTTTTTAAAAATAAGACAGACCAAACTGGGGAAAGGTTATGTGAATGTGAGGGATGATTGCAACAGGGATAATCACTCTTTTGAAATTGCATAAACTCTTCTGCTAAACTTTTATGCTAGTGGGCGGCCTGCCTGCAGCAGAAAGGCCACAAATGGCTCTGTCCTGTTGCCCTCCAGAACTTGCTGAACTGCAGGTCCCATCATACCTTGGAATGGGCCATGCTTGCAAAGGCTAATGGGAGTTGGAGCCCCACAACAACTAAAGGGCCACAAGGTGCCCACCGCTGGCTAGGCTGTTATGTACTGAAGTTCTCACCCTGGGCCAGCAGGGGGATACTGTAGATAGTTTCACTCAGGTCCACATATGCAAATAAGGTATTGAAAGTGACGTTCAGTGATTGGATAGTTACAGAAAATGGTTACTGTTGCATTGTAGTGGAGCTCTATATAAGCAGGCTGGCTGAACCCTTTAGTTCAGTTCTGTTCTGGCCTGTGAATAAACAAGAGCTGTTTGAAGAATCGCTCTGTCGTCTGATATGTTCACCCACAACTTAACATAGGCAATGGCAATATATGGCATGTCTGTAAAGGAGCCTTTGGCACAGAGTCAAATCTCATACTCTAGTGACATTATCTTGTACGTTAGATTTATGCTGTGGCACACCTGCCAAAATATTTGCCACCACTGATTTAGATGATTTTCTGCAGCCAGGCCAATAACGTATAAACCCATTCTCCATTGAATTGTAATGATATTCTCCCAGACGTCTCCCACCTCACAAGAGAGGCCAGAGAAGACGGTGCCAATCACTCGAGATCTGGAGGGCCTGGAACAAGACCACCATTATGGGCCCCCATCCCTCCTTGCTGCAGGAGGCTTTTGTCAGTGGACCCCCTTTTGGCACATGAGCCCCTGGCTGATGACCAACCCTTGATGCCAACCCTAGAACCAACCTGCCTTGACAATTTGGCCCAGACCAATGTTTAAAACTGAGATTTTTCAGGCATTAGGTAGGTGCAAAAATGCATTAAACAGGAATCGAGGCTCTTTGAACATTTGGCAATGACATCCAAGTTCTTCTCAATATCTGGAAGACTTGCCACAGCCAAGAATACTGGCTGGAAGACATGTGGTGGGAGGGAGAGACATGGAGGAGCCTTACATCATTGGTCCATGGAGCTCAGTATTGTCTCCACTGAGTGGTAATTGTAGCTCTGTGAGTGGTAAGCTACAGTTCCCATGATTCTTTGGGGGAAGCTTTAAATGCATGGTGCGCCTGTGAAGTAAAATGTGGATTAATTTGCTTTTGTACTATGTTATTCCCATAAAATGCAAATAAACCTCATTTTCAATTAACTTTTTGTCTGCCTTCTCTGCTTCCAATAGCCAGTTTTACCACATAAGCCATTTCCCATACTTAAACTAGCCATGAATCAGGAGATGGTGGGATGGCCTTTTCCCATTTTTTGACACAGTCATAAAGAAGGGGAGGAATGGCATCCTTCCAAGGCACCGAAAGGTCATTCTCTTTTGGGATCATTCCCCATGGCATCAATTTAGAAGAATGGGAATTAGGCTTGGGTGGATATTAGGAAGGGGTGGTATATAGCAGGAGGAGTCTGTGTCATTCAGAATAATGGGCACCGTATAAAAACAAAAAAAACCCCAGCCATATCGAAACGCTTGACTACAATGAGTCAAAGAGAATAAACATACTGACTGTACAGAGTTCTAATGAATATTCAGCTAAGCAGCAGTCAGTCTTCAGTACAATGCCCAGATCAGCTCAGATATTAGGCTAGAGATCTAATAGGGAGGGTCGCAAAGACCCACACATAAAAGGAACAAAAAAGAAATTAAAATACAGTGGTACCTTGGGTTAAGAACTTAATTCATTCTGGAGGTCCATTCTTAACCTGAAACTGTTCTTAACCTGAAGCACCACTTTAGCTAATGGGGCCTCCCGCCGCTGCCGCACAATTTCTATTCTCATCCTGAAGCAAAGTTCTTAACCCGAGGTACTATTTCTGGGTTAGCGGAGTCTGTAACCTGAAGCGTCTGTAACCTGAAGCGTCTGTAACCCAAGGTACCACTGTAGATGTCTTTTGCACACTTGTCACAATATTACTTAGTATTTATGCAGCACTTCTGAGTGTTCAAAGCTAGCTCTTATGGATATGTTCCCCTGGACACTGGAAACCACAGGAGGGAAGAGCACTGTTGCACTCAGGACCTGCTTGCAGGCTACCCACAGGCATCTGGTTGGCCACTGTGAGAACGGGATGCTGGACTAGATGGGCCATTGGGCTGTTCTTATATTCTTTCTTCATATACATTGTCTTGTAACCTATGCAACAATCCTTTAAGGTAAAGGTAAAGGACCCCTGACAGTTAAGTCCAGTCACAAACGACTCTGGGGTTGTGGCGTTCATCTCTCTTTACTGGCCAAGGGAGCCGACGTTTGTCCGCAGACAGTTTTTCTGGGTCATGTGGCCAGCATGACTAAGTTGCTTCTGGCGAAACCAGAGCAGCGCACGGAAACGCCATTTACTTTCCCACCAGAGTGGTACCTATTTATCTACTTGCACTGGCTAGGTTGGCAGATGCTGGGACCAAGCAACAGGAGCTCACCTTGTCGCGGGGATTCAAACCGCCAACCTTCTGATTGGCAAGCCCTAGACTCAGTGGTTTAGACCACAGCATTGCAGATAGGAGGACTGAGGTTGCATGAAAAGCTCTAAATCACTCTTTTAAGATTATCATTTGGAGAAACACCAGTGGGATGGAAATGCTGACCCCACCCTGATAACAGGTGCCCCACTGGACCCATCCCCCTCAACGTGCATGTGTCTGGCATGGGAATCTGCAAGGGGGCATGCAGCTACATGTGGAGCACATTTAGCTAGGCATGTTTACATGTCTTCTCTTTGCAGATGTTCATGCTCAATCCATGGGCATTGAGGGCACATGGTCAGCAGGGTGTGTATTTTGGGCACCAGGGCCAGCAAAGTTGGCTCACACCTTTTCCTCAAACAGAAGTAAACAGGGATAGAAAAGCTGCCCTAAAGCCACCTAGTAAGTTCATGACAGATGTAAGATTTGAAGTGGGGACTTCCTTCCTCACAATTCACTCTCTTAACCACTGTGCTACCTTGGGTTCAGAAAGCGAAGATGGAATAGTTACTGAGTAATTGAACTGGAGGCACAGGCACAGAGTTGTGCCCAACATAGTGGGGGCTGCACGTGACGACTGTCACACCAGGAGAGGCTGACTAGGCCTCCTCCCAACATTTGTGTGCCAGGCTGTGTTGGTCGGCCCAGGGTGACTTCCCTTCAGGCTGCATGGTGTCCAGAGACAACAGAGTGACACCCCATCAGGCCATGCAGCGTTCAGAGATGCCATGGGGTCTGGGGCAACATCCTGGTAGGCCATATCATGTCAGGGTGATATCCCACCAGGCCTCCTCTCCCTCCTCAAGATTGAGGGGGGAGGGTTGAGCCCTGAGTGATAGGACATAGTGGTGCTGTAGAGGCCTCAGCCCCATAGAATTGGGGTGCTTGACTAGAGGAAAGTGAAGCTGACTCATATTACCCTTTGCTTTTATGAATGATGTAGGCCACAAGTTTAGCCCATGTGATGCCCTCCAGATGTTGGACTCCCATCACCCCTAGTCAGAATGGCCAGTGGTCAAGGCTGATGGGAGTTGCAGTCCAGCAATATCTGAAGGATACGGAAGGAACACTGAACGAATAAAGATTGGATTGCATCACTTTTGACCCACTGCACATCACAGTCTACTGGTATCACCGCAATGCATCATCATTTTCCATTGTCGCACAGGTCACACAGATATATTTCATAGCAGCAACTTTAACACACGCACACACGTATGTTATGGCTTCAGCACCTGCTGTGCTGTCTGCTGATGGCCTTCTCAAGCTCTTCTCAGGAATGTTTTTCTCACTCTTATCATCAACACAAGCTCCAAGGTCTCACACAGACTGTTACTTTGGTTCATCAAAATTCCACAGCCTTACACAGAGTTGGACTTTTCCATTGCTGTATTCCATTTGGGCTTAGGAGGCCTAGATTAACAGAAGCAATCACAATTGCATGACATCCTTTTAAAACCATGTGTAGCCATGTGGCCATCAAACAACAACAATAAAAACATCAGCAGTAAAAACAACACCAGATATGTCACATATACACACTGGGCTCCCTGAAAAAGGAATTATTAATTGTCTTCTGTGTGAACAGGTTCTTCCTGTCATCGCATGTGTCACCACTAAACATGGTTAAATTGCTTCCTGAAAGGTGGATTACCTATTCAGCACTGGCAATGCTTTCCGTAAAATGACCAGTGGCTACGTTTGCAGCGCAGAGGTTGACTGACTCTGCAGAGAATGTTGCAGAGCAAATATAAGCAGCGCTGTGGTTCTGGGTTGTGGCCAGGCTGATGTCATTTCTGCTAAAGACAACAATGGAAGCTTAGAAACCGCCTGACGATAGCTGCACAGCCACAAAGACTGGGTGGCTGTGAGGAAAGGGAGACACATCATTGCAGCACTTAAATTGTGTGCTGAAATTTTCTACCATAAAAGGATCTCACGTATGGGCGTTAACCAAGACACATTGTGTTCCCTGCTATATTAAAGATGTGCATCATTATTCATATATATTTGCATTAGTTTTCTGATCAAGTACAAATGGGAAAATTCTGTAACCTCTCACATCACATTCTGGGCTTCCCCCCTGATACAATAATATAGAGACATGGGGCACATTCACATTTAAAACACATGACTTCCCCCAAAGAGTCATGGGAACTGTAGTTTGCTAAGGGTGCTGGGAACTGAATATTTCTGAGGGGAGACTGTAGACCAAAACATCTGAAGGCACTGAGTTGTGGAAAAATTAAATGGTAGCTCCTAGACCCTCCCCCACTGGGGGCCAACTAGTATTGTGGGGGGAGCACTAGAAAAATGGCTAAAGGATTTGAGGGTAGGCATTATCTGTGGGCCCTGCTAGTTTCTGACAGCTACTATCAATGGCTACAGGCTACAATGTCAGTGACTACTAGGCACGATGGCTCTGTTCTACCTCCCCATAGGCCTCTGACTACCAGTTGCTGGAAACTGAAAATGAGGAGAGTGTTGTTGCACTCAGGCCCTGCTAATGTCTTCCTACAGGCATCTGACTGGCCACAATGAGAACAAGATGTTCTTAAGGATAGCACATGCTGATACTGGCCTTGCTAGTGAGCAGTCTAGAACTGTTTGTGCTAAGCCCTTAGACTAGAAAGGAATAGGTGCTAGCGCCTCCGGCAATGGCGGAATTCCTCTGATCGGGAGGAACCCGCTCCGTGGAAATCAGGGTCTGGCCGCCATGGCGAAGGCGGAGACCCACCAAAAACCACAGGCGGGAGAAGCCTGTGGACGTGGGATTCGGCTGGCACCTTTTGTGCCTCCCCTACTCGCGGGGAAACCCGGTTTCGGCGGTCCGGAGCGACGTGGGGTGAGTGGCGCGGTGCTTTGAATCGACTGCTTCTTTCACGGAGTGAAGCCGCATTGCCGTTGCTGGAGAGCGCTGACTTTTTTCCTGTGGACAACTGGACTTTAAACAACTACCCATGAGTAGAACAGAAAATTGGACCTTTAAACATCTTAATTCGGCACCGAAACGGGAAGGTTTCAAATAGGAAGTCCGCCTTCCTCTTTTGTAAATAGATAGAGCAAAGACGTTGCAAGCTAAAGTCTTGGAGAGCCTTTTGTAAAGGACTAAATTTCCATCAGTTAAAATTATTAAACCCCCCCTTGGAAGCAGGAGAAGAGGGGGGAAATTTTAGATTGCCTAAGCCTGCAGGAGAGAGAGTGAAGAAAGACAAATTACCACCGTTTTGAACCTGGGAACGGGCTGTCAGTAAGTTTGACGTTTTGGGAAAGTCCACTGACTGTGAATAAAACGTATGTTGACAGATAGTTAAATAAGAGAAATATATTGTTTCCACTGTTTCCTTTTGCACTTAAAAAGGAGCAAAAGTAACTGAAAGATTGAAACTAACCTTGTTGCTGGATCTGCGTTTAAAAGGACGGATACAAATAGAAATTGTTTCCTCTAGAGGGAGCTTTTGAAACTGTTGCAGGAGTGGAGCTGGGGAATTTTCCAGCTGCAGAGATAAAAGACCGTGAGAATCAGACATTGACCTTGGATAAGAATGTCGACAGAAGAAGCCTTAGTGATTGCATTTTGCAAGATAAGTGCTTTATTGGAACAGCTTCATGAGAAGATGGATGTGATGACTATTAAAATTGATAATTTGGGACAAAAAATGACTGATTTGGGACAAGAAGTGAATATCTATACAGAAACTACTCAGGAATCGATCCAGGAATCTACTTCGACATGGCAAGTTGTGGAGAAGACGAGCAAGAAAGTTATTCTAGAACCTCAAGTAATACAGTGGTGCCTCGCAAGACGAAATTAATCCGTTCCGCGAGTCTCTTCGTCTAGCGGTTTTTTCGTCTTGCGAAGCAACCCTATTAGCGGCTTAGCGGCTTAGCGCTATTAGCGGTTTAGCGGTTTAGCGGCTATTAAAGGCTTAGCGGCTTAGCGGCTAAAAGGCTATTAGCGGCTTAGTGGCTTAGAAAAAGGGGGGGGAGCGAAAAAAATCGCAAGACTCGCAAGACATTTTCGCTTGCGAAGCAAGCCCATAGGGAAATTCGTCTTGCGAAGCGCATCGAAAAACGGAAAACCCTTTCGTCTAGCGGGTTTTTCGTCTTGCGAGGCATTCGTCTTGCGGGGCACCACTGTACAAGTGGAGAGAGCCTCAGTCTTACAGAGACAATTTGATGAATATAAGCTGTTGCCTTCTATGTTTGAATTTAGAGAAAGCCAATTGAAACACGTCCTGAAATATCTTTTGGACCCTAGTTCTGACTATGGAGAATGGGCTGACCAGTCGAGAAGGAATAAAGACATTGTTAGGTTGGAGCTTCCCCGAGATCTACTCCTCAATGTTAAAGGAAGGAAATTAAGAATAAGATCAGCAGAAGATAAAGTAAAGTGTATGTATAAATATGAAGAAGATCTGCAGAAGGGACATGGAAAAAAGTTAAGAGCCTCGGACAGAAGATCACCAGGTTGATGGACCATATGGATTGATAGAAAGGACTGGCAGAATCCGAGACCAGGGAGAAGAGACGGTGGAAGAAGATTGGAAAAAAGTTTTAAAATTTTATTTATAGAAACATTGTAAAATTAATGAGTGTTAGAAAAATGTTGGAATGAAATTACACGGCTTTAGTAGAAATGTTATAAGGAGTTAAGTACAAATAAGTTTTAGGGTATTAATGGTAAGATAAGGTTAAAATAAATTATGATAATTATATGATAGAAAATAGTGAAAGATGGAAAGGATTTGCTGAAGCAATTAATAACTAGAACACAAAAAAGGGAGGTGTGAGGAGGTCGATGAAACAAGTTAATGAAAGACAAAGATATGGAAATATTGGATGTGTTTTTAATTTTTTTGCTTTTGCTTTTGTTTTGATGTATTGTGTCTTTTGTTTTTTCCTTTTTTACGTATAGCATTGATTTGCATTGTTTATTTTTTCTTTCTTTTTTTCTTTCTGTAATCTTTAAACCTTTAATAAATATTATTTTTTAAAAAATAGAAAGGAATAGGTGCTTTCAACATCCCTCTCTTTGAAACTGATAGGCAATAGGGAGCTTCTGGACTGCACAGGCCTTGTATAAATGCTATGAGGCCAACTTTTTTTGCTTCTTGCTGGCCAAAAGGATAAGGCAATTCTTATCAGCTCTGCTGTATATTTCATGCTAAACAAAACACAGTTTTCTGCTTATTTATCAATAAAGAATTGTAGCAATGCCACAAAAATCCTTTTGTTTCCTTCCATCCCAATATTTTCTGAATACACTCATTTGTTCATGGACGATGATGATTCTCTGTAGAAACAGACTTGCTCTGCTTCAGTTGCCCTTCAGTTCCAGGAATCCTTCTCACAGCATAGCTGTGGCTGTCACTGCACAAACACTTTGAAAACAGCGAAAACATCTGACCAAAAAATGTAAAGTGCCTGTGGATTAAGTGCTGTTAAAAATCCATTTCCCCACTGCTGAGCTAGTTAACTAGAGCAGACAGGAAGCTCTTCCAAGCCTGAAATAATAAACAAAATAATAAAGAAGTAATAAGCGCTACTGAGAAGGAATGTAAATAATTTGATTGTGCCGATTGTCATATAGGTGGAATTAAGCGAGAGGAAGAAAGAGATCATGGTGTCAAAGGGGGTTGCAATCCTGAGCACAATTACATTCCTGGAATTCTGAAAATCCCAACAGGATTCCAACTTCATTTTCATTCATTCATTCATTTATTATATTTCTATGCTGCTTTTCACCCATGTGAGTCTCAAAACGTCTTACATACAATAAATAAGAACATCACAATTGCAACATAAATCATATTAAATAATTATCAAATCATCAGTAAACAACCACTTTCTATAAAACACTATTAACAAAACAACTTTTTAAAAATAGCCTTAAACAGCACAACTACAAGAAAAGTCATGCAGTGGTACCTCTGGTTGCGAACGGGATCTGTTCCGGAGGCCTGTTCGCAACATGAAAAGAACGCAACCCGCAGCGGTGCGTCTGCGCACATGCAGGGTGTGATTGCCGCTTCTGCGCATGCACGTGATGTCATTTTGCGCATCTGCGCATGCGCGAGCGGTGAAACCCAGAAGTAACCCTTTCTGGTACTTCCGGGTCGCCGCGGGACGCAACCTGAAAAAACATAACATGAAGCAAACGTAACATGAGGTATGACTGTACTGTCAAACAACATGCAGGATTGTGGTCCAGGCTAGGACACTTGAAATCTTGGAAAGTTTTCGTTTTCAAAACTTAAGTCAGGAGCCAATGGAGCTCATGTGCTGGAGTTCATGTGCTGGTCATGTGTTGCAACTACAACCCCATGTGCTTATCTTTAAAAGCAGCTTCAGAAATAGACAGGTGACTCTCCAGTGTGGGATTCAATGTGATGCCAAGGAGTGTAGGCCGAAGGGGGTCATTTCCGCTTCGTCCACGCAAACGTTGGAAGATTCAGGACAGACAAAAGGAAGCATGGTATACAATTCACATGGTACAGTGGTACCTCTAGTTACGAACTTAATTTGTTCCGGAGGTCCGTTCTTAACCTGAAACTGTTCTTAACTAGAGGCGTGCTTTCGCTAATGGGGCCTCTTGCTGCCGCCACGCCGCCGGCACACGATTTCTGTTCTCATCCTGGGGCAAAGTTCTCAACTTGAGGTAACTCTTCTAGGTTAGCGGAGTTTGTAACCTGAAGTGTTTGTAACCTGAGGCATTTGTAACTCAAAGTACCACTGTATAGAGTTCTCTCGCATTAGAGGCAGTGATGGCCATCAATGTGGGTAGCTTCAAAAGAGAATTTGACAAATTCGTGGAAGATAAGGCTATTCATAGCTCCTAACCTTGGAAGATATGTTCTACCCTCCATGGTTGGAGGCCATATGTTTCTGAATGCTAGTTGCTGGAAACCACACAAGGGGCAAGTGCTGTTGTTCTCAGGTGCTGCTTTGGTGTTCCTAACCTTCTTGTAAGCTTCCTAGGTATAGCTGGTCATGGCCACTGATGGGAAATGTGAAGAGGGCTCAAATAATGGACTGGGTCAGAGGTGGGAAACCTCAGGCCTAGGAACCCACCCGCCCTTCTCTGTGTCTTCCATGGCTTGAATGTGTCCCTTGAACTGTGAAAATGCCTCTTGCTTTCTGGTGTGTGTGTGTGTGTGTGTGTGTGTGTGTGTATGTGTGTGTGTAAGTAAACCTCTGGCTTTTTGTGGCTAGAATGTAGCCTACTGAGGGCCTTCTTGGTAGTGGTGCCCTCCCTGTGGAACACCCTCCCATCAAGATGTCAAGGAGATAAAAAACTATGTGACTTTTAGAAGACATCCGAAGGCAGCCCTGTATAGTGAAGTTTTTAATGTTTGATGCATGCTTTACTGTGTAGTAGTAGTAGTAGTAATAATAATAATAATAATAATAATAATAATAATAATAATTTATACCCCGCCCATCTGGCTGGGTTTATTTTGGGGCAAGCTAACCAGAGTTGCTGGGGCAACCAAGTCAGATGAGCGGGGTACACATAATAAAATTACTAGTATTACTACTACTACTCTACAAAGAGGCACATCCATAGCTCTGCCCACTTTTTCCCTGGCATCACTCACCACTGACCTGTAGCTCCCATTACGTTGCCCTTTCATCACATCCAGCAGGACTCACTGAAACTAATTATAGGAAGAAAAAAACTTTGAATCTTGTCTGTATACACATTGGAGTCAAACTGGCAGGCCTCTCCGCTTTCTGCAATTCTAACTGAACCAAGCATAAATATTTGAGTCTTTGCCACCACACCTCAGTGATATTTAAGTTAAATGGCTAGGGGAAACTGACAAAAAAGTGGTTGCAAAATGAAAGATAATCTCATGGTTTTTTTTAAAGGATTCTACAAGGAGAGAATATAAATTCCAGGAAACATACAGTACATGAGAAGAATTTTGCTTGTTCTTTGCTTCTGGATGACCTTTAGAAACACTGTATACTTTGGAACATTAATAAAACAATTATTATAAAGAGTTTCAGAGTGTTGCAATATGGATCATATTTTACTGCATCAATTTTGTATGTTGCTTCCTGCTGCCCCTTGCTTTGGAAAAACATTGCTCTCTGCATAATTTCCCTGTTAACAACAAATTCATTGATATTCTCTATTGTATGTCTCACATGATTTATTAGCCCACAGAAATAAAAGAAGCACAAGTTTACCAGCCACTGTTTAGCAATCTAAGTCATTTGTGACCAATCAACACATTTAAAAGGAAAGAGAAAGAGAATCACTTCAGCTTTACAAAAGCTTCCTTAACAACTTGGTTGTCTAAAGGTAATACCTGCTTGTCGTAGGCAAGTGGCTATTTACAAGCCACTTTCCCCCTCAGTGTATTTCAAAGCCATGTTTACCTGGAAAACAGGAGAGCCACACTAGGGTAAAATGCTTCAGTGTGTGGAAGTTTTAGAGAGAAAGCAATGATAGGGAAAGAATTAAGCCCTCCCCTCCCATTCCTTCTCTGATGCAAAGCACCTTCAGGGGCAATTAACATCCAACTGCAATTGTCATGTGTGGTTTGCACCAGGTCTCTGTCCAAAGAACGTATTTGCTCACAGCAGCTACCATGCCCCACTGTCTCCTGTTCCCCTGTTTCCCAGCCCTCCATTCTCCTTATGCTGTATCCATCCTTTCCCTTGAGGTGTGGAGGCAGCTTGCCTAGTGGTGCGTGTAGGAAGAAGAGTTTGCCCTTTCCCCCTGGAATTGTACAGTTATTCAGATGGAGATGATGACGATGATTAGTCAGTCTTGAACAGGTGCTTCCCATCACCATGTTCCCTTATTTAGGCCATGTTCTTAGAAGGCCAGAAACTTACTATTTTATATCAAAGAGGTTCATTCCTGGAAGCCAGCCAAAATCTTAGAAGTATCAAGCATAACAAAGACAGGAAGCAGACAGCTCAAGCGCCAAAAAATCGAAAGCTTGCCAAGATATGCATTTGAATGTGTGTGTTTCTTGGGGGTGGTGAGGAAGGAATGGAAGAAGAGAGTGCTACAGACAGCAAGGTAAAATCAGCCTTAAGTATTGAGTACAAAAAGGTCATGCTCAACAGATGTTTAAACTGCTTTTAAAAAGAAGAAGTGGTAAACGAAAGTGTATCCAGGTGTTCTGGGTTTTGTATTTCCAGATTGGGTTTGTATAATGAAAGAAATAGAAAAAGAATAGTGGCTGAATTATTTTAGTGTTTGTGACCGAGCTCGTATACTCAAGGTGGGCTATGTGTTTGCATTAGCTCTTAGCTCTTGCCTTGTTAACTTGGTTTATTGTACCTTTTGGACTTACACCAGAGAGATGTAGATTATGGGTGTACCCAGTATTGTCTTTTGGGAAAGAAAACATGGAGGCTGCATTCTATCCATGCAAAAGCCAGAGGTTTCTACATTCCTCACCCCACCCCATTCTTTACCCAGGCAAGCTTGAAGCACTATCACAGTTCAAAGACACATTTCAGCCAGTGCTCAGAGATGGTGTGGAGCAGGGTGAAAGAGGTTATGTATGGTCTGGAAGGATTCTTGAGAGCTGGAGAAAGAAAGAGGCCTGCAGGTCTGCATTCAGCATGTGGGCTGGAGGTTCCCTATCCCTAGTTGCTGATTTATCTACTGCTTTTGGAATTTTAACAAAAGAAAATGAAAAGCTAGCAGTTGCTCAGTTCTTTCTCCAGCATTGGGAGGAACACACAGGTCCTTTGTGAGGAGCTCAGCAGAGGCTAAATTGTTCATCTAGTGCTTGGAAGGCCTGCAGCTCAGAATCCTATAGGCACATAGGACTCTGCCCTATAATAGTCCATCTACCTCAGTATTGTCTACACTGACTGGGAGTGACTCTCCAGGATATTGAGGTTATCGTGGTGGGGTCTGCCTGGCCTGCCCTCACTATTAAACACTGTGTGTTCAGGTGAATGTCTGAACACAGCTTGTGAAACCAGCTGATGAGTAAAAAGATTGGCAGGAAAAGGCCATGTCTTTAAGCTCTGCGAAGGGTTGGTAAACTCACTTCCATTCTCTTTAATTGATGCCGTTTCCCCTTCTTGCCTTAGGACCATGAAAGACCACAGCAGATAAAAAACAACAAAGACCTTAGGCATCAGTTAAAGCTAGAATTACTTAAGTATCTCCAGTTTTAACCAGCTGCTGGAAGTTTACTAATGATGTAGCCATTGGCACCTCCAGCAGGAGAGTTCCAAAGCCAGGACACTACTACAAAGAAGGCCCTGTCTTATGTCTCCTCGTAATGTACCACATCCCCTGCCAATCTCAGAGCCTAGACTACTCTATATAGCAACAGGTGTTCTGGACAAGTACCTGGGTCATTCAAAACTTTGTAAGTCAAAACTATCACATTGACTTGGGCCTGATGAGATATAAGCAGCCAGGGCCAATCCCACAGAATAGGTGTCACATTCCTTCATGCAGAAGTATCTGTCAGTACTCTGGTGATGGCATTCTGCACTAGCTGCAGTTTCTGGACCGTCTTAAAGAGAAGCCCCATTTAGAGTGCACTACAGTAATCAAGACATAAGTTGGAGTCCAACAACATCTGGAGGACATTGGCTTGGAGAAGGCTGTTGGTCTTAGGGGGTGAGTTGAGGTACAACAGAATGCCGAACCTTCACAACCTCATGCTGTTTTTCTGAAGATAAATAACTCCCATGTAATGCTGCTTTGAACTTCTTGTAGGAAAGATGTAATAAACACAACCAAAAACTCTTATTGATGATTATTTTTTTCAAGAGGGTTGGGTAACCCTTTCTCAAGACTTCTTTTATTAAATTCTTTGAAAGTTCATAAGGGATTGTGAATTACTTCCAGTTCCATAAATTTGGTTGTTGACAGAATGTAGAATATAGCAGGATTAAGAGTGTCACCTTTCGGAGAAAAGTACAGCTTAATATTATATAGGGTAGTGATTTAATTTATCTCACTGTCAGATTTCTTTTACAGTGAGTGTGAGGTATGGGGATTTCAATAAAACCAGAAAGCATACAATATTTTATGGAAACCTGTTTCCTTGGCTGAGCCCACATCAGTGCAAACTCAGCATATGAAACGTATGTGTACACCAGACTTTCTTTTGAAAAAATATCCTGTGGGAGCCCACATCAGCAAATATTTGAAGGAGCTGATACATTTGCCAAGATTTAATGACTCGCATGTGTGGCTAGTGGCATGTGTGTCTAATGTATCACTGCTGTTTATTATATGGCTTTTGATATATATAATGTCAAAATAAGAACAGGAAGAGCTGGTGTGATGTTTATTTCAGATTGCTCAGTAACTAAAATGCAATCTCCCTTGAATGAAGGGCCCTTTTGAATAGGAACATAGGAAGCTGCCTTATACTGAATCCACATAGCTAGCTCAATATTGTCCACACTGAGTGGCTGTGGCTTTCCAGAGTTTCATATGGAGGCCTCCTCCCGCCCTACCTGGACATTCCAGGAATTGAACCTCAGACCTCTTGCATGCAAACCAATTGCTAATACACTGAACTAACAGCACTTCTCCTCTGAATACCCCTGGGGAACCCAGTTCCTCCAGAGAATGAGACCAAACTCTTATCAAGTGGGGATGCAGGGCTGCTGTATCCCAGAAACTCAACAACAGAGCACCCTTGTTACGGAGACCAGAGAGACAGTCTGATCTGTACGCTCCAATATGATATCAGGGAGGTCACAAGACCCACTTTGGTCTATTGTGAAAAGGCTTCTTTGCATGTTTGGCTGCTTCTCTCCTTTGGCACACCTGACATTCCAGGTTCAGGAACTACTGTCAGCTTGAGTACAAGCCACTTGTAAAATGTCTTGAGTTGCAAATCTCTTAACAGAAGTGTTTTCTGCTGAACATGTATTTCAATCTTCAAAGTTGCCAGGATTCATGTTGCCTCAAAGGGGCACACTGCCTTATCATGGTCCCATTCTGACAGCAAATGAATTGTTGGCACCCCTAATTTGACAGTACAGTGGTACCTCGGGTTAATAATTTAATTCGTTCCGGAGGTCCGTTCTTAACCTTGAAACTGTTCTTAACCTGAGGTACCACTTTAGCTAATGGGGCCTCCCGCTGCTGCTACGCCACCGCCACACGATTTCTGTTCTCATCCTGAAGCAAAGTTCTTAACCCGAGGTACTATTTCTGGGTTAGAGGAGTCTGTTACCTGAAGTGTCTGTAACCCGAGGTACCACTGTATTAGGTTTGACTTACCAAAATTGCCACCTCAGCCTCATAGGCAACTGTGACACACATTTTCTTCTTTCCAGTCATCGATCTTCACAGCTTCCCAGAGGTAAAAGGTGGTTTCAAGAGAAGGCAGAACAGCTCAGAACAGCCTATGAGCCAAGCCCAGCTGGCCAACATGATTTGATTAGTTCTGAGCTTTAATTTGAACCTGCTTCAAAAGTAGAAAGTAGTTCTCAACTGCTCTGACAGAGGCACCCTGTGAAACAGAACCAGCATATTTATTGCTATTTTCTGTGGAGCTAGAACAGTTTACCAAAGCTGCTTAAAGGGAAATTTAATAAATGCTTGAAAATAAAACAAAACAAAATATTCTGATGCATTCAGTACACTGAATTAGATATTGGGCATTTGGACAACAATGGATATTTGGGTGTGGGTTTCCACTTTAGTTATATTTTTGAACCAGAATTAAGCTGTATAACTATAGCAGAGACCAGGAACCTGTAGTCCTCTAGATGTTGCTGAAATACAACTCCCACCAGCCCTAACCATTGGCTGTGCTGGCTGCAGCTGATGGAAGCTGGAGTCCAACATCTGGAGGGCCACAAGATCCCCACCCCCAAACTAAAGGAGAATAGTTTCCATATTATGTCCCATATGGTATGCAGAATCAATCAATCAATCAATCAATCAATCCAGAAACATTCCAGAACTGTTGCTGATAAAATCCCAATATAAGTTGAAGAGCAAAGGCCATTTCAATATTCATTTCCAATATTATTGACTGAATTTCTGTCTGCTCCCTCTTACTAGTCCCAGTATATAAACCCTGACTAGAAAGATAATATACAGGTTGTCTTCATCAGAGCAATTTAGGTAACCTTACAGCATGACTCACCCCACAGGCTAGTCCTAATACCTGCAGAGGAATTTGAATCCAATATGTTTTATTCATTGCACCATGACTGCAAAGCAAACAGATTGGCTTATTTACAGGCTATCTTTGTTAGCATGAAGAGAAACTGAGGTGGCAATCCTATACATAGGGTTGGAGTTATTTCTGAGCCCCAGGCACAGGACTGTATGGTAATCAATTTAATATTTGAATATCAAAGTGTCACCAAGACAGTTTATAAGACACAAACCAGGCTTAGCTTAGAAAATTTTCCCTTACAAAGCAATTAAAGGCTGTCCAAACCAGGCTGGAGGTGGTAAGGAGCATGAAAGCCATTCCTATGACTAGCATGTCACTTTGATTCTGAGAAATCCAGTGATAACTGGGCTCCTGAATCTGGGGAGAATCTGTCTATTTTGGTTCTATCCGTATCTCATTTTTCCAGTCTTAACTTTTGTGTCGGTTTGTGATTTTCTTCCATTGAAAAAAAAGTTTGTCAGGATTTTAGTATATGTTCCTCCTAATCTGCACATTTTTGTATGAATTCTTGCCTAATATTTGTTGAATTCTATTTTCATTAATATATAAATTTTATGTACTTTCCCCGCAATATACACATTTTTGCACACCATATCCTCCTGAACAACTGCATCGTAAAATTAAGAAATGTGCAAATTTCAAAGGACAGCTATGTTTCAGTTTGTATATTGTTACAGGAAGTGAACATTATTGAATTTCTCCTCCAACTTTATCCAGGCCATCATGTAGCCCATCATCTAACTATTTGCATGCCTCTTTTGGTGTGACAAGAATAGTGCATTCCTCAGACCTTTGATTGTCTCAAAAACTATTGCTTCTTGACTATTATTATTATTAATTCAACTTATATACCACCCTATACCCAGAGGTCTCAGGGCAGTTCACAACAAGACCACAACATATAAAATCAAACCAAAAGCAATAACCCAAAAACTCCCCCCTCAATGCTTCTGCTATGTGAGCATGGCCTTCTATAATTTACGGTGCAGAGAAAAGCTCCCCGACAACTGGTTTCAATCTTTTCCTCCTTTTGCCTTGCCATCTGCATCTAGTTGAAAGCCTTTCTGCAAGGTAACATTTATGTGTGCAGGCTGAGCTTGTCTTCTTAGCCCATAACTTTCGACCCACCATGATGGCATCTCACCATCTTTTCCCCCTGTAATAATGGAAAGTTCTTATCTATCTGTGTTTCATCCATGGATAACCAAAAGCATACCAATGGAGAGAGAGAAGGAGTAAGCCGAGCTACTTTGAAGCTATGTTATGTGGCTGGGATAGATTAGGGCTTTGCGGTATCTGGTCTTTGCATGACTACATGGTGGAAAAGACACAAACAGCAGGCAAAACCAGAACAAGAAATAAGCTCTTCAACTGCCCTTGAGATGCAAAGCATCCAAATGGTAGGAACAAGCATAGCTTGCTTATGTGGCAGACAGTATGGTGATAGTGCTCATCTGATCTCCCAGCAGTGGACTTCCAACTGTTTACCCTAGAAGTGGGTGGGGTGAGGCAGCAGGGAGGCCAATGCTATGTAAACACACCAGCAAGAGTGCTGTCATAGTTTTGCCAGTCTGTTTGCCAAACTCCCCATAGCCTCATTCCTCCAGCTTTCCTTTCTGGTAAGCATCAGTGACTCAACCTGCAGGAGGTCAGTGGAGTGCTACCATCTGCTATTGGTAGCAATACTGTGCAAACCTGGGAGCATGCTCAACAGATCCTAACTTCTAAGTACGTTTGCATAGGTGAGATGGTATATTACAGATATTTCTTTCTTTCATTCATTTATTTATTTGGTTTTTCAAATTAAAGGTTTACAATCACATATCCAACATACAACATAGAAACAAGATTCCAAAGAATCTCCTGGACTTCCCTCCTCCCCTTTGTGGGTCCTATTGTTAATCATTTCCTCCTGCATCTTTTATGATAATCCAAATCTTTTACATATCCATTATGCCCACAATTCACCATTAAACTACAAGTGTTATTCCAATCCTACTAACAATTTTAGCTGTTTACACTGGTTTTTGAGATAAATTTCCTCCATTCCTTAAATTTTGGACTTCCTGATTTCTGATTCTTCCGGTCATTTTAGCCATTTTGGCATAATCCATCAATTTCATCTGCCATTCTTCTCTGGTAGAGACTTTATCTTCTTTCCATCTCTGGGCCAATAACATCCACGCAGCTGTGGTAACATACATAAATAGTCTTTTCTGCTCCCTTGGAATTTCGGCACCTAGAATTCCTAAAAGAAAAACTTCTGGTTTTTTAGAAAAAGTTACTTTCAACATTTTTTTCAACTCATATATCATTTCCCAAAATTATTTTACTACCTTACATTTCACAGATCTTGTTTCTACTTTGGCTCAAGCCAAGGACACATGCAAACTGTTCTAAAATGATGGAACAGAAGACAGGAGTGTAGAGCAAAGTTTATCTGACACTGTGTAATTCTGACTTCAACCAATCTCAACATGGCTGCTGTTCAAGGCCTCTCATTTCTGGTGGTGTTTTCCAAAACTGCTCTCCCCCCCCCCCACTACACTCACTCATAGAACACTTGGTTCCCACTTGCCATTACATTTCAGCATCTAAAGAAAATATTTCTCTTCAGAATCAAGAAAGTCTCTTCCAGCTTTGTGGTCAAGGTCTTTTTGGAAACACATGGAGACAGTTTTGGTTTTCTCCTTTGTTTAAAAGGTTTTATGTAAGTGAGCCAGGTCTTTAATTTGAGGCCAAACAGCTTCTATAACATCGCTCTATTCACATGTAACTCTGGGGCTGGAGTTCAGTAGAGTAGAGGAGGTTTTGCTTCAGGCGGCAGATTCTGGAGGCAGCGGAGAGCTGTAGCAACAAGAAGTTGGAAGGAGAGAGCTGTGTAGGTTATATGTCCTGCCCTGCCCCCCTATGCTAGCTTGCTGTCCTCAGGTGCAGAGGAAGGCACTATTCTATGCCCAGTGTTAGAGTAAGATTCGACTGCCAGTCTAGTCAGTTTTTGTACATGGAATTGGAAGGAAGGCGCCATTTTTCACTTGCCCTCTGGAAGCAAAATGCCTTGAGTGATTCTCTAGCAACTCTCAGGTATGAAGTTCAGCATTTGCTCTTGTGCATTTTTTTTTTACCTCAGAAAGAGTGAATAGTGTGCTTCAGGGATGCAGCAATTTTTTTACCTCAGAGTGAATAGTGTGCTTCAGGGCTGCAGCAGTTTTTTTTTACCTCAGAAAGAGTGAACAGTGTGCTACAGAGCTGCAGCATAATTGTTTCCTAGAATGCTGTTTGAGAGGGAAGAGTTTTGGTAGCTGACATCACTTTTCTGAGGGGGGAGGGTTAATAAAAGAAACCTGCCTCTGCCATAACAAATGTCTGTTTTCCCTGAACCATCATAAAAAGTTTTTGTTTTTTTTTGTGGGGGATGACAGCTCTTCGGAAATTGTGCCCCCTGTTTCTCAGTGGACTGAAAAAACCTGCTCCAAATTCAGTCCAAATATTTGTTTCAGTCACGTTCAAGACAATGCTATGCAGTTAGTGTATTAAAATCTGCTACCTGGAACAGCGGAGAGTGCCACCATTTTGTGATTATTATTGAGAAGAAGCCCATGCCACTCACCCACCAGAACTGTAAAGTTCAGTGTGCCAATGAAGAAACCAAGCGGGTTTGCATCTGTTTCTGCCCAGTGTAAACATCTCTTTGCCTTGAGACTTTATCTCCCTCTTATATTACACATTTTAACATAATGACTAAATTTGCCTCTTTTTTGACATTCTTTCACATTTGCAGCAGGACAGGCATTTATGGTTTTGGCTGATGCCAGTTTTATAGGAGGCATGGAAACCTTTTTATGCCTGTACTTTTTGACAGTGCTAAATCTAAGGCTGGCAATCTTTTAGCTGTTATAAAATGCATTTTCACTGTAGGGAATTCATTTGCTTCTCTACTGCTGCCAAACTTTCTCAGTTGCTTTGTAACCACATCCTCCCCCTGCATATATACTCCCTGTGCACTCCAGAGTGAAATCTGCCTCCCTCAGTAATCTGGCTCTGAGTCTGCTTGACTTGATGCCACACATTATGCCAGAGTAGTCAATATGGTGCTGCCCAGATGTTGTTGAACTACGACGACCATCATTTAAAAGATTGAGTTCATTATATGAGGCCCTTCTTCATGTGCCTCCTCCCCGTGAGGTCCGGGGGGCGGCGCCACAGCGACACAAGAACGGGCCTTTTCTGTAGTGGCGCCCATTTGTGGAATGCTCTCCCCACGGAGGTTCACTTGGCTCCTTCATTGTATATTTTTAGGCGCCCGGTGAAAATGTTCCTCTTCAGCCAGGCCTTTGGTTGATTAATATTCTACAGCTTTTTAAATGTGTCTGTGGGAAGAAGGGGGGTATTGCTTTGCTGTTTTTGTTTTAATTATTTACTTGTGTTTTTATCTTGTATTTTATTCTGTGAACTGCCCTGATATATTGTGGTAATTGCCTGGGTGAGGGGCCATTGGGAGACAACAAAGGAAGGCTGATGGGCTATTAAGAAAACAAAGGAAAGGGGGCTCTGTGCTGGATAACAAATGGGTGGGGCTCCTTCTCCAGCTCTTAGATAGGTAGAAGGGCAAAGCTGGAGTTGAGGGCAGAGATTGCTGTGATATGACTTGGAGGACAAATGCTGGAGGTTGGGAAGGCAGAGAGAGTGAGCGAGAGGCTAATTTCTGCTTGAATCCAAGGCTGTGGCTATGGGAGAAGCAGGACCTTCTTGGGGTGTTAATGCTGTGAACCCCTCCATCACAGGCTCAGGTTGTATATACGTGTAAATAAACCATAAAGACACCATAGTCTCCACTGTGCTTCATTTTCAAAAGGAAACACTAACCCTAGGTAAGTGCCTCAAACCCCTGGAATCTTGCACTGCTCAGAGATTGCAGAGGCATGGAACAGTACGTTGAATCGTGTAAATGGGGAGATGGGTGTTGCATTATTTTTGTAGATGGTATAGCAGTGTGGTACAGTGTGCAACTTCCGTTTTAATTCAACTTCCATTTCCACCTCCTTGTGGAAGAGCAGTATTCCATTCATGCTAGTCGTGATGGCTATATATTATCTCCAGTATCAGAAATATTATACTTCTGACTATCAGTTGATGGAAAACAAGAATTGCACAGTGCTTTTGCTTGTGGATCTCCTGCAGGCATCTGGTTGGCCTCTGTGGGAACATAATGTGGGACTAGATGGGCCTTTGATCTGATCCAGCAGGACTCTTTTATGTTCTTTCACTTAACTTTTGTGATCAAAAGGGTGCTAGCACGGAAAGAAATCTAAAAAACGGTGAATGAATTGCTCAGCTCATATATCTTTGATGCATGTGAAAATAAAACACCAACTTATTCTATTATCTACTTTCTCAAAGGGTGAGGTCACAAAAGGAGCTTGCATTTCACTAACCTGCCAGTGTTGGGAAATACTATGTAAAATAGATAAGCAAAGTGTGTCATTGATAATGCTGTATTATCTTGCCCATCTGTCTTTAGTTTTGGAACCAAAGTGCTGTGTTACAGCAGCTGCTTCCCATTTTTCTCTAATAATTACTGTGATTAGATGATTTAATGTGGTACTGCATTTAACATTCCTGGTAGTAACACTGACTCTGATATCTGCTTATAAATATAGAATACTGAAGAGCAGAATAAGAAAGCATAGAACAAAGGATCTATAAACTCACATTAACGTAAGTCTGGTTATGATAAAGAGGTGCACTTTTCCTGAATGTATATCTCCTCCCAATATGTAGTTTATCTTCAACTAAGATACTGGGTAGTCTTTATTGCAGAAAGCTGTAAAGCTTTCAAATTGCAGACTGGGGTGGTTCCAGATGGGCATTTGTTGTGGGATTGGTGCTGTTCATCAAAATGCCAGCCCAGGGAAAAACGGGTAAGTTAAAAAAACAAACAAAAGCAAAGCCTGTTGCTAGTGAACCGTTTGTAATATCTCAAGTCAACAACATGTTTACAATATTATGCTCTTGTCTAGAAGCACCCCGTGTTGGCAAAAGCATCAAATTTAAGACAATTGTTTAATTAAGACAGTTGCTAAGGCTGGAGCACGTCATGTTAATTCTTAATGACTGCAATAAGTCCATAAGTCAATTCAAGCAACATTTCCAAATGGCTCTGAGTTGAAAGGCAGGACTATAGAGAAGGATCAACGTAGATAATACTGAGCCAATGATTTGACACTGAACACAACCAATTAACCACGTCTTCTGTTCCATTCTAGGTCAAGTATCAGTCAGGTTCCATTGTGCGAAATTTTCTTTTGGAAATCGCTGCTGCTTCCAATTCAGAAAACAGCTGTTACATATGACAAATGTAACGTTCTGAACTTTTGATATGAAAAATAAAGTTGCAGGATATGGTGCAGGCAGGACAACCATCCAGCCTGTTTTACCCAGATCTGGCCAGAATAGCAAGAGTTGATTCCGCATGCCTTTGGAATGCTGCCAGACTGTTCAATGATATTCATGAATCATCTGTCTCACTAGCTGTCTGTTTCACTGTGCATAGCTGAAATTAATTAGATAAAAGATGAATGTTTTAAAAGAAATTAACTGATTGTATCACACCCTTAATATATCTAATCACTTCATTTCAAATATATTTTTATAGTATTTTTATAGTATTTTTATAGTATTTTCATACCACTCTTCTTGGCACTGGGGCTGCAGTGCCTTTATGCCATTTAGTGCTTAACAGCTCTAGGGTTCAGCTGGATCAGACACACACACCATTCTCTGTCTTCTATCCAGGCAACCAATAAGTATTATCAGAGTTCAAGCCAGGGCCAGCCCAATACATTTTGGCACCTTAGGCAAACCACAAAATGGCACCTCCCTCCCTACTAGGGAAGAAGGGGTGAGTGTAGATAATCAGAAACATCAGGAACAAATGGGGAATAAAAATCTACATTGGGTCTGCCACCCCTGTGGATCCTGCTGCCTGAGGCTGTCACCTCACCTTGCCTCTTGGGTGGGCTGGCCCCAAGTAAAGGACACATTCTAGCTAGGCAAACACTCTCATGGAGGTTATAAAGTAAGGCTATTGGGGGGTGACCTGGGGAGAGTCCCAAGGGACCACACTTAGCCCCTGGGCCCGAGGTCTCGCAATCCTGGGGGAAGTTTGCCCATAGCTACTCTGTTAAGAGCCTCACTCTCTCTCCCATTTTCATATCTTTATCTGTAAAATAGCAATAAAATTCACTTACCTTGCAGGGCAGGTGCGGAATGATAGAGATAAGATCATAAGGCATTTCACACATCGGAAGTACTATAAAGAAATATATATAATGAAGTGCCACTGGGGATGGACAACAACCAGGGGAGGAAATTACAGTCCCAGTGAAAAGTTTATTTACATTTTTTTCCTGTTTAATCAAGTACAGATCTCATATTATGCATGCTTAGGACTCCTTTGGGAGCAGTTCCAGCTAAGGTTCATTGGAAAAGGGGGGGGGGGTGTATTGTAGCAAAAGATAATATAATCAGGCTTAGACTCACTGAAGGAGAACTGTAAAAGTTTGGAGAAATGGCAAGCCTTAAGTCAGGGCAGCTGGCTTCATAAAAAGCAGCAGCTATTCATCCACCCTTGCCCTAAGAAGCAACTGAGTTATTTCAGTATGACTCGTAAAATAAATACAAATGTACCAGACACACAGTATTATTCCTAATTTAAAAATGGCACAATGCATAAATAAAAAGTAGCTATTTCAGACTGGGCTTTCTCCTACCCCCACTTTCCTTCCTTTTAAAAAAAGAAAATCTCTTGTTGGTTTAACCATACGCTAGAATTATTGGACAGGAGAAATTGGAAAGAATGTTCTGGATCCATGTCTGATTAGTTAAAATAGAAGACTGGGTCACATAGACATACTCTTGGGATCCCAACAAGTTGCCGCCAAAAGCAGCTTTTTCCTGGGGTTCCAGCCCAAGCCAGGGCTGGGAAAACCAGCTTTCCAAATGAGTGGCAATGCTTTGTTGGCACAGTTGTTCCTCTGCTTGAAATGAAGAAAAATACTTATGCCAGGTAGATAATCCCATGTAATTATGGTACCATTCACAGTATGAGTTACATTCTTTGACCCTTGTGCAAATTCTGTTGGAGGAATGTTGGCAATCAAACTCAGTGTTGCCATGTTCCAAAAACTTATTGGCAACTGCAGCAATTTTCTCTTCCTGCTATGCATATATGAGTGTAAGTTGCATTTGAACTCCACAATAAACCATGGTTCATTATAATGGAAATAAACCTAGGTAAGCCTAGGTCTTTCATCCTCCGCACTCTTCCTACCTACAATGTGGTCACACGGACCTTGGAATCTTTCACTTCTGCTTTTGATTAACTGTACCCTGTTGCCTTGTCTGAACCTGACAAGCTGTGGTTAATCATAACTATGGTTTGTTTGAAACAAACCTACTTCAAGATTACACGAGTAAGGCTTGAATTCCTAGCTGCCTTGATGAATATTTGTGACCAAGAAATATCCATGCACTTCATCCCTAGATCATTCTTAGGTTGACTCTGCTTAATTTGGCATTCTCAAGGATCAGTAGCTATAAACATTATCATGGGAACATTTTATTTACATTGTGTAAAAATGTGACCTCAGAATCACTGCAACCATCAGCCTTACTGATTTGAAATGGCATTTCCCTGACAACAGTTTTCATGATAACCACTTGTTCAAAGTGCAGCCAAATGATGATGTCAGCATTCAACTATGTCCAATGCAGTAATGGAAAACTAACAATATAGGGGCTATATCTGTACTTATGAGAATGAGTCAGCATAAGCATCACCTTAGCGAAGTGTTTCTCAAACAGTGGGACAAGACCCACCAATGGGCCTTGGGCCACTTTCAGTACCACAGCCTGCGCTGTCCCCTAGTCATACTATAGGATAGGCCAATGCCAACACTGGCGTATTTAGTTAAGGTGGCCTTTAGATCTATTACCAGCTACCAAGTTAAGAGCAACTGAAGTTGGAGGAGGAGGAGGAGGCCATTCAGAGCAGAGAGCAAGATGGGTGAACAGTAGGCCTGGAATTTACAGTTGTGATTAGAATTTACAGCTGCGGCGCCCTCCCATCAGATGTCAAGGAAATAAACAACTATCTAACTTTTAGAAGACCTCTGAAGGCAGCCCTGTTTAGGGAAGTTTTTAATGTTTGATGGTTTATTTTATTTTTAATATTTTGTTGGAAGCTGCCCAGAGTGGCTGGGGAAACCCAGCCAGATGGGTGGGGTATTAATAATAATAATAATAATAATAATAATAATAATAATTACTAATGCATATGCTACATTGTGCCCTACACAATGGTTAAGACAGTCTTGACATCTGTTCCTTCTTCCTAATAAGGAAGGGAAAACTCCTAGCAAGCAGGAGAGGACTACACCCATCCTTAGTTCTCTCTAAAATATAATTTGTAACATAATGCATACAATAGTTATTATACTTACCAATGTACAGACAGACATTGTTGCTGTCTGCCTTTAATTAGGGAATTTGTTTCCCCCTGAAGACTCACCAAAGCCTGAGTTTGAACATCTTCTGGAAATGATGTAAGGCATCATTCAGTCTGGTTTTCACTTTCTAGAGATAGGGAGTGTGTTATTGTGATTTTTATGACTGACATATTGTTACCCATCGAAATATTTGTGATGGGGTGGTATAACAGGTTGTAAATAAAATAAATGAATCATATAAAACATTAGCTCTCATATATCTATTTCAACTGACTGTTCTTTTAAAGCCAACATTTAAAATGTTCCTGGCTCCCATCCATTGTGGGAGGGTCCCTAGCAGAGCTCTTCTGGGCTAAACATATTCCAGAAAATTCTCACAGATACTGTTTTGAGGCATGTGAGAATTTGTTCATTGCTATCTGTTTATTCCTTGGTAATTGTTAAAGGGGCGTTTATCTCCTGTTCTCACCCATGTCCTTTCCTAAAATGAAAACAATCCACTTTCATTTTCCATCAATACAATTCTGTACATTTTGCACTAGTTAATATGTGAATGCTCAGCTGCAGCTTATTACACTTTTCCTTTCCCTTGGCACACAATTCTCTTTACAGTTCTTGTAGCTACAGCCGTCTCCAGTTTTTCCTTCCATGCATATAATCTGAGGCTGGTTGCCATGGACCTGCATCTCAGGCCAAGCTTTGTTCTGGGAAGAAGCCACACCCTAATCTCTTCCTAAAACTGATTTTAGGACATTTACTTACCATTTGCTTCCCATGCTGATTGTTTCCCCCACTTATACAGTCATTAGGGTTGCAAGTTTTACTCATTTGAATCCTGTTTACTCAGCAGTAAATTAAATGCAGCTTATTCAAAAAGAAAAAGGAAAAGTATGCACAGGACTGCAGGATGTCAAGGACTGGCAGGGCTCTGACAAGTGTGTGACAGGTTAGGGGGCTGGAGGCTGACCCAGGAGAGGGGCCAGTGATTTATGGGTTTTAGTGCCACTTGAGAGGCAGGAGCCAGGGGGAAAGGGAAGGGTCTGAGCAATCAGAGACAAAGGTGGGGACACAGAATGTGTCAGAAGCAGACGAAAAGTCTATTCAGGCAAGGGGTGGGCTGGTCGAATCCCTGCCATACCCAGCCCACTGTCTCCTAGAACCAGGAGGGGCTTCATGCAGGAAAAGTCTCATTGGACCGGGGGGGGGGGTGGAGCCCAGGCTGTGTGGGGAGGCTGCACCCAACTGCCTTGCCAGGCACAAACCTGGAAAAGTTAACACCAGCTATGTAGATTCTAGAAGCATGTGTGCATTTGTATCCTTAGGAGCTGCTGTAAGTGTGTACTTTCATCAATAAAGAGCTAACTATCGGCCATTTGCCTTCCTTAGCTGGGTGTGCACAGGACAGAGCCTTTCTCAGCTAAACTTTTAAATGCAGATTTGGTCCTGATACAACATAGTGGCTTTGAGGGTGTGGAATCTGTCAGACAACTAAGAACATAATAATTTTCCTGGTATGTATGTATATGTATGTATGTATGCATGCCTGTATGTATATTTGTTTGTTTATTTCCCACCCATTACCACAAGGGCCCAAGGCAGGTTACAACAATTTTAAAATCCAATATAAAAATAGTTAAAACAATCAAGACAATAAGGTGGGTTCTAAAATATAGACTCAGGTGTCAAAGGCAGTTGATAGAAAGGTGCATCTTCAGCATATAATGAAAGCTACTCAATGAAGGGGCCTGTTGTAAGTTCTATAGATCTGTCATGGAGAGGTTGGTGAGATGATGAGGAATGGAAAGAGTTTGAAGAATTGGAAGAGACTGGCCCAGGGAGAGAACCTGGGACTCCAAGAGGAGTCTGACCTCAGGCCCTGCAAGGATCCCAGAAAACCAGAACATTCCTTTTCTCCCATGAGAGCGCAGCAGCCATTTTGGGTGCTGTGTTCTTGAGCAATTTTATGCAGATAACTTGCCCTGGAATAAGCACATTTGGGGGGCTATGGTCTTAAATGGTACCCAAATACATGAGTTTTCAGGCACCATGAGACCACAGCCCCCCTCAAGTGCTTTATTTAGGACTGCATGCAGTTTTGGGAACTGGGAGAGCACGGCCCCGAAAAAGCATGTATTTTGGCCTCCGTGATCTCATACGTGTCACGCGACTTATGCAGGAACACAGACGGGAAGACGTGCATCCTGGTTTGGGGACTCAACATGTTGGAGGATATGTGACTTGGGGAGAGTCACAGAGGATTGGGAGATAGAGTTCAGGAAGTGCCTACTGGCTTGCCAGAGGACAGACCCACTTGTATGATATTGAACAACTGGGGAAGTGGCTCTGGCACCTTTCCCTGTCAATGAAGAGCCTCCCTCTTCATGGAGGCACCTGGGGATAGGTCTGGCTATGAGCTGGCCAAGTCATCTCTGCCTCCATCTGAAAGGATGTAGAGATGACAGTGCCTGTGTGAGTAGACCATGCATGCCCAACCACTATGGAGGAGTTCCCATTTGCTTGACTAGTCTTGAGGCTCATGAGTCAATCATGCCAAAAAGCTGTGCTTGCTCCAGTATTCGAAGGGAGAGTGCAGGGGGCCTGTCAAGTGTTGAATAAACATCTTAGCTAAGCCTAGCCATATTTTACCTGTTTGTACACATGCTGGGATGCTTACCGACTTCATCAATAAAACTTTGAAATCCTCCAGTTGTGGTAATGATTCAAATTCTGAGTCCAAGTGGGTGTGCCAGGACAGTGCCAGGTGCCCCCCTGTAGAGAAGGAATGCTGCTACAGATAATTCCCTTTCCCTTCAAATGAATGCGGACAATGGAACTACCAAGGAGCCCCCCCCTGCCAATCTAAACACACAAGTGTCTGAAGGGAATGAGACTTTTTTCAGATAATTAGGGCCCAAGTCATATGCAAAAACCATGAATTGGGCCCCCAAACAAACAGGCAACCAATGCAGCTGTTTCAAAACAGGATTTTGTGAGTTCTAAATGGAACCCCTGCCAGTAATTTGGCTGCTGCATTCTGGCAAAATCTTCTTGAGTCATCACACATTCTTTTTCAGACTGACTGAGTGCAGAAATAGGATATAGATGTTCCTCAAAAATCCAGATGGCATAGCTGCGAGCAATACAGACAGTGTCTTTCAAGTGGTCAATAGGTGACAGATGTCAGACAATATTATAGATTTCTCAAGGGAACATCTTTTTTCTTTTTCCTTTTAAAATGATGCCAGGAATAATACCCTTCCCTTGCTGGAAAATGGTGATGGCACAAGATAGAAACATTTATACTAAAAAGGTATGGGAATCCAGATATTTATAGGGAGAGGATATAAGGAAGCAGACTTTCTCTCCCAGCACCCTGACTTTTGAAATTCAGTGTGAACAAAGCTTATATTTTAATTTTTCCATTACTCTATTGATCAGTCTTTTAGGAAAACTTCTCAGGACTATTGGCATGATACCTATAGGTGCACATGAAATCACAAAAAACCTCAAAACCTTTTAGGATTGATAGGTGTATGCATTCTGCTCCTTTTCTATAATGTAATCTGTCTCTTCCTGCTGTACTGTGAATATGCTGTGGATATGCTGATGACATTAAGCCAGTGTGGTGTAGTGGTTAGGAACTGCAGACTCATAATCTGGTGAACTGGGTTTGATTCCCTGCTCCTCCACATGCAGCTGCTGGGTGACCTTGAGCTAGTCACACTTCTCTCAAGTCTCTCAGCCCCACCCACCTCACAGGCTGTCTGTTGTGTGGGAGGAAGGGAAAGGAGATTGTTAGCTGCTTTGAGACTCCTTAGGGTAGTGATAAAGTGGGATATCAAATCTTCTTCTTCTCTGGAGAGAGGGTCAGTGGATGCTGGGGAGGGGTAAGGGGGACTGAGGTTTTTGAGTTCTCTGAATACTGTATGGTGATAGTCCATATATTTTTTGTTTTCTGAATCTCTCTATCTCTCTCTCTCTCTATATGTGTGTGTGTGTGTGGAGAAGCAAAACACTATCAACAGCTCTTCTCCCAACTCTCCCAAATCCCTCATGCCCATGCCAGCCAAGCTCCAAACTCTTTTTTTAAACCAAAAATTTCAAATAATTAAAAAATAGGTTAGGGAGATAGTGAAAGCAGAAGTTATTTTGCGGGGTATAGTACGTGCACAGAAGATTCCTGTTTGACACCTGTCACGTCCAAATAATCTGACTCAGTATAAGACAACTTCCTATAGTCCTGTGTGCCTAAGTAGGGTCAGCTGATACTAGTAAAAGGTGCTCTGAGGCCACCTGGAGCTCAGTCACCAATGCTGGGCCTAGAAACACCCCTACATTTCAAGCCTACTCCTTTAACGGGGAATAAAACAACTTTCAAAGCAAGTCGAACACCACCTAACTGGGCAGAGAAACCACTTATAAATTGTACTTCTGTCTATGATTGGCCCTCATCCAGTCCATGACCATTAGTTTCACTAAATACTTCCTTCATAGTTCCCCTACCACAGAGTGTTGCCTCTTTGGCCACCAGCTGCATACAGTAGCTACTCATTTTGGTTTAGATGTGGTAAGTCGGGAAATGTTGTCATGCTTCCCTTAAAAACCCTTTTCTTATAGGCCTGCATTTGTCAAACGTATAAAATAGCAAATCTGCCATGGTCTAATTATAGTAGCTTGTAGCATTTGCCAATGGTTTGCTCAGTCTTCCCCATTCGGTAAGCTAGGAAATAACTCTTGTAACCATGGGTTTCTTCCCAATGGAAAACATTGCTTTTCTTCTGGAAACTATTATTGCTGTGAGCAGCGTGCCAGTAAGATTCCATGGCTTTTATCCTAAAGTCCGGGGCTTAATTTGAGTGAGGGCTCACCAAGGTTCATTCTCAGGCTCCCTTTGAAATGCTGAGTCCCAGGCGACAACATAAAAAGTATCTGCTTTGAGCTTCCGTTTATGCAGTGGTGCCACCAGGGAAGAAGCCCAGCGCCCCACTTGGTGAAATGAGTAAGAGGTCTTCAAGCAGGGCTGGCTTATCACACTATGAAAGAATACACACACTACCATCTAAAATAGGAGAGAGGCAACGCCAGGCCAGAACATGATGTTTTGCTGGTGTACAGTCAAATGTATACAGTTCAACGCTTTCTCCCAAAACAGTGAGAATAGGACACTGTAAGAATATATGTTTCAAATAGGCATTATCCTTTATTACATCTTCAATGATAAGCTGTGTTAGTCCTTTTATATACAAACGCAATGGAGTCCAATAGATTCTAAATATTATTTCAAATTTGATTCGTGGTCTTGTGATAAGTTGCCTAGGTAGAGTCCCTTGGGTCAAACAGAAGGGCCTGGGGACACATTTGGTCCCTGGGCTTGAGATTTCTCACTTCTGCTATTTATTGACAGTGTCCACAAATCTATCAATAGCTGTTAGCCATAATAGTAAAATAGGACCTTTCTGTTCAGAGGCAGAAAACCTCTGCACACTACTCAGGTCCCAGCAAATCAGAAGGGTTTTTGTCTTTCTACCCTAGTCTTTTGTTTTGTCTTCCTACCCTAGTTTATGGACCCAGAAGTATCTGGCTGGCTAATGTTGGAAACAGCATTCTGAAGGAAGTAGCTGAATCCTTGATCCAATCTTGGGGGGCTCGTCTTATGTCCCCGTATACTCAGAGTAAAACCAAGCATGCAACACTTTCAGAGGTTTCGTCACAAGAAATTCAGCAGCTGCAAAGGCTTCAGATTACAAAGTTCCACAATCACCCTAAAGCTTCAGGGCTAATGTCTGGGAGGATCTCTTAATTCCTTGCTATGTATGTAATTCTCCCTTTTATCTAGTATACAATTACGGGTCTTCCTGCGGAAAAAGAGAATCATCCACTCTTCAGCACAACCCTACTGTGGAGCTGTGAAGTTACAGCACCAATGAGATTAGATGCCACAAGAAGACGAAAACGTTCTCAAAGCATTTCTACACATGCATGCAGGCAAAATTAATTAAGGGTTTAATTTTTATTGTATCATTCCACGCTCCCCTTCATTCCAACACCTTTGACTTCTACTAGCCTTTGGCTTATGGAGAACCATGTGGAAATGGTGGAAAGAGGAATACATTTGGCAAGCCTCAAAAATGACCATGGCTCCTAGGAGCTTCCCTCCCTGAGCCAAGGGAGGTCAACAAGGGATCAATATCAGCTTCAAGGTGGAGCTGATTTTCACCAGGACTGCAGCACAAAGGGAAAGGCCTTTTCCATTTTATTGAAATAGTTTATTTTTTAATTAAGTGGCATATAAATCTTGCTAATTTTTTTTTTAAAGTGTCATAGAAAGACCCATTCCTACTTTTTGCGTGACCTTTTCAAGACAGCCACTGCAGATTTTAGGTATTGAGGATATTTTCATAAGAGGGGATTCTGAAAGATCCAAATCCCAACTTATGGATGCTTACAAAATTAAAAACGCTGGTGTGTTTTTAGAGCATCTGTGGCAATTGGAGACTTTTACAATATTTTGATTATAAGAAGCACTTAGAGATTCAGTGACCACAGAATGTCATCCCTGAACGTTTAGAAGGAGAAGCCCAACAAACGTTAGTCACCAATGCAGCTGAAAGAGCTATTTGCATCTCAGTGGCACCATAATAATTACCTTGCCAATTTGTTTAATGCTTAGAACTGGGTGTACCTCACAATCTTGATTAAAGCTGAGTGCAGATAATGGATTAATCAGCATAAGGGAGCTTAATGGAAATGGCCTTGGGAGAGCACCAGGCACTGTGTGTCTTTTCATGCACAGTGGCCTAACACTGCCCTGTCTGTGTCTCACCATGCGTCATGCATATCTATGTCACACGCAGCAATGTCACATCCCCCCCTTGCTCACACCCACGCAGACAGGTGCATTGTTATGGGGCACAGGCAGGTTAAATACTTTCCCCCCAGGGTCACATTATGCATGAATGCCACCCTGAATCATAATCACAGCCACAAACTCTACTCTTGTTCTGTTAATTACAAGTTGGGTTTTCTTTCCTGCCTTGCCTAAATATTACAGCACAGTGTTGTTGCCAGTGTTAGTCCACCTCAGAGAACACCCGTTGAAAGTAATGGGCATATGAGGCACACTCATTTAATTTATTAATTTATGAAAATATATGTATATGCCACTGAATCATAAAACTATATCAAAGCAGTTTACAACATTCAAAAGATTTAAAAAAACCCATACAATAAAAGTGTAAAAATTTAAAAACAGTTGAAAAGCAAAAAAGTTTTAATAAGTCTGAGTAAAAATTGGATTACAACTCATCTTTTAAAAGGGCAAAATGTCTGAAATGGATTGGCTCAGTTCATTAAATGTTCCAGTTAATATGAATCTTAACCTTTCACATACCATGAAAATAAGGGTTTCTAGAACTCTGTGTCAATATTTTATGTTTACATGGGCAGCAGCACCAGGGGAGGCTGGTGCATTAGGTTGAAGTGGGCACTGCCCTACCAACCTCAGTCTGCCCTTAGCCAGCTCCCACATCCCTGCTGTCTTTCTTACTACCAGCCAGGGGTTGTCTCTGCCTGACGTTGCCTTTAGTTCTGTCTACTGTTGGTCTCCCTGCCTTCTGTCTTATCAGTCCCAATGGGTACCTGCCACCGTTGAGCAGCTCCTGTGACAGGTTTTTCTCTTCCCAGTTGTATCATTTAGGGTTGCATCCAATGCTTGTCCTACTCAGCACAGACCCATTGAAATTAATCACTATGACTGACTTCTTTCCATTAATTTAAATGGGCCTACTCTGAGTAAAACTTAGGACACATTCCCACCATACGTTTAAATCACCGTGATGCCACTTTAAATAGTCATGGCTCCCCTAACAACTCTCAGCATCCTTCACAAACTACAGCCCCCCTAATTCTTGGGGGGGGGGCTATAGTTTGTTAAGGGTGCTGAGAGTTGGTAAAGGGACCCCTGACCATTAGGTCCAGTCGTGGCCGACTCTGGGGTTGCAGCGCTCATCTTGCTTTATTGGCTGAGGGAGCCGGCGTACAGCTTCCGGGTCATGTGGCCAGCAGGACTAAGCCGCTTCTGGCGAACCAGAGCAGCACACGGAAATGCTGTTTACCTTCCTGCCAGAGTGGTACCTATTTATCTACTTGTACTTTGACATGCTTTCGAACTGTTAGGTTGGCAGGAGCTGGGACCGAGCAACGGGAGCTCACCCTGTCATGGGGATTCAAACTGCTGACCTTCTGATTGGCAAGTCGTAGGCTCTGTGGTTTAACCCACAGCGCCACCCGCGTCCCTCTGAGAGTTGTTAGGGGGACCCTATTGCCCTCAAGGAGCTACAATTCCCAGAGTTTCCTGAGAAAAAAGATGGACTTAAACCATATTAGAAAGTTCTTCCTAATGTTTAGTTGGATTCTCCTGTTTAGTAAGTTGAATCTATTGGTTTGGGTCCTACCATCTGCAGCAGCAGAAAACAAGCTTGCTCCACCTTCCATGTGACAGCCCTTCAGATATTTGAAGATAGTCTTTCCCCAACCATTCCTAATAAGGCTTGATTTTCAGACCCTTTGCCAATTTGGTTGTTCTCCTTTG